>NC_051275.1:26246851-26883770 GCF_015220745.1 Sebastes umbrosus
AAGCTAAAAGTCACACAAGGGTATTTTTTAAAAAATAATATCTCGTTACTCGAATACTCTGTCGAATACAAACAACACGGTGTCCTTTGAAAAACCATTGAGAAGTACCAAAGCTGTTTAGAGTTAGATAGGCAAACAATGTGAAGTAATAAAATTAGCATACAACGGAAGCGAGGAATAATCACATTTGTGCTTGTTTGCACATACGCACAAATACTCCACTCAGACAACAAATACACTGGCATTAAGGATTAGGGCTGCAAGACGCAGATATGTTTTAATTTGAATGCTCTTCCTTTTGAGATTTCTTTTTTTTTCTTTCTTTGTTGTGCTTTTTTCTCCTCTCACTTTCTTTCCCGAGCGCTAGATATATTTGTTTACCTTGCAAGGCATTGTGTTGTCATTACCATCATCCATCTACTGTAAGATAACATTGCCTTTCGGCGGGGAGGAAATCCTGTAGTCATCCTGGAAAAATGAGAACAAGACTTTTGCCTAAATGCTACTTTACTTTCCCCCCAACGACTCCATGAAATCCTACAGATTTACTTTCTATTTTTAGCTTACTCTATTTTCTGTGCATCAGCAGTGACCATCACACTCTACATTCCCATTAGAAAAAGAATGCTATATATAAAGACAGGCATGGTCAGACATAGATTTCATATATCACAAACCCAACCACTGCAGTGCTTTCAGGGAGACTACAAATCTCGGCAATAACACTGCTACCATTTGCCCCAAAATGCCTCATGGGTATCAGTGATGAAAAGGGGCCTAAATTGCAGTGAACCTGAGCACTGAGCCTCTCTAAACTAGATACACCTGTGATGATGACCAGGGTGCCAGCAATCGACAGTCCATTTTACCGTAACTACCCACCGGTCCTACTTCCTGCTTTTAAAAGAAGATGAGTTGACCACAGTGGACCTGCCTGTCCACCATACCCATCTCGCCTCGTGTTAGTTCTTTACAGGGCGCTGTCCACTCATCCGTCATTACACGGGCCTTTCTCTAGTAACATTATCGCTTTAGATAAGGCTTCAATAAACTGTGCATGGCTTTTAGGGCTCTCTCTCTTGCCACTCTAATCCAATCTCTGATGTCGGAGTCTGTTCATCATCGTGCACCGCAGGCATTTTCCGTGTCCCTGTGCTCTTGGTTGCACAGGAAGTAATGGATGGCCTCGCCCTCGGTTCACCCCCAAGGCCTTCTGGTTCCTCAACTGTTTGTCTTCAGGTAGTCTCAAATGGGTCGGCACTGTGGTATTTTGATTTGATTAAATCAGGTTTAAAAGGTTAGAGACGGAAGGAGGCGAGAGAGTTGCCCTGCCCAGTACTGCGAGCCAGTCCTGTGCCATTTAGCATTGGGCAGTGTCCAAAGGAAAGTGGAAAACTGAAATGACTTCTGCGCCCCTTTGTGATTTGCAATAATGTCCCCCAGGGATTGAGCAATGACCACTGTGAATTCCCCCAGGACGCCGGCCAGATTGAAACCCCTGCCAACAGATTTGAAAGGATAGCAAATCATTTAAACTCCCCAATGTGCATTAGCATTTTTGTCAGTGGCTGGGCCAGCCTCCACAATATTAAATTGCACTTGATAAAATAAAATAAAAATCAGAGAGTGCGACAAGAGCTCTTCAACCTCCAAATCAGCAAAGTGAATATTGGAGTGGCCTCTAAAAAAATAATTACAGTATAGTTTAATTCACTTTGTTTACTCTATCAGGTTTCTGACATCCATTTGAGGAGCTCGGCTGATAAAGAAAGGACTTAAGATAGAAGGTATGGTGTGGCAGAGGCCCAGAGTGGTGAAATATATCTAGGGATTGCCTTTAGCTGATCCTGCTTGTGACACCACATTATTATTGCGTATAAAAATAGGCTGCGTATTAAAGTGGGCAGAGTGAATCCCAGCAGCACCATATTAAAGAAACATCAGATGCACCGGCTTAAAATCAATACAGCTATTTTCTTATATAAGGATATATTAATGCTTAAGGATCAATACAAACCTTAATTTAGAGCATGTTACAGAACCTACCATTACCAATGCTGTTCAGCCCTCACTGCTCATACACATCCGTTATTGTGCTCTGGCAGATTGCTCTTTGGTAATGCAAGGGTATGGAATGTATGTGTGTGTGTGTTTGTGTGTGTCTTTCAATGCATGTCTTTCTGTGTGATGGCTGTGCCAGATGAAGCTTTGCACTCGTAAACAACTATAATGACACAGAGCCAGAGGCCCCACGCTGAATTTGTCTGGAGACCAATAGAGGGGCTTTCGATCAACATGAAAACCAAGCGCCCCGTGTCACAGATTTCCTAAGACTGGTGTCAAATGCGGCCGCATTCCCTCAACAAATGCACAGATAGGAACGGAGTTGGCCCAGTGCCAACATCAGTGGTGCTGAAAGAGTGTTTTGTGGGGGAGGGGTGGTATGCGGGTCAGTTTCTGGCTCCTATGCGAACACTGCCATCCTCACTAGTGAATGGCCCTTTCTTCCCAATTGCTTAATTGTCTTAGTGGGACAGGCAGGTGGCTCAAAGCCTCATTTGGCATCTGGTGTAAAAAAAAAAGAAGAAAACATGCACATCTACATAGTGTATGGGAGAGTTGGGGGAGGGTGGCAGCATTAGACATTTCTCATTCTCAAAGCTACACATCCCCCCCCCCCTTGGCAGTTTTCAAAAGTTTTGGCTTAGATCAAGAGCAAGTTTGTGCTGCTATTGTGTCTGATGTGCTGTCCTGAATAAAACATCGCTTGGTTTCAGTGCCAGATCAAATAGCCTTTCAAAAAGCCATGCCTCTCACCATTGGTGTCTGCTACCATAGAGGGAACTGTTTTCTTATCGGTTTATTAAATAGAAGCTATCGAGCCCTTCCATTTAGCACCGCTGAGCGCAATTTAGATGCATCTACTGAAATGGAAGCACACAAGCAGGGAGGTAATGCCAGAGGCACATCAGTACGTTCGACTGTCCCACACCGTTTTACAACTGTTCCCAAGAGTGGACTTTATTATATTGGAGTCCAGACACATACAACAGCCTCAAGGTCTGCTAACAAATGGAAAGTACTGTACATCCTATCTAATGCCATTGTCCTTTTCAAAACAAGCACAGCGGTTGTAATGGCGGGCAGAGACGCATCTGCACTCATCAACAGGTGAGAAGCTTCTCCCTCCCCAGATTCCGCTTGTACGAGTTAAAAGGCTGATTTGCATTTATATTGCCATTCAAGGCTTGCAGCTGTAATTGTCGTGGCACAAATGCACGGACGCCGCATATGATCACATGCATACACACATGCGTAAAATGCATGTGAAGTGTGCAGAATGATTTCCATGAGTCCATTGTGATGAGTCTTTGGCATGAGAACCTCAGGACAGTGAGAAGCAGAGGAAGAGATGGAGGGAAACGGGGGAGACGAAAGAGGGGTGAGTTCATCCAGGTGTAATATTGAGCTGTCCCAGAAACTTTCCGCCAAACACTAGGAAGTCGTTATCAGATCAGCAACCCAATTCCTCAAGTGCCTCCTGCGCTGAAGCACCACATGCATCTTCCGGGCTCCTTCCTAACAGCCTCTCACAATCATGCCGATGCATTGGCTGGCTGGTTTACTCACAAATGTTTCGAGCAATAGCGGGACACATAACACGACGCAGGTTGCAGAACGGCGCTGCGGTCGATGCTTGCATGTGATTTACTGCACAGATAGTGAAAGCTAAAGAAATGAATGGGACAGGAAGTTTCAGGCCGGGACAAGTCAAATTATACATGAACGTTTTTCACATACAAATGAGTCTACTCATTTGCACCGGCATGGCACGCAGGTTTCTGTAGGTCACAAAAGCTCTCTGCGTAGGTTACATTACTGAACATGCATCAGCCTTTTATAGGAGATGTATCAACACACGTAAGTGGCCATATTTCAAAATGAGGTGCATTTACCCAGCATCAGCTAAAGCGACAACACTAATCACGAGCAGGTAATAAACCTTAACCTTCACACTGAAAGCTGCACTGACCCTGGTGTCAAGTTTAAGTATGAAGCATATTTTCAATAAATTCTGCGTGACTAACGCTGAATGATTCAATTAAATATTGTAATTTATTATCAAAACTGTATTTTGCGTCCACTTAATCTTCATATTTAAGCTGCAATCTGAAACTTTCAAACTACGGCAGAGACAATGGAGCATGTAATTGCACCTTGTTGTTGTTGTTGCTGTGCAGTGAAAATGCCTTTTGGCCAACAAGTTTTATGAATGGTAATGCATGTACATCACCCTAACCTACCCAGTTGGCATTATACAAACATTATGACTCTTAGCTTTATTTTAGATTTTAGCCTAGGCTAATCATAGTTTTACAATTGACCCTATTAACATAAATATAATGTTGAAAATGAATAGGAAATACTCAGAATCACTTTTATTGGGCAAGTATCTGTGCATACTAGGGCCGTTAACACGATAACATGTTAACGCAAATTTGTTTTAACGGCAATAATTTCTTTAACGCATTAACGCAACTTGCAGTTTTTAGGTTGTAGCAGGCTCAGTTTTAAAGGTAAAGTGAAGATAAACGCATCATATGAAACTAGAAAAGCTAAAAAAAGCTTCAAAGGGGTCCCTTGACCACTGACCCGGGTCCCCACGAGTCTCCCCTTTACAAACATGCCCACTTTATGAAAAATCTCATGCAGTTTGGGGCAACTCATAGTCAAGTCAGCACACTGACAGCTGTTGTTTAAAATATACATTTTCATAAAGCAAGCATATTTGTCCACTTCCATGTTGACAAAAGTATTAAATACTTGACAAATCTCGCTTAAGGTACATTTTAAACGGATAAAAAATGTGCAATTAATTTGCAATTAATCATGATTAACTATGGACAATCATGCGATTAATCGTGATTAAATATTTGAATCGATTAACAGCCCTAGTGCATACACAAGGAATTTGATTCTGTTTTTATGCATCTCTCTGGATGTACTTCCACAGAAATAGAAAATAACTGCTAGGAACAAGGACAACAAAGCTGGACAAATAACGAAAGGATAACATGCAAAAATGGCAATGGATCTTTTTTTTTTTTTTTTACCATTTTGTATTTTCAACATTTTGTTTGTTTGCAAAATGTGTGAACGAAAGGTGAAAAAAAAAACATTTTCATCCGCATAACCTTGTGTTCTTGTTTTTGCTCACCTGTTTCCATGACAGATGTTGACTCAAGCACAATGGTGTCACCTATGCACGGTAAACAAGGTGCACTTTATTTCTAAAAACGCATCTAACAATAGCAGAGCTCTGTGTTCATGGATCTTTTTCCGTGTTTCGAATGTGGGGGTGCGAGTGTCTTTTTCTCAACTCGATGCTTCTGTACAGTATAACTCCCGGAACAGGTAAAAAAAAAAAAATGAAATCCACCCATCCCTGTGGTGAGAACTATCATTCAGTTAAAAAACATGGGGGAAATGATATCTGAAGGCTGAATGTGAAACAAAAACATTTAAGTTGAACATTTTCTCGGCATGAATGTCTTGAACAAAAGTCTTATTAATGCCTCAGATTTGCCAAGCAGGGTTCTGACAAGAAAGGAACAAACTTTGTATTGTTCCACTGTTTGAACCCACCTTGTAGAGCATTTGTGTTCTACAGATCCCAGTAGCGAGTTAAAAATGTATATCTATCAAATCCTCGGCTAGATAGAGACAGGATTAGCGCAGGAGAGATACAGCCGAGCTAAAAACACCAACATCTTTCTTTTAGCCCCGCTGTGCCGATGCTTTGTCCTCTCCAAGGAAAAATAACACAGTATGATCCACCACTACTCTACTCACAGCACCCCCACAGCCGAACACACACACACACACACAGCAGTGCCGACTTTAGTTGCTTTGCTTGTTGTTTCGTGTGCATTAAACTGCAATTTAGAAGCCATTAATCCATCCCATAATCTGTCACCAAATAAAATCCTGACTAGGGTTAGAGAGGGCTTCCGCACAATTCCCTAAATTAAACCGCTTTCTTAAACGCTTCTTTAAAACTGTCAAGCTCCAACTATCTCTCCTCCTGTCATCGTCCAAGGATAAAGTCTCAGGTGGATGGAGATGCAACAATGAAGAAGGAAGACGTGCAGCTGCTAACGCTGCCTTCGCAGGTGACCCAGTGATCACAACAGCATCTGGTTGAATTACTTAACACTGCCGTCCAACAGACATGTAATCCGGGATAATGCCCTTTTGCTGAGTGCTCCAATCTGGATAAATTCATCCCGGAGGAATGAGATCCAGCAGCAGAGTTTCAGAGAGAGAGGGGATGAGGGGCTTGGGGGTTGATTGGTTGGTACTAAAGAAAACTGTTGGGACTGGGGAGAGACTCTTCTAGATGGATAATGAAGCCCAACAGTAAACAGCTTGATTTTGTTGACTGGCTGACTGACGGCATGAGAGGAAGCAGATCATTGCCTGGTTTTCCAAGAACACTCCAAACTAATCATATTCCTTCCCTGGCTGACCTGAATCCTGACAGACTCCAAATGAGGCTTTCATCCAAACTGCAGTCACCGGATGTAAACTTACATTCTGCATTTTTATCTTGTGAAACATTTGGAAGGCTGTGTTCTTACATGAACACATGCCCGTCTCTATGTTTATTGATTTATTGATATATTAATTTATCTCGTGTTTCATCAACCAAATAAAAGTCGTCGCCAAAACGGATTTTTCTTGGAAAATAGCATCTCGCCTTAATGCCACAACCGCTGCCAAACATTGGGACTTACAAGTCCCAGATGTCCAGCGGCAGCCTCTTAGATTATTTATTCATATGTTTACTTATTACCATAAATATCCAACAGGGCACTCGGCTCAGAGGGATTACAGGGGGCTTAATCTATCGTGGCACAGAAATGAGCAGGGGTCACAGCGGCTGAGGTGACTTAAGCTGGCTAGCCTTGATGGGACATGTAGCACAAACAAGAAAACAAACTACATGCCACTGGGCCTCATCATGGACCGATGGCGTCATCTGTCACTCACTGGGTTTGTATGGCATAATCCAGACTGGGTTAGAATTACTCAAGCCAACTGTCATGTATTGTGAGGGTAAGTCATAGGAACAGGACAAGGACACTTTCTTACCAGGCGTATTATTTGTCCCTGGGACTCCCATCAGAATACAGACAAATTGAATCTGCATTCTGGAGTTGTTAGTTATTTGTGTTGAAATTATGACTGCTGGAATGGCGAGGCTTATGACAACATGCAAGAAAAATGAATATTGGTTTTAGCATTCGGATAGAATGGATAAATGACAAATCAATTAATTACCTCTGAGTCATTATGGTCATAATCCGCGCATAAGACAGCAGTGCGTCTTGCTTACAAATAACTATTCATAATAATGAGGCTGAAAATTGGTATTTATGTTTGTTGTGCGACGTAATGGGCTGTATTTCTTTCTCTTTTTTCTTTCCCTTTGGGGAAGTGAGAATGATTTCTCAGTCTATAAAAAATCCACACATCCAGACATGACATTGGAAAGACATTTAATTATACTTTGGTTGAAAAATATGTATCAAAGCCTGCCGCCCATGAAAAGCGGATTTGGAGTCGTCAGTCAGCAGTTAATAGACAGCAGTAAATGAAATAGGGGATGTTGGGGGTGCTAAGACTTGCTCTCCAGGACTAAGAAACAGCTTAGTCTGGCTGGGTGGTGAAATCAGGGGGTTGTGACACGATATATGAGGGGGCGGGAGATAATGAAGGCGATTGGGAGGAGGGAAGGGGCAGGAGATTTTTTAAGAAGATTGAGATTTCACTCCTGTGTGCAGCAGCACTGCCCCTAGTGGGCAAACCTTGAGTCAAGGATAGCCCATCAAGATTTAACTTCCCTGAGAAAGTGGACCAAAAACCCAGTGGGCCAAGACAGTTTGCATATGAATTTTCACAAGGTGTCATTCACAGAAAGAAAAACAGAGAAAAGAAAGACACGGAGGCAGAGGGAGAGAGGGACTGAGCCCATACACTTAACATTGACAATGTGTGATTTTTCTCTAGCATAATTTCTTCAGAGCCCGGCACATCCAGCACAAGACTATACTTAAACTGCCCCTCCTCCACCGGGACATCATGCTCTCACATATTTCACCCTCTCCCTGACAGAGGCTTCTCAATCACACTGCATCTCACAGCAAAAGAATAGAAATTAAGAAAACAGAAGGAGAGAGGGACGGTAAGTCAGAGAGAGAGAGAGAGGGGGGAAATGTGCGGTTGCGAGGTGAGGAGGGAAAACAAGAGCCGAGTGAAGAATGTGTGCGACGATGGACACCGTATAGATTGGATGGGAGGAGGAGGAATGGGGAGGAGGAGGTGTTGCGAGGAGATGGACGAGGTCCTGGACAAGTTTGGCCTGAGGTGAATGTGTTCCTGGAGACTGTCTCCCAGATCCTCCTGACTGGTGCTGTGTCATCTGTCACTGGCAGGAGAGGTGACAGCGAAAGAAAAGGTGCCCTAGATGCAGTAACAGCACAGTCAGGAGCATCTCGAAGCAGCAGCTTTCCTTCTCCTCAGTCTCCCTCTCCCTGGATCATTTATTTCTCAAAGTTGAGAGAGAAAAAAAAAAGTGCCTCTGCATATGGACCGACTCTTCCCTCTTGCTCATTTCCACGCTCTCTTTCTTTCTGTGTCGCTCTCTCGCAGGATAGCTGCGTCTAACTATATGACTACTATGGCCACCGCTCCCCTCTGTCCCCCTGTTCATAAAAACAAGATTGTTTTCCGCAGCTTTCTGCTGACACCGGCTCGGCACATAAACAGAGCCGTAATTTGTACAACAACAGTAAGCTACAGGGAAGCACTTTTTCTCCCTCCCCAGAGGCATGCATAGAGAAGGTATGGTTGTTATCCCCTGTTTACCTGGCAGGGGAAGAAGTGTTTTATATTATGGTAATAACCAGCGGTGCTGAAATGCACAGCAATCCCCATCTCATTCCAGTTGTAGCAATCGCCTCATTCCAGCTGCTACTATCTCAGATACGGTGTTAGTTGTTCCTAGAACTGGGGCTAAGCCTGTGATGGTATGTGAATGAAAATGTGAAGGTGACAGAATAAAAAGTCCAAAACAAAGTGTGCTGCATGCCAATAAATCAACTCCCTCTCTGCAGTTTTAATGTATAATAAAACTAGGACGTTATTCATGCTATAAACTTGCAAGGGATGGAAAAACAGGACAGTAGAGATACAGCAGAAGTCAGTTGTGGATGCATAACTTAGCAGATGCTTTACAGAGTGGAGGAGAGGAGACTAATGACTGATCATGTATTTGTGCATCGCAGTAAGCACAGATGGTACAGAGAGATTTGACGATGAAATCAGGGGGAGAGAATACAGCAAAGCAGCAACGTCGGGGACAGTTACTGCGTCTACAGTAGCGTGTCTGATGGACTATAACTGCCCCGTAACGAAGGCCATGACCTGCTGCAGAGAGAAAGCCTCCATTGCCTTGACTCTGTCCAATCTGTGGGTGGACAGCTTGTGTAACTGTCCCAGGTCAAACAGTCATAAAGAAAAACAGACAGTACAGATGACTCTCTCTCTGGAGGGGATCTACGCCTGTTAAAGAGCAGGGAATTAGAAGCTTCATCACTCCAGTCAGTTTCAAATCATTCTGTCCTGATATTATTATTTTATCCCTGTTTTGAACATGAAAAATGAGCCAGCAGAAAAAAGTATAATCACAGCAAATTGTTGTTTTTGATGACTGTTTTTTTTCTGTGTGATAGGCCATAAATCAACATGTGGAACAGCTGAATTCAGTGCTAAAAATGTGTTTACCGAGTTTCTTTATGTTGTTGTGCTACCGACTTTATGCTGTCAATTTCAACACAACATGTCAACAAAGTGAGATCTCACATCGGACATTTTGCCTTCTCCGTGCAAAAGGTCACTTCTCTTTCTGGAAGACTTAACACGCACCCATTTCAACACACTATTCATTCACACAGCGTCCTCCTTGGAATGCAGTCCAACGCGACGGGGTCATACTTTGAAAAGAGGTGGCGGCTGCGTCACTGACCCTGACCCCGCGGAGCGTAAAACAGGCAGCTCGTTGTGGGCCGGGCGTGACACTAGGAGCTGATAAACACCCACTGTCTGATTCAGCCCTGCGTGCGTCCGTATATCACAGAGACACCACAGAGGTAGAGGTCTGCTGTACTTTACTCAACCTCTATTGTTTTCCAAAGACAACCACCTGGTGGCAAGCCGGGGAAACAACTAATCCATCCTCATTCAGTCCACAAACAGACTGTCTAGGAATAAAAATAACAGCCGATACTGTCCAAAGGGCTGGAGTTGCCAAGCTGTACTCATGAGTCTGCCTTCTAAAGCACTTCGCCGTTAACTTTTTTCTCTCTCTTTTCTTTTGGGCAGACCCCCCGTAGTTGGACTCAACGGGGAAGGGCTGTCAGTTCAAAACAATGTGACTCAGGGGGTGAACGCTTGACTGAACTGGCCTGGGGTTCAAGAGAGGGCTTTGTTTGTGTGTGTCAATGTGTGTGACGGGAATATAAAGCCTGCATAGGAAGTATTTAACTTGTCTGGTCGGAAGGCTACGATGAACTACCGATGGAGAAAAGTGCAGGGTACAACTATTCGCAGCTCCGCAACCCCCAGGACAGTCACAAAGACTTTTTTCCTCTAATTTCTCTTTTGGCATCAGACGTAACAGTGCACACAGGAGTGCTCTATTAAAAGCACTTAAACACACAGATGGTCATACATCACAGCGAGATGAATTCAGAGAGACACCGTTCACCAGCCAGCAAGTCACACAGCAGTCACAAGCACGCGAGATGGGATGAATTAGCAACTTAATGTGGAAAACATACCATGTCCGGAGCTCCACAGGATCAGAAGGACCCAAGGGATCATGACTGTGGAGTGGAGAGGGCAAAACCTACGAAAAACAGTGGGCGAGTGTGAAATTGGAGTTGGCAGGAACAAACACATGCACGAGATGAGACAGTGCTCCTCTGTGCTGCTGGGAGGGGGGACGGATGCTACAGTCCCTCAGTGGTGTCTCCTTTTACCAGTGGAAGCTGGTAGTCTGTCTTCAGTCCTTCTCTTCTTCTTCTTCTTCTGCTGATTCTTCCTCTTCTCTGCGCGCCTCTCTTTCCCGTCTGTGTCACTCTTCAGAGTTGTCGGTGGTCAGCTCTGCCTCGCACGTGAGCTTGTAGACTTTCTGTGTCTTCGCTGACGACTCTGAGCATAAACACGCTCACTCTTTCTCTCTCGCTCGCACGGTTTCTCGCTGCCCATCCATTCTCAGTCTCTTCAGCCCTCACTTGGCCCCCCCCCTCCTTCTCTCTCATGCTCTCTCTCTCTCTCTCTCCCTTGCTCCACCACTCACGTAGCAGACACAGTTAGGGGATAGAGAGAGACTCCTCCCTCCCTCCATCCTCTCTCTCTCTCTCTCTATCTCTCTCTCTCTGTCTCTCTGCCTCTCAGCCTGGCTGTCTGGGTGGCTGTGGCTGAGTGTGAGGCTGGGAGACTCGGGTCCTCACTCTGGGAATGAGAGCTGCCATGGGAGAAACAGAAAGAGTGCAGTTCCAATTAGAATGAGAATAGGAGCGACTTGGCCTCTATAGCTACAAATAACACAGACATCCACAAAACAAAAAGTGTAGTCTCACCCCTCCTCCCAGTCAAGACCCCCTGCCTTTTTTGGATTCTGTGGACGGCATCGAATTTTTGGAAGCCGTGAGCCGCCTTCCCTGAGAATGGATAAAGACCACATTAGCATTCAGGACTATAGCTGTAGTATTCATTAGTATCCAATTCTTTTTATCAGGGGTGAATTAGATACACAGTCACTCACTCAAGGAGCCATGATGCAAGACGTCATAAAGTGCTCAAGTGCATTGCATGCTTACTAACAAGTTCTCCTGGTTATGCATGTTAAATATTTAAAAAGGGGCATATGTTCCAGGCCAGTCCAAGTATAAAAGAGTGCCCTACATGTCTTGTACTATAAAAACACCATGCACCATGCTCTACTGTATATCATGGAAACTAAAGGGTTTAAAGGGTAGACATTTCTTATTTAATGTAATACTTTATACACACCAATTTATACTTTGCACCTCAAATTAACATGTGTTGAATTTGCTCCCTCAAATAATTATAAATAAATACTTTATCTTTTTTTCCGACAGATGAATAGAATGACATTTTTGAAACATTAGTAAATTAAGTCTCGGGTTGCTATGGCTACAGGTGGAACCCCCTAATTTTTTGTGTTCTTGCCTAACTATGTGTGACATCTACACTCACCGGCCACTTTATTAGGCACACCTGTTCAATTGCTTGTTAACACATATAGCTAATCAGCCAATCACACGGCAGCAACTCAATGCATTTAGGCATCTAGACGTGGTGAAGACGACTTGCTGAAGTTCAAACCGAGCATCAGAATGGGGAAGAAAGGGGATTTAAGTGACTTTGAACGTGGCATGGTTGTTGGTGCCAGACGGGCTGGTCTGAGTATTTAAAAAACTGCTGATCTACTGGGATTTTCACGCACAACCATCTCTAGGGTTTACAGAGAATGGTCCGAAAAAGAGAAAATATCCATTGAGCGGCAGTCGTGTGGACGGAAATGCCTTGTTGATGTCAGAGGTCCGAGGAGAAAAGGCAGAGTGGTTGGAGATGATAGAAAGGCAACACTAACTCAAATAACCACTTGTTACAACCAAGGTATGCAGAATACCATCTCTGAACGCACAACACGTCGAACCTTGAAGCAGATGGGCTACAGCAGCAGAAGACCACCTGGTACTAGCAAGGTGTACCTAATAAAGTGGCCGGTGAGTGTATATTTGAGTGGTAATCTAGTTTACAACAACTTTGCAGTTTCATAAGGAACTTTTGAGAATCTTTACTTTTTTGTTATTATTTTTATACTATTATCATTGTTGTGATTATTATTATTATTAGGGCCCGAGCCGCGACAACGTTGGGCCGCGAGGACCCTATTGAAACTGAAGGAATTATTATTATAATTAGTTATTCATTACATTTTCCTCTTTTCACCTTTTGGTAGTTTCCATATCTTCCTTTAAAGCATGTTTTATCCATGCTAGCTGCATGGCTCTAAGCATTGCAATGTTGGTCTATCGGCCGATCCACCACTTTCGTCCAGACTAAAATATCTCAATAATGGATTGCGATGAAATTTTCTCCAGACATTCATATTACCCAGAGGATGAATTCTACTGACTTTGGTGAATCCCTAACTTTTTCTCTAGTGCCACTATGAGGTCTACATTTGTGGTTTTACTTTTACATGGATTACCATGAAATTTGGCTCAGACATTTCTTAAAGCTGGGATATAGAAACCAGCAAGAGTAAGCTAGATTTTTAAAAGTATCCAACAGACAAACACCAGCCCCTCTCTTCAGGCCTCCAAAGCCACCCCCCAAAAACACATGAAAGCGCATTGCCCGACTACAGCTGGAGGGCAACTACATGAGAGAGCGTCGGGAAGAGGAGCTCAGTGCATCATTGTCATTACTAACCATATCCAGCTACCTCATGTCTCATTCACAAGTAAGGAAAACACCTAACAATATCATAATGAGCGTAAACAAACATGGCTGTGGAAGACTCTGGTGATGTGCAATGAATGCACTGGCAGAGTGCAGACAGGTAGGCCATCCAATCGGGCTTATTACAGGCCTACGACAGCCACGGATACTTGATGTTTATATCTTTCTTTCTGTCAGAGCATTTGATTTATTGATTGCTGTCGTGATGTCAAGAAATTTTCAACAAATATAACAAAAAATGCTTCTTAAATAAATGACTTACACCAGTTTAACTTTTGATGTAGCACCATCATCAGGTCAAAAATTCAATTTTTTCAGCACTTTGGTTTATGACCAAATACCTGCAAAACTAATGACGTTTCCATCAGCCTCAGCTGTACGTTTTGCTTAGTGCAAATTATCAAATGTTTAACCAACTACACTAAATAGGCGACAATAATGAACATCATACCTGTTAAGCATCAGAATTTTAGCATTACCATTGTGAGCATGTTATCATGCTGACGTTAGGATTTAGCTCAAAGCACCATTTGCTGTACCTACAGCCTCACAGACCTGCTGGCGTGGCACTAGACTCTAGTTTGGTTGTTATTAGGGCTGTATATTGGCAAGAATCCGGCGATACGATACGTATCATGATACAGGGGTTACGATTCAGTATATTGCGATATATTGCGAAACTGAAAGAAAGGCGCTATATTGTGATTTTTTTTATCTAATTTTAGATTTGCATAAAATCTTAGTAAAAAGTTAAAAAAAGTTATTTTCTTCATGCAAACAGAAAGGGGGGATCTGCATTTGCATTCATGACAGTCCCTGTACTACTTTGAGAGGGCACATACAGTGGAGGAAATAAGTATTTGATCCCTTGCCGATTTTGTAAGTTTGCCCACTTACAAAGAAAAGAACGGTCTATAATTTTAATGGTAGGTTTATTTTAACAGTGAGAGACAGAATATAAAAAATCCAGAAAATCACATCATATAAAAGTTATAAATTGATTTGTATTTTATTGTGGGAAATAAGTATTTGATCCCCTAGCAACCAGCAAGAATTCTGGCCCCCACAGACCGGTTAGATTAGTCCTCTCGCTTTAAGAAAGTACTCTGAATCTCAACTCATAACCTGTATAAAAGACAACTGTCTCAACTCATTACCTGTATAAAAGACACCTGTCCACAATCAGATTCCAACCTCTCCACCATGGGCACGACCAAAGGGCTGTCTAAGGACGTCAAGGACAAGATTGTAGACCTGCACAAGACTGGAATGGGCTACAAGACCATCAGCAAGCAGCTTGGTGAGAAGGAGACAACTGTTGGTGCCATTATTCGGAAATGAAAGAAACACAAAATGACCATCAATCGCCCTCGGTCTGGGGCTCCACGCAAGATTTCGTCTTGTGGGGTAACGATGATCATGAGAAAGGTGAGGGATCAGCCCAGAACTACAGGGGAGGAACTTCTTAATGATCTCAAGACAGCTGGGACCACAATCGACAAGAAAACCATTGGTAACACACTACGCCGTAATGGTTTAAAATCCTGCAGCGCCCGCAAGGTCCCCCTGCTCAAGAAGGCACATGTACAGGCCCGTCTGTTTGCCAATGAACACCTGAATGATTCAGAGAAGGCTTGGGAGAAGGTGATGTGGTCATATGAGACCAAAATCAAGCTCTTTGGCATCAACTCGACTCGCCGTGTTTGGAGGAAGAGAAATGCTGACTATAACCTCAAGAACACCATCCCCACTGTCAAGCATGGAGGTGGAAACATAATGTTTTGGGGGTGTTTCTATGCTAAAGGGACAGGACGACTTCACCGCATCGAAGGGAGGATGGACGGGGCCATGTACCGTGAAATGTTGGGCGACAACCTCCTTCCCTCAACCAGGACACTGAAAATGGGTCGTGGATTGGTCTTCCAGCACGACAATAACCCAAAATATACGGCCGAGGCAACAAAGGAGTGGCTCAAGAAGAAGCACATTAAGGTCATGGAGTGGTCTAGCCAGTCTTCGGACCTTAATTCCATAGAAAATCTGTGGAGGGAGCTGAAGCTTCGAGTTGCCAAGCGACAGCCTCGAAACTTTAAGGATTTGGAGATGATCTGCAAAGAGGAGTGGACCAAAATCCCCCCTGAGATGTGCACAAACCTGGTGACCAACTACAAGAAACGTCTGACCTCTGTGCTTGCCAACAACGTTTCTCCACCAAGTACTGAGTCATGTTTTGCTAGGGGATCAAATACTTACTTCCCACAATCAAATGCAAATCAATTTATAACTTTTATATGATGTGATTTTCTGGATTTTTTTTTTATATTCTGTCTCTCACTGTTAAAATACACCTACCATTAAAATTATAGACCGTTCTTTTCTTTGTCAGTGGGCAAACTTACAAAATCGGCAAGGGATCAAGTACTTATTTCCTCCACTGTATGTTGTGCCCTGAATAGGGGAATATTTGTATTGAGGCTCGTGACACGATGCCTACTCTCTGGCAGTCTCATGAGAATGAGGCACCGTAGTCGCGAGCTTCCCCTTCAGGCCTCGGCAGGTATCACTAATCAATCTCAGAACAGACTTAATAGGTAGATCACAGATGGACAGGAAGATAGGACATATTCTGACATTTAGAGAGGTTTTAACCAAAATAATGTTTTTAAAGTGTTTTTAATCTTTTTAAAAAGACTGTTTCGAACACTCAAACCTTTTAAATGTTTTTAACCCTTCATGGATTTCAGTTGTTTTTATGACCCATTTCACAATTAATTAATCTTTTATGTCACTATAACTGTTTTTATTACTCAAAGTTATTTATAGCTGATCAGCTTTCCTCATATAATATTCTACCTATCACACATACACTGAGAGGGGACATATCTTTGCAAAGGAAATAAATTATTGTCTGAGTTAATCGTTGCATGTAACCTATTAATTAAAAATGTATAGTGTTTTTTTGAGAATAGATACAGTATCACAATACATAATATTGTGATACTCAATATTTTGATATTTTCTTACAGCCCTAGTTGTTATTATAACCATTTTTTCTTATTATTATTATTAATTGCAATGCTATTTTAATTTTTTGTTTTAGACATAGGCAAATCATATATAGGTCATACCTAAATTTCTTTTACTAATAATCTGGAACAGATAAAGCCTCTTAGATTAGTGGCAAAATATCTTGAAGAGCAAACAGCACAGTCCCCGTTTGACCCTCCCCTCTTTCTAGACATCGTTGGACCTCGGTGGCTTCATATCCAGAATTTAGAAAAAAATATCTATAATTATCTCTTTCTTATAAATGATTGACATTCAAATCTGGACTGGAGGGAAATACCCTCTATTAATAAAAGATGGACATTAATGCCTCAGATCCGAGGTCTGATAATGACACAGTAAGCACTGCACGGGGGCCTCATCTACGTCATATCAATTTAATCCATCCCTTTGACTTCCTAATCTAATCAAAGGGCCAGAGGATGGCAGGTGGTCTTTTCATCAGTGCAACTAACAGCTACACACAAAAACAACCCCACTGCGGCCGAACCAGAGGATAACAGATTTGCATTCTGCCTAAGAACATGATGAGTAGGGGCAAAGAATAACAATGGAGCTTATGTGCTTGAAGGTTGAGCAATGAGGGTAAACGAGGCAAACAAATTTGTACGTCTACAACCCGCAATCCTCTACTTGGTATAATAAACCCTTAACCTTGATTACATTTTTGCTTTAATATCTGACATTTTTGGACACATTCAGGGACGATGAGCTGAACTGAAGTCCTCTTGTTTGTCTTGTCATCAATATTAAATGAGATCAAAATCCTATAATACTGAGGTTAAACCTCATCCGGACTAATTTTGAGGTGTAATATCGAGAAAGAGTTCACTCAAAAGTTCTCCACTTTGTTAGCTGAAGCCTGCTTCTCATTGTAATTCCATTTACACATAACAGATACCTGTAACAACACCAGCGTTTACAGCCTGAAGTGTAAGTGCCAAATTCCTCCACCAGTCTGAGAAACCAAACATAGGAAAAAAAAAGACAAAAAACCCCAGCAAGAACGACATGTTTTGTGTTATAATGTCCTTACACAGGCAGAGGGGAAACATTAGGAGATGTGAAGTCTAGAAAAGGGCTCATACACTGTTAAACCCGCAGTGCACCCACAGGGGGCATAATCTTAAATGACTCGGGAGACAGGGAACTCTACTTCTCAGAGTTTAAGAGCCTCTTTATACCAGCTATGACCATAATCCAGTCAAAAAGACATGCTCAGAAGAAAGTAAAAGTGAGCTTAAACAAGATAAGGATATAACATTAAACGGTCAGTGCTGCCTGTAAATCACCCATTCTCTCAACTGCAGGTCATCTCTACAAGATGTTCTAGATCATTCTGTCCTGAACTGATCATGTATTTAACATAGTTTATGTGTGCTTCATATGTATTCATAAGAAAAGCTGCTATTGTAAGGATGCTCTCCCCTCATATCAATAACTGATGACAGTATTGATGACAGTATTTTACCAATGGGTATTTCTTAGTTTGGAGCTTCCATCAACTAGAATTCAATCACCATGTGTGTTAAAAACTAGCGAAGTACATTCATATGGTGTCTGCTTGGGTATTCCACTGTCATCATCACGGTTGATCACATTCGGTAGATACAAAATACTATAACTTCCTTCCCACATACACTTTTCCCTTGGCATAAATGGCCAAACTTAATCCACGACTGACATTTATTGGCAAACTGCCTGAATGCATCTTAAATGGATTTGAGGAATGTCTCGCGAACAGACTTCTAATTAAATAATCAAAAAGACATTAGACCAAATATAAAAATGTTTGACTTTAAAAGAGTACATTAGCAGTGCAGTCCTTTGACATTGTCTGACTCAAGAATGTTTTTTAAAAGTATCAAAATTGATGCAGCAGACAGAGATATCTTTTTTATTCCACACATTCTTCTTCCTTGTCAAAGCCAAGGCTTATTGAATTTTTCATGACATGACAATAAATGTGTTTCTAATGACTTCATATATTTGTTTCTGTTTAAAGTAGTGCTAAAATATGATTTTAAATACCAATGTATTGGGGTCCTTAGGGACCCCAGTCAAAAGCACCCAATTGCAACCTATGCAGTTTTAACAGATAACATGTTTGCCCAAGCCGGTCTCACTCCCAACTTGTCAAATACTGCCAATTGGACCCCTCGGCATCGGATATACAGAGGCACCCTTTAGCGACAGTATGTGACGAACCGGGCTTTCAACTAACTCTAATGTACACCCACCCACGGCATTATGCAATGGTCGGAGCAAGTGGCGTAGTATTAAGAGCGCGAGTTCACTCAGGGTGGGTGGGAAGGTTGGTGGATGGGTCAAACAAACACAAGACTTTCAACCAGGAGACCGGCGTGTCTCGTGTGAAACTAAAAGTAACGTTGACATATTTTGTCATGTCAGTCATGAGTCATGTGAGTCACGGGTCAGATAAGTTAATATCAACCACGACCGTTTCCTAACCCTAACCAAGTGGCTGTGTTGCCTAAATCTAACTTCCTGTGAAAACAGAAGTTTATTTTGAAACGATACTATGCATGTAACGAGTGTATACTGACATGCCGTCCCTGACACGTCCAATAGTAACGTAAGAGGGGTATCCTGTGCATCGGTCTCCGAGTGGCGGTATTTGACGAGTTGGAAGGAGACAGACATCATCTTCAGATGACATTAATAACATAACTAACTAGAATGGCACTCAGAGAGCGCAGACCTCCGACCCCCTCTCCGTTCAGCTTGCGCCATCATCCATGTGTATTTTTGTATCAGCTGTACGTAGCGGAGTATCATAAAACACTTCATTCAAACTGGACAGAAACAAAATAAAACTCACCTAAACCGTCGTCGTTACTCTTTCCAACAATCACCAAGTGTGCTTTGGTCGAACTCAAGTGTAATTTCACAGAGTTTCACTCCCCGCTCTCTCTCTGTCAGAAGGCGGGGTTACACAGTTACACTGTGCATGTGTTATACCCAGAGGATTTAAAGTTCTGGCTGATTGCAATGCTTAAAAAAAGTCCTGAATCCGGACCGTGATCTGGATCGACACCATTGTGCCACACCCCACCCCTCCAAAAAATGTCATTCAAATCCATCGCAGACTTTTGGAGTAATCCTCCAAACAGACAAACCAACGAACAAAGAACCAACAAACAAACAAGCCAACGCCGGTGAAAACATAACCTCCTACCTAGGCCTTCGGCCTTGGCGAAGGTAAGAATGTTTTGAGAAGTAAAAGTTAACAATTTGCTATGATGGTCGTTTCTTGGGGTTAAGGGTTAAATTTTCATGGCCACTCTGTTAACCTGTAAACTTACAACTAAAAATCAAGAGAACTGAAAAGCAAAACATTGAATGAGTAACACAGGAAAAAAAATAGTGCGGGGCTGCCTCACAGCTGCTGCTTGCTTTGCACAAATAAAGTCCTATACAGATACCCATCTTGTATAACTTTGGTTTTTACAGGGTTCAACATGGCACAAAGCCACAATTCTATTAACATGCAGTTGACGCCTACAAGCCAGGCCTTATCATTTAATGCAACTTTGCAACAAAGAAATACATGTCTATTTAAACACTACTACTTACTGTATGCCAGAATGCTGTAACATGGGGATAAGAGATTGATTTTCATGTTAGTCCAAGTTTGAAAACACAGGATTATGCAGGGCAGCCAGCAGTTTCTCTTCAAGTGAGAAATGGCACTAAATCTTATTTATTCAGTACTTTCTCAAGCCTGCATGTCAAAGCTCAAGGAGCACGTCTTGCACTGCACAGCAAAACAGCGGCTCCTAACTAATTTAATTAATTAGGTTGGGTTACAAAGTGACCTTTGAAACTTCAAGGCTTAAAAATGACCAAGAACAGATTGATCAATCCAAAACTAAGGGTGCAGGGGGAAAAATGCCATTTGGAGGATATGAGTAATGCTTCATGGCACTGAATGTTAAATTCTTTATGGGAAATACAATGCTTGACATGGAGAAAAATAAACTATAAATATAGTGTAACTTTTGTCACAATATGGCTGGGGAAAAAAAAAGACAGTTTTGAAGTGTCGAGGCTGTACTGCTTGCCTTTTTTGTTCCTTAACGTCCATGAAATATCTTGCCTCCTCCCCATTCCTTCACCAGATGAAATGCAAAGTCTCATCCTCGCACTCAAAAAGTGACACATTAAGATGATGGACAGGCACTCTGTTTTTGAGCTAAATAGAAAGTGACACATCTGTTTATTTCTCTTGGGCCTGCATATCCGCTGTTGAGACACCGAAAGGGCTGAAACACGGCTATCCGAGGACGTGTGTGCGTCCCGGTATGCAGGTGTGTGTTAAGTGTGTGCTACCATCAATTTGTATTTTGGAATTAGCAAATCAGCCAGTTGTCTTTCAAGGAAGGACATCCACTCAATCTTTGTCAGTCAGATGATTCCCCAGAGATGCAGCATCTCTAGCCCTGATGCCTCACATTCTCAGTCTAATCAAGTCTGCGAAGTGGCAGAGCAGAGGATCTAAATGAATAGAATTAAACACTATGGAACGGTGTTGGAATCTCATTTTCATCCAGAGCGTTTAATTTAGTATTCGATGGAAAACAATGTGAATTTATTTGCTGTTATTTTGTAACCATAATCAAATTATTATTCTATTTTATAGATTACCATTTATATTTCCAATTAGCACTTCTTTCTTTATCGGATCTGACCCTGGCTTTTGACATAGTAATGACTGCTGCCAATGCTCCCATTCATAGTAAACAAAAAAGATAAAGTAATAGCCACTTCATCACAATATTTACACTATTTTCATTCATATCATTGCAAGACCATGACCTCAAGGGTCACTTTTTTTTGCTTTATCTGATGCTTTGGCTTTATTGATGTCTCATCTACGTGCAAGATCATTTTCTCTCCTTGGAACGGCACTCTGCTGACTTTGCCGATATAAACTTTAGATATAATTATGCTTTGAAATGGAGTAAAAATTCAAGCTGCACAGCAAGACCTGAAAGAGCAGATCTGCAGGGTTAAAAAAAGAAGAGTGAGAGCATTAACTAACGAAGCTGTGGCTATACAGACTTCCCCAACCATTCATCAAATTAATGTGGCTGCTGAATAAAAAATTATGTATACAAATTGCCATTTCAGCTCTATTAATCAGCTTCCTACTTTCTAAATACTACCATGCGCTAAAACATTTCTTGTCTCTTCTTTCTATGTCTTTTGTTCTTTCTACGAGTAATTTGTCTGGCAATAAAGTTCTATTCTATTCTGATTGTTGCAGGTTTGTATCGTTTGTTGTAGGGATGCACCGATACCGGATCAGATATCGGGCCGATACTGACTCAAATAGCTGGATCAGATATCGGTGACAATGGGGCCGATCTATTCAATTCAATTCTATGTTTATATACTATAAATATAGGAATTTCAATTCCTGTTTGAGTTTTGACTAATTTGTTGCTGCATTAAAAAGGTTTACACTTGAATTGTAATTCCTCTTAATTTTGAAGACTGTTTACCAAGTTGCTGGTGTACAATTATTTTTTTAATTATAAATAACAATTCAGTTAATTTAATATCTAAGTATTCATTTGTTACATTTTGTTTTACAAAGTTAGGAAAGCAATGAACTGAAAAAGTTGCATCGGCGCATCCCTAGTTTGTTGATTATTACAGCAAATAACACCAATGTGGGCATGATTAAACTCAAAATAATGTCCAACTAATGAAATTAGATATCATCCCTCCAGACATAACATAAAATGGAATATTTTAGACAACATGTTGAGTACATTTTGATCACAAACTGGAGGCGAGTATGCTAAGAATCCCATTATGTCACAGTTGGCAAGCCTGTTCACATCAAAGTCAATGCAGCATTTCTTTGCAAATATGTCCTTTTGTTCATGTAAACTGAGCAAATGTTGATTCCATTGCAGTATACAGCCTACTGGAGCCTGGAGCTCTGCTCTGACTCAGTCAAGTTCACGCTGCTACAGGGTCGCCCGGTCATTTGACTCTTCCCCATTTGAATTTCATCTTCATTGCACCGTGGAATTGAGGTTTTTTACATGGTATGCAAAACAGTGGCAAAGATTTGTTTGCCCTGCTCATCTGGAGATAGGTAAAGAGCAATGGTCAGCAGAATGCACCTCAAGAAAGCTTGCCAGGGTTCAAGGGCTTTGCATAAGTCAAGCTGGATTCTCTTCTTGACAGGGAAATGGGTACATGTTGTTTTACATCTGACACGTCGACCATCGACATCTTCATTGCATGCATTGCCCCTGCTGCTTCTCTTCCCTGACATGGTGCATGGTAAATAAAAGCAATGTGTTGAACTATGGATTTGCCCTCAGGCTTAAAGAAGACTCTCCGTATGTCACTAGAAGAGAAGTGAATACATCAGCTAAAGGGAAAATATCAGCCAAAGAATCACATTTTCCAGACCAGTGTGTGAACAGAGGTTGTTGAGATGCCTGACATGACAACTGGAGCGCATACCAGTCTTAACTCAGGGATTAGAAGGTCCAATATTTGAAAGCATTACCTTAAACAGGAAAAAATGGACTTGAATATAGTCGATGTCGAAAAAAAGTGCAAAATGGAAAGAAATCACGGACGCTATAAACACCTACATCACAACGCCGGTAAGCGTAGTTGAAAAGCCTGGATTCATATATACGATATTGCCTAAAATATTGCGATATTATGTTTAGGCCATATCGCCCAGCTCTAATTTAAATAAAAGAAAATGCAATGTAATATCAATAATACTCATAATATCTATTCTTCTATTCTATTAAGAATTGTTCCTTAAACATCTATTTAAAATGTTTGTTTCTTGAACAGTTAAGCATGGCAATGCTTGTTTTCTCACACTCTTATTAATAAGTGATTTTCCTTCTTTTTTAATTGCAGACAGACATTTAAAGTGCTTTAGGGTAAATCTCCGAGGGAGGCATCCCCGTGGAGGATACGTTGCGCTGAATTGGGAAAGCATAAACATGGGGATGGACCGTTTCTTCAAAAAAAGAAGTAAAATGCTGATGTTATGCAGAAAAAAAACATGACAAAATATGCTGATTCAGCCCATTACCACCCTACACTAATAATATTCGGTTAACCTGTAAGTGTTTTGCCAGTGGTCTTAACTGAAAATGCAGAATGAGCCACTAAATCTGAGCATCTCAGATGCCCAAAGCCAAGTCTTCATCATACAGAAATTACTCTTGAGAAAATGTGAAACCCAGAAGAAAATGATATGCAGAGAACATTGCTTTAAATTGCTCTATTCAACAAGCCATCTGAAAGTCTGTGCTGGTAATTGCTACCGTGTTGTTTTCTTGAATGGACTGTTATACACATTTTATTATACTTGGATTTTCATTCTTAACATACGAGCATTTTGGAATTTTTAAATTATGATTAAAATCACCTTGGCTGCTGCTTACAGAGCCATATTGGACCAAATAAGACACATTACACACATAACACATTGACTTCCACGCCAACTCATTTATTTTTTATAGATATAACACTATGCACAGCTTTTTTAAGTTGCAAGATGAATTAAATTATTGAGTGTTTTTGATGCAAAATCTACATCATGTGTTGCACCAAATCAATTCAATACAACAACACACTGATAAATAGCAAATATTTGTTCCTGAACCACACACCAGCTGGCTTTCTGGGGGGTCTCTGTGCTCAAGAGTTATTAGTAGGGGTGTCAACAGCTCTTTGTGTTGTCAATTAACACCGTTCACACAAGATCATTTTAGACATGTACATCTTCATCTGATCCAATACCAAATTCACACAATAATTACTCATGGGCCTACATATAAAGCAATACACACTCCACAACCACACATATAATAACACATGCTGTCACTTGTCTTAATTGATGATGTTATGTACGAGATAATTCAAGTCTAAACACAGAATTCTTAAGCAGCTGCACAGGTGTGTGCAAAACATGCACACGGTCATTTAACACTAGTGCACAGAAATTCAAATACAACAATGACGATAACCACTGAGCAACTGGAAACCGTATAAAGCCTAATGCCATCAACATATTTCCGTACGTTTGCACAGATACAGCGGTCTGTGGTTCATCATAAGACTAGCATTGATAGGCCACTATCTCTTCAGAGCATCTTAGTGTTAGCTTAGCATTGTTAGTTATTTGTTTTAATGACAAAATACTATGTAACTGACGCTGAGGATGTATCTACGCACAACCAAGAATAAACAGGTTTTTGATCAAAGTAAACTGGCTTGAAAATGTGGATTTCTCAAAGCCAATATAACGCTTCATCCAGGTTTCTGAAAGCAGTATATGATATTAACCTGCACCAACATAACTCCAAAAGCCCGGGGCGACAGAAACTATGTTGCAACCCATCATTTCTAATTTTAAAACAAGTCTCCACATTTCCACTGAGTTCTTCCAAGGTGTTGTCACAATTCTCAAGCTAGCAGTAGAAGCTAAAGTAAGCATGCTTAAAGTTGTATGTGTTTAATGCATGTTTAAGGGGCGACTGACGTTAGAAAATGCAATGCTGAGCTAAAGTTTGCTATGTTGCATCAACAACTAACACTTGACCATCTTACAACTGGCTCACACCACCTTCATTTTGATGTCAACTACACACCTGTAAAGTTTTAGGACTGCATCTTACACACTCAAAATGCACAGACAGATTTTTTCACCACAATATTGTCACACAAACACCTGACAGAGTACTCAAACCGCCTCTGTGGTATACACAAGGTGGCTCCAGGACCACATTTTGCTGTGATGACTCACACACAAGGTGAAAACAATACCAGCGTTGCTGTCGCAGCTGGTAAATATTAGCTTGTTTACCTGTCAGCAACAAGTAGGCCTTAAGGGGAAATTCTCACTTCACATTCTCAAATGCCGCACCTGTATTCACTCAGGTTATGAGTGCACTACAACCTAGAAACAACTAATCAAGCGGGTCAAGAATAACCGTGCTAGAGGGAAAGAGTTGCAAAGGTGGCAGCCTCATTAAGAGGACAGGACTCCTTATAGACCATACAGTGCAGTCACCAGGCAACGTATTCTCATACAGCAGTTCATATGACGTCTTACAAAAAAGTAACTCCTCCTTTTTTGCTCGTTTTCCTACGAATGTCAAGCAACACATTTCAATTTCCGCTCGTTACATGCATACAGTCTTTTCAAAATAAACTAACGTCTTCACAGGTAACAACTTCCTTAGGTTTCGGCAATACCGAAACCTACTTAGTTTGGTGTGGTTACTTAAATACGTAATTTATGTGACAAATAAATCAACGACTTCTGGTTTCACAAGGGACACAAACACAAGTCCTGTATCTTTTGACTCACCAATCCACCCCGACCTCCTCCCTACGCGGCGTTCCTGGTTCACGATTACGTGAATTACACACCAATTGATTCGGTGTGATATACACAAATTACAGAGTATTACTTTTCGTAGGTATAGCTATGAACAGTGTATGAGACTAGCCTGCACCAGGCCCAGCTGTTGATGGTCAGGAAATATAGTAACTTCAACATGTAAGCTAAATGCTCCTTAAATAACAAGGTCTTGATTTAATTTCCTACATGTTGAATACACAAGAAACAATGTGTATATAAGGCTTCAAGGAAGTTCAGATGTAGTTGCTAGCTGTTTACCAATGCAGCCTTCCAGAGCTATTTTACATGGAGATCAATTCTGTAGCGAAAGAAACAAGCATCTGAATTTTCTTTTTTTTAGCTACTCATTAATCATTAAAAACGAAAAAGGATATGTCACTGAATTTAATTTTTTTTTCGTATATTATATTTTATTTATATTGTTGGACAGAATTCAGGGAGAAATTGATAAAGTGAATTTAATTTTGTGAGAGGCTGTTGCATCATGATTCACAATTTTTTTTGATGCAATGTGATTTATGCATGCAATGCATTTATTTATTTATATTTTGTTCTAGCTAGAGAAATTGTCTGAATCTGGTCCACAGGCTTCCTGCCACAACAGATCAATAGGTCTGAAGACAAATTACTACAGGACACCATCCAAAAGATTATGGGAAACCATCCGGAAAGCTTGTGCTGCTTACGATAATTAAAACAAAAGATGTCACGGGTGGTAGCTACCGAGACAGGTGGGGTGGAACTTGACAGAAAAATAAACAATGCACACTTTTTTATTTTCCTCATATTGGTTAGTAGTAGTACACTCAATGTGCTGTCAAGTTTGCTTTTAAACTTAAATGCTCTCATTGTTTGAATTAAGTATTTGTTGATGCTGTGACTGTGTTAATCACATTTTCAAAGTGAAGGCATTCTCTCCAGTTTGAAGGATGCCAAAGGTTTCTTTGGCAGGTGTGGACAATCCTGTTAGAGATGGTGTTTGTGTTACACCTTAACCTCCTTTTCCAGTAAATCTATCTTTTGTTTGTACAGCTTCCCAGTATGAAGCTTTTCTGCCAAGGAGATTTAAATATATAAGCCCGAGGAAAGGGCAACCTGCTGCTATCTCTGACTCCATACACGTTTTTTTTTTGTTTCAAGAAATTAAATTAATTCTATGTATGTATATTAATTCCCCTTGTTTTTACTGTAACAATCCTTCACTGTGAATTTTTTTTTGGGAAGAGCTATTTAACACGCAGCACATATTTATCTTTAAATGGTATGCAAGCAGACAAACATTAAAAAGTAAAAAGTAATAATCCTTGCTCGCAAGGAAATTGTGAATTGCAGCAGCAAACAGTATTCAGAGTGTATGAAACTGTACGCAGTAGCAGCACAGAACCCAGTGCACAACAGCCCGACTACACAGAGCAGCCTGCAGCTGACTTTTGCAACCAGTTGCAATAAAGCATGCTAAAACACCAATATAATGCTTGAACGTTGTTATAAAATATGCACGAGTTGAGAAAAGGCAATAGTGAAATTGCTGGTCTTTAGCCAGGTACTAAGCAGCACCGAAGGGAGGGAGTTAGCACAGAGGAGAGGGAGGCAATGGCCTAAATTGTTAATAGTATATTAATTTCTGCTTCTAAAATATAATTGGTTTCTTTGATGTCTGTAGGTTATGTGTACAATAGTCATGTAAGGAAGAAAAAACATGACATTCATACAAGATACAAGATTTTCTGGCATTTCAGCTACTGGTAACAATTAACATAACAGAAAATGACCTGTCATAGAGAGGATCAATAACATTTTCATCAATACTTTGTAGTAAATACTATAAAATAAAGCACTACCTAATTTATATCTTCAGACATAACACATGTAAACACATACATGGGCATTAGGATTTATACTTCATATCATCGTCAGTATTACTACGCTAGCTTTAGCATTAAGTTTTTTTATCAGCTACTTTTTCTTCATGCAAATCCTAAGGGCGTGAATGTGGCTATTTTTGTTGAATGAGAGCTTTATGTGGGTCAGACTGTGTTTTCCTTTGACAACCTCTGAACACTGCTGTTCTGCTGCAGTCTTGATTAATGGCCCAGAGAGTGTCACACTGACCTGAGATGGAAGGTGCTCATCGCTGTCAGAGAAGGAACAAAATCCAGTGACTTGTTTTTCATACAGCTTTGTCCATCCCCTCGGTGATGTCTGTGTGAATAAAAGAGGATCCAAGGTATTAATATGTTTTCGAGTACACAGGATGAGTGCGACATACATATATGTAACCTATGATAAAAAGCTCTTTATAACAGTGACTTATTTGCAATAGAGTGAGGTTTCATTTTTTAACCCTTCCTTTTAAAAGGCAACAGCTACTAGAGTTGTTCCGATACTGATGCCAATATCGGAAAGACATCTGTATCAGGTATTGGCAAGTATGCCAGTCTATGCACTGATCCAATACCATGATTTACTAACCCAGAAAGAAAGCAACTTGTTTAACCGGGTATCAATTCTTCTTCGCCACTCCAAAACAGAAGCCGTCACTGTGCTGTCACCCTGGATGTATCATAGCTGCCACTGGCAACTACTGTTTTAGAGCAGCGAAGAAGAACTGATTGCAGGTAGTTTGTCATGTGACGATAACTACAACAGCACGGTGCTATTGGAGAGTGTAACGGTAGTCAGAGCGAGGAAAATGTCACCCATTTGGCAATATACTATACAGTGGAAAATCCTACAAGTAAAACGGCGATATGTACAGTATGTAAGGCTTCCGTTTCCAGGCGTGGCAGTCCCCTAGTGGAGTGTGTAAATATTGCACCCTGCAGGACAAATTAGCACACAGGCTGTCCACTGAGGAGACAACTAAGAGAATACAGAATTGTTATTTATTCCTAGCTTCATTTATTGATGTTTTTTGTAACTGACAAACTGAATAATAAAAGAAAATGATAGTGCATTCATTCTCTATATGTATTTGTTCATGTTTTATTAAGGGTTTAACCTGAGCCAGGCCATACAACAAAGATAGTAATCATATCACATCCATACAGGGTCAATAGTAAACAGCTGTTATATAATAACAATTATAACAACAACTATACATATATTTTGTATCACGCTGATATCGGATCAGTACTCGGTATTGGCCGATACCACAAGTTCAGGTATTGGAATCGATATCGGGAAGGAAAAAACGGTATCGGAACATCTCTAACAGCTACTGTTGATACATTTAGGTCAAACCCAGTTTAAACTGCATTCAAGAAAAAAAATATACATATATAATTAATATGGATTTTATCCAGCATCTTGCTTCTTCTCTTAGTATGCATGGTTTGTTCCCTCTGTTCCGCTTTACAGTTTATTCTTTTTCCTTCTTCTTTTGTGTGTGCCAAATAATCAATGGTCATCTCTATATTTCAAGTGCTGATGACTTATTCAAATAGATGATTCTCCTCTCTCGGCACAGAAAGGGAAAAAGAAAGACACTTTAGCACTGAGTGACACTTCAATTAGCCTCTTGTCCTCCACTACTAATAATCAGATTGTGTAGCCGTGTAAAGGACAAGGCAGGTCATTAAAATATCCTCAAAAACCCACAAGATTTACTGTAGGCTGTAGACTTTGCTTGTATTTGCTGACAGCCGTATAGTGCTGCACCCCCTCTCGGCCTCCCTAGATGAAATAAAAGCTATCTTGCTGTAATTGCTGAGGAAAACGGATTCACCAGTGTCTGCAACACTTCATGCGCCTTCTAATTTCGTTCAGCTCGTTCTTCAATTGCCAGGCCCCTCGCAGGGGCCCTCATCTATTCCGTTCAGTGCTCTTCAGTGTGATGCCGCTGCGGACCCAGATAACCAAATCACGCAGGCGCAGCGTTATGACAAGTGCAATCAGACAACCAGAGATTTGTTGAATTTATGTCGACACCGGGAAAAGGAAAACCTCCACGATTAGCTTGTGGTCTACATGCTGCAGCACCATTGTTGGAGCAAACTTTGTTTAAAGATGCATTGCAATATTGTATTAAACTAACATGATTTGGATAAAACAAACAGCTCATACAAGATACAATGCTGCCATGTATTTACACTCCTGTGAGTAAGAGCACCTTTCACAATCAGTTACAGTAATTGGTGCTTTAGAGTTCAGGCTTGTTTGGTGTAGCATATTATTATTATGCTGTGGTGTGATTCTGCTCAAGGCTGTTAACTCAGAGCTGTTTGGCCGAGCATAGCTTTTACAAACGTGTGATTTTGTTGGGCCAAGTTTTGTAGTTTGAAGCAGGTCTAGGCTGAAAAGTGTGAGTGACACTGGCAACAGTCAATGGGAATTTAAGTCCAGGGGTAGGATAAAAGGAATGAAACAGAAGGAGTCACCTTTAACAACAATGCCCACTAATGCAGAAAGCTTGCATCAGCAAGAACTCCTGCTGCACTTGACTCACTCTTAGGGGCTGCCACTGTACACACATTCACTTGAGCCCTTTTCATACTGGACTGTAGTATTACCTGGGGACCTCAAGTAGTAATTTGTAATAATTGTGGAGGTCGTCTGTAAATCTTAATGCCGTGCAATGTGAGAATATAAGTCCAATGCGAATCGACATCTCTGATTTAGGGTCGTTGACTTTTTTTTTTGCAAGGTTTTTTGTTTTCTCCGTGCCATTTTTCTGCCTCTTTCCCTGTCGAGAATTATGGAGGCTACATTTGCAATTATAAATGACATTTTTGACTGCATTTTGGATGCAAATTCAGGAGGCTCATCTCGCTACACAGCATGTCAACCCATTCGCCATAAATATTAGCAGCCATTGCTTTTGTCTTTCACGAAACGGATGTTACGCAGAGCCTTGACATCATCACTGGTTCTCTAATACATCCATGGGATAATGTCAGTAAATTTGAGTAAAATACACACTTTGCATATGAAACACAGACATGGGGGGGTAATTTCTAAATCCCCCTGGTAATACTAGTCCTGTGCAAATAGGGCTTTGGACCAATAAATATTAAAGCTTTTATAAAATCAACATTAGTTTGTAGTTAAATAGATAATGCCACTTTAAAATATTCCTGTAGGGTAATGCAAATGTAACCGTAAATGCTCCGTAACAATGAAGCTCTAAATTACACTACAGTGAACTGCTCTGGAACAATGGGAGAGTTATTTTTGAGTGACAGAATCGGGTTGTGTGTGATCCCTCATTTTCATTTGTGACTGGTGTGAACAGCAGAGCAACCGTTTAGTCAGAGCTGCTAACGACATGGCCATGTTTGACCAGCCTCCAAGTCATTTCTTCAATACTTAGCAAACCACCGTCTACAAATCAGCCCACAAGAACAGGCAGAAACTGTGGCGCTATTACCAGCATACCAACATCATTTCTCATAAGAAAGTAGTGATAGCTACATGTACTCTTTAGATCATTGTGCTTCCAAACATACATTCAAATTTGAACATGAAATCATGTGTCAAATTGTGTTGAGTTTCTGAAAAGCCAATACTTTCCTATAATTCCCTATAATCCAATAATTTCCTTAGAGAGTTGGCAACACCTGTGTCAAGCCAACAAATACACAAACACTGTGACTCCAGACAGATGCTCCCACATGTATAATGGTCACCACATTTCAAGCGGGCCCTGTTTTGCTGTGGGCAATTCAACAATAACATCTGCTGTCAGAAATCCCAATAGTAGTGGCTTGCAGGACGGGCACAGCAATGAAGATCCTCTGAAAAATCATCTTTGTGTTATCAGAACTGAGTGGTGGAATATTGCCATGAAAAGGCTTTTTAAGTTACCCATCAAGACTTCTGAAACTTTTCAGAGGATGCAATGCTGTATATTGAGCTTTATTTTGTTATTTAAAAGTCTAGAATACATTTTATCTAGTTCTGAAAAAACAACAACATACTGAATCATTAACGATTAATTAGTATATCATTCTGATTTAATGAGTGTTTGTTACTGTATCAAACTTCTGTTGGAAACAATTATCAATAAAATGTTGTTTATTTAAGACTTTTTTCAGTCAGATGAGATTCCAGTACAGTAAATCCTGATTTATTTGTATCAGTGCAAGTTGTCAACGAATCCCTAACATGATGCTTTACAGATTTATCTTAATTTTTCAGGGGTCCTTTGTAAGTTTGAGACCTATCAATTCTCGCTCCCACACCTAATGTTACGCAGCACAATAATAATTGAAAAAAGAGACTGATTTACATTTAAATCGAAAAAATCACTATCTTTCTAATAATGATGTGCTCTAATCCACCTTCAACTATCATCCGAGGAGGTTAAATTGTGAAATATTACATGCAGTAGTCAGAAGATCCCATTCTTTGAACATCTCCTGGGACCTCGACCCTGTTCTTGGAGGCTTCCTTCCCTCTTTGAAGATAGGGGAGGAGGAGGAGGAATAGAATTGGGAGGTGTGGCAGGGAGTTCACACAATCTCTTTTAGGCTCGCCTTCACGTTGCAAGACACAGTGAATGTAATACCTTCTTTTATCTGTTGTGTGTGCAGCAGTGAAAGGGAGGAGTTTCAAATGTCAAGTCTTTATACTCAGGTAGTATTCTCTGTAGTGTCTTTACGCGCCTGGCTGATTTAATTCTAAGTGGATGGATGTGGGTGCTAATTATAGGGAGTTTTTTTTTCAATTTGGATTGATTAGCATATTTAAGTGACCCTGACTCTTTCTATGTGGTTAATGTGTTTTTAACAACATCAAAACATGACAAGAAAAAGGGTTTCGATAGTAAGTCTCAATGTTATTTATATGTTAAGCAATGGAAAGTGGTCTTCAATTAAACATTTTATAAAGATGGAAACTCTGATTGTTGACATGCTGTGTAATCAAGAAATTAAATCAAGCATGAGTGACTTTGAAAGTAAAAAGACATTCTGTGCAAATGAGCAATAGAAACACTCGTATTAGTGTCAATGCGCTTCAAGTGGATTTGTTGCTACAGTCTCACATGTTGACAACCAGTTGTCAATCTTAGCTGATGTGAGCCAACTTCGCTGTTAGCTGCACTTGTGCTACTGTTACATTTTAGTATATCACAGGTAAACATGTCAAAGGTGTTGAAGAAATAGAAGAAGTAAACACACCTTCCTGCAGGACTCACTTCTTGTGTGTTTTTGGTCCATGCTCCATTTGCTCTCTGTTAGGTTGCCTACTGATGATGTAATTTTAAGCAACTGACTCAAGAGAATCTTGGGAAATGTAGGGAAACCCATTGTGCCATCATGCTGTAATTACAACTTGTGGCCACAGTGGCCGCTGTTCAGCAAAAGTCACACAGGCTCGCTTTCAGACTGAAAGGCACCTTAATGCTGGTGGCAGTGGAATGATGGAGAGCTGAACAGATGCAAATTATGATAAAAGTTTAGAAGCAAAAGATACAGTGTTAAACACAGGCTGTACAGTTACAGGAAGAGGTTATACCCACACTCTCGCGAACGCATTATAAATTTGAAATCAATCTACTCCACACCTCTCTGCTACCTGGTAAAGAGGTATGGTTGAAAAAGATTCACTGTTATGACAGATATGGCAGGATGATCTACTTGACCTTAAAAATGTAACCCCGGTTCTCATCTCAGTCTCTCTGTTATCACTTAGTTTGTCATTAGCATGAAAGTAACTGTGCACCAGGGTGTTTCATTGCCTCTTGCCAAAATCATGCTGGGATAGATTCAAGTCCTTTCCAGCGAACCTGAAATGGAAAAATGGGTATTGAACATGAATTTATAAGGGCTGTCAATAGATTCAAATATTTAATCGCAAATTAATCACACATTTTCTGTTCAAATTGTATCTTAAAGGGAGACGTGTCAAGTATTTAATACTATTATCTACATGGGAGTGGGCAAATATGCTGCTTTATGGAAATGTATGTATATATTTATTATAGGAAATCAATTAACAACACAAAACAATGACAAATATTGTCCAGAAACCCTCAGAGGTACTGCATTTAGCATAAAACATATGCTCAACAGACAAAAACATATGTCAGTGTGTGAGTGTGCTGACTTGACTATGACTTGCCCCAAACTGCATGTGATTATCAGAGTGGGCATGTCTGTAAAGGGGAGAGTCGTGAGTTCCCATAGAACCCATTTTCATTCACATTCTTGAGGTCAGAGGTCAAGGGACCCCTTTAAAAATGGCCATGCCAGGTTTTCCTCACCAAAATGTAAGTTTGGAGCGTTATTTAGCCTCCTTCACAAGCTAATGTGATATGGTTGGTACCAATGGATTCCTTAAACTTTCTAGTTTCATATGAAACTGTACACTATCTTCACTCTAGCTTTAAAACTGAGCTCGCTACAACTTGAAAATCGTAAGTTGTGTTAATGCGTTAAAGAAATTTGTGGCGTTCAAATTTTTGTTAATATCGCGTTAACTTTGACAGCGCTAGAATTAATAGATGGTTGCATGAGAACAATCTGATAATGATAATTAAATGGAATAAGTATTTTTATTCTGGTGACCCCTATGACCTCACGCCACACTGCCTCCATAATTATTTTGACATGTATTTATTGTACAAAGAACTGTGGTGTTTCCTGTTTAAGATCTAAGAAATTAAATGACAGAGATTGAAAGAAAGCTTCTACTACAGTATATACATGGCCCTGATGCATATGCATACAGTATATAGTATCTATTTTGTATTGTTGATGTGTTTTATTTCATCTGTGTCGGAGTAAATAGCGCTATGCCGCCTACCACAACATATTTTGCAGCAGTGGTGAATAGGTGTTGCATTATATATTACATGCTTAATGTGGTCTTAAAATCAATATTGGCTTGGCAATCTTCTTGCATGATAAGATATAATAAACACTCAAACTGTACTGGAGAGCGAGTTTTTTTTTTCTTTGACCTCATTAATCTTGCAATTTACTAATATACAATAACACCACCCACACGTATTAGCATTTCAATCAGTAGCAAAAACCGCACAGGCTTTAAAAGAATGGGCCACAACAGCTTGCCTCCAACAGCATCTGCTTAAATCGATACAAAGTTCAATAGTCTTGATCCAAGATCTGTGTGCCGCTGCTTCCTACATCCCCTCTGACTGTATACCATTATCTATCTTACTGCATAATTGATGAATTTTGTATTCACACCCTGCACATCGCCTCCAACTCTGCATAAGATCGTCAAAAGCCACAACACACCAACAGGTCGTGTTAAGCATGATCAGTGAGCTGTGATTCAAATGATAGTTTCCGTTAAAAAGTTAGGTGTGATCCCTCAGGTATAGACACAGCTGTTGCTGTGGTGGAGAGTAGGAGGAAGACAATAGGGTAAGAGGAGCCTTCTTGATCTTCCAGGAGAAAAGCGAGTAGGTCCAAACTTTGATTACCCAGCATATCACATCATGTGTAACAACTTCTCCTCGCCCACTCAGGCACCAAGAGGATTACCAGATCCAAATAGAAACACACTTCAATGAGAAAAGCAATTCTTCAAGTTATAGAATCGTCTCCTATTATTCTAACCGTTGACTTTGCAGGCTTTATTAGGCATACACACACACACAATAGAGGCTTGCAGTCTATAGTTGTATTTTCCAATAATACTGTGTTACACTGGGCAAAACAAAAAGTGTTTGTAATGGATAATTTATATCATAGTTAATATGTTTTGCATAGCATATATGGAGATTTTATTGAATATTCCAAATCCAATGAGAGCCAATAGACAATAGACATTACAGGGTTTCAGGAGTATACAATGCAGTTTTAGGACAGTAATGTGTTTTTCATTGTTTTGGCTCTCTTCCACCACCCTGGATTTCAAAAGAAACAATGCCTATGGGGGCAAAGTGCTGACTTCCAGCAGGTGTTCACATCAATTCTCGGTGAACATTGTGGGAGTCGCAGCCCTTTTTTTACCCTCGGGGAGTATGTTTATAAAGAGGGCAGCAATTTTTCTACTTGGTTCATTGAATGTGGATGTAAACACCCTCAAATCAAACCTGAAAGGCAACAAAATTGCCTGTTCTGATCTGTGGCGTTCTGGATACTTCACCGGTGTTATAGAAACAATGTTGTTACCGTGATCAGCCATGTTTAGAGCTCTGCCAAGCTGTCCTCTGTATGCAACACAATATGACGCCAAAGCGTGTATTGGACCAGAAGATAGTCAGAAGATAGCGTGTCAGTGTCACGTTTTGCCTCACAGATACGTGAATATTACACACCTGTATTAACCTGCAGTACCAGCAAGGGGCAACAAAGCCACCGACTTAGGATCAGGCAAGAAAACCGCTTAGATAGGTTAAGGGAAAACATCATGGTCACTGACTTAGGGGTAGGCAAGAAAACCACTTAGTGAGGGTAAGGGAAAACATCATGGTTGAGCTTAAAATAAGTACGTAAACTAAGTAAAACCCGTACGGCAACAACGTAACGTCAGTGCGGAAAATGGTTTTCAAGTGACGTTTGTCACAACCGCCACTACAAAACACGTGACAAATGTCATTAACGTAACTTACAAAATAAAACACCAGTCTCATAAACCTTCCCACATGCCCACCATAAGTGGTCTTTCTAACTTTTTATACTACGTCGACACCTCGGAGTACAGAGTACCAGAAACACGTGACGTCATGTGACAACCGTCACTTCGTAACACTGCATCTTCATGCAGGAGTGAAATATTCACGCCTCTGTGAGGCAAAGCGTGACACTGACACAGTTTCTTCTGGTGGACAGGCGGGTCTATTACAAGCTTTGGGCTACAGGGTTATGTAAAGGTATACAATAAATGATGGAAGTAATAGCAAAAGTAAAAAGACCCCTGCACATCTTCATTTAACCACTTTTTTTTGCTCACAAACCATAAGTGAATCGTTAAACCATATAGTGGACTTTCCATCTAGCATCACCATAGGGTTGACATTTTTGGCTTTTGATCAAATGTCTTGACAACAGCTGGATGGATTGCCATGAAATTTGATAAACCAACATACTTTCATGCCCACCTCAGGATGAACTGTAATAACTTTGGTGATTCCATAACTGCTCCACACAAAGCACTGTTGACATTTACTTTAGACTACAAGATTTAAGACAATATAGGACTTTTTAGAAGAAGTTAAAATTCCTGCACTGCGTTAATAGAATAATTGTCAAAAGACATATTTATCAAATAGTATAATAGCACACTACTATAGTGTAGCATATATATCAAATGATGTTATATTTCTTCTATCTGAATTCTCCAACAAGCCGTAATGAAATTTGACTAATTTGAACTGGTTTTGTGAGTGTATTTAAACAGCGCAGATCAATTTGGCACCCCAACATAATGGATTCATTTATTTAAAAACTTAATAGGATGGTAAATTCCAGTTTACTGTTGTTCACACAGTGTTAAATCAGTCTATTTTCTGAGTTGCTCTCTTTTATAGTGCTTTGTTATATATTCATGAAATCTATTTTGTTTTTTCCCCTAAATTAGCATTGAGCCACATAATTCCTAAATGCTCATCCACAGCTAGTTGTGTTGATTTGCTTCCATGTTTCATCATAGTCCATATCACTGTCACTGTAAACAAAGGAGACTAGAGGGGCACCGGGCTCAATGAACATGCACTCCTAACACTGCTTGTTCCACATAAATCAAAAGAAATCAATGCCAGATTGAGGATTGTGGCCTCTGTTGTGCAAATGAAGCCTGGCTCCTGAATAAGATAATAAATCCCTGCCACATTATTTCAGCTTTTGATAAATGGAGCAACATGAGAGCGGGGGGGCTGCAAGTGGGAGCAGGGGGCACACATCTGACTGTGAACACCTCTAATAAAACATGAGGAAGGCCTTTGATACACCAACACAACAACAGCACTTGAGTTGCCATACACCATGGATCAAACGCTGACATTTCCCTGTCCACAAATTGTTTGTTATTCCGATACATTAACTTCAAAACTACATCATTGTTAAATTGCATTAAGTATTTACAGAGCAAACACACTATCACGCCAGCTCATAATTTGCCTCTTTTAGGAGATTGATCCGGTCATGTCTTTAATGTTGCTCTGCAATGCATGGCTCAGATGGCCAGAGCTCCAGTCAGGAGTAGGCCACAGAGTGTGAGAGGTTTGCTATCAAACGCCAGGCAGGTTTTAGCCTCTGACAGACGTGGGATCAGTGTCAGATGCGAGCTATGCCAAAGGGCTGGATTGGTGCAGAGGGAGGAAATGACTTGACTCTCCTGGCCTCAGTATGTCTTTGTACCCCGGCCCCCAGGGCAAGTGATGGCAGGAATACAGAAAGAAAAACTCTACTCTAGCACATGCCACCAACCAGCCCTGCATCCATTCCACCTAAAGGCTCTCTGCACCTCTTGATTGCTACCCGAGACCATTAGATCACCTTTAGTTCCATCCGCGCTGTTCCCCGGCATGCCCTCTCCTTCACCTTACACCACTGCTGCGAATGAATCAGAACCTTATTTCGTTTTCATTTGCAAGATTGAGACTACTTTCACATATTTGAATTTCAGTTTAAACAACACATTTCCACGGTGATATTGTGCATATAATAAAAATTCGGAGTGATTACACATATATGTGCCTATGCACATGTATGTATGAAAGCAGTGCATGTGTTACGGTTGCTCTGATTATAATGACATGACTATATGTTTGTTTGTTTTTTTTAAACGACGTGATGTGGTATGCATCAATCCACTCATTTCCTCCTCTTGTTGATCCTTGCATTGTGCAGATTGCCATGGTATGTGTGGATTTATTTGCGCTAGTGCACACAATTGTGTATATATTCATAAAGGTACTCTAATTTGGAGTAACTAAATCACCAAATACTGCTACAAAAGTGGTTCAAATTCAGTTACATGCCAGTTTAGCCATATTATGCCTTTTGTTAGCCACATTAGCCTTGTATGAACTGTATATGTCTGTACTGTCCATTTTGGTTAGTTTCAACCAGTGGACAACTCTGGGGTCGACTCCTCTGGTTGCAAAAAGAAGTCTGATTGTATAGAAGTCTATGAGAAAATGAGCCTACTTCTCACTTGATTTATTACCTCAGTAAACATTGTAAACATGAGTTTATGGTCTCAATCACTTGTTTCAAGTCTTCTTCAACACAGCATGATCTTCATTTTGTAAATTATGGTCCCATTTTGAGTCAAATAGACCATAAAGCAGGGTGCACTTTAGGGCGTGGCTACCTTGTGATTGACAGGTTGCGGCGTTGTCTGGTCTGGGAGTTGCCTGTGTTTTTGTCTTACAACTTTAACCCTTTCACAGTGTGTTTTCAGTTCATAGAAGTTAATTATAACCTGTTTGTCGCCTAAAAATGTCTTATTCAGCGTCCAATCGCACTTAGCTCCACCCTTTTGTGTCTTCATTTGACTTCTGGTTGCAAAAAAACAAGATGACGACAGCCAAAATACTGAACCTGAGGTTTCAAAACCGTAGTCCACAAACCAATGGGTGACGTCATGGTGACTGCGTCCACTTCTTATTTACAGTCTATGAATATAACCCACCTTAGAGAAAGTCGTTTTCCAGTGTTTAGATTATATCGCCTGCACTCTGAATACAATTAGCTTATCTCTGTGAGTAAACTGAAGTTCAGTCTAAATGTGTAGTCTAATAAATAGTGCATCATCTACACCCAGCCCTCAGTAAGTCAGATCTAACACGGTCTGCAGGCTGAATTAGTATGCAGGGTTAACACTGCTGAGTTTTGTTGCTCACTCAAAGCCCCCACCACTGTTATCAGCAGTCACTCAATGGTGCCGCCACTGTCAAATTCCAAGAGCTGTGAAATCACTGGAAGTTCACAACAGAAGCAGCTGCCATGTTTATTTCATTGTATCCCTTCACTCCACCCATCCCTACCCATCTATTCAACACACAAATGTTTGCCTCAAAGGCATCACTGCTGAAAAGTCTCCTGTTTCTGCTGTCTCTCACTTTGATTTGGGCACTTAGCATTCAGCAGAAGGTTAGGCAAGTGGGGATTGTTGTACCTGGCACAAATATTGACAAGTGCTATTGTAGTTCTATAAGCATCATGATTTGCATGCACATGGGAGGATATATTGCACACAGAGCACAAAGGCGTGGATGCCAAAATGAATTCATTTCAGGGAGAGGGTGACAAGTGATTTAAAGTGTAGTGTTATTTTTTTTTTTCAAGAAGTTAAGAGCAAGTTGAGTTTTTTACCATGTAAATTATGACCTTATATTTCATTGTTTTGAAACTGGGTACTAGAATAAGAGGTGGCATTTTGATTTATTTATGATTGGATGTTTGTTTTTTTAAATTGTACCAACTTCAACTACTGTTTAAGTATCATCATTAGTGGTGCAAAGGTAAAGCTGGGACTTTTATATACTCTTTGTGCCCACTTACTGCCCACTTGGGGCTTAAAATAAAGGCATATACTGTACCATCGTCAAAGGCTTCTTGCTATGTCAACATCTTTTGAATTCCAAAGAGCTTTCCCCCATCACTTTCATTTGCTGTTCCCCCTCCCTCCTCTCATTCCTTGACATCCAGCCCCAAATCATCTTCTTCCACCACACTATCTGCCACCCGTATTCCCTTTGCCTGTCTCCTCCTTCCATTCAACTCCTAATGGGCCCAAATAGAGAGTGACAACTCTTCCTGTTCCTCTACAAAATTCATGATTAATGTTTCATTAATCATGGATTTTTTAAAACATTCTGCTCCCCGGGGCTTTCTTCTATACTGAAATAAATTAATAAATGAGCCAAGTGCACACAGCCACTGAGAGACTTTGCTTTTTCCATGCCATCCTTTCTTATCGCTCACATAATGGTCATTGTTTATGGCACCACTGCACTCAAAGGTGCTTTCAGGGGAAGACTATAAAGTGAGCCAGTGTTCCACCGAGTTTTATGTGTTGTCTAAATGTTGTATCTTGTCTTGTCAAGGACTGGGGGACTTTACACCTTTGAATACTTGTGTTTTATTAAACCTACTTAGAAAAAGATAGGAATATAATTATTTAGACTAATGTTGAACAAAGCATTATGGTATTGGCTCAGTATATTGATGTTCGCAAAACAGAATGGTGAAAGGTCTCCTGAAATAATAGAGTAGAAGAAAACTCAAGGAGGCAGAGAAATAAAGTAGATATTATGAAGAAAAACATTGCGGTTTTAAATGAAGGCTTTACAATATAGGTTCATAAGTAACATTGGCAAAAGAATGAAGAGGAGACAGAGCTGGTTTGAAGCTCATCTTCAGTCTGACTCCTTGACTTCAATCCGTCGATATGTCTCGCTGGGTCATTCTGCTGCGAGAAATGACTTTCAATGCTCTGTAAGGAATAATATTTCGAACGGACGGCCAGACTTGAAGTGAAAGTGCCAAATAGCATTGTCTCATGTCTTAGCTTGGTAAACAAGCATGTCTGGCATTTCATCCAACAATCCATCCGCACAAATAAATTGGACCTGTACAATATAGGAGAAATTCAGAGACGGAGTGTTTGTTGATTATTGTTGAGAAATCCGCATTTAGCGTCCATGCCATGCCTGTAAATTGTCTTATCTAAGTAACATATCCATCTACAGCTGAAGAGGCCAGCCATAAAGTGTTGATCAAGTATAGTAGCTCAACTGTTTGAAGCCAATGACCTGCGACCTGATCTTGAGAATTACTGGCCCTACTGGAGTTTGCCAGCTCTGTAATTAACTGTGCAGAACAGGGTGACTTTAAAGGTTAGTCTGAAAATATATCCACTGGAATTGATTGATGTGGAACTCCCTCGTCTACTGTAGAAATTGCTTCAAGTTTTTCCTGTTGTATTGAAAGAAAGAAGTGAAAGAGGGCATACAACCATGTTCTGCCTGCTTATTAGTTCTCAACTATGACTCCACTTTTGATACTCTTGTCTATAAATGTGATGGGCAAATACAGTATGAATCAGGGGTGACTTATGTGTAGCATGTAGAATTTCATTTGCTAAGGAGACTTTTGCACATTATTTAGTGTAAGACTATAAAATCACTATGGCTTTCCAGGGGTGCTTTAGGAAAAGAAAAAAGACAATGCAAATATTACATTATGCTCAATATAATCCCTATTTTATGATGTCATTGCTGATAGCATTTATGGTGCCATATAATATCTGACAAGCACCAGTGTCTGCTGATGTTCACTCAGGAACATTAATGCAGAGGGTTAACCATCGCAGTGCATCCACTCATTTATTCCTGGCATCTTCTTTTCAGATCAATGCAATTTGCCGAGGGGTTCAACCTTATTAGAATTTGAAGCTATTGATCAACACCACCTTATCTGCTGTATTGCATCTGTTTTTCTTCCTTTTCTACTTACAGCTCCCGCTTCTGTCTTGTGATCACAAAGCCTGTAATGAGAAAAATCCCATATTAGTTACTGCGGGGAGATTCAGCATGTGCTGGTCCTGCAATAAAGGGAGCCATAAGGTGGAGAATGATTCCGTACATGTGCTTTGATAACACAATACCGCCATGATAATATTGATTTTCACTTCCTTTTTTGCTCCTGTTGGCAGGACTGGTGGATATATAGATGATTGCACATATTGGCTGATTGTTGAAGTATTGAATTTATTTGTCAGGACAGGCTTTGACTCGAGAGAAAAGCAGCAATCATGCTCAAGAGAAAATTGTTACTTCACATTTTGGTTAAGGATCACAATGCAACCTGAGCCCGGATAGATGACCAGCATTTTGTCGTCAGTATTTTGTCGTCATGGTGGTGTGTGTCCTCATTTGGGTGCTTAGACGTGAGGGAGCTACTTATAGCCAATAAGTGTGGGCTTACTTGATGCGCTGACAAAGTTTATAAGAAAGCATCAACAGCGTGCACATATAAAAAATCTAAGTATTGAAATTCTCTGAAATGAAAATAAAGAATGAAAAAAATGAAGAGAGCATAGCATGTAACACTTCTCAGAAATGGACATATTTACCCTGGAGACTCCATTAGAGGCTATGAAGCATTGTTAATGTTTGAAAGCAGATGTCTTACAATGGCACAGAGTCTCTCAGTGCTCTTGCTGTGCTGAGATATGGGAGTGTGTCATGGACAAAGAATCTCTGTTTGGCTCTGTTTGGCAGCTGTTAACTGGGTTTAATAATGGGCAACACAACGAGCATCCTGGAAAAGTATCACAGTTAATGGACCCCAACTGCATCCACAAGCAGTTTCTTCAATGAATCAATGAAAGCTGAAAGAGTGCGTCATCACATTGAAACATGCAGTCATCTTCCTGCCCAAATGACTGAATGAATGTTAAAGATGTGTTTTTTTGTATTATTTCCCTTCTATTTGAGAAGCACACATCTGCTTATCTTTCATACTTGACTCCCATGTTACTATTTGGAGTTCATATCAGCAGTTCATAGAGAGGGCAATACAGCTTGTTGGTTGCACTGATTATCTGAATGATAGCATAAAGAATATTCAAATGCTTTTTGGTTATCAAATAATGAAATGTCACATAGACACGATCTTCTGAATAACTTCAGCAGCATCAATAATGCAAGTGCACGGAAGTTGGAACAGTGACATGCAGCAATAATAAGGAAACTCATTAGGCCTCTTTGAATGGTTTTGGGGATACACATCATCTTTTGTCAGTGCTACTGCCATATAAATCTATTTGAAATCAACTCCTCTGTATTCTCTGCAGTAACAATTGTGTGGTAATATTATTTTTTTTGTCTGTGTGACTGGCATTTAATTATATTTCTGTGTTAATATTTCCTTCTCTCTTTCCGTGCTCTCACATTCAATCTGAATTTCTTATGTCGCTCTGATAATTGGAAAAAGCAGTGCAATGTCATATTGTGACAATCTGGTGAGGCGACCAATTTATGTGGATGTTGAGTTGACAAATGAAATATTAACACTCAGTGTCAGGTTTGGTTCATAATGTGAAATACATGTGTGATAACAGTGATGATTTTACAGTAGATTGTACAGTTCAAAAAGAAAGAGAAATTAGAAATGCCGGCAGCACATTGTGTAAGGTCTAGGACATACAGTAAGTGCAAAATTGATTCAAATGCTAAAGGTAGATACTGTAGATTGGCGTAAGTTCAGTGCAGCAGTGTATGAAATTGGTGCAAATTGGATTTTATGCGGCGGACAATGGGATTAAGGGCTGGGTCTACTAAGAGAAGCATGAAATAGTATAAATTTGCAGAGATATGCTACCAATAGTTATATTCTCATTGCTGGGCACGATAACCATCTGTCTCTATATCCCCTTTGTCTGATTTAATATAAAAAGTAAACCATTTAAAGACAGCCAAATGAGATGGTAGTGAATAGATTTAGAGAAAAAAAAAAAAAACAGAAGTGAGCAACAGCAAAAAAATCAACAACACACACACACACACACACACGCACACAAACACATGAAAAGCCATAGTTTGTGTGGAGAGTTAGGGTGTGTGGAAAAATTTTACTTTGTATTCAAAACTCCAGGAAACATAAAACTGTAGATTTCTAACTAACGAGGTGTTACAGTAAGTGTTTTTGTGGAACTGTCATCAGCTCCTACACATGATATCTACACTCTCAACACATATATTTGGGATAGACCATAGACTGTATGTAAGAAGTGGACATAGTCACCGTGATGTCAGCCATTGGTTTGTGGACTGCAGTTTTGAAGCCTTGAGTTTGACACTAGAGGGTGGAGCTAAGTACAACCGAATGCTGAGCAAGACCTTTTTAGGCGACCAAAATGTTACATTTAACTTTCATGAACTGAAAACACACTGTGAAAGAGTTAAAGTTCTAAAACGAAAACATGGATAACACCGTGGTAGCAACCTGTCAATCACAAGGTAGCCACATCCTAAAGCATAACCTGCTTTATCATCTATTTTACTCTAAATGGGACCATAATTTACTAAATGAACATCATGTTGTACTGAAGACGACTTGAAACTAGCGATTGAGACCATGTACTCATGTTTACAATGTTTACTGAGGTAATAAATCAAGTGATAAGTAGGATAATTTTCTCATAGACTTCTATACAATCAGACTTTGTTTTTCCAAACAAAGGAGTCGCCCCCTGCTGGCTATTATAAAGAATGCAAGTTTAAGGGACTTCCGCATTGGCTTCACTTTTCAGATCAAGGAGTTACTCACTGAGATAGACCTAGACCTACATACAAGATGACAAGTGGCAAATCAAATGAAAAACCTGAATGAATGAGTGAGGAAACACAATGAAAGCATATGCTTATACAGATATATTCTAATGATGCAAATTAATCATTTGTATGCTACAACCCTCACGGTCACATATTTCAACTTAGTTTATGGGAGATTAGGGAACAATGTGTTAAACAGCACCATCATCAAAACACCAAATGAGGGAATATCTTTTTGAAGAATGGTATTATTCCCTCCAGTTGAGTTTCAAAGAACTTCACATCTATGCCAAGGAGTATGGAAGCTGTTCTGGTGGCTGTTGGCTGGTGGATCAAGGCCTTACAAAGACGTTCTCCACAATGAAGAAGTAATACTTCATGTGTGATACTACATTTGTTGTGCCATAGCACCATAAAACTTTGACACTTTTACTTGAGTCAAACCTTTTCCTTGTGGATACCTGTATGAGGTCGGGATTCCCTGACATTTGTCCTTCCTTGAGCTCGGCCAGGTTGCCTTGTGAGTCTGTAAAATCATTCTACAGAATTTCAATAAAAACCAAGTCTGGGCTTTGGACTAAAGGAGTTCAAGGTGAATGTCCTTGGCGCTCTTAATGCAAGTTCTCCTCTCATGAATTCACCTGTATTTGACTCTATTCACTACAGCCACCATTATGATTATTATTATCGACTCTTTCTCTCTGAGCTTCTGAGTTGGTAGCTTACACCACTTCAGGTGAGCGGTGTCAGACATGCATTATAACTCAAGAGTTTTACTTTGAAAGAGTCAATATTTACCACTTTACTTAGAATATTGGCTTACTTTGCAATTCATTTAAGAAACTATGTTGTGTCTGACTGGATTTTGGTTTCTCACCAAGATCCATGTTGCAGGGCTCAGTTTGGTCAGATGAAGAGCTTTGCAAAGAATCTCAGTAGCTCCATATTTCTAGCCACATCCGAATGACAGATCCTTCTCTGTTTGTGTGATCCCCTAACAGTTCAGTAAATGTTTGATGGCTTCTCCCAAAGCATTACTCTTGTCAGTTGACACTGTCAGGTTTACATTTTGCAAACTGTATATACCAAACTATAAACTGTGCCGTTTCTTTCCAACATTATCTGATCCAAGCAACTGAACTGGGTGATCTTACAATCAAGGTACTGTATACAGAGTAAATTTAGATACAACTAAATTCAGTTTGGACTGCAAACGGGTTGAAATGTGGACATTCATGTAAATAAAACTTTTTGAGTGCATACATTATCTCCAGTGAGATTGAAAACTCCTCAGAGAAAAGAAGACTACTTTATTACTGTTCCATTCATATTTTGTCACTGTTGCTTCTACTTTTATCTTGTGCATTATTAAAACAGCAAATAGCTTCTAAACTATGAAATGCTCCTAAATTGGAAAATTAGAAATGACTATTCCCTTGAAAAATGTAAATTTGTGTTTTACCTGTGTGTTTCCCTTCTCTTTCCTTATAAATGTAAAACAGTTTGATAGTCCCACGGGCATTACTGTTGCAAATACCTACAGTACCTATGCCTAGCCACAACATTTTCATTTCTATCTTTGGTATACAAAATAATTACTGGGAAGTTAAAAATAAATATACAAAGACACATTTTCAAAGATGGCTGACAGCACAGTAAGGATAGAACATTAAAGTCACAGATGAAAACAATACAATAGTAATGCTGGCTACAGAAATAAAATCACAACACGCAAGAGTTGATCATAGAGATCTGTTCCCAGTGGGAATGTGACATTTCTAATGATATAGAATTTGATTTCATTATAATCTATTTCTATTTTATTACTGAACTGGGGCATCAACTGTTAATGCATTGTGCTCTCCATTGATTGAGATAACGAAATATCTTCCCTCTAGAAAGCACAATTGTGAAAGAAGGGCAAGAAAAATATCAACCCAAAGTTCTACGCTAGGTAATGATTTTATATATAACAAATTCATTTCATGAGAGTTAGTCTGTACGAGCAAAGGGTCAGTTAAGCAACAATGTGTCTACATATACATCTGTATCTGTTTTGCGTGCTATTTGAACATGTGTCTACTGTAGCCGTTTTTAGCCCATCAAACAGGTTCGGTTTTTGATTTTTTTTTTTTTGTTCACTACTAGTTGAAAATGTTCTTCATATGATTCATTGGGCTCTATAATTAACTTCCACTATAAGTTGAATCACTAACTGCAAATCCTTTCCTTTCCATTTTAATTAACCAAGGCTTAAAGAGAGTGGGAAAGTGAGGGAGGGGAGAAATGAGAGTGAAAAAAATGAAAGAGATCAGATCTTAAGTAACTGGCAGCCGCTTTGACAGAAAATTAAATTCATTTTCTGTTGAGAGCAATCAGTGTGATTTGAACTGATTAGTTCTAGGAAGATTTCTGAGGAAGCATCAGTTGGCTTCAAAAGTACTTTGTGTGTACAATAAGATGGGCAGCACACACATTTACCCAGCCAAATCAAACAGATGCTTTTCCATGTTCGGCATCTGTCATGTTTCCAGATTTTCAATGTAAAACCAGCCACTGTTCCTCTGAATCACCCCTGCATCTTACTTTGGTCGAGTGATTACAGTTCTGTTGTTCTTGCTCTGTGAATGTCTGTGCTCTTGTTGGAAACACTGTTATCTTTACTTTACCAAGTGCTGTCCATGTCAGAAATATTGGAACATCTAACAATGGTTGACAAATTACTCACTCCTCCAAATGAATGATTGTAAACTGTATTTGACTTTTCATGCAATGTAAGCAGACATAGCAGCAATAGTGGCATGTCATAGCAGGATAAAGCATGACTGCATCCCCATCAAACTGTTTTAATGTGTTGTTCATTGCTTTTTGGATGACCTGGTTAACATCACAAACCAAACTTTACTATCCGGGACTTTACCAGCCTCTCTCAAGTATGCGGCCATCTCCCCCCTACTGAAGAAGAACAGCCTTGATGCATCTGTATTAAGTAACTATAGGCCAGTCTCAAATCTTCCTTCGTTAGGTAAAGTCCTTAAAAAAGTTATATACAAAGAGTTACTGAAATTTCTAAGCAATAACAATATCTTTGATATGCACAAATAAGGTTTTGGATCACATCATAGCACCGAACCAGCTCTAGTTAAAGAAGTCAATGACCTTAAATTAAACACAGATGCTAAGAAACTTACTTTACCTCACAGGTGCCTTTGACACCATAGACCATTAAATCTTTATTCACAGGCTCCATGACACCATCGGATTATTACCTGTATGAAATGCAGGTGTTTCTTTGTGTCCATTCACAATTTTAAATCACAAGAGTTACAAATTCTCCCCGGAGTCCCACAAGGATCAATCCTTGGCCCACTACTTTTTAATATATACATGCTCCCACTAAGTCATATCCTTAGCCCAGTAGACAACCTGGTAAATACATTATAGACATAGATTATTGGATAGCAAAGAACTTGTATTTGTTTCCATCAGGGTGCAAGGTACTGAGACTCTACCCAAATACAGATGATTTGCAGACAAGTTATGATATTGCACATAATTAGAAAAACTACAAAATCACCAACCAAAAATAGCAGAGATGATCTTCATTCTGACCCTAATCTGAGGTCTGGATACTGTCTGCCTGAAAAAATTCAACTGGCAAAGATTCAAGAGTGAGGAGCTGTTGCTTCTCCATATTGACAGAGAAAGAGAAGGATGCACCCCTGGGCACTTTCCCTTGAAGGTGTTCCAGACATGGCTTACTGTGAAGATACTTCGGGATAGACCCAAGACATACTGGAGGGACAACACTTCCCAGAATACCCTGAAGAACTTCAGATCAAGAGGAGCTGGAGGAAGCTGCTTGGATAAGGAATGACTGATCAGCTTGTCCTGTTATCTCTATGACTATGTCCTGCATAGAAAGCTAGGAAATGTATGGATGAATAGTTAAGCTGTTTTAAATTTTGCCAGTGACAGTTTTATGCACATACATTTGGGTATCTGAAGTGTCTATCAACCTACAAACTGTGAAATAAGACAACCCAGTCAGTTTGATGTGGGCTGCCCAGATCGGAAAACATGATTTGGCCCCCCTTCCTATGCCACATGTATGCTTATTAAAATATACCGCCCCCCCCATCTGAGTATCTCCACCCACAGATTGAGAACTACCTTTGCAAAGGTGCACCATATTTTTTTCTCGCAAGCCAATCAAGGTTACACAACAAAATACGAGAAGAGAAACTAATACAAAAAATAAAAGACCATAATGGCCGTGGAAATGTTCCTCAAATGTTGATGATCAAGACAAATGTAAAGAAAATGAAGGCAAACTAGAAATGTGCCTCTCAGATATGTGCACAGCAAAAAAATACTACTGAATATATTGCGAAAAGAGCACACAAATCTGTTCTAAAACTTTTATCGAGCACAGCTACAGTACATGAATGAACAAATAAACAATATTCTATGCATCTCCTCTACGAGGAATGCAATTCAATTATCAACCCAGACAATTTTAATGAGTATACTGTCAAACAATAATAGGTACCTAATGAACTTCAAATAATGGGATATTGATTCAAACCAGTGCAGCAAGTTAAATTAGAATTTTTGACGTGAAAGATTAAAAGGTCAATTGGCACGCTATCTCCATCCATTAAAAAGAACATTTTAACAAGAGAAACAAAAAGAAGCAAACAAACTCATAAAATACCATAACAAAGTCATTAAATACATACTGATAACAATGCTTTGCCTATCATCAGTGTTCTGCTCAGACAGCACCCATTAACAGAATGTTGTAACCAATCAATAATTAGCTGGGAGATGTGTAGCCCTCGTATCAGAGGCCCCACAGAGATCCTTTGATCGGCTGTGTATTGAATGATTACGCTCAAAATTAATTGTACATAGATTACAGATGGAGTCAAATGGATCCAGAACACCAGAGATAACGAATTTACATGACTATTGATTTAATTTCTATTCCAATTAGCAGTTTAATTCATTTAATTGTTTGTTTATTTATTTATTTATCGTTTAGTTATTGTCTTCTCCCATAGTCCTTTTTATTTCAAATAACGTTGGAATCTCATGCAATGGCTCTTAATCTAATAAACCAGATTTGAAACAAATTCTATATGGTGCACATGAATTATATGAACATATGGATTGGAACACAAACAGCATTATGTGACGCTACAAATGAGATTATGTGATTACAGAACAAAGTGGACAACAAACCAGGAGACCAGTGTTCGACACCGGTATTTTGTTTCGTAAGCTACGTTAGTAATGTTTGTGGCGTGTTTTATGTACTGACGTTACGTTGTTTCCGTACGTATTTTACTTACTTTACATACTTACTTTAAGCCCAACCATGACGTCTTTCCTAAACTTAACCAAGTGTTTTTCTTGCCTAAACCTGAGTGAGTGGTTTTGTTGCCCCCTGCTGGTACTGCACCTTCATACAGGCGTATTATTTTCCAGGATGTTCTCATTAGTAATTCACATAATCGTGAACCAGGAAATGTTTAAGGAAATAATAAATATCGGCAAACACCACGTAGGGAGGAGGTCAAGTTGACTGACATTCGTGACCTGTGTGAAACCAGAAGTCAATTTTGATTTATTTGTCGCGTAAGTTACGTACTTAAAGTTACGTACACAAACCACGATTTTTTCCTAAACCTAACTAAGTAGTTTTGTTGTGTAATCCTAACCTAAAGGAAATTGTTTCCTGTGAAGATGTAAGTTTATTTTGAAAAGACTGTATGCATGTTACAAGCAGAAATTGACACGTGTTGTTGGACATTCGTAGTAAGACAAACGAATAAGGAGGAATCACTTTCTCATAAAATTTCATATGAACCGTTGTATGAAAATACGTTGAATATTCACGCCACGGCGAGGCTAATGTGACAGTTCTGGTTCTGGTTCTAAATTCTGGTGGACAGGTGTGTCCCTTATGCCTTGGCATGACATCGGGTGGCATATGTAAGGCAGCGTCGTGGTGGACATCCTGTCCGTTCACACTGTTCTTTCTCTTGGACATGTCAGGCTCACCTTAACGACACAGGACCGGTGAAAAGGCGGGGGTGTGTGTCAGTTGTGTTGTCCCTGACTCCCCTCTGGGCATGATACACCTACATGTTCCCGTGCTCCTTGATGACCCAGGGAATGTGGTGTGCAGTATGTTTACTGCTTGTCTTTAGACCCCTGCAAGGTAAGGCCGTGGCTCTACACAGTTCAGTTCCGTACTAACTAGGTTGGCTGGGGCCTCCTACTTCTCCGCTGTGGCGGCCTCCATAGTGACATGTGACTGACAGACTTGGTCTAGGACCAGCTAAGTCCTGATAAACACTTCCTTACACCTTAACAAGTAGATTCATGTAAATACAAGTATACTTGTATAAGCTTTGATTAACGTATCCAGTAGCTCACCCTTTGTCTCTGTCTCTCTCCAAAGACCTGATAAAATGACGCATCACTGAGAATCAGAAAGTTTAAAAATTGCAGTCAAACTGCTGGGAATTAATAATGTTTCTAAGTCGTCACCACTTAGTATAACTGTGAAGAGGATTTATTTCTCATATATCTGAAAACTCCAAATGCCTCAACCCAAATACAAGGGCATCTCTCTTATTTGGGTCACACAGACCATTGCTCACCAAACCTCTAATTTAGTGTTTTGGGGAATAGCAGCATGCAGGATTTGTGTCACAGTGACTATAAAAAATGCTTCGATGATCTGAGGAGAAAGAGAGAGACAAAGACAAAGAGAGAGAGAGAAACAATATTCTACTGTATTGATCTCTTTGAATACTATAGTTGGTCTATTGATATTCCCTGTGGTGTAGCATATAGGACAGCCTACATTTGGGAAAATGAAAGCAGAGAGGCTGCAGTGGAAAGCTTGTACACAGACTGATATTGAGCTTGGTCTCGGTGGGTTTGTGTGTGTGTGTCCGTGTGTGTGTGTGTGCGTGTGTGTGTGTGTGTGTGTGTGTGTGTGTGTGTGTGTGTGTGTGTGTGTGCGTGTGTGTGTGTGTGTGTGTGCGCGCGCGTGTGTGCGTGTGCACATGTGAGGAGCCACAAGGGCATAACTGTGTACATCTGTATTTTGATTCATGTGCCTCCAGCATGCACTCATGTGTGAAGAGATGGGAGCGATTGTTCACCTAACAAAATTAATTAGAAAACAGATATTAAGGATTGATGCAAGGTAATGGAAAATAGAGTAGAAGGTTTATAGAAGCCTATAAATGTGAAACTAAGTAAAAGATTAATGTCATTACACTTTAATGTCTTGAAATCAAACTAGGCGACTGCATTGTATGTCTTTTACACTTTATTTTAGTAATTAATATTGATTTTTCTTTCTTTCTCGCATTGCCTATAGCTATTAGAGGCTTTCCTAATCAGAAAAACAACAGTTCAAATCTTAAAATATGTGAGTTAAACACCAGAGACTGTAGTTACTGTGCTTTCTTCTCTCAACAGTTAATGATGATTTTCTTTTCGCTATAAGGGAGACCTTTCTCTGACCTCAACCTCATAGATTTAGTTTAGTTGCTTTAAGGAATAGTTGAGATACACTCATTCACTTTCACTTTCACGTCTAAAGGGGGAATGAAGCTAGAGCCAGCAGCCGGTTGGCTGCACTTTGCACAAAGACTAGAATCAGGAAATAGTCCGACACTTAGCCTGTAACATATCAGCTTGTCGTTTTTACATTTCAGCTTTAGTTCGGATTGTCTCGGCTATCGGTATGATGACGGATAAGCCTCTGGAGGCAAGGGGCTATATTTCTTTGGTGTAGCCGGCAGATATCCGGGCCAAGACTTCCTCTTCCGTGCGTCATTCGCTGTTTATTGTCCGATTAGCAACTTGAGATGCAAGACTGGAGTTGGAGATGAGAGATGACGTGTACGACCGGATTGTTTAACAAGTAGCAAGTTCACAAGCTCATTTTAAACCAATAAGAAACTAAATCACCCGGATTGCATTTCGTTCCGCCTCTTTTGCTTTCGACACGGACTGTTTACCTGCATTCAACCAAAGCCTACTTGAACATGATTGGTCGATAGAACTCAGACTACAAACGGAAACCAGAACGCTTCCGGTACTGAAATCTTGCATATGAATGCTGAATCTGTTAATAGAGATTACAGCGAGGGAGAGACTGCCTGTGCACGGCGTCAGACGAGAGACTCCGTACTGTTGGCAGAAGAGCCGTCGACTGTGATTACTCTGAGCAGCATTGGGAATGGATAACAACATAATATATCTGAATATCTTTCTCGCTTTTTCCCTTATGGTCTGAATAACTTGCGAAATTTGCAGCTAGTCGCTTTTTAGAAATAAAGTCACAAAGAGGGTCTGAAAAGTCGCCAAGTTGGCAACACCCGCGCTGGCGCTCGCTTCATATTTACCATACAGACATGAGAGTGGTATCAGTTTCGTCATCTAACTTCCAGCAAGAAAGAAAAGAAAAATAATGGGTATTTTCCAAAATGTCAAACTTTTCCTGGCAGTTCAAAACATGTTCCTACGAGTCATTTTTAAAATGGTCCTATGGATTTTTTTTGGGGGGGGGTGCTCGGACAAACAGCTATTTTGTTGTTAAGATAACAGGACTTGTTGGGCTATTGAGCTCCCACTGTGTTTGTCAGATTTAGTGAATTATCTGAAATGACAGTTAATGGACATTGTAAAAGTTGCAATCGATTCAGGAGGACAACTTCAACCTTCTCGAGTGGAAACACTTTATCCTTGAAGGCACATTGATTTTGTACCAGCTGGCAGTGGTCCACATAAACAGGCTGTGTGTATGCATGACAGAGCATGCACATGAATTTCTAATGAAAGTAAAATTATTTTTAGGGGGAATTAATGTCATTTCAATGTAAATTTTCTGTGTTTTGTTTAATACTTGTTTCCATTAATGTTTTTTTTTTTATGCAGACCTTTTTAACATCTCACCTACCCTTTTTGCTCTAACCCAGCCCCTTTCACCCGCCCCTCTGCCTCACCCTCACCCTCTCTCTCTGTCTCTCTCACAGTGTCAGTGACAGGGTCTGTTACATGAGCAGACTGCCAGCACGCTCGGTGCCAACTTCTCCCAGCTCTGGGGATGTGGTGAGCAGCCCTTTATCTCCGGGAAACAGACGCGTCCGATCACCTCCTCGGGGGCTGGTGTGGGCAGGGAGGGTGAGGAACGGGAGGAGACCAGCAGGTTTTTTTCCCTCCTCCTTCTATTCCAAAGTCAGATTCGTCCAAAAATCTGTGCATATACGCATGCACGGACACATTTTGGTACACACACTCATTCTGAAGCTCTTGTTCCCCAGTCTAAGGAATGCTGATAATTTATGACTTATGTATTAATTAACATACCTCACCATACCCCTAAGAGCAGCGTTGCCGGTAGTATTAGAATACATCTCGCCTTTCTCTTTCTAAGCATTTCTTCTTTCCTTGGCAACTATTGGAATACGAGTCGCAGCCGCGCTGACCTGTATGATTTATTTGCAGAAGAAATCTCTGTATTTGTTTCAAAATCTGTCTCCTTTCATTCGTGCTCAGTCATTCATCGGCCTGAAATAGGCTCTCCATCTCAGAAGATGATAGAAATGTATCTTTGCAGAGGATGACTCCAGTTTGCCTCTAGGCCAGGCTCTGTTTGTTTTGTTTTACCGAGCGAGATAAAGCTGCAGTGCATCTACCAGCTACCAACACACTGGTCAAAGGTAAAGATTACTGGCATGTTTACTTACAGAATTGACTAGGATGTTGCTGTTGGGTTACAGCAGCCATCAAATACACATGTATTAAGTCGTACAAATCCTCAGTATTTATCCGAGCTAACCTGAAACCTGTTGGGAAGGAGCGGATGCTTCCTGAGCTGCCTGGCATTTGTTGATCACTATGCAACATGCATTTGCAGCAGTGTGCTTTATCCAGCAGTCCGCTTAATCATGACCTGAGGCTTTTACTACCTGCTTTTCATTCCCCTATTACCATCTGGCAGCAGTGGCTCTGCTTACAGCATCAATTTCCCCCGGTTAAATGTTTTCAATGGTATCCAAAGACTTGTCTGGTGTGGTTTTCATGCAAAACACTACCAGCTTCGGTGTTTCCCTGAGCCAGTAAGGTAATGGATGTATCAAACGCATCTGTTAATCTCTGGAAATGACAGTGCACAGCGGAAAGTTCTATTAAGAGACCCACTAAAACCCCCTCATCAATGTCTTTCAGTGGCAAAGTAGAAATATGGAGGCAATTAAGTCGCACCTCTGAATGTGGTGTATTCCAAAGAGATGATATAAGAGTAATGTGCTCAAAATAAAGTTAATAAAATTTCTGCAGGTACTAGTCCAGTGGGGGGATACTGATTAATAACCCATTCCTTTTTATGAGTGTATTCTTTATGAGTTATTATTGTAATTTGGGGAGGTTGGGATGGAGGTCTTCTCTTCTACACAGGGTGCCCTTTTCAGATCGAGATATTTTCTGAAGGGGCATTGCTTACACTGTTCACCTCAGGAGCTATCAGCTAAAAGAGGCTTATAAAACAGTCTGAAGGGCAATATCTCGGCTGTGTAGGTTTTTTCAGTCATGGCACCCATGTCTTATCTGTTTTCAAGGGCTTACAATGGTCAGCCGTGAGCACAAGACACCCACCTCCTAGCAAAAAGTCTTTAGTTCTGTTGCTTATGTCTGGTCAGAAAATGAATTATCCTGGCAATAATTTCAAAACTGCATGTCAAACTATGCCTTTAAAATGCCTCTTCACTATCATCAGCTCAGTGCAGTTTTATCTTGAGATTCATATGAATTATAAAAGAATTAGAGCATCGAAAAGTGTGACAGTCGAAACTTAAGTAACTGAGGGGCTCCATGTAATATAGCTACATATTGTTAAAACCAAGTTCTATAGTTTAGAAACAAATAAAGGAATAGGTTTTGATCGAGTCAGATCAGAAGATTGATACCACTCGTACGTCGTATGAAGCTACTGTACATCTTGCTTATCTTAGCAAAAACACTGGAAACAAGGGGGAAAAGCTAGCGTATATCTCCATCCAAAGGTCACAAACTACACCAAAAACCGAAGAATACAAAGTGCTTTTCTGCAGATTTAAGTGCCGGACTATTTCTTGGCTTGGCCAAATCATTTCTTCTTAAATAACATTGTTGGAGTTAAATATGGTGATTAAGAGTGAATCTGTAAACCCTGCATTTTTTGTCATCTCTAACAAAGAATCCGCCAAACAATCATCTAATGCATTTGCAACCCTTTAGGTTTGAATTTCACATTTGTTTTCCAAAATCTAACACAAGTCAAACACTATTTTGATTCTAACAACAACTAAATGAATTACAATTGATTATGGAACTTAGTGAAGCTTCTTATTCTTGTTTTGGTTCATGCAGATCAATTTATGTGTTCATTTAAATAAGGAGAATAACAGACACCAAGAATAATAACCTTACAGTAACTGTCAAACTGTTCGGACTGCTCCTTGCAATGTAATACTGCTCTCGTAGTGGCATTTCTGCAGTGAGCAGCTCGTCTTAATGCACCTGTTTCATTAGGATTTGTCTACGTCTCTATTTAATTCCTTGGACAAGTAACAGGAAGCTATGAAGAATGAGCTTGCTACCCAATTATTTTTCCTTTCACAAAAGTAAAATAATGTTAGGTGTGGGGGACCTTTAGTATACTGTGTGTGACATGTGCCTTGTTAAAACAGGCTTCTAACTTCCCTTAGCTATAAATCAAAACTCTCTGCAATCATTCCTCCCTTGATTCCATCAGAGCAAAAGAAGTCTATGTAATTAGCAGCAAAAAAATCTACATGCTACACAGTGCTCACTAACCTCTTACATACCACCAAGAAATACTTTGTGATCTCTGATCAGGAAATGAAAAAAAAATATGAAAACTTTCTCTAGTTTGGCATTAATAAGACCGTGTTGTGTACAGTGTGCAAACTGCCTGATAGCCTATAGTATATTTTAATTTGAAAGAGAGGACATAGAGTGACATCTTCAAGGACAACATCCTCAATCAGCACGGATGATGTGCAAAAGATAGAGATGTCTCAGCATATACTTCAACATAATTAAAAAAAACAATTCCCCATTGAAAAATTCGCACAATTTTTCACATAACAAAAGCCTTCATCTGATACATTTCTTTACCTGATGAGAATTCTCTCCTTTTTACATGTTGATTCAGAAAGTTGCTCAGGTGACTTGACCTTAGAAAAAGTAGTCCGAGTAGTACTCTGAAGAGGACGCAGGCAGATGACTGAAAATTAAACATCAAATAAAAGTAATTAATCTAATATGAGTATGTCTTTCTAGGCAGTCAGGCAGTTAGAAAGTCGTTCATTACCTCTTACATTTGTCCCCTAAAAGCAATAGTGGTCACTCTGGCAACGGAACACTTGTGCTTTGCCCATTCTCCAGTGAAAATCTACAATCAAACCAATTTTGAAGCACACGTCAATGTGTTTAGTTTGAAGCCTCCTTTGATGGCTTTAGTGTGCATTAAACTATTAAAGAGTTGGGAATTTGAAAACTAGCGTGGAACGTTTTAAACGACTGTGAACAAAACCAAAAAGTAACCCTGCAGTTCCTTTAACAGATGACAAAGAAGATAAAAACTCTATGCCAGCTACCCCGTGAGTACTGTCGACAGGTCATTTCAGGACTGTGCAGGAAAATGTGCACAGCCCCTGACATTAATTCTCAGTCAGCTCCCTGACTGATGCTACAAAGACTGGCTTCCAAGCTGCATGGTTTGTTCATATAAACTTGTCAGGCGTATAAAGTAATAATGATGTTGTAGACTTTGCTTATTCCCAGAGGAGGACTGAGTAACTCCATATGCCAAAGACATTTTAAAAATACCAGGCCAGTGCAGGTGTGTGTTGAGAGGCTCTCAAACCACTCTAAGACTTGATATACAATATCTGAGTGTATGGCCCACAACTTGCCCCCATCATTCGCCCAAGTAATGAGTCATACATCATTGTGAGAGTATGATATCACTTTGAAAATGACCACATGGATATGGCTGGTGAGCCTATCTGAGGCATCAGCGGCTGACTGCCTACCTCGCCTCAGGACAGTGATGGTTGGACATATAAGTCACCTTGCTGAAATTTGATGTGGGTTTAAAAATAGAGAGGATACAAGCATGTTTACTCAAATACTGTATGCAATTGCAATTGCAATTACTTGTTACTATTAACGGGAATATTTTACACCAACATGTGTCTGTACTCTTGAGCTTGCACTTGTGCCAAGGTTCAGGAAGAGCTCATTCTGTTACAGTTGATATTACCACTATGGGACTTAAGACGTTTATAATGTCCTCAAGTTTCTAATTGTATTTTAGGTAAGTTTTGGTTGACCTTGGATTTACAACTCAAGAGCTTAAAAGTTTGTATTGAGGTCTTTTTTAATAATCAGTCAATGTAATCTCTGCCGAACAATTAAATATGCTGAATGTCAGGATCCATTCAGTGTATGTTGGACAAAAGCAGTTTATATTGCAGCACTTTACAAAAAAGTGTCAATAATTCATCATAGTGATATAATCAATAATCACATAATCTTATGTCAGTATGCTCTTTGCTTTTGGCTGTACAAAAGGGTGTTGTTCTATTTCAGTGTCTCTGTGTGCTGTAATGAGTGTGAGAGGGTCTTTTCAAAGATACCATCTCTGCCGAGAGGTGCTGACACGCTGGAAATAGAAATTGTTACTGTAAGGGCACATTAATATGGACACTTGAATTACTATGTCGGTGTGTGGCCTCAACAATTACTGGCAAATTAGCATAAGAACAGAAATAGCTCAAATGTGCCCTGCTGGGTGCAGAGTTAAGAATAGTTTGGGCCCAAAAACTCGGTTTATACTCTTGAGAAAGGGAAAGCCACACATCTACTACTAATGAAGCTACAATGAATTTTAAAGAATTAAAACTGGCCCCTCCTCCTCCACTTCACAGCCACCAAAATAGAATTTTACATTATAATGGCTCATCAAGAAGAAATATGCTAATATCAGTATCACATTTTTCTTTACCATGCATCTCATTACCATTAATTTGGTACAGTTGTTTAAACAGTAAAAGACTACATACACAACTCTTGTGTTTAAGACTGTAATTAAAGACGGTGTGCAGAGCAAAAAGAAAACCCGGAGGACGTTATTATAGATCACTGTGATTAAGCACTGAGTGCCATATGTCCAGAGCCTCCTGACCTGTCATCACTTTATTAACACTGTCCTCTAACCGCAATAAAGGTCAAATCCACAGCACGATACCCAATAATACTGTGCAGCTTTAATACAGTATATAACTCTAATGTCGTTGACAGAAAACAGAAATAAAACTATTATTTTCCTGTGAATACTGTACTTGACTTTTGACTTTACAGTGAGGGTGTGACTAATAGCAATCCTTCTACAGTAGAGTAATATTGTACAGTTATAATATTAATGCCTTTTAGAAAGAGCTGCCTAGGAGTGTAAATGCATTTATATGTAAGCCAAACTGTAGATGGAACCATTGTATATGAGCGCCTGGAGAAACAATAGGCTTCCCAATAACCTGTGTGCCTTTAGTCAGGGTGCGTTAGAGTTGATGAGGAAGAGAAGGAGATCTCTCGCTGAAGGGGTTACTGCAAAGACCAATGCTTTCACCGTGGGCAATCAACCTCACAATGACTGAGAGTGATGAGATGTATAGGAATGGGCAGTCTATTAACAACCCATAGAAATTCATTTTCATACAGTCAGACAGGGAAGCACAGAGGCTAAGGAGACCGAGGACCTGCATGCCCAGAGCCCTCGGGGGGTGATGAGCCGACTGAGTCTGAAAGAGAGAAAACATTGGCTGGCAGCACAAAGAGAAGACTGTTTGGAAAAAGGCAGGAGGAAAGAGCAAGAGTGGGGAGGAGAAGAGGGAGATATGGAGAGATAAATAAAACAAATGGAGGAAAAAAAAGGTAGAGCCGAGAACGAGAGCGCTGAGAGGAGGAAAAATTGCTTTAACTAATTTTAATATCATACATTTTTACACCTTCATCATTCCGGAGCTGCTATTAAAGCCGGGATAGTTAGCGGACTTTATCGCCATGCTATCTACCCTGTACACAAACAACCGCAATCACTATGTTACATGAGGGAAAAAAATCTTTTGCAATTATCACCAAATGCTCATTATTACATATGGGAATACATTTCTGCTCATTACTCTCTGGGTTCCTTGAAGTGTGCAGTGAATACATTTTTTTTTTTAGCTTTGTAGAGATTCATTTATTTGAATTTCGCCTACATCTAGTTTGTGTAAAAGCGGGGTTGCTGCAAAACTGGTTGAAATCTAAATTCAGACTGGACACAACAAAACCTGACATGATTGAAAATAACTGCTCCTCAATTATATAATCACAGCTTTGGTGTCTTTGGCACCTCCAGAAATGCCTAAATTCATGACTGTTTACAGGCTGACTGTTTACATGAAATGGCTTAAAGGCTTTCTCTCTCATTTGCCTGTGGTAAATGAGTCGCCATCTGCTTTGGAGTCTCTATATCTTTCAAATACACAAACAACCCATTCCACACAGATACTCATACAATCAATAGTTGAGCTATCAAGAGGGATTAACCCTTGGGATGACACTCCTAGAATTTGGCTCCAGATTCAGAGTGCAATATAATGCACTGGGAGCAATCTAGTCATAGCTCCAACCTCACCAGGAGAGAAAGCCAATGTGATAGCTCCCTTATGACTCCCTTATGTCCCTTATAAGAATTCAAGGAGGTTGCTTTCCCCTCTTTTTCTTTGCTTAATGTGAATCTCCCCTGAGCTACCCTGCCGAGTCCTGCGATGATAACCCAAAAAGGTTTACAAGCACTTTGCAAGAGAGGAGCTGTTTTATAGTTTGTGGATGCTGTTTTTTCGGCCATTGATTTTACCTCTCGGATTACTCCCCATGGAAGATGATGTTATAAATCCAAGTATGCTTTAATAATGTACACCTCAAGGTGTCCCCGCGGTGTAAAACCCAAAGAACTGGAGGACCGAGAGCAGTGCATTGTCACAATTCACTGTTGTCACCAGCACTTAAATTCAGATCTGTTGACTGTTACGGTGGGGAGGATATATATTTTCCATTTTATTTTATTTTCTGCAAGTCGGATGTTTTATTCAACATAGTCCACTCATCTCACATTATCTGAGAGGGACCAGCATGTATGTGAAAATGTATCCTGATGTGTAAAAATTCGCCCACATACCCATGGGTATGCTAAGGGTTGAATATCGATAGGATGGCAAGTATAAAGGGAACGTAAGCACTGTTAATAATTCATGTAGGCGCACTCCATTAACTATGCCACAGTATAGGCCTAAGGGCCATTTTAGAGTGGGATGGAGGAGAGAGGTTAGCTCACTCCCCAATGAGCTAACTGCTGTGATCCCATGACTCTCTTGGGTTAAAACGTACCTGTAATTATGAGAATGGGGGAAAAAATCTGATGTTTAGGCAATAATAGTATATTATATTATATATGGAGCAAAAAATGTACTATTGTTTGAGATTTTATGGTAATTTGATCTAAAAGAACTGGGAGCAACTGCACCAAGTGCTCCTCTGACTGATGTATCATGTCCAAATACCAGTTAGTTTAATTAGCGATAAAGACTGCTACACAAATAAATGAAGATTTGGGTGAAAATGGGTACTTGATTGTTTGTTTCAATGCCTCTAGAATCTATACTTAGTGTTTAGTATTCTGTCAGTGTTTCAAGCACTGCGTATCGAGGTCATGACCGTACTTTTATTACTACAAAGAGTGCAGAAGAAAAGGCATGAGAGCTTAATATAGTAGAGTATTGCAATTTTCATTAGATGTCATCAAATACAGCACAATAACCAATAAACCGCACTGGCATCCATACAGTACCTTTCTCATTCTGTTGCTTTCATATTATTTGTCAACAGCCCCCAGTTGGCCTAATTGGCTGGCCTGCCCTGCATCTAGCCAGCTTTATTGATTCATGCCTCCAGCTTCTACTGCACCTAATCATTTAGAAATTCAAATGGTCGGGCAGAAGGCAGCATCTAACATGCTGTGTTTCTGAGCATGTCTCACAGCACTGTGGGACCTAAAGGCCAAAACAGCTCTCAGTCAGTGGGAAGTGTTGTCTTAGCTTCAGAATGCTACAGGCCCCAGAGTGGATGTCGAGAAAATAGCCGGCGGAGACCTCCAGCTCTCCCTAGCTGGAACTCATTGCCCCCTACACCCTTGGCTGGGTGAGTTCTCACGGAACAAAGCTAGTCTCTGGCCGACCTCGACGAGTACTCTATTTCCAGATCTACTGGCCCAGATGATGGCTTTTTCCACATCAATGGGCACAGTCACAAATATAGCAATCCAAAAGGTGGAAGCAGCAGTGGTGGTAGCGGCGGCAGTTAGGGTAGGTGGAGTGGAGAGGAAAGGGAAGGATGAGAGATGCAAGTAGTGGCAGTAGGAGTACCGCAGAGGAGTGAGTCACCCTCAGCAAGGGCTCTCCATCTGGTCAGTCAGCTGACATGCAGCCCATTACATTTTATCTTGTCCTGGTGTAAATATCCATCCCATCGTGCAGTTCAGCAAACATTTTTTTCTATTAATCTTGCAGAAAGAGAATAGGGACTTTATTTATTGAATGCTTACACTGTACTGATCTTTGTGACCATGCTGAGACAGAAAACCTTATGTCACTAAAAATGGTGTCCCTCTCCATAGATTAAATGGGACATTTTAGTTCTTGCCAAAAAGTGTTCAGTGAAAAAAATATGGCATGACTGCTACCTGCAACGTTAACAAAAACAGTGGAGTTGGATCTGAATAAGCAATAAAACTCTGTTGACCTGTAAGAGTAAATGCCGAGTGGGCAAGGAAATATATAAACAAATAACATGTTGGGGGAAAAAAGACAGCCACTTAACTGAAATTACATTAGGCAGAACAATGAACCCCAGGATGGAAACAACTAACAACTAAACTAGCCTCTGCAGGACCATCATATTTGAATATGATGGTCCTGCAGAGGCTAAAGTAGACAGGGAAGAAAGCACTGTAATCAGTACGGCTGCCATCTAGACAGTTGTTGGTCACTTCATTGACTTAAACACGTTTTTATCTAAAAATATATACTTTTTGATAATTGTCATTTGGTGTGTATATGAAAAAGACACGCTAGCAAAGACCCCATTACTGAACTCTCACACAGCCAGATATGGATCAAATAACGATGCATCATCACTGTATTTTTTACAGTAATATAGTTAATGGGACACTGATGCCAGGCATCTTCTGGTCATTTATCATTGCAATCAAGGCTGGGTATTTTAGGTTCAGTCTATCGATATTCATAAAATAAAAGGTCTTGAGAAACCTAAAAACTAAGAAAGTTAAACAAACGTAAAAAAAAAAAAATGTTTACTGATGGTCATGAATCAACCCATTTGTGCCCGCAACGGAAATATTGAATTTCCTTTAGTGGAAGTGTTCTCTGGGTTGGCCTAAATAAATTCTTCAAAATCGGTCAAACCGTTTGGCTGGAAAGTGAGTTTTTCTTATCATGCTATGTTTGGGCACATGGGACTACTGCTTTTGCAATAGACTCCATTATATTTAAGGGAAAAAAACAATAGTCCCATGTGCCCAAATATATACTAGATATGGTATAATCAGAAAATGTCTGTATCTCAGAAACTACAAGGAGCACAATCAAGTATTTGGTAAGTTGAATATCAAAGATATGCACACATATGCAATGTTCATATGGAAAACATTAAGTAAACACAATGTTAGCGTTTTTCCTCATTTTTCGAAAATCCTAATTTTGACTTTGCCTTAAGTATGTCCGTACTGAATTTCAAGACTTTTGACCAATCAGATCAAATGTTGTGGTGCTTTTCCTTATCATACTAAATATAGTCTTTGGGCACATATGGGTTAATCTGCCCTTAAAAATGTGAAACTCACACATACAGTATAGTCATATCCAAGACCACACCATTCATTACCTTGACAGAATTTAAAAGAATAAAAAAGGATTCTCCGAGCCTCCAAGTCAAAATGTACCAAATGACTCTACATCTCTACCCTCCTTTCTCCTGCCTCTCACAGTCTGAAAATAAAATGTATTCAAGAGAAATCTCTGGGCCTCTTCTGTTACATATTTCATCTTACAAAGAAAGGAAAAAAATATACGAATGTTTGACCCCTCCCCTTGCTTGATGAATTGTATCTTGTATTCTAAAAGCTAGTTGACATGGGTTACAAGAATGGCGCCTTTGAACGGTTGACATGTTCAGCGGTTCAGATCACCACCCAAAAAAGTGTTTCAACTCACAATGAAGCACACGGCCAGTCTGAGACCTAAAGAAAACATCAATCAAATTGGAGATTAGCTGTATGGTGCTGTATAATATTCATATTATTAACTATATTTTATGTTTTCAAAATCCTTTCTAAAGGGTCTGGATATTTATTGCACTACTTCTGGCCAGTGGACAGCAGTTAGTGACTATAGTGTTCAGCAGCAGCAGTAGCTTAAATTCAATTACGTATGGGTGAGTTCATTTCCCTGACTGAGCCTACGCTATGAACTTCATATGTCAGTCCCTTTGGAGGTGTACCAGGCGGAAAGCTAGAGGAGATCTTGGGTCAAAACATTGAAGAGACTACATCTCCCAGCTACCAAGAGAGCTGCTGAGATCTACACTTTTGCCGGGGAAAAGGTTAATCTGCACCCAAAAAGAAGCTACAAAACAATTTGATCTGGTACTCTCACATCTGGGATCATTAATTTCATGGCGCCTCTCGACTAGTCTTAAAAATCCATCTGACACAGAGGAAACACAGACTGATTATAGCCCATGCAGTAGTTATTTTAAGTGCAGTAATTAATTTGATAAGCATCAAATTAATTGTCTCGAAATAAAGGCAAATGTGAAGTGAAGGAAATTGAAAACCAAAAATGGAATAAATATTGAAACAAGTTGATGCTCATTGTCAAAGCAAAGCATATTTTCAGATGTGTCTGTGAAACAAATTGTCAGTAATAATACTGATTTAATAAGTTGACACATATAAAAGTATTTCAGTTGTTTCACAACAATGTTGATAGCTACTGTATTGATACAGCAACAATGATCTTTACTTTAAATAGTTATTGCCATATACAGTTGCAACAGATTATGTTGTATTTTGCTTTTAATACTTTTATGTCATGATATCTAATACACTTTGCTTATGTATCAATACAAACTAAAATATGCCGATAGAACACATCTTTTTTTTCTTTCTATTGACATAATTATAATTGAAAAAATATAATTACAACATATTGCAATTAGAATATTTTACATAGTAGTTGTTACATTCACATTGTATACTCTCTTGTGATTAAAACTCCAAGGACAAATTAAGTCTTTATCAAAAAGCCCATTACTGAAATACCATTTTCAGTTAGGGCTCAGACAACATGAGCATGGTCATGGTTGGTAATATAGAAAACAGGAAGTGGACCCAAATGCAGACAGTAAAGGAGGCAGCAGAACAATTACAGAGTCCAAATAAAGCAGTAGGTCCAGCAGGCAGATAACAGTAAAACCCAGAGACCAGAAAAAAGGAACAAAAAAAAATAAAAAGGGAAAAAACTCATTAGAAAACTTGACACTTGGAACACTAAACATGTGGCAAAACTAAACACTAGGAAAAAGGCAAGGACACTAGACGTGCATGTACTAAGACGAAATGGCAAAGAACAAAGGAACTGGACTGGTATATGTAGTGAATGACTGATTGGGGAAGTGAGAACAGATAAATGACGGATGAAACTTATCAGGGTGGGACAAATAAGCAAAATTGGCGGGAAAACACAAAAAAAGCAGGAAGTGAAATGATCTGTAACGATAGAAGAGGTGAGTAACAAAATAAAACAGGAAATACTAAATAAGAATGATATTAATAAATTAAATAAAGAAACAGATAACCTCAGGAGCAGGGCGGATTATAACAAGAATAGATATTTATTATTTCTTCCTATTTTGTTTGTAATTGTGATAGAGGTTAGAATTCTTTTGGAACTTTGATTTGTATTTTTTTTTTACAGTCCAGAAAAGCGTAAGTGAGCCGACGCAATTGGGCTCTAAATATTTTGGGATGCCGTTTTTCTTTGAATGGTGCTGTATGTTTTTGGGGAAATATACTGTAGGCTAATGCTGCAAACTAACTGTTGTTAACTGGATACCCCTACAATATCTGTGTAGCATCAAAAGTAACTTGAATGATATAAGTGCAGAGTTTGACACTTGAAGGCTGTGTTACTGTTAAATTTCTCCGTCTTTTAATCTAAGTTAAAGGCTTAGCCCTACAAGCATGATTTTGTGACAGCACTAGTTTGGAAGCAAATCATCGTCCAATATGCAACTTATGCAAGAGCATCTGGAAACCTAAAGGCTCCAGTGCACATACACTGAGAATGGACTTTTCAGTGAAGTAGGAGACACCTTATTTCCAGTATTTACACTTAAAAAAAACATATTCATAGATTTGGGATTTTTTAATGAGGGAGACGCATTTTAAACTAGGCAATTGAACTTTTTTGTTGGAAAACCCAGGCACAAATTATTATTCCAAGTTGAGTGTATTTATATGTCCTAAAATATGTCTGGAAGGGATCATTAAAATGTCTATGCTACCTTTTCCTTCGCTCTTAAAATTGTCATTGAATATAATCACTATTTTGCAGTGTTTATTTTTTTTTCTTTTATGAAAACGTTTCTAGTCAGCATTATCTTTCTCCCCAAAATGTTATTACGAATGCAAAGTAGTTCCATGTGAACATAATCGATATTGACCTGTCTGACTTCCCCTCTGATTTCTTTACATGTCCACACAGATAACCAGAATGAGGTTATTCTTAATTACCTGGAATTTAGCTTTAATTTGTTTTCCAGTTTAAATGTTCAACATAATTAAGAGAAAATCTTTTGCTGATCAGGTGAAAATGTGGTGGATTCCCAACATATGCCAAATATATATACCATTTCATGTCTGGATACACTGCATATGTGGCCTGAGGCAGAGTCGCTAGAGTGAAACTTGGTATGTTGCAGCCCACACATATTCTCGGTGCATGCAAAACGCTGCAGTCCCAAGTCTTTCTGGTGGAACAGCTTACTATGCATACGAATATTAATGTATGGAAATACTGGTATGCAGCTACTGAACCAAAACCATATCCGAGTGTCTGGTGTGGAAATGCTAATAAAGAGCTAGAGGGGATGGAGAAATTCATTTGTGATTTTCTATATTTGAGAGTTGGAGCAAAGTGTATACAGTGGATAATCTGGAAATGATTTATATGATGTAAATCTGGATGAACACGAGTCTCATCAACAACTTACCCGCACTCTTCTGTTGACTTTACATGAACAACATCTTCTGTTATTGAGATGAAAAGGAAATCAATTCAATTAAAAGGCCACTTCTGCAGAGCCACCGTTAACTACAGTTAATCAATTTACCTGATGTGTGATTGTTCAGTAAGGTTAAATGGAACAGGTCTAATTTTCATTAATTAGCACAAGCAATGTAATGTGGAAACAGTTTATAAAGTCTGTAGCTTACAATTATTTAACAGTTTCATATCCAGAAAACAGAATGATGTCAGAAAGCATCTGTCCTCATTACATGGACATAAGGCACCTAATTGGACCACAATCGTGTCTGACCAACACAGCTATCTGATTTTGCTGTCGGTGGGCTGTTGACATACAAAATAAATCAAGCACCCTCTTCTGCTTTTAAATTATGCACATCATGAAGGCTGATATTCTCTCTTAAACTATTCCTGGATCACTGCACCCCTTTTCTAGTCCATGATGGATTAGATTGTTATTGTTTGGCTATGACACAGTCTTTCAAAAAAAAGTTGAGATAGATAAGATAAATCCTTTATAGTCTTCCAAGAGGAAATTTGTTTTTACAGCCAGCAGTTTACATGGCAATATTAAAGAGCAGTAATACAAGACATTGACAGTTCACAGCACACGAACATGTATAGTCTTCATATTGGGTTGAGAGATGCTTCAACAGATTGACAGGGTGTGATAGGAAGATTGAAAAAATGAGCTGATGTCCTGCCCCACTTCTGACAGCTCCACAAGCTCCTCTTTTGGGATTTTTGCATTGAGTGTTTGGTCTGAATGAAAATCTAAAACATGACATAAAGTTACCAGTTCATTAGATACGCCTGTAGCTAAACCTCTGCAATAAATCCTTTGTGAAGGTGTTAAAGGGACAGTGTGTAGGATTTGGCAGCATCTAGTGGTGTGGTTGAGGCCATTTTACCATAATCGATTTTTAATTAACCTCTTAAAAATCTGGCCGCTATTCTGTATTCCGGAGGTTTTTGCAGGCTCAGTTTTAAAGCTAGAGTGATGGAAACTAGCAAACCCAAGGAATCCATTGGTACCAACCATGTCACGTGTATGTCGCGAAGAATGCTAAATAATGCTAGAAAATTACACTAAATTTTGGCGAGGAAAACTGGCATGGCCATTTTCAAAGGGATCCCTTAATCTCTCACCTCAATATATGTGAATGAAAATGGGTGTCAATATGGGTACTATTCACAAGTCTCTACAGATATGCCCACTTTATGCTAATTCCATGCAGTTGTTGGCAAAAAACATGCAGTACAAATGTGTTATTTTCACCTATTCTAAAATGGTGTATTTGAATATTTCTGCATACTGGGGTCCCTAAACAGTCTTAGAATTCCATAAATTGGGGATGACTGTAAAGCTGAGACTCTTGTGGATCCAATGAGTCCAATTTTATTCAAGTGTAATGATGTTAGTCTCCATAGTAGTCATTCCACATAGTGACTTTTTTTAACGCAGATTTTATACATATGGTGGTGTGTTCATTATACTCTGACAGTTTTCCTAAAAATTAGATTTTAAATAATTGTAATATATCGCCTTGCTTATCGCAATATATATCAAAATATATTGAATCATTAGCCCTGTATTATGATACGTATCATATCGCCGGATTCCTGCCAATACACAGCCCTAATACTACTAGTTACTACTAATACTACTAGTTTAGGAGCAACGGGAGTCAAATGGTGGCTGGTGGTACCTGCGGCTCACGTTACCGTAGTTTCATAAGTGTGTCCAAAACTATTGTGGCCTTCAGGTAACTTAATAATGCAAAAGGCTCTCAGTGGAGCCAGTGTTTGGTTTGTTCATTCTGTGCTACTATAGAAACACGGCAGAGCAACATGGCAGACTCTGTGAACTGGGCCCGCTTCCTATGTAAAGTAGATATGAAGGGCTCACTCTAAGGTAATGAAAACGGTTTCAGGTGATTATACACTAATGAAAACATAGTTATGAATATAATATTCCATTTCTGCTAATAGATCCCTCAATATGTTACACACTGTTCCTTTAATTCAATGTAATTTTTGGGTATTGACGTAGCGGTAGTGTTGAATGTCCATGCATGCATATTATAGAATAAACACTGTTGGACTAAATTGATGTCTTAATTATTTGTGTGACACAGTATACTGCAGATCGGCATGTATCCAATTGACACATCATGTCATGAATGGGTAGAATCATCCTGCCAAATGCTGAGAAGGGACTCTATAGGAAGGGAAAATAGAAGAATTACTTGACGAGGGGGAAAAACTATTTGACTAGGCACTGTTTCTCTACCAAGACCTGGCTCTGTGTGCTAATATTTGCTGTTTTACATTAATCCCTGCTTGGCAGTCACCTTTGTGGGGCAAGCTTATTTGTTAGCATCTCCAAAAACAGAACTGGCACTCCTTGCATCAATACTCTCCAAGGTTCGTATTGAGGGGAATAAATGTAACAGTGAGAAGAGAGAGAGAGCGAGGGAGAAAATCAGCGAGAGAGGAAGTGAGAATCAAAGCCAAGGAGACAGAAAAAAAGGCCTACAATGAAAAATAACTCCAAAACCAACACATCGAGAGGCTTGGCAATCACAGACGTGGTTTTGCAGGCATCACAGACAACAGATTCGCAAACAACACTCTGGTCTGGAATAGTGTCACCCCATGATTGATTCCCCCAAGCCGACTGATAAGTTTTCTGGGGTAGGCAATCTGTGAAGAAACGAATCAGTTGAGGTGAAAGAAAAACAATGTTTGAACCTGATGCATGGCAGCCAATACTTTGACTAGTAACATTTGCTCAGGGGTCAGTCACCTTGGAAAGGCAATCTGTGGGGAACAACAGTGCTGACTATACTGTAAAGTAACTGCTCTTACCTCAGGGCTTTTTTTTCTTTGGGTTTCCCAAGAAGTTACTATGACAGATTTTCTTTGTTTGCTTGTGTTATAATGCCTCTTTTGGAATACCACCATCATGACACAGAGCCTGATTTTTACTATTATTTACTTATTTGTTGATTTCACAACCAAGAAATGTATTTGATTCCCCAGTCAGGATTACCACCATATCTCAGAACAAGTGTTTTTTATATCTACTTGCTATTTTTTCCACATCCCAATGTGTTCTATGAGTCAGCCTGCCTGGTATGACTTCACCAAATCCAGAAGCAGCGGCCTACTTTACCCGGCTCTGCATGTGAAATATCCCCTGTTTATTTCACATGCAGCCCGGACCAGTTGGAATCCAACTGTTTGAGACTATTTATGGGATAGAGTGGGAAGGTTCGTGGTCCAATAATCCATCCCTGGCAATATTCATCATCACCTCTTATAAAGCAGCCTATGTTGTGCACCAGATGTCAAATACAGACATTCACTCCCCCGTGCTTCAACGGAAACCAAATTAGGACCAGAGTAATGGGGCATGCAGGCGAAAGAGGTACTTTCATTTCTCTATTTTTCACTCTAAAACCAATAGCGATGATGAAAAAGAAAAGAAGCTGCAAAGAGCTTGAGAATATCGCTCAGATTTCCAAACACGGAGACGCAATCTCTGCTCCAGGCAGCAGCAACAGTGACAATCATCACAGTCTTCAAACATGGGAAAGACAGACTGCCCGCCAAACAAATACTCATAATTAGGAGATTGTTGGAAAGGGGATGTAAGGTGGTCTTGAGGGCTCATTACGTGTAGGGTGACAGGGTCAGGTGACGGGTACGAGCGGAGAGAGACATGGGGGGGATAAGTGAACTGGAAATGGATAGAGGATGAACCAGGGGATAGGAGGGGGGCACCAACACTGATTTATTCAGAAGCTCATTAGTGGAGACAGGCCGGGGCACAGGGGAACAGGGAGTTCACCCTCATTGGGGCTCATTACACACTGGCAGGGAACTGACCCAGCCTGGGCCAAAGTGGCACTCATCAGGGTAACATTGACTACCTTTACTCAGACAGAACCAGACTTGGCTTTAGTCCATGCGGTCTGTGGGAAGTCTCATCTCTCTCTAACATACACACACACACTGTTACTCTCATCGGTCTTTTCTCAATCATTATCCCTCAATCCTGTCTCTGTGGGTTGACTGACATTCAGTGGGGCACTATGATCTTCCTATGTAAACATCACACAGGATGAACTTAAACACATGAAGCGGCGCTGGCACAGCGGCTGGCATGGGGTCCTACATCATGTGGAGGAACTGCAGAGTGTGAATAAATTACCTTTTACCAAAGAAGGCACTGGGGTATTGGCTTGAAGGGAGCGACTTTTTTTTTTCTTTTTTTTTTTTTTTAAGTGCATTGTGGTTGTAGTTGGCAGAAATATAGCTGCAGTTCAGGAAACTGGTAGAGAGACAGCCCATGGGCCTTTTGTCCCAGAATTCATGTGTGAGTGATCACCGCATCCATAGCGACACACTGTGTACCTGAACAATAACATTGGCTGGGTGGCTAAAAGGGAGCCAATTACGATGGGGTTGGGGTATCTTGCTGATGGGAGGCGAGCCAATTAAGCTGACAGAGCTGAGAGTGCTGTGTATGGGGAGAAACTGGCAGGGCGTGCTAGCCTCGGGAGCTACACAGAACCAATGGGGGGCTTGCGCTCACTTTAGCCCACTCACAAGCCCTGCTGGGGTGTGAAGTAACATCACACAGCTCCAAAAGAGGACTCCTTTAGCGCCGGGGAAAAAAAAAAACAAAAAAAGAAAAACAGTTGTGGTGCAGTTGCGAGTTTTGCTTTACTCTCTCTCTGCTTCATATCTGTCAACTGTCCTTCAGACTGATTCAAGATCAGCCGTGCGCCATTAATTAGTCGGAAATGGAGTCCTGTTAAACAAAAGCACCTCGTCTCTTCCCCCTCATCTCGCCAGCAGAGCTATATGAGATGTTTTCAGGGATGTCTCACCGTCAGATCTATTATTCATCTGGGTTTTTTTCCCTTTCCTAATGACATGATAAGACTCCAGTGAAATAGAAAAATGCTCATTAAACTATCATCAATTGAAAATAGATCACACCTTAAAGAGATGGCTAGAGAGAAAGTGGCGTGGGAGTGAGAGTGATGTTGAGCAAGGGAGATGGGTTTGACTGTGGGAGGGAGGTGAGACGGGGAATTGTGTGTGTTTCAAGGAGAGGGGTAGATATTTTAGGAAGTCGAGAACGGAGAGCTGGTGCTAAGCAAGACAGAATTACCAGTCGTTTAGGCACTGGTCATAAAACATGAAGCTGGACTTAAAAGGCACAGCTTTGGAGATTACTGCTCAGTTTCTGCCATACATCCTTTAATTAATTAGAACCCCTAAAAGCAGGAATAAGGGATTAACAATGATGCACATACGCTTGGCCAGGCTTTCCTTCTCCTTCATCTTAGCTTCTCATGCATCTAATCCTGGACTTCAGAATTCACGGATCGGTCTAAATTAACTCTTTGACTCATGAAAGATTTATTCTTCTTCAAGGGTTTGTCAACAGGAAATATCTAATCAATCCCCAGCGCTCATTTTCTATTCACATGTTCTCAGGCTTCCCCCACTTTTCTAACCTAATATTAGATTAAATGATCAGTTAGAGCACATTTTCAATTCTGCAAATAGCATATGTAGAAAATCTGTAAGATGAATTGAGCAAGCTAGACTTGCAAGTTTGCAGCTCAAGGTCGGACAAATTGCTGACTGGTGACTGAAATTAATGACAAGTAATTTGCAGAGTCTGACATCAGATCTCTCGGAAGCTTGGAGGGATATGTTTCGAATGAGACTGTGTATGAAATGAATTGACTGATTACTTCCTATGTAAGTCCACGAGGTGAAGGTGAAGGGTAAAAATAAGTTGGGCCTGCATTTTCCATTTCCTCTCACACGGCCATTCCTTCCTCCTCCAGTCTCTCTTCAGGTGCAGGGATTTAACAAGTCGACGCCTGGAAAGCTTTTTGGATGAGTGTTGGCTAAATAGACGAGTTGGCTTTCCAGTAACAGAATGGCAGCTGGCCATGCGTTGGCCCAACCTCCACTCATGTGAGCTGTCTCCTCACACATCTGCACACCACTAAATAGCGAAGATTGATGGCTATAATGGGAGAAAGTTCAGGCCTGAATAGCAGGTTGTCCCCAATCAAGACTGTCCATCGTAAAATGCGTTAGCGGGAAGGCTGCGGAATATGCTGCTTTTCCTCTGTATAAAGGAGAAGAGATGTAGTAAAGCCTCGCTGCACACTCCACCCTGCTGTAAGACAAGGCCATGGACGCCACCTGGATTACAGGCATTAGTTTTCTCCAAACTAATGATCCAAAGAGAAAAAAGCCTCCACTCCTAGCCAAAAATAACTTTACACAGGCCGTTTCACATGACTATCTCTCACTGGAAGCAAAGCAAGAACCCAGTCACAACACCATCTTACTAACCTCACTTTACTGAGGACCTGGGGACAAAGCACGGTGGTCTTTTTGTCCTTAACTAGCTTACTGACTTGGCGAAGCTCCTGATGCATCAACATGGGGACACTATGAATGGCAAAGGCACTCAACTCTGACACAGAGTGTCATCCTCGCCGATGTGCCACACATTGAATCATTAAAGCAATAGTGAACAGATATTTTGAAAGAAAGACCACCAGTTCCAGCAAGCAGGTTGAAACTTTTCCTGGTCTCTCGAAGCTGCATGATCAGTGGGAGGAATATAGAGCACTGCCAGCGTGGGTCGATCATGGCAACTAATCTGGGTTAGGAAGATATAGATTTGTGGTCTCATGATAAAGCCATCCTTGGCTCACTTGTCGAGTGCTGTCACTGAAGAAATGTGTGTGAGAAATGGATTGGCGCTGCCTTTTTATAATGATTGTGCCAATTGGGTTAAATAGGGTAAGCAAATGTACAGTGTGTGGACTTGTGAAGGCGTGTGGTCAAGCCTATAAAGGTCTGTGTGGAGGTAAAGCTTGTGTGAAATAGAATGATGACGATCTAATAATGCAGGAAGGTTTATGGAGTGTGCATGAACATACAGTAATGCCCTGCTCCACTTTCATACTGTTGTGGAGCCTGCAACTGTTCAGCGCATCCACAGTCTTCTAGCGTTGGCTTCTGAGCAACTCCTCTGCAACAGCTGAGAGTTAAGTGCCTTACTTAGGAGCGTCACACATTACTGATTCATTTCACTGCCAAGAGCTTCCTGTTCTGTTTTGGGGACTCAAATTAGCAATGTTCCAGCTCTGGTCACAAACTAACTTAACTGATATTTGTTTTTTTTTGTCATACCCATCTTGGTCAGCCTCCTTTTGGAAAGAGTTATTCTTATTTTGCCCTCAGTACAGATCCACTTCACAAAGCACGCTTGTACCCCGAGAGCTTAGAGCAAATCAGGATCCCAAACTGCCAACTGTTGTATCCAACACAGAGCCTGAGCTGTCACCCACAATCACATGTGCCACGGGATACCTGCCATGGAGAGATTGAGAGACAATGAACTGAGAGCTGTGTAACCCTGTCTCTGTTCTTTATGCAAAACGAGACTTGGAATGCAATTTGGGTTTGCTTTGAAATAAACAGGTCAGTCAATTGTCCAAAATACTTTATTTCCAAGTTGTCATTCTAAAATGAAATCATCAGTTCAATGTGTTCCTATGTTGAATTAAGAGTTAAAATGAGCATATAATAGAACCATTCTGAGACAATTAAAGAGTTGAAGGAATGCTGTAAAGACGGTGGAGAAATGTCCTCCATTTTTGAGGAGAAGAATTTGTAAGGTGTGGAAACTCAGATAAGCAATCAATGTGCTTTCCGTTTTGAGGATGACTGGAACTTGAGGAACGGGGGAAGAGAGTAGTTTTATCAGAAAATAGAATAACTTTGAGTCCCTGAGTGCTGCTGGACTCCCAGTCAAAGATTGTGCTAAAAGTTATCTTGTCTATTTTTTTTTCCCTCCAGTGCATTGATTGTAAACCAGTTTGCTTCAGCAGTTTACTCACCAACTTAATTGCTGCAATCTGTGGACAAGGAAGTATTGCTAGGAGAACAGTAGACCTGACAACACAATCACACATTATACACCTTGCACACTATGGGCCCTGTTTAAACGATCTATAGTGCATGGTCTGAAGTGCATGGCACAAGTGCATTTAGGACATGTCCAACTCCACTTTTGCTAGTTAAAACGGTGCATCATCTGGGTGCAAAATTAATTATATTGTGTTGTGCAATACAGACTGCCTGAGAGCTTCACTTAATCATATTCTGAATTGTCCCCTGCCACCTGAATTTTGTGTTTTCCTTAACATAAATAAAAAAAAATTCTAGCGCCAACACTGTTAATAGCAGGAAAATACTGCGCCAGACTCTAAACCTGGTTTTTGTTGGTCAATGACACAATCACTTTCTGGTGCGTCAATATAGCAACAAAGCACCTGACCGCACCTAATTTTAAGACCAACACGCATATGGGCGCACAGATGGGCACAAGTACATTTGCTACTTACACAGCGTGGGCGCTGGGTGTGAAAATGACGGCTGCGTCGGTCTGAAACTAGCAATAACAGTTGCACTGCGCTATGCGCCGCTTTGCGCCAGGTGTAAAATAGGGCCCCATGTCTCTAAAGAGAACAATCTGTGCAATGTGCTCAATTTACAGTTTTTATCATGTCTCAGCATAGCTGTCTTTGCTCCTCCTGTTTGGCTTTTTTAAAATAATGTGACTGGCGTCTGAAAAAGCAAAAGATACTATAAAAAGTGCCATTCATCTTAATGATTTTTAAGCTCGCTGATATTAAATCATCTGAAAACAATCAAGTAGTCATGCTGGTGCTAGCTGACAGTTATTACTGCTTGCTATTGCCAGGAGGGAACCTAAGTTACCTCAACTGACTTTAAGATTGAGACAAAATGAACTGAGAGCTGTATAACCCAGGCACTACTCCTTATGCAAAATGACACTTTATTATAATTATAATTTGGTTTGACCATTGAAATAAAAAGGTCATTCAAAAGCGTAAAATATTGTATTTCTGAGTTGTCACTGAAATGAAATCATCAGCTCAATGTGTTTTTATATTACATATATATTAAGAATGCCATCATAGAACCATTCCACAGCAGACAATTATAGAACTGAAGGGATGCACATGCTGGAAATGTGCACATGTTTTTTTTTTCTTTCTTCGTATTCTATTCTTTGGAAGAGTTTGGGGGTGTGGATGATCAATGGGTGCCCCAGTGGGACCTGTGTCTCCGTGGCTCTGGTCTGCGCTTGCCAAGCCCAGTCAACCCAGTTCCATTGTAATCGTACAGTAGTGTGGGCTGGAGTAATTTCTTAGGAGCATGCTACAATAAAATCAAAGCAATTACTCAAAAAAGCCCACCATTCAAGCAAAGTGTCATCCACTCCGAAGCCCCGATACTGCTGCACTTTCAGAACAGTGAGAAGAAAAAAAAAAACAAAGAGAAAAGAAAAAGTTTTTAGTCTTCTATTCACAGATTTAGCCCTGCACACTTTGCCCTCACATTTCTGAGCATGTAATGTGTAGAATCAGGCCGCACATTTATAATATTTCCCTCAATTGCAGCAGGGATGAACACGATTAAATTGAAAGCTAATAAGACATGACTCAGTGTGCAGCCATTACATTCCCACCTATTCATTGTCAAGTCAATTTGGCATTCGCAGTTTGTGTGGCAATTTCTGTCTCACATCCATCACTGGCTCATCCCAATCCTAGGCAACCATCAAGGGACAGTTCTAATTCGCTGGTCTAATTAAAAGATAATGCATGTCAGCATTCACTGATGTCAACGGAGTTCATGCACACCTTAATCACAAGATGACTACTTTGATGCAGTGGGAGACATTGACAGAGCTTCTGGTTCATTCTCTGCTTGCTGCCCATTAAGGAGCTAAAAATGAGCCCGCTCTGATGAACAATAGTGCCTCATGTCAAGGTGAAAAACATGGAGACCACGCACTTGGCTGATTGGTGTTGCCTCGGAAAAAACAGAGTAAAAAAAGGAACAAAGAGCTGTAAACAATTTAAACCTTTTCAGTGTACCAACGGCCCCTTCACCATGGCAACTATTGGTCTTCAAAATCTCATGTAGAGAAGTTTGTGTTAACTTTGAAACAGTGAATTAACTTATGCAGCTACCTGCCTCCCACACATTTGCTCTGCTTGACTGAGCTGCCAATCATCATGACCGACTTACTTTAAAAAAGCACCACAAAATAATTTTACTTTTCAATCAGTATCAACGAAACTAAACACATACCTATTAAATGCAAACTCCAACTTCACACACAGATGAAGTTGGAATTAACTGCCTGCCTGCAAGAGAAGAGAAGGAGGTTTATGCCACCTCCTCCAACTGCTTTTTTTCAACATACTGCAGTCTTGAATTGTGCTTGACTTCATTTTGATGCAACACTGTCTCCTACAAAATGACGTTCCTATACAACTAAACCGCATTCTCAATTACATTTGGAGGCATACGTATTTTCTCCCGGATTACAGTTACAGTTGTGGTTTTATTGACATAAATTGAAAAAAACAAAACAAAAGAAAAGCAACAAAAGTACTTTGTAAGGATCAGGCAACAAAACTACTTGGTTAGGATTAGAAGAAAACATCATGGTGGGGCTTAAAATGACTGTATGTTACGTTATTAAGCTACAGACCTAAATTTCAATAAGTTAACTTTTAGTTTTACACGGGACACAAACAGCTTTCTCCTGCCTGAAAGTCCTGTTTGTTTGCTTTTTTTAACATACTCCAGTCTTGAATTGTGATTGACTTCGCAGTTTTAAACAGTTTTAAACACATGGTAAATGTTGTAAATTGAAACTAAACAAAACAAAAAAATGCAACAAAACTAGTTTGTTAGTTTTAGGCAACAAAACAACTTGGTTAGGTTTAGTAAAAAAAAACATCATGGTTTGGCTTAAGATGACTATGTTTGTTATGTTATTAAGCCACGGATGTAAATGGAAGTGAAAGTCTGGTATTTGTTTCACCCATTTGATCATTGCTATCATAACAAACATATTTGTGATATGTAAAAAACAAACATAAATCATGACAAAATTTGTTTCCCTCAAATCGTAATTCACAATGCAGCTTCATTGTATGGGATGTCATTTTTAGGAGACAGGGCTGCTTTGATGATGACCAAAGGAGGTGACCAATAGCCTAAGGCTGCCTCTCAGATTTGTACTGTGTTGCATGAACTTTGCCCAACGTCAGGAAATTGCTTGGAAATGTCATTCCTATTCCGTGGCACCGTGTCTCGGAAAGAAAAGTTTGAAAAAAGCTGTATGCCATTTCAGGCATGTCACTGACATCAGGCCTCACCTCCAGCAGCCTTTTAATAAGCGATCACGCTGTTTCTCCAGGCAGGTGTTTTTTTTTTTTTTTTGTTTCTTTGATAACTCTGTCAGTCATTCAGCCAACGCAACGTGAAATGATTTTCCACATGCTTTTCCCCTTCGGGTCAAATGGACGGGTCAGTCAACACTTCATAGCCTATTGGTTTGAGAAAAGGAAATGCTGCACATTATAAACATTATACTGGCAGGACATGGGCAGACCTTAACTGAACTCACCTGCAGGTATTATCAGCAGACATTTGTGATAAATGCTTATAAAGTTGCATATGATATTTGTGTAAAGGTCTTCCAATACCATCCACCCACATCACAAAACTGTGATGATCATTAAAACCCAAACAATTTAGATTTAAAGAGCTCACTTGCAGAGATTTTAAATATGTGTTTGCTCTCATCGCAGTTTTGAGAAGGTGTTATCATACAGTATTACAGCAGGGAAACATTAAGTACAGCATCAGTCTGTAAAAGGCTTATAAAACACATTCACCTTCAAACTCGGACCCATTACCTGGATCGAATACAATATTTTATGCATTCATCATTTTGAAATTCAATAACACTGATCTGCTGCTTGTTTATTCAGCTCTTTTCAATGTAATAAAAACTGAAGCATGATTAATGAGCTGATAATCATCCTGCCAATGATCTACATTACTTTGAATTTATAGCAAAATGGAGACAATTCTCACCTCAATGAGGATGTCACCGAAGCTGTTCATCTTAATTTTAAGCATGCGAGATTCCAATTTGAGTCTTTTGTGCCACTATATAGTGAAACTTTATGAGTTAAGAGTTTCATTTCAAACTCTCAGTCTACTTTGTTGTACAGCGCGTCTTATTTATTTGAAAGGGGGAAATTAAACTATGAAATAAGATTGAGATATGAAAGTTCAGAAGTACAACAATGTTTTTCTTCCACCCATATTTATAGAGGATGGAGCCATTTTCAAAGCTGCATTATGATGTAATCCTCAGCGCTGATGATCCGAGGACCCGATGGTCACTCCCTCCGAAATTAGCCGCTGGAATGAATTTTGCACTCATTAATGAACAGTCTTATCGCGAGCTAGCAGATCAAGATTAATGAGTTGTAATAATGATGCATACCTATAAAGTGACATTCACTTCAAGGATATTTAATCAAGCTCCATCCTTCTCTTTTCCTCGACTTAGATTCATAATTGGGACTCAGATTGTCAAGGATTGTTCATCATAAAATACATCATTGTCTCCTAAAAGGAATCACACAACCTCATAACAGTATGCCAGCTGTAAATATTAATGTGATTTGCATTAATCTCCATTAAATTACTGGATAAATGATAAGGGGGTTTATATCTGACAAAATTATCATCCATTAAAGGCCATTGTGTATTGTATTCAGTTAATATGATATTGGACTGGGATATTGCAATGCTCTTATCATAAATAACCTCCCTAAAATATATATAAAGTACATACTTGAGTTATAAAGTAACATTTTATCTTGAAAAATGTGCACCATAATAGCTGTGGAACATTACCCAAGCACCACTGAAAAGCAATTAACGGGTAGCAATATGATTTCCACTGAAGCTATATATATATATATACAGTATATATGTGGTTATATGCAGATGAACTGCCCGTCTAATTAAACTGAAAGTGAACTGTGGGCGACAGCATGTTACAGGGCTGCCTGACTGAGGGCTGCAAGTGAACATTCAATAATACATTGGTAGCAGAAGCATATCAAAGGCAAATGTTTCCACAATACTTGGCTCTATATAGGAGAAAGGCATAGAAGCTCGTTAGAAAACTTTTTTGATACGATCAGGGACAGTCATTTTCTGTTTTATATTTTACCTTCATGTTTTCTTTTAGTAAAGGTCGTGTATACTGTAGTTTTGGTGATGGTATTTTACAGATTTCCTCTATGTCACTTGGACATATCTGGGATTCTATTCTTTTCTGGTGCCAGACACTAAATCATCTAGGCTGAGCCTCATTTCTACAGCGAGGTTGGAGAAACCTGTTGCAAGGCATAGAAAGGAGTAGATAAAAGAATCACATTTGGCATTAAGGGATACTCATCATCACCCTCTTTTGTTTACTGCAGGTTAGGAGGAATTAACTGGTGATAAGGGTGCTAACTGCAACATCAATAATAGATGTGGGAAGGGACACTGAAAGATAACTGGCACATCACACCTACATGTTTTACAAAAATGGGCACCAATGGATCTGAGATCTTGTAGCACTGGTAACCACAAAAGAGCTGAGCTTCTGTGAAACATAAAAGCAGAGAGGCTGGTTTACCCACATGCATCAGTTTGGTCTTCATTTGGAACACAAAGAGTGATATAGACACCTACACCCTCAGTTCTACGACTCATTTGGGATTCATTTAGAGCTCGAGGACGCATTTACAACCATTATTATTTGATCACTAACATTTACGGCAAAGCAAGATATGTAATAAGATGTTTGACATTTATATCATATTACGTTGTTGTGCTCAGGATTCTGCATGTACATTTCACATGTAAACAAAGTGACAGCAACATTGCAAAATCATGTTTCACAAGTCAGGCTGTTCTCATACACCGTTCATAGCTATACCTACAAAGAGTAAATGCACTGTAATTCATATATAGTCCACAAAATCAAATCGTCTGTAATGCACATAATTGTGAACAAGGAAGTATAAAGAGTGGCAAACGCCACATAGGGAGGCGGTTGGAGTGGATATAGGTAAGTCAAAAAACACAGGACTTTCACCCAGGAGCCTGGTGTTGTCCCGTGTGAAACCAGAAGTCAGCGGTCATTAATTTGTCACGTAACTTCCGTACTTAATTTACGGCAATTCCAGAGTTATTTTAACCCAAACCACAATCTTTTCCTAACCCTACCTACAGTAAGTAGCTTTGTTGCTTAATCCTAAGTGAGAAGCTTTCTTGCCTAAACCTAACCAACTCGATCTAGTTGATGCTGGACATTCAGACGCACACAAAGTGAGGAATAACTTTTCGTAAGATATCATACAAACTGTTTTATGAGAATAAATTGCACAAGCTCATATGTCAACATTTTCCAATACATTGCATATCAGCATAAACAAAACTGTGTTGCTATGACATTATTTAAAAAAAGTTGGCATTATAGTACAGTTACCTAATAGGATAAAGAAAGTGTAAATGCCCTTGTAGCTATTATTGTCACCCCATATATTCTTAATTCAAATTGCACAGTTTACACCCTAGATTACCCTTTTTGTTCTCTGTATGCTCCATATATGCATTTGCTGTCCCAATTATTATAAGAATTATATTTCCAGTACATCATCAAATTGGTTAAAACCTTTATGCCTGAAAATAATTCCCCAACAGTAAAACTGCATACTGTAGAGGTGGTAGTGGAGGGAAAACGCTTAGCCATCATGTCTGTCCATCAGCACAGACTGAAGTTTGGGGATTACTTTATTGCTTTTGGCACAGTTCTTTTAAAAAAAAAAGCTTCTGACTATGAGAAATGCATTATAGCCAATTGCCAGGTAAATCATTAAAATAAATATCACTAGTTAATAGTGTTTTATGGCAGTACAAGTTGTCTATATGTGGATGCACAGTTAATCAGAGCACGACCGTCCAGCAGCTCGACAGTTCGGCACATGTATGAAGGTTTCGAACATCTCGGTCAGAGGATTGATGGAAACGACTGTTTTCAAAGAGAGCCAGACATTTTAAACAACAAAATGTACACAAATTAACCTCTTCTAATTACTTAAATTTTTCAGCGCTGACTGTTTTGCATTGTCTGGAAATGAATTTGGATCCATTCCAAGGTAATTAGTTTATTTGGATGACTGACTTTGGAGGGAGTTTCTTTGGGATTGCCATGTGAAAATCTGTTTTGCTTTGCAGCAGGCTTTACTTCAATACTGTTTTATGAATACCACATGCACTTCAGGGAGACCACCGGCACTAAAATAAATCTCTTTATTGGCAGTTTTTATTTAGACGTCTTATCTCATGCAGGATACAGATTGTTTTTTACTTGTTGTTCATAAACTGGACCATCTTGTCCCGAAATGACTTTGATGATGTTGTTGCTGACTGTTCGGTGTTTAAGATAACATGCGACATATAACATGCATAACACCTTACAACAACACTTAGAACTGGTAATGTTTGACACCATTTTTATGGAGTTGAGTTGAACTGTGTTTAATTTAAAGGTCTTATTGATGACATTTTTACATAGATGAATATTGTTATAAAAATAATACATCCGCAGAGCCTTTAGAAAGGTGGTTAATGAAAGTATGGCTTTTACTGAATATCGTTTAAAAAAAATCGGCAGGTCCAAAATGAATGTTTTGTTTATCTCTGTGGTAGATATCTGACATTCTATTCCCACTTCTGACAAGGCTTATGAGCCAATGTTGATATCACGTGTTATCTCCGGGTCATCAGTTAGTGTGGAAAAAAAACAGATAAATGGCTGAGATTGACGGTAAGTGCCTGGCAACGACTTGTTGTGAAGTAAATGCAATGGAACCGGGAAGTGAGAATGTGACATCTAGTGGTAGAATGTTATCAATAGCACCTTTAATGATGTTTCTGTAATTTTGTCCACCGCCTGTATATTTGTCTCATCCCCCGCAGGTGTGATCAAACTTGAGTTTCTGTTTAGTGGGAGGTAAAATTGTCAATCAGAGGGCAATAGCCTTTGGCAGTTATATATTTCAGCAGGGCTACACTGGATTTAATAATCATATCTTATACTTCACATTTGATAATCTGATGAATGCTTCCACCACTCCAAGGACCTAAAAGACCAGCGCCAACCTTTTGCTCATATCAGGTAAAGAGAGAGCACATGATTATGTCTTTGAGAGGCTGACTTTAAAATTCAAGGTTGAGAGAGCAGAGTTCTTTAACCAAACTAGGTCCCCGATAATGATTGCACCTGCTTATGCAACAGCCCACATGAGTCAGATCCTCATCTATTGAACCAGAGGAGAGAACGCAGCTTTTCTAAACAGGAGCTCTAAGCATTTTAGATGTGTTCCACTCCTGTTTCCCATCTCTATGCTGTGGGAGTTTAATCTCATTCCAACTGACATACCCCCAGGCACGGTATTTCAGAAAAAAAAAAAAAAAAAAAAAAAAAAAAACGGAAACAAAAAAAATTAGGACAGATTGAAGATTTTTTTTTTCTCGTTGAAGAGCATTTGGATATCTCTCTCTCCCTCTCTGTCAGTCAGTCTCTCTCGCTGTCTCTCAGTCCATTTTTACAGAGATTATTTTATCTTATTTGCTGGGGTTCTGGCCGTTCTGGCCACAGGGCTGAGGGGGCTTTTATGGACTAATCCCCCACAAAGCCAGTAATAACCTGTCAGTTCATCCCCAGCCAACCCTCTTACCCCCACCCTTCCTACTACCCCCCATCCATCCAAGTCCCGCTAACCATCCACGAAGATACCAGAATGCGGAAGAAAGGCAGGGGGCCAAAAGAGAGAGCCGTGTGGGGGTAATGCCAGGCTTCAGGCAAAGAGCCACGCATCCTAACTAAACCGTGAACCTTTTTTTTTTTAACAGGAAATGGACAGATATCTTTCCACAATGAACTGTGACGGCAGAGAGCAGGTCTTCAAACGAGGATTCTGTCTGATGTTCGTTTTCTGCCTACAGTCTGGCGAGATGATAAGAACTCATGGGAGAGAGAGAAAAGGCCGGGGCGGAGTGGCGGGGAGAGTGTTTGGGTTTGCACAAATGCAATCAGGATTAACACGTTTAAAAGATAGGTGTAACAGAAAGCAGAAAATAAAGCAGCTTTCAAAGCACATAATCTATTTTACAATTTAGATAATTTTCTACTTTATCAGATTCAGCCGATGTCTTGACTGATCTCAACAACAAACACTTTCCTATCGTGAATAGTAAACCAACAGCATATGTGGGGGGGGGGGGGTTCAGTGACATCTGATACAATGTGATTTCATATTCTTTTCTTTTTTTAATATAACCCTTTCCAAGTAAAAATTCTGTATTTTATTTCTGCAACAATTTCAGCTGACAAAAACGCTTTGAAAGGCAATAATTTAGCCACCAACAAAGACGTCCATAATGACGGAGACTGTCTCTGATCCCTCTAAAAATGACAGATTAGATATTAATCCGGGTTGCTTTATGAAAATGCCATTCATACGTCCATCCAGCATGATGATATTGTCTGGGCTGACTGAAAATAAGAAAAACGAGCTGTGAAAAGTCAAATGTATAGCACTATTAATTCAATGGATTAACAAGTGGATTAGCATTTGCCGCACATTTCTTGTATATTTTTCGAATAGGCTTAACTGTCAGGATTATGTTTTCATTTGAACCTTATTCTGTCAGAAAAACAAAACAAATCAATAAAGCTTGTTTGCCCATCCGAGGCTGTCGTACAGTTCTGCCTCAATGGCAACCTACTACTGTGCGTGCAGGCTTTCATCTCATCCCTGCCTTGTCTTTCTGCCATACCTTCCCTGTTGGTTATTTTTAACCTGCCTTCCCTTGGTCTCATTTGGGCCAGATGGAGTCTGCCCTGAAGCATGTGTTTGGGGCGAAGCTGCACTCCTGGTTAGCCTCTCTCACTAGTGGAATGAGGCCTGTCAGAAGGCATCAGGGTGACTCATCTCAGGAGGATGTGCTAACACATCATTGCCCCGGACTTTCCTGCGAGGGTTGATCGTCCATGAACAATGTAGCTCCCGTCGCGAGCTCACACTTGGCCAATTCATCATCTAGCCTTCGACATGGGGCAGGGACAGAAAGGAATGAGTTTTAATTCATGAATAGAGAAATGTTTTGTTTGTGTTTGCCCCCGCAGGGATTGACTGCAGCACTCATTTTCAATGGAGTCATTTCTATTTGTTGCAACTATACTGCATGACCTTTTCAGTCTATAGCTGATATTTAGTTTTTACTTACCCATGGGAGTGGGTAAGCATGCACCTCTTCTTCAGCAAGTCTCTGTTTTACATAAAAAAAACGATGCTTCAGCTATGCTTCATGTGGCCTCAGTGGGGCTTGTGCATGTTTTTTGGGGCACCTGTGGCGTTTGCAATGAATTTTATGCCGGTTTCTGGGGTTATCTTGTGCATAGTGGGCAACTCCGGGGTCTGAAAAGTGAAGCAAATGCAGAAGAGCCTTAAACTTGTATTCTTTCTAATAGCCAGCAGGGGGCGACTCCTCTGGTTGCAAAAATAAGTCTGATTGTATAGAAGTCTATGAGAAAATGAGCCTACTTCTCACTTGATTTATTACCTCAGTAAACATTGTAAACATGAGTTTATGGTCTCAATCGCTAGTTCCAAGTCTTCTTCAATACAGCATGATGTTCATTTAGTAAATTATGGTCCCATTTAGAGTCAAATAGACAATAAAGCATCGTATGCTTTAGGAGGTGGCTACCTTGTGATTGGCAGGTCGCTACCACAGCGTTGTCCGGTCTGGGAGTTGTCCCTGTTTTTGTCTTACAACTTGAACCCTTTCATGGTGTATTTTCAGTTCATGAAAGTTAATATTAACATTTTGGTCACTTAAAAATGTCTAATTCAGCGTTTGATTGCAAAAAAAACAAGATGGTGACGACCAAAATGACAAATTAAAGGCTTCAAAACGGCAGTCCACAAACCAATGGGTGACGTCACGGTGACTACATCCACTTCTTATATACAGTCTGTGTTCATTCTCAGCCTATTGAGCTGATGAGATTGTACCCACAGAGTTTTAATTTGGAGCTGGTGCATGGAAGCAATTGCCGACCCCTGTCATATTCTGAAGCAGCTCCACTGAGTCTACTTCTAAAGAAATATAACCATTTGAGCCTACTCATACAATTACTGTATGAAAGTATCGCCATGTACCATGTACTCAGTATTGCATTAATCAATTATTAAACAACAAACATTCATCTCTTACTGCAAAACAAGGCCCTTTATAAATAGAAAGTGTCGGAAAAGAGATTAAAATGTGAAATGAGGAACTGTGGAACTGATTAAATTATGCCTTGGAGTTTTGGAACAGCAATAAAAACAACAAAATGCAAGACAACACTGAGCAAATGCAGTGTTGCGTTTTTACAGCAGTATTGGTTGGTAAAATATTATGTGTATGATGCAATTCCTTGAAGACAATTGCTTGCACATGTTTTGTTTGGGTTGTTTTTTTCTACATACATTTGTTGTTTCTTCCCAGGGTGCATAATACAAAGATCGTCCCTCCTGTGCAAATTGAATCATATTTCTTCTGTGTATCTCTCTTGGGAATCATCCAATATGTTGAGACAATGCTCATGCCAGGCCTATAAAGTGAATAGGTAAATAGATGTAATTTAGGCTGAAGTATCAGATATGCTCATAAGAAGCACACCCTTGGGTTATGCTAATATTATCAGAGTGTTACTGGTATTGTAGAATTAGTTAGATCCTTGTAAAACCACGTTTCATTTACTGTCATTAATCAGTTCTTCACAGAGGTTGGAAAATGATTAGTGAAACAATGTCTTCTAGCCGTGATATTAAAAAACACAATAATGTGTTTGGAATTGTTGTGGGCATTTCCTCTGTTAGCACTATCATTTAGATAACTTTTATTTTTAGTGCTGCAGAGAAAATTCATATTTTACCCCAGATGAAACAACTATTGCTTTGAGAACCATATATTTATTTGAGGAAACACGCACTATGCCTCGGAGACATGTTCATGTAATGGAGTGATTATACCAAAATAATCAGCAGCGAGGCTTGCATATGAAATCCATTGCCTCGAGCCATCAATGAAAAATGTACATCTCAACAGTTTTTTTTTACAAATGTACTTCTGCACCAAGTCAGGAATGCAACACCGCCTTGCCATAAGGAGTTATTGAAGGGTGGGTTTTAAAATCATCTAGCTATTCGTCCCCATGTGTTATGAATTATAATGCTTCATAAGAAACATACAAGGACAAATTCACACATGCGAATGGTACAGATCTCCATGGGGGTCCACATGCATACACACAGACAGAGACATCATGTCCCTAAGTAGGCAGGGGGGCGGCAGTACGTGTCCCTAGGGAAGGATGAGTCACTGTAGATGCACTTAGGGCAAGACGCAGTTCCACTTTCACTCCCATTTGCATTGTTAACTCCGTCCTTTGAGAGCAGACACCAAGTAGTCTGTGGCCGTGATCCTTATCACTAAGAAAATTAATATCCTCTCTATACCTGACACACAAGACAGAGGTAGAAAGGGGTAAAAGGGATAATATATACAGAATATAACACTGCAGAACTGAACTCCAAAAAGTTTGGAATGCTTCAACTTTATTTTTTGTCCAACTATGCAGTTTTGAAAGATAGTAAATATGTGTTTTCTACTTAAAACTTTTATTCTTACAGTACTACTATTATTGATTGCTCTTTAAAATTGCATATGAACTGCTGTTGAATTTCTAAACATTAAAAGGAGCCGGAGGAAATTCAAAGGTTGTGGGCTGCTATAAAAATCAGGTTTTAATGATAACCATAGTACTTTCCACCCTTGAGAAGCTTAACCTTCAGTAGTAGAGGAATGCTGTGGGCTTCTTGTGTTTAGTATATGAGTAGCACATTTACCTATTAGTATGAAGTTGAAAATAGCTTGCACAGTATACAACGATTTACTTCTTTGTCTTCCAGATGTAGCTGGGAACATGCATTTTTAATGGTTAGTATTCCCGGCCACTGAGCAATAGAAGGACTTGTTATCTTTTATGTTTCCAATGTATTCACTTTGAAAAGCAGTAAACACAATATATATGTGATGTTTGTATCCACTCTATGCACTAGTCAGCCCAGTGTGGCCACTGTATTCAGCAGATGGATGGATGGATGGATGGATGGATGGATGGATGGATAGATGGATGGATGGATGGATGGATGGATGGATGGATGGATAGGTGATAGAGTACTGTTATTGTTCTAACAGCTGACAGATCAGCAGGAGACAAAGTAACTGTAAATGCATTTTATAAATATCTCAAAGGTAAAAATGTTGGCAATGACACCAAGTCATCTGTTCTCCAAAACTGTGTTGCTTTGGGAAGATATTTATGGCGTGGTGAAGGATGTTAACAGTCTCTGACACATTAAAACTTAAAAGATGAAAATATAGGAAGAAACGGGCGCTACACTTGGCTCAGTCTCATCTGCCTTCACTCTCCGCAGAGTAAAATATGAGATGTGCCACGATGCATTTTTTTTAACCCACAGCACTGCGAGCACTTGACATGTGTCTTCACTCACCAAGCAACTGATTTATAAAGCAGCCTAAGCAGCCTGAAGGAACAATACCCTGCACTACCCCTCACTTTTGTCTCCCTCATTAGAGTCATGATTGGCTCGGACATCCCTGGAGATAGCCGCATTAGGGACCAAAAATACCAATGGTCCCCTGTCTCAGAGATGACAGCCAGTTGTCAGAGTTTATAACCTAGCAGTGATCTCAACCAATCTAATGAATCAAATCACCGCCATTCACCGTTCTCTGCATCCATCCCTTATGGCATCCACTGTCTGCTCTGCCCTCGGGCTCAGGGAAATGAAGGCAGAAGGGCAGGCAGGGGAGATCTTGTTTTTGAGAGGATGGTTAAGACAGACGAAGAAAGTATTGTGAAAGTATTCTCTTTTTAGGGAGGAGGGTGAGCGAGAAAGAGACAATCTTCCTCCCGCTTCATTTTTAACTCACTCTGTCAGTCCAGAGACTCGTCTTCAACATTAAATATGTGTGACCTGCCATGTAGGCCTATGTGAAAATTAAAACTCAAATTGCTGGATCTCGTAGAACATCATCTGTGTTTTGACAAGCGGGGCCAGCTGTGCGCAGATGTGTGTTGAAGCATGCAGGGTAATTGGAAAGTCTGTATTCCATAAAGGACCTATTAGTTCTGGTGATGCTGATTGGCTGTGGTGTTCAGCGCCTCCCCCGTCGCTCTCGCTGACCCATATCCAAAGGTCAGATATTGACTCTAATGTGCCTCCATTATCCCACTCATTAACCTCATGATGGCCCGCTGAGACTTTGAGAATGTGACTGGTGGCAGAGGGGGAGACACCAGCCACAAAGGAAACTGCTGTCGCTGGGTGGACAGTGGTGCAGGGGGCCGGCGAACCAGCCAGCCAGTCTGCTATTGATCTATGTGGATTAGGAGGCCCTTGTCTGCGGGGGCATCTCCCTCAGTTGACAGATTATTACAGGCTTTGCTGGGATTTGGGCCTTGAAAAGACTCCCAGCACAATAACTTTGTATGGCAGAGACATATCTAATAAGATACCAATAAGCTCAGAGAGAGAGAGAGGGAAAGAAAGGAAAAGAAAGGATTTTTGAAAAGCTTCCGGCAATGGGAGGCAATCTCATTTCTTTCTTCCCCTTCTTGTTTTTTCTTCCTTCATTCCTCCACTCTAATTCTCCTTTAATTCTGGAATTGCACAAGTGGGATTTACAAAACAGATTGACTCCCTTTATTAGTTCAGCATGTCATTATACATGCAAAGGCTTTGAAGCTGTGCTGAGTTTTTCTACTGTATATGGATAAATGTATGCGCTGTACGGGGACTGCAAACGGGCATTACAATGACCTCAGATTTCTCTCATCAGGGCTGATGGGAGAGACAAACCATCAAGGGCCAAGTCCAAACTGCACCCACACTGCATCCAATCCTCAATCTGCACGCAGAGCACACGGTGTCGGCCAAATACAGCAGAAGGAGATGAGAATTCGGTGCCAGGCATGACTTAGTACGTAATTAAGGCCCTGGCTCAGGAATGGCAAATCAACTTGCTTCATTTCCCAAAGGAGTTATGAGAAGTTAGGAAGGATAAAGGCAACCAAGGTACTCATTTTCAGGCGCTGTCTGCGAGCCCGCTGTGGTGAGGTTTTATAAAACATGCTGTATACTAGTCAAAGAGTTGTCAGCAAGTTTGGTGGCAGAAGTTAGGAGCTGTATCCGTTGAGATATGCTTCACCAAATCAAAACATTGTGGTCAAAACATGGACGCCTCTTGGAAATGCTGTGCCGTTTCTGGTACACTGTGTAAAGAATTCTCTCTTTCATTATTTTTCCTCTCTCTCTCTCTCTCTCTCTCTCTCTCTCTCTCTTCACCCTCTCTTTTTCCTCATCAGACTTCAGCCTCCACTGATGATGCCCTGAAGGAGAGCCTGTGTGGGATGCATACCAAGCAGTATAAGGCTGCTTTAAAAGCAAGCGGCCAAAGATGTCGAGAGGGGTATCAAACACGCTGCTGAATATGCATATATAAATGACCTGTTCAGTAATCATGAACAACCACACAGCAGCTTTTCTGGGGGCTGTTTTGACACAGCTGGGCTGCAGCCCCATTAGTCCCACAAATATGTCTTTCAAATCAGTGGTTTGGAGGCATTTCTGTACACATGCAAAGTAAACTCAGATTGTGTTCCGTGAGCAAAATGCTTTAATTCCTGCATAGGCATGAGTTTGTTTCTTCAAAGGGTCACCAACTCTGATTACAACTTAACATTCTGCCTGAGCAGTAGTTCAGTGCCTATAGCAGGCTGGATGCCTGGTTGTTGGCTCGGCAATGAGGATGAAAAAAAATGTGTTTCTCTATGATAATGGTGTTGTTCTTTTTTAACTGTGCATAATGAAGCAGATTTCTTCAGATAATAGCATTTTGGTATATACAGTATGCATATAAAGTATGCAAGTATATCATAAAATAGACTTACATCCAAATTATGGCCAATGGGGAGACTGTATTTGTTTCTCTATGATGTGCAGCTAAAAATATAATTTAATGTTCGCAGGTTTGATGATTTAAAGAAGAGTATAATGCATGTGTTAATGTCACATCAGTGATATAAATATCTATGAATGATTGACAGAAATGTTCTTCGTAGTTTTACACCAGTTTCTTTCATGATGGACAGTTCCTGTGGCCTCAGCGAGGTCATTGTCTGACCAGATCTTGGCTTAGGAAATGAAAAAATAAGTTTCAAAAGCTCTTTGCTCTTTCTGTTGACATTATAACCTCTCTTTTTTTCTGTCCTATTTTTGCCACTGTGGTTTCACTATCAATTCAGTATCTCTACCGCTGATTTCTTTTTCCCGATAAGAGTCCTCCAAGTATGCCTTATATTAAACCAAAGATACAAAAGTGCACAAGGTCAAAAACTTAGAAAACTGGTTTAAAATAATTGCAGGACATTGTGAATAGTCGTGCTTTTATTAATATTCAGGCTTTTAATATGTGTGCCTCAAAATCATTGATGATATTATCTGCGGGTGATGAATCACAGAGAGTGTGAAAAATTAAAGATGAGAAAGATGAACAATTTATAGAGTATGAAAATATCCAGCCATTAAGCTTAACTTAACACGTTTGTTTCTTAGCTGCTGGCTCCTGCCAAGGGCACACAGGGCAGTGCATTCTCATTTTGTGTATTTGTAATTAACACGTCCATGATATGTTTCTGTTTCTTCGTGCACAATCCTTCACACACACACACACACACAAGGATACACACACCTCTCCATTGGCTGTTGCCGACGGCCACTTCAAACAGCAGTCCTGGAGGGACAACACAGCATCTTGTCTGCTAGCTAGTTCAGTCCAAGATGAGGCCCCAGCACTCCTGCCTGTCACACAGATAATACCTATTTTGTTCGGTTTAAGGAGAAAAAGAAAGACGCAAGCTCTTCTGGGGTCACAGTGGGAGGTGAGTGCGGTCTTAATCTCCACTGTCGAGCCGTGTAAAACTCTCTCCCTCACTTGACCACAGACCCTTCTGCCTTTCAAGATGACACACCAATACTCTCCAAATGCCCTGTTCTGTGGGAGACTTTGTCAGCATCTTCACACGCTCTCACTTTCACCCACTCCCCAGGTGGCCGACGCCGCTCTGCCAGTGCTGACAGTCATGCACCGGAAGACCCTCGCAGAGTGCTCTCTCTCCGTAGGCAGGCTGTTTTGACGCTGATAGATTCTTTTCTTGCTCTCTCTCTCTGGATTTTGCTGTATTTAAAACCCAGCAATCTGTTTACTGTAGGATTACTGCTATTGTATGTTTCAAATTTGACAGCTGCTTCATTCAACTCCCCAGTGTGGAGGCTGCACGATAAGGCCGATATGGGTTTCTAATCTTTTCCCTGCCTAAATCCTTTCCAAATCTTCTATTTCTTTCTCCCTCCCCATCATTTCTCGCTGTAAGATTAGAGCGTTTTCCAGCACAACTCTTGGCTTTTGGCGCAGAGCTTTTGGAACACTCTGGTAGGACTGCTAATGAAGGGAGCTGCTCCTTTGACAGCTGTTGCATCTGACGCAAAGGTTCCTGTATAAAGGCCGCAATCAAACACCCTCCGCAACCCCGTCTCCCTGTACGTGGGCGGGTGTAGCGCGCATTGACAGCATGCTAAAAATAATTGGGTGACGGGTAAATATCACTCATAGAGGCAGAGTTTGATCTCTCTGGGAAACTGTTTCATGGAGGGTTTTTTGGAGGATATGTTTTATTGGGATATAGCCAAGGCATTACAATGTACTGACAAATAAGAGCTGTAATGTTTCTTAATGGGCTTTTTCTGCTTGGGGCCCCTCCTAACCAAAATGAATGTTCATTCACAGATTATACCAGTTGATTAATTCAGTATAGAACCCGCAGTTTGCCTGTTGTGATTCCTCTGAGGGCCCTCAAAGCCTTGCACCGCATAACACACAATCTCCTGACTAGAATTTTCTATTTAGGCGAGGCTTCAGGGAAATTGATGGATTAATATTGGTACAGTGGCAGCATTTAGCAAACACGCATCCATCACAACTTTTACAAAGTATGACTAATGTCTGATTGTATAGGGCATTAGCCACTGCACCAGCTTAACTCTTGAAATATTATTTCCTTCTGTGAGGAGCCAGCTTCCAATTATGCATAAATCAAGAAATGACAGTCATCGCTGAAATGTATTGCTGATGGCAGCCGTATTGTCCTTTCACTACCTGCAGATGATAAAAAGTTAAATATAATAAATGGCATGTTAGATTGATTTATTGCCATCACGTCCCTCCATATGCATGGGAACTCTTCGATTCTATAACAGCGACACATTGTTAAGTAGCTGATAGAATAATGGTTTTACCTCTTCTTTGCTTACTGTCAGCCGTCTAGAGTTTGCTCGGGTTTGAGGTGTCTAATCTCCCACATACAGGTACGCTCTTTGTGTGATTTGTCAACACATCCTGTGGCTGCGCTGCTGAAGCTCTTCAACCCTTCTGAGACGGTTTCAAAACACGGAGAATGAACTCCTTCGCAAAAAGAAAATAGACTTTGCCGAGCGCGAGCCTCTAACGAGTGTCAGACATCCCTGCACAAGTGTCATTTGGGTGATTTACAAGCATAACCCAAGGCTAAAGGCTCCTTTGATGTGGAATAAAGAAATCCATAGATATCAGAGGAAAGCAGTACCCTCTATCCAGGAATTGTGAAGACCAGAGCTGCCTCTCTTATTCTGGGATTTGTAATAGAGGCAACTCTGCATGTTTTAATGTAAAAATAACACTTTGCTTGAACATCAATGGGCATTTCTTTGTCCGCCAAACATATTTCTTGTTTAATTAGCTAGTTAGTGTGAATAGGGTATTGCTCATTGTTAGTAGAGGATTATGTGGCAATGCAGTTACCGACTACACTTGAAGGTTTAAAGAGTAAACGCTGACAGCTTCAAAATGGCTATGAATAAAAGGATCCTCGGATGAGAGAATTTTATGATCACTCAATGCTAGAATTGGATTTGGATTGATACTGTCACTCTGGGGCTATGGCCATTTCAAAATCATTACCACATTATTTGTGCCTATTTCTATAAAGATAAACATGAAGAGGAAGCCCTTGATTTATACGGGAGAAAAAAAAGAAAGAGAAAGCGCGACACAGAGGAAGACAGTAGAAAAGAAAAATGGAAAGAAACAATTTCCTACAATCAATTTCATCTGTAGAAACTGAAACCGCAGATAATGGGCTCAGGCTGAAAGGGCTCTCCAGAAAAATGCTCTCTGTGCAGGAGCAGTTAAAACCACTGTGGTCAATACCTTTACATTCCATTGGAAGCATTGTAGCAGTTGCATTTTACATGAAAAATGTGGTACAAAGTGGACCACTAAATCTTGCCAGTGTACACATACGATCCAAGCATGACAGCCGAGCAGATTTACACTTTGCGATGACAATCCATAAAGTATTGAGTCTCTTAATCAGCAAAATGGAGCAGCTCCCGACTGCCAATTCAGGACTTTTGGACAACAGATGCGTATTTACCACCGTAATATCCTCAAACCTGTCTATCCTGGATGCAGCTCCTCTCATCATTTGTCTTTTGGCGCATCTCAATGCAAGTGGAGGAACTCTAGAAGCAGGCATGCTGAGAATTAATGCTGGGTGTGGACTTCTTCTTCTTTATTTTCTTGTCTTTTTTTAATCTAAATCTATTTTTCTAATTTCTTCATTTTTCTTTGAAAACCAATACTTTTATGGTACATCTCTAATCAGTTGAAGAAATACAAACCATACTGCAATACTTGACACTGTTTGAGCAACTGGCTTTGTTTTTATTTTTGTCACTTCTTAGTTCTATATTGAATATATATCTCTGTGATTTATATTAACGTACCTATTGCATAAACTGAATATGGAACTTGCTCATTTTGTATGGTCAACTGGGAAATAAGACCACGGCTCCCGCAACCTAATAATGGAAATAATTTATACAGTATGACCCAAAACTTTGCACGACCATATTATGAAGACACATTCATAGAAGAACAAATTACATTAAAAGTTTCTTGGCAGACTACAATTCTTATATCAAACATATAGACCTTAGAGAATCACCAGGAAGCTTTTATAATGATAACCACTCAAAACAACTCATGTGAATATATAGTATGTCCTTGTGCAGGCTGTTCTCATACACCGTTCGTGGCTATACTTACGACAGGAATGCACTGGAATTCATATTTATCCCACAAAATCAATTTGTATTTAATCCACGTAATTGTGAACCAAGAAGTATAAAGAGCGACAAACATTGCGTAAGGAGGAGTTTGGGGGTGGGTCAAAAAACACCGGACTTTCGCCAAGGGGACCGGTGTTTGTACCCCGTGTGAAACCAAAAGTAAACATTGATTTGACACGTAACTTCCGTACTTAGGTTACACCACTTCCAGTGTTATTTTAATCTTTTCCTAAACCTAACTAAGTAGTTTTGTTGCCTAAATCTAACAAATTTGTGTCCTGTGAAGAGGGAAGTTTATTTTGAAAAGACTGGAGCAGAAATTTACATGCGTGTCACGTGTTGCTGGACATTCGTTGGAAAACAAACGACCAATGAGGAATACCTTTACGTAACATTTCGTGAGATATCATACGAACCGCTGCATGAGGATACGTTGCCTGGTATCAATCGTATAGAGAAATGACAGTCTCCTCAATTTTAGCAAAATGTCAAAATGGCTTCAGAGTCAATTCCCATTTGCTCAAACTTCATTCTGCTCTGCCTTTACAGATCAATTCAAGTAAAGATGAGGCAGCAGCAGTCTGGGATTACAGTGTCACATCAGCCCTGTCACTTTTGTTACTGATAAAATTAATTATAACCAAGGCCATCAAGATGGTTGGCACTATCATCATCTCAAAGAAACACTTTGAAGTCATAATATACCACTTTATCAAATTAACATCTATTATTTTTAATCATTCATTCACATACCTTTATTACAGCGCCCAAATTGGCAACAGCTAATGGAAAGTTTTGTATTATGTCATCGCTATTATAAATGTGTATACTGCATCTATTATTGCTATTTCAAACTTAAGGTCAAACTGAAACTTTAATTATCCACACTTTCTGTGTAAGGAAATATAAACTATTATGATACTGCAGTTATTGTGCATTTTTTTTCATTTTCCTAAAGAGGATAAAACCTTTTATGCAAGTATTTATCTATTTATTTTCAAGTATCTAAGCACAGCAGCCAAGCTTCGAACATCTGGCGGGGCGTCTGTCATGGCTGTGTTTGACTGATGTTTGAGAGCCGGTGTTGTTAGAAGACTTGTGGTCATCTTTTGTGATGCGCAACTGACTGGAGCACGTTATAGCCCTGTACTGCCTATGAACGTTGATACAAGATGTGTTTTCCCCTTGTTTACAACAAGCCTACATAGAGCTGATTATTTACCGTTGTGTACGTCTGTCCTAACATTCAACATCTGGCCAGACAGATGTGTAGTTAGGTTTGTATTACACATGAAGAGTGGAAGTACAAGATAGTTAGCTTAGCTTACTAACTGCACAGATTCCCACTAGAAGGTTATTTTTTGGTATTTTAACACCTGCTGAGCGTCAGCAGCTCATGCACACTCGTTGTTATGGCCGTCCCACATTATAAAGAGGAGGGGGTGTCTAGCTAGCGTTAGGTAAAACTCACAGCTACAAGTTCTCCGTACGATACCCTGTCATTCAAATCACAACAAGAAGTAACAAACGTGCCGAGTCAAGCAATAACATACGGAAAGCTTGAATCTCAAATGGGACTAAACAACGTCAGCCCCAAAGCTGGTTAACTGCTCGCATGGATGTGCAAGTGATGTTAAAAAATATAATATGGCACCAATAAGATTATAGCATCAACTGTCACTCAGAACCAAAAATGCATGCTCCCTGGAGAATACTAACGCCGGGAGTGCTATTGCGGCAGAAAAATAAATACATTTTTCTTTTTTTGGTAATTACAATTATGACCAAGTTAAGTACACACACACATATATACATACATATACAAAAATTAAGTCCGACCAACACGGGGTGTTGATTCACTTCTGTGGTGAATTTCTAAGGTTTGTATTGTTGCGTTGGAATACATTATATTGGAACATTGGTGTTGGTATTTGGCCTGTCTTGTACATGTTATGTTGCCTCCATTATTCTTTCCTTCTCCCTCTCATTTGCAGCTATCCCTCTCAAGCTGCACAACAAACTCCCCACTTTATCATGTATTAAAATCTCCAGTGGTACAAAGGTTAATCACTCATTTTAAGAAAATCCACTCCATGGAAAGAAGTAAAATCTCCCCCCCCCCCCCTACTGGCACTTTTTCATTACATTTTGAAGACAAAGAGTTAGATTTTAGCGCTGACTGCTCTTTTTTTTTGCCGTGTATATACTCTCTCTTCTCTTTCACCCGCTTGTCTCCTTTTCCCCACTCTATCACTTTTACTCCCTGCCAATCTTCCCTCCCTCACCACCACCACCACCGCCACCGCCACCTTCATCGCCTGCCTGCTCACCCCCCTCTGCGCTCAACCCCCTCTACCTCTCATTTGGAATGAAGAGGAAATGCCTCCCTGTGGGCTCACAAGTGGCCCATCCTGAGGGCTGGCTGAGATTGATGCCTGTGATCCAGCTGTGCTGATTTACTCCCCGCACCCACAGGGGAGTGGGAGATTACACTGTGCTCGGCTGGAGAGGACGAGAGGCAGACAGACAAAACGAGAGAGAGAGAGAGGGAGAATTAAGGAGAGAAAGGGAGGGAGAGAGACGGATGTCATGTGGTAGATGAAGCCCTGTGGGTCCTCTATTAGCACTCCATCTTCTTGTCCCACACCACGCCTTTCAATCTAATTGTGCTGCAAGAGCTGCGTTTGAAGATCACCATTTACTCGTCTCTAATTGTTGCTGGGGCAGAACATATTCTGATGCAAACATATTCACGATACACACATAGGGCTTTGAGAAATTAAGGAGAAAAAACAATGTGTATTGGCATTCAATAAGGCCAAAACATGTCTCGGCTGACCATTCCCCCTGTCGAGCAATCTATAACAACAATCTATAGCTGTTATCTAAACATTATTGATTCTAACATTATCCTCTTGAGGTCATCTGTACTCATCCAAGGGGGACGGGCGTCCTAAATTTACCTTGTCTCATCGTTGGCTCATTGACCCCTCCCCAAACTATCAGCCTCAAATTGAATGTGGTGATTGATCACAGGTCACGGGCGAATGATAACACTCTATCACTTCAGCTGCTGACATCATACTGCAAGTAATCTATTACAGTGTGACACAATGACGTTAGCTCATGACACCGAAATCTATCGGAAGCCCCCAAATTAAAAGTCCCCAATATTTTTTAGAAAACAGGGAGGTGTTTATATATTGCTTTAGTGTCACCTTGAAAAAAGTTTAACTCATAAGTTTTAGATTTTATTGCAAAACATGTCATTGTAAACTGTGGCTTCCAAATCCCCAAGAGGAAACTTGCTGAAGCCGAATGAGTTATTTACTGTAAATTACTTTCAATAAAATGTGTTTTCGCTGTCAAATGTATTTGTTGTTTGCTTTGCAGTGCCAGCATGAATGTTAAATGTAGATTAATCTCTCCATCTTGCTAGTAAAGGACAGGAAAGAAAGGCTTTGTTTTGAACATTTATTGACACTTTAAATCTCGCTGTCTGCCAGAGCATAATCTCGCTGGCTGCAAAGAAAATGTACTTTTCCCTTTGAGAGTTTTACTCCACTGAGTTTTATGCACTGAATTTATGGTTTTAGAAAAATGAGCTGACAGCACACTGCCTGCTCTGCCCATTTCACCTTTAACAAGATAGATGCTGGCACTGATATAGTTCCTTGGAGGCAAGGTTGCACACAAATACTCTGTTGTGTGTTTACTGTATGTGTATGTCTATTGAATGGCCATCTGCATGTGTGACCATTATGAATTTAGAGACCAGTCTGTGGCAAAGGGTGCCTTTGTTCTTTAATTCAGTAAACACAGAGATCTGTAATGGCTTTCATGACCTTTTAGGAGGAACCCCTTGGTTTATCTGTGGCTCAGGGGGCATTGATTAGGTGGCAGAAGGAACAAATGACTTGCTGGGACTTGCTGTGTGCGATCCTTATACAAGGCAAACAACCCCCTCCCGCTTCCTCAGGCCTACAGTTGGCGGCAACTCTGCTTTGTCCCCCGTGCATTTTGGAAGGGTTTAGTGCCAAGGTCTGATGAGACGAAGCTGTATCGAACTGTTTGCACAAGACTTTGTCCAAGAACACAGCACATTGGACAACATTTTATACAATATCAGTGTTCAGGAGTTCTACCTTGGACATGATCATTGTGTGTGCAGTAGCTGCCCAACCAATTAAGTCCCATTAAGCTCATAAATAGATGCATATGCATGCACATACTGTATTTACACATATAAATGCACCTTCAGCATAAGCCCCACACCTGTCGTCCGCAGTTCCTTCCAACATTTCCCGCTGACATCCAGAGCGGTTATAGCAGATATTTTAATCTCCTTCAAAGAACTGACAGAGTCAATATATTATTTACTTTCACACAGTAAGCACAGTTATAGTAAATAAAGATAAATGCAAGTCCATAATGGGCTCTGAGGAAATGGTATTCGCTGGGTCTCTAAAAGACAGCAGATTGAATTGTTTCAGCAGGCTGGCTTTGCTACTATAAACAATTTTCCAATTTCCATGCTAAATTGCACAGGCCAGACCAAGAAACTGAAAATGACACACATAAACAGTACATCCACACAAATTGGTGTTTGCTTTAGATTATAAACCACTGAGAATAACATACAATATAAATTGCTTTTGACACCCGGTGCAGGCATGTGTTGTGTGTATGGTATGGTGCAGACAAGTCAGAAGTTACCTGACTAACTGTACACATATTCGGTGCTTGATTATTATCCAGTTATAAATTGTTGCTTTTAAAAACAACTTACATTGATTAAATTAAGTTTTCAAATTATTAAGTTATTAAGTCATTAAAATGAACGTGTCTTTTAATAATTGTTTCTTTATTCCAACTTTAAATGATGACTCAAGACATTAATTTCCTAATGGATTTCCAACTGAATTAAAAAAAACACAGTGTGTCTTTCTATCATAATCCATCTGATGAATAATTTGTCTTCTGCTCTATTCACAGTTAAAGCGGAAGCAGTTAAATGCTCCAATCAATTAACTGATTATAATTAACCAATGAAAGTATAATTATTCCTGCATGTGGCAAACTCCAGACTCTAGAGAAGATCGGCAGGTGATCCACAGTTTCGGCGTTGGGAGAATAATCCGTAGAGCAGGCACATGAAGTGGTTGCCCTTTATCTGGATGTGAGGGGTCAGCACCAGTGTGACATTTGCGGCGCCAGTAGAGGGCATTAGCAGGTCAATGGAGGGGAGACTGAATGCAGCTGGACAGCTGACTTAAAGATTCACTTCAAAAATGAACACAAATGAAGGGTTTGCAATGTTTGTGTTTACATTAATGCAACAACAACTTTCTTTGAATGTCCACGCAAATTTGACTCAAAGTCTGAAATAACATGCGGTGTTTAATCCAAGTTCATTCAGTATTGTTGTTGCCTGGGTTGCTCTGCACTGCAACACTAACCACAGTTAGTCTGCAAGTGTTTTGTTAAATTATACATTTAAAGCTTTTATTTGTTTTACTAATTCAAGTGCTACTGTTTTTATTAACACAACCGGAGTAGTAGGATTATTGCACATTAATAATGTAATTCAGCTGCATCCAGTCTATTTATATATACATATAGCAGCAATATTGGTCGGAGACTTTCCCATTCACACGGCGCACCATTTCATGTAATGACAAAACAAACATCCTCTGTGACAGTGCAATCATAACAGAAGATGCAGACAAGAAGGAGAAGAGATATCATGAGGAGTTAAAATGAGTTTGAAGCAGAGATCCATTAGGAGGGCTGTAAACATGTCCTTCGGTTATGGATTCATTCATATCCAGCCATATAACCTCCTCCCCCAACCCCCTTTCCTGCCCATTAATGGACTTCTTGACATGCGGTTTAGGCTGCTTAGCCACTCTTTAATCTGTTTCTGCCGCCCCCGGTTTATGGGGTAAGGAAAATCAAATAAACAGATGTTAATCTGACTAAATTAGAGCACCGGCGCCTCTTCCAAGCACTAAGTACCGCATTATCTATCACATGTTTGAGTCTGTTTTCCCTCATGCCTCTTACTTATTTATATATTTGTTTTTAGAGGAAAAACTCTTGTTTGTGTTGCTTACAGTCACACTGAAGTTATATTTCTGTTTAATGTGTAATCTGGAAAAATGGTGAGGAATACATTTTAAAGTTGTGTGATTATTGCACAGCATTTGCATCATACAAGCACCTGACTGTGTGTGTTTATTTGTATTTAGATCTGTTTAAAGTAACCGTACCTGTACATGAATATTCATTAAAATGCGTTGGTTTGGCTTGGAGTTCCATTGTCTGTCTGTGTCTGTGTGGTATCCATGTATTCCATGTCAGTGTGACAGTCGGTGGATGTTTGCCGTTATTTTTGCCGGCATTCAGAGCAAATATCAGTACGTCCCAGCTGAGAAGGCATTACAGGCTGTTGATTTGAGCGGCTCTCGGGACCCGCTACCATAATCTGCGTCTGTTCTTAGGTGTGTTGTACAGGTGGCTGTTCAGGAGAGGAAGCCTGGGGAATTTGGTTAATTAAGCAGGGTAAACAGCAGATAACTGCAAGCCGTCCTGGTGGGACCACAAAAGCATCGGACCTCAAACACCTGAGCAACATACCATGCAATCGTTGCTTTAATTTGTCTCTAACATTTTCCACATCAGTATCATTGGCTGAAAATGGATTCACAGACTGCTGCTGTTGGGGTTAAGGGTTAGGAGTGGAGGAGGTGGTTGTTCTGTTAACGATAAGGATAATGCATGCCACACAGATGGCACTAATTATTTAGCGCAACAAGAGGGTGGTTCTAATTGGGCCAAATACAGCCAGCATAAAAAAAAGTCTGCATGTGTGCGAGTCTGAAATCCCAATTAGTTATCCTTTCTTTGTCGTCGAAAATCATGACAAAGGGAATTTTTAGATTTATGTTTTTTCTTATTATTCAAATGAGAAAAATCTTTAGGGAAATGTCAGAAATGGTCCTTTACTTTCAGCCTCTGAGTGGCTGCGTCAGCACAAGCCAAGAACAGATCGAGTTTTGTTAGCAGTGGTATTGAAGAATGGACCACACCATTATCTAAACTTACCAATGTTGACAGGAGACTTCAGAGACCACAGATTTAAAGCAATCAACTTTATTAGACTCTTGACTCTGATGAAGACGCAGTTGGCGTCAAAATGTTAGTCTTCTAATAGAGTTGACTGTCTTAAATCTGTGTGCTCCAGTTGGACCTGGTCTCTGAAGTCTCTCCTGTTACAAGATTGCCCTATTCTGTGAGCACCGGACAGGCCTGCCAGTCCTTTTGAAACGGTTGAAGTGCATTTAACCTCCTTTCTTCACTGACCAAATGTTGACATTTGCATGTAGGTTTTTGAGCTGCACAGTGTGCTACAGCTGACTAGTTAATTGGATATCCAGCCTGCAATCTAATGTTAGCAGTGCACTTTTCCCTGGTGGATGTTTGTTTGGGAACTGGCTCAGCGAGCCCAAGCTGCAGGGACAGAGACGTGTGTCTTTATTTAAAAAATTTTAAAAGAAGCTAGAAAGCTAATGTTGGTGGCTGTTGTTAAAAGTTCCCGTGTTGTGTGGCTGTTAGTCAGTGTGACCGTCTACTAGAACTCTCACTTTACTGTTTTGAACACAATTTAAAATAAAATGATTTAATTGGCTCTGTGCAAAGAAGTTCTCACTGAGGTTTACACTGAGTTTGATAAGAAATACCAATGTGTAATGTATTTTAAAGGGATAGTCTGGGTGTTTTGAAATGTGGTCATATGAGGCACTTATCCATAGTAGGTGTAATAGCTACAGCTTGGAGAAACAGACAGGAGTACCGTCACTGGAGCAAAGCAATACAGTGCTGTTGACGGGGATGGCAGAAAAACCTAACACATTTAGCCAAATAAAAGAAAAAAATCATATCCATTTAAAGGAACAGTGTGTACAATTTGGGGGGATCTATTTGCATAAATGGAATAAAATATTCATAACTATGTTTTCATTAGTGTAGAATTACCTGAAACTAAGAATCGTTGTGTTTTCATTAGCTTAGAATGAGTCCTTATCTATCTACGTAGGGAGCGGGTCCTCTACATGGAGTCCGCCATGTTGCTCCTCCATGTTTCAACAGTAGCCCAAAACGGACAAACCAAACACTGGCTCTAGAGAGAGCCTTTCACGTTTTTACGTTACCTGAAGGGCACCGTACTTCTCCGACATGCTTGTGAAACTGTGGTAATGTGAGCCGCAGAGAGCAAAACCGTGGTACCACCAGCCACCGTCCGACTTCCGTTGCTCCTATAGATGGCCTTTGAAATGGCGTTGCCATGGTTTTTCACTCTGCGGCTCACGTTACAGCAGCCTTGGAAAGCGAGGAGTGAGCAGAGGGGTACGCAGTTGGTTGCAATCTGCAATCACCAAACATCACCAAATCCTACACACTGTTCCTTTAAGTTAACGTTATATTTATAATGTTTTCACCGCTTTAGCTTTCCGTCAGACAGCCCTTTCCTTCTCCTTTCTGACCGGGAACTGAACTGAAAATTAAACTTATCTATGCTCTCTCCAAAGTCAGCAGGCTCAGATGACAAAAACAATAGCGATATGTTTCACTTTCACTTCAGTTCGCCATCTGTAAATATTCTAAATATAGCGTACACTTAAACTGATATTGATTTTTTTAAGGTGAGCCTTTCTTTTAGGAGGATAAAATACGTTTTTCTGCCATCCACAGCACTTTATTGCTTAGCTCCAGTGTCTGTTTCTCGATGCTGGGGGCGTGCTGACTGTCATCTACTGTAAGTAATACACCTACTATGGATAAGGACCTCATACAAACCCACTTCAAAACAGCCGAACTATTCCTTTAAAGCAAATGTAATTGCATAGGTCATTTACATGTGTTATCATTCTTTTCTAATACTGATGCACCCTAAACATTTGTGTGAGGGACACCCAGTGCGTGCTGTGGTGGTACGTGATGTATCACATGTCAGCCACTGTGCAGCAAAAATTCTATTTGTATCAAAATAAATCTCCATAAAAGGAAAATAGCCTTCCATACGGCCAGTGTTTGTATGCCATTACTTTCATATCAGTTGATGGCTCCTATAGCGTTGCACTGAGATATAATCAGGCTATCACTGTAGAAATGTAACACCATGCTTTGTGCTATGGTATTTAAACTACGCTATCAACTACATTATCTCCAACCGAAAATGGGCTCAGCACTGTGTTCCTTTGATGGCTTGATTTGTTATATCTGTAACAAGACTCTGGTCTGTTTTAGAAATACCTTTTGCATTTGAAGGAGACAGAGCATATCATAAAACCTTGGGCTATAAAGTAAATGCATGGCCTCATATAATAACCTGCCTGCAAGAGAATTCTGGACAATCTTTATGTTTATTGAATGAACATTTTTGTTCCAGTACTTGATCAAACATAGTCTAAAGCTAATGGAATTTAAATGCATGCCACTGTGAGCCAAGAGAGCCAAATCAACGTCTTAGAATTACTCTTAAACCATTGGAGGCCAAATAAAAAATATTTCCCCCATTATATCAAAGTCTGAAGACCATTTATCAAACAATTTATCCAATCATAGTTGGTAGTATCTATGCAACCGGTAACCATCTCTCTATCCATTAACACTCAATCATCAAACAAAGGCAGCTTTTACTATACATTATATGAGTCAATGGCTCAGACCAGATGACGGTGACCATCTTATCAAGTGCCCCGGGTGAAGCTGACCCCTTTCGCTCTTTCTTCCTCTTCCCATCCTTATCAAGACCACGGTGAATGTGCTCACCAGGCTGTGAAATGAAAATCATTGATGGCCCCTCTCTCAGCATCAAAGAACAGCCTTCCCTTTCCCCTCTGTGCCCCATTCATAGGCATATTGAAAGCCATAAAATATGACAATTCCGCTATATCATCCAGGTTAAACTTCCCCATAATTGCATTAAACCAATCATACTTCTTTTTACTTGGTCTGTTCTTTTTTTCCCCCCATGGTGTACATATGGACAGTGATGCATTAGCTCATATCACGGCGGTAATGAGAGGGCCTTGGTCTCCTCTGAGGTGACACAGTGACCCAAATTAACAGATATAGGGGGAGTGAGGTGTGTGTGTGTGTGTGTGTGTGTGTGGGTATGCGAGGAGGTGAGGGCAGGGTTGCATTTTTGAATAGCTCTTATTCAGCTAGACTTTAGAAATGGAAGTGTAGTGTAGTCAAACCTTCATAGAAAATGTATTTATTTTAGGGCTATCCAAGTTAACGCAAATTAATTTTAATGCTGCTAATAATGTATTAACGCAATCGATCTTCTGGAGGTTGTACCAGGCTCAGTTTTAAAGCTAGAGTGAAGATACTGGCATCGTATGAAACTTGAAAAACCTCTGTCATACTAGCTAATTGCAAAAGAGGCTAAATAAAGCTCCAAACTTGCACTAAATTCGATGCGGAAAAACTGTCATGGCCATTTACAAAGAGGTCCCTTGACCTCTGACGTCAAGTACCCACGAGTCTCCCCTTTACAGACATGCCCACTTTAGGATAATCACAAGCAGTTTGGGGCAAGTCATAGTCAAGTCAGCACACTGACAGCTGTTGTTGCCTGTTGGGCTTGAGTTTGCCATGTTATGATTTGAGCATATTTCTTTATGCTAAATACAATACCTGTGAGGGTCTCTGGACAATATTTGTCATTGTTTTGTGTTGTTAAATGATTTCCAATAAATATATAAATACATTTGCATGAAGCAAGCATAATTGTCCACTCCTATGTTGATAAGAGTATTAAATACTTGACAAATCTGCCTTTAAGGTACATTTTGAACGGATCAAAAATGTGTAATTAATTTGCGATTAATCGCGATTAAATATTTGAATCTATTGACAGCCCTAATTTATTTGTTACAACAATTTAAAAGCCATGTTATTAACTATAGTAAGACACAGTAGCCATAACTGACAAAACAAAACAAAAAAACTACCAAGATTTAGGTGCAACAACAGTGTGACTTCATTTTAGTTGTGTTTTGTGCTTGTGGATGTGTGTGGTGGATCTACAGAGATCTGAGTTTTGTTTTTCTGGCACAGCCAAGAAATTGGCAGACTTCCAGGGTAATGTGGCCAGGGTTGATAACTGCAACACGGCCCAGGTTACGCTCTGACCGCGCGGTCAGACTGTGAGATTTGGTGGGATTACCAGTGAGGAAATGTTGCTGTGGGGACAGTGGAAGGAGAGCAGGGCAGGCCCTGTAAAACACGCAGCAGGAGTTTCATATAGATTAGACATACATGACCACTGTCAGCAGTGCCAAAGCATTTATGGACATTTTGAAAGAGGATTAGAAAGTGAATCCCTTTGCTCAGTTTCTGGCCAAGGATTTCTCAGGGAAATTACTTTTCATTCATTTTCTGCTGAACATTACAATGTTGTTCGGGGGACATGAAACTTGTAAACAGGCTTATAAATGGCTTAGGCTGCGCTTCAGTTTATTCCACGGTGTTTAAATGGAGGATTTTGACTGCTGTGATAATATGTGATTATCTGCGTTATATTCATTTACAGTGTGAAACTCAAGTGTTTTATGTATCATGCACTATAAATAAATAATGCTCATTTGTCCAATATAATGGCAAATCTCTGTTAGATTTCCAGGTGTAAACACGTGCATTTCCAAAATGTATACTGTATATACTTACTAGGTATGTTCAGTTAGAAAAAAATTCTCCACATATACCACATCACATCACCTTAGCAATTAGCTCCACTAATCATTTGGAGCCTATAACACGTCACTGTAAACATGCTTTTTCTCAGCTCAGCTGTTTACTGTGAAGCATCTGATGGGTGCATGTGCTCCTTTCTTCTCCTATTCTAAATTACGAAAAATCACACATCCCCGGTTGTTATTTTCACACGTGCCTAAACTGTCTGTGCTAATTTTGTTGTTAGTAGATGCACTTAAACAATCATGCCATTCTAACATGATTTCTTTGTTCCCTTTGCGCGCATTGAGCCACATGGCCTGCATCTAATCAAAAGCAGCCAGACACATGTTTAACAAATTGCAACAAACAAATTACAGGACTATGATCAGGGGATCACAGTTCTCTCACTCTTACCGACTGATGATTGCTGGTAATTTTCAGGTTGTTTTCACATAAGCAAGGTTCTGCAACAATTTTGTACTTCAACTGGTAAAAAGATGTTTTTTAGAGCAACATGTGAATGGATTAAACTTGCCTCCCACCTGCTCCCGCACCTCCTTGTACATCTCACCCCACACCATCTAGAGTTTGATCTCCACGTGTCTTATTAGCACAGAAGGCACAGTCTCACAGAGTTGCTGCCTCTGCTACATAACTCCAGTCTTATTGTGTCTATATAATGAGGAAACTTAACCTAACTTAAAAACAAACAAAAACAATTCACTTGTACAGCAAAGCCACCAGAATGTTTTCAGCATTATCCTGTATTAAAAGCCTTGCATAGAGACATTATTACGGTGTGCTGTACACTGTTACCTTGACTAATGCATTGTAAATAATTTCTATGAACAGACTTTTTTGTTGTGTTATTTTTACCACGCCTTTTCCTTCTTTGTCAGTTATGTCAGGTTTACGTATTTCTTCAACAAGGACAATGAGCAAATAACATTTGACTCAGAGAAGGTCACATCTAACTAAGGATGTGTCGTGATCTCCACAGTTTGAATACATTTGTACAAAAAAAATGACTTTCAATGACTTTGGCATTATGAAGCTGCAATAGGAAAATGGAATATTTGGAAGTACAATGTACCAAGGTATATTGATGCAATATGAAAAGGGAAATAGCTGTGTGATGGAAAGAGGATACATATTAGTGTGCCAAACAAGGCATTATCATTGTTAATATTGTAAAATATTTCACACTCAGCGTGTACTAACTAAAGTATGATTGTTGGTAGGGAAATACAAACCACTTGGAAGTTAGGGAAAGGCCATGGTCACAGGTAAAAATACAATGAACCCAGGCCACTGGTGTCAAAGGTAAGTGCTTCAAATCAAGTCCTTGACAGCATTGGTTATTCAACACATGATAACACATTTTAAGCGTTTCGCGTGTCATTTCACGCCACAGGGATAACAATGTGAAACGACTTTTTGCGTGTCATTCAACGCCATGTCATTACCTTGAAGCGGCCGCAGTTGGGTTTAGGCAACAAAACCACTTAATTAGGTTTAGGAAAAACATCATGGTTGGGCTTAAAATAAGTATGTACACTAAGTAAAATATGTACGTAAACAATATAACATAAGTATGGAAAACACGTCACAAATGTCAAATACGTCACAAACGTAACTTCAAAATAACACTTTGGGACACAAACTACGGTCTCCTGGTCAAAAGTCCTGGAGACCTCACTTTTTATACTATGTCACTTCTTCTTCCTCACTAGCTCTGAGCGTAACATGTATATAATGTAGCATGAAATGATACGCCAAAAGCAAGAACAGCATTGTGATTGCACGCAAAATGACTTAACAAATTGGCATGTCATTCATATGCCATTTGGTGACAACGGGCTGGGTCGTTCGATCAGACGTGAATGAATTGACAAAAACAAACTGAAATACAGTTTAAGTGTCTGACATGTAATGCAAGATCACTGCTCCCATCCTGTCATCGTTCCAACAGTCAACATTGGTTTCTTCTAACCATGACTACATTCTTTCCCTAATTTTAACTACAGCCGGGGCGACTGTGACTCAAGACACTGAAGCCCAAATTGCTCCCCATGGTCCAGTACCTTGCAAAGTAGCTCGCTGCCATCTGTGTGAATGCAAAATTGGAAAGCACTTTTGGATAAAAGAAAGCTCATATGGGTCCATTTTGGAGGGAAAATACAAACAATCTTTTATTGGTGTGTAGATTGGAGAACTTGTTGCCCATCCTTGACACCAACATCAAGCTCACATTCTCCTTTGCTGTACTGAAAGAATGTCACATTAATCTCTGCAAAGTCACTGAATCTGGCACGCCAACGCATAGCTGCATATGAATGAAATTCACAGGATGCTGTTAAATAAATGTAATAAACGCAGTTTTATAATTTTCTATTAAACTTAGAATGCTAGAAATGTCCCAGCATATCACAAATATTCTGCTCATTTTATGACAAGGAGCATTTTTATTTTATTTCTATTTATCAAGGATGTCACATTGTGGTATGGAGGTCACTGACCACGCAGCACGAGTGTAAAATGCCTCTAGGAGTCCTTGAGAATATATGTGTTCACAATTTTATTTCATACCGAATCTGTTTTGGTTGAAAATAGGCCACAAAACTGCAACACAGCTTTGTCACAAACAGTAACACCAGATGTTGTGTTGTTAGATAGAAAGTATGGCAGAACAAGTTCCAAAACAAATTACCAGAAAACACAATTACCCAGGCTTTATTTCTTTATTATGTATTATTTGATTGTTTACTTATTAATGTGTATTACATTCTCAAGCCACGCAGTTGCAGAGAGTTTCTTTGCTTCATTACAGATTCCATACGCAAAATGAGGAACATCATTAGGGTACATGCAAATGTGGAGACAGCAGCTGCTAACGATGCCTGCATTTCCAGATGCGAACAAATATAGGTCAGCTGTGAATATTTCTATCCCCTTAAAAAACAGCGCATCACATTGAACACATCTGTGCATCATGGACATTATATGTTTGAGTTACCTTTCTATATAATATGTTAATAGCAACACGTATACGCGTCGACGTCGCCTACAGAGGGGCAGTCATTATGCAGACACACAAACCATCTACGACGGGATGCAAGAGGGATGCAAAGGCAACATGGGCCGTGGGTCCCCACTGTAATCTCACACAGAATGGCAGCGGTGACAGAATGAGTTTTCTCCCCATTGAATAGCGAGACGGCTCTTTGTGTCTTTTTGATTTTCTCTCTTTTCAGATGATGTGTGGGGAAGGAAGGATCCCCTTTGTGTCAAGCCACAAGACTTAAAAGCAAAGTTGGATCTGGATGCATTTGGGTTGTGTGAGACAGAGTGAGAGAAAGAGGGATGAGTACACAATGCACAAACTGCCTGGATCCATGTTTTTCTATGATACCCCGCACAAACAATGTTTCTTGAGAAAAATAGCGTCATTGCAGCTAAGTTTGTTGACAGTTTGTTGAAAATACTGAAGACTGAACAAGAAATTGACAAGATTATTTTTCCCTCTTACTGCGTTTGTTCAGGAGTGCACACCCCTTTGCCTGTACATAAACAGCGACTGCTGCTTTCAAACATTGCTTTTAAAACGCTGCTGAATGTACAATTTATGATTTAGCTCCATGAAATTGTGGAAGTGGAAGAGAGTAATATCATTATACCTCAAAGGGCAAACTTTTGCCCTCATTTAATTTTAGTTTCTCTATTACTGAGTCCATTGTTTTAATCTCTTCAGGGACAGATGCTAGATTAAGAGGAGGGGAAGATAAAAGGGTTGTGTTTCACACTACCACTAATTTACCTACAGTAGAACTCCCCTTAACAAGACTACACATCCGCAAGTTCATCTTGACTTTCTTCTCATTGTATTCTGCTTTCCAAGATACAAAGTAAAATTACCAATTCAGCCTTAATTAAACCAAAGAGTTATTATTCTAAAGCAATAAGCAATATCTGGAAAAACTGTATTTACTTTTGTAATTATTTCCATGCAATGTTATGAATAAATGTATTACCATATTAAAAAAAGCTGTATTAAGTGATTTTTGACCACAAAAAAAGCAAAACGATGAACTACTGAACAAATTTGAGGAAACAATCGAGCGTGCCAGACTCCTCACTCAGATGCTGAAGGCTGAAATAGAGCTCCGTCATGGTTGCAGTAACAGTTACCAGTCAGTCGGTCGCTCACCCTATCCTGTCGGTCGCTCGCTCTATCCAGTCAGTTGCTCGGTCTAATCGCTCGATCGCTCTAGTCGCTCACTCAATCTAGCTGGTCGCTCGCTCTAGTCACTCACTCGCTCAATCTAGTCGGTTACTCATTCAATCTGTCCTGTTGGTCGCTCCATCCAGTCGGTCTCCCGATCCAGACGGTCTCTCGATCCAGGTGGTATCTCGATCCAGACGGTCACTCGATCAAGACGGTCACTCGATCAAGACGGTCTCTCGATCCAGACGGTCACTCGATCCAGACGGTCACTCGATCCAGACGGTCTCTCGATCCAGGCGGTCACTCGATCCAGACGTGTCTCTTGATCCAGACGGTCTCTCGATCCAGATGGTCACTCACTTGATCCAGGCGGTATCTCGATCCAGTTGGTCTATCGATCCAGACGGTCCCTCGATCCAGACGGTCACTCGATCCAGACGGTCACTCGATCCAGACGGTCTCTTGATCCAGTTGGTCTCTCGATCCAGACGGTCTCTCGATCCAAAGTGTCTCTCGATCCAGACGGTCACTCACTCGATCCAGACGGTCTCTTTATCCAGACGGTCACTCAATCCAGACGGTCTCTCGATCCAGTTGGTCTCTTGATCCAGACAGTCTGTCTCCATGCGGTCGGTCACTTGCTCAATCCAGTCGGTCGCTAGCCTGATCCAGTTGGTCACTCGCTCGTTCCAGTCGGTCAGTTGGTCTCCATCCAGTCGGTCAGTCTCTATCCAGTCAGTCCCTCGCTCTGTCCAGTCGGTCGCTCACTTTATCCAGCTGGTTGCTCACTCCATCGAGATGTTTGGTCTCAATTTGGTTGCTCGCTCGCTCAGTCCAGTCGGTCGCTTGCTCAGTCCAGTCGGGGCGAGCCGTGTCCAATCACTTGTTAACAATTTTAAATATATTTGAGCTATGGACACAAGGCCATTCTGCAGTTTACTACAGTAAAGTACAAAATGTGTTGTGACATACCCACCATAATTGAATATTGTGCAATATGTGTATTTTCGATGACTTCCCTTTACACATTATGTTTTATCCCTTTTATTTAACTGATCCGAGGAAATATAATGTTCTGTTGTCAAGAACCATAAGCAGCAGCATGTTTCATTGAGGACATTCTTAATCTTGCTGTCAAAACTGCTTATTTTTATTTATTTTTTTCTGACATATAAATTGAAGCTGCTATAAGTGGGACATGTTTGAAAGTCACGATATATGAAAGTGCCGAGGGGAAATAGTGTCTCTCAGGCAAGACTTACTGCAATTGTTTTCTCACGGATCAATGTATTATTCATTCCCCAACATGCTTACTGTACATATGTGTAACTACTCTTACGCAACAAAATGTTCCCAAATGTAATGACACTTCCAAAAGAGTCTGTGAATGTTTGGTTAAAGCTGAAGATTCAGACATTTTGGAAACAATAATGGGCCTCCGTTTTCAATTGGGTTGGTATTAACTCATGAATGAGTTAAATATCTCATAATACATTATGTAAAAATGTTATGACCTCAATATTCATGTAGTTCTCCTCTGAAAACTTTTGAATGGCAATCACTCAGGTCCAATAAATAAGTCCCAGGCTCACTTAGTGGGATGTATTAACCTCAAAAACACAGCAGTGTATCTGAGAAGTTGCTAAATTTGCCAAGTTTCATGTAAATGAACTCCCGAGGGAATCCCCCTGAGTGTGCATGTAGAACAGAGGATGATTATATTTAACAATGGAAAAATTGCCAGTCGTCACATTCTCTGTGCGTTCCCTGTCTGTTATTGTTCTCCTCTGCCGCATTTGTTTTATACCCGCTATTGCCTGCCATCCACTCCATCACTGAACCAGGACTTCAGATGCCTGCAAGTCACTGTTTGTTCCTTCTCAGAGGCGAGGAACTGAGAGGAAAGAAAGATAGGAGTGCACAGAAGGTAATTGATACCAAGCTTAGCACGCCAGTGACTGTGGCTTTCAGGACATTAAGGAAATGAAAATGCAAGTCTTTGTACACATTAACAAATAGGCAACCAAAATAGAACCGCAGCAGTGCCGCTGTTCTTAAAGAAGTCTTGTTTATGTCTAGCAACTTTGGATGTGAAGATGTCTGGCTGTTTCTACACAAACACAAGGTGCAAGTATTATTATTAAGTGTACTTTTCTTTTCCACCAGAAAGGATTTTTTTACAGAAATACTGAAAGTGTACAAAGCTTGACATCTTTTCTCATGTCTGCCAAACCAGAGCACCATTTCTACTCAACCCCAATCTAATTCATCATCTTACCTGAAAATGATGTCATCATTTCCAGCATTACCCCAATTTTGGCAGTTGTGATGATCAAACTTGTGACCTTTAAGTGACTATCTCTGTAATAGTTTTCCTTGCTAGCTGTGTCAAATTCTCCCCACAGTTAGCAAGCCATTTACTCAGGAATAAAGTTCCTCTTATACATGCTACTTATAGAGTTGTCCTAAAAAAAATCCGGCACTCAATATGTCAATTAGAATATGACGCTTCAAGGAAAAATGATGCTTTTTATGAACTTGGGTTTTATTTTTGTAGCTCTGTAGGATTACCTTCAAATAAAAAGGTAGTTAATTGAAAAACAAATTGTTTACTTGTATTATACTTGATGACCTTGGATGGTTGGTAGTGTGTGTTGGTAGTTTACAGAAACTATGTTAAAATGTTGTGTCCTCTGCAGACAATGAGAAAAAACCTTCTGGTACACAAAACACTGGCCTTCCTCCATTTTCATAAACACAGATCAACTAGTGTGCTGTCTTCCATAAACCTCTTAAACCATGTCCCCTGCTGTCTGTGGCCAATAAGGGAGGATCTCTAGAATAACATCATCTCCCCTCATTTAGAGCCAATTGTAGTCAACTGTACTTTGACAAAAAGATATTAATCAAATTTACACTCGCAGGAGGCATAAGCCAAACACAAATATTGTTAGTGAAGTAAAGAAACAAGTAAACATTCCCTTCTTCGGAACTGACTAACATTACAGCAGGAAAATCACCCACAAAGACATTATAGAGGGGAAGCACACTCCTTGTTCTTAAAGGGTTAGGCAGGTCAGGGAATTAAAGTCCCCCTACAGAAAATCTGTGTGAGCAGAAAGACTAAACACAAGAGAACGAGCATTTCTCAAACATCACAAGTCCAGATGAACAGATGAAACAAAGGAATGGGCACCTTCCTCTCCGGAACAACAAGAACCTGTATGATCGCCTGATCGCTTGTTTTTGTTGTCCCATTTGACCTATTTTTAGTGATGTCACCGCATACAAATATCTTGGCGATTATTTTGGTGCGTACAATGTTCATTGTCAATGCAAATTTCTAATATATCATAGTTTTCCCCCTTGAAATGTCGCTTTTGGTTATCAAAGATAATCTAAAATCTGCTGTTGGTATGGACCTTTTAAACTCTCACTTTAAACTGACGGAGATCATCCTTCAGTTGTCTCTTGTGTAAGATTTAGTGACTCTTGGAGCTAGTGTTAGTAGCTATTTTTTTTGGAAAAGAGTTGCAACACCGGGCTTGGTTTGTTGGTTGGATCATTTTATAAATCTAGCATACTCTTGTTAGTTTCTCAAGATTACCAACCCTAGCTTTAATGTTATACTTCTCTTTCTTCAACTTGTTCCTCTTCTTCGTCTTGTGAAGTGACCTTTATGGACTCTACACTACATGACTCAGGACTGCTGAGGTGCTGCCATCTGGGATTCTCCTCAGGGTTCCATGAGTAACACATCTCTGTAAGAATTTGGTTGTTTGCAAGTGCAAGCAGCCTCTCACTGAAAATTGTGAACCTTGGCTTTTATATTATATGGGATCAATTTATGTTTTGACAATTGATAACAGCGTCTTGGGACGTACAGGTGAGGCAGAAATACAGTTTCCAGGGTTAGTGATAGGTTTCTTATCCTTTTTTCTTCCCCACTCCTGCCCACCGCTCTCCCACTTGGAAGCTCCAGAGGAGCAGATGGCTTGGCATCACCCTGACAGCCCAGTGTCAGCCTGTCTCTTTGGTTTGTCATCCAATCCAAGACTAGCTGTTAGCCTTGAATAAACACAGAAAGTGGCACACAAAATTAGGCATGAACAATTTGAGGGCACTATTGAACTGGAATATGAAAACCCACCAAGATACGCCTCAATCAGGAAACAGGTTTGCACAGCAGGACTCCCCCTCAAGGGACAGAGACCATTAAAATGTGACAGAATAAACAAACACATTTACTTTGCACAGTTGGTGTGAAATGCCTTTATTTATTTTATATCAGCTCTAGGTGAGCTCAGGATGTGCAGAGTTTTCTCTGTGATAATTTCAATTTTCTTCCTAGAGAATGCCAAAAGAAAAGCAGCGGGCTGTTGATGAAGACTGCAGGTACCAAGAACAGCAGAACCACATCGGCCAGTCAAGAGCAGTTTATTGCTTCTATTAACTTATAGAGACAAAGATAACCTGCCAAGACTTAGCAAGTCTAAAAAAAAAAACACAACGTAATAATTAAAAAAGTATACTTTACTCACAACTGCCGTAGGACCCTCACCACATCTATTCTGTATTTGATTCTCCAAAAGAAACTTAAAATAACCTCAAACTATTTTCCCTCAAAACAGATTTGGCAAACATAACTTTTGCATGTCCTTCAGCCTAGACAAAAGCTGCATGAGGACAGAGATAATTCTGTTCCAGCATATGCTGTGCCTACAGACAGTAGCCATTATCTCTCCCCTGTGCATCCCAACAGGGTTGCCAGATTCTGACTTAGGTATGTTCACATGAATTGGCGCACTGAGTCACACTCCTGTGAATTAATTATATATTTCCTTTTATTGTCAAAGACCTCTGGGTAACTGAGGGGAATGAAAAATAGGCCACCCTTTGTTTTACAATGTAAAGAGTTTATTCCGAAACTGCCTACGTTCTCAGTGTCCCACACACCTTAAACAACTGCCGCTCTCTCTCAGTCTTTATGTTTCTACTGTAACATTGTTTTTGAGTATATTTATGCTTGTGTTAGTGTATACCATACATCATGTTGGGTCACTTGTACGTTTAGTTGCCACATAAGATAAATTATTTGATGTCCTGGAAACTTGAGTCACTTTATGTCTGTGTTGCAAAGTTCAACCCAGTTTTCTAATCCATCTAGTATGGTGCCAAAAGCATGTCAAAGGACTAGGACTTAGACTAGAACGGATATTTTACCTTCTATGGGATTAGTTTCTAATACATCTAAGGTACTATTTTTTTAAATAGGTTTAAAGACTTCAGTTTACAAATCATTAGTAAAAAAATACCTGATGATAGAGAGCTGTTGACTATTTGCATTGGGTTAATCTTCAAACAGCTGAAAACACCTCAAGCCTCTTAACAGAGAGCATCTTGTCAGCTTTTTGAGAGTTCTCTAGGCAAGATCATTTCACTTTTGACCATATTCCTACTTTGGGATTTCTTCTATGACATACTACATATTGACATAATCTAAAGTCTAAATTAATAGGAGGACATCAGGCAGCAGTACTGTTATTTCCTCTGTTTTAGCAGTATTTACCAGTCATACATCAATGTCACTTTTTAATCAGTATGTGTATAAAAGCAGGCGATCACTGGGATGTGTCTTTCTAACAGCTTCTACATATGTGCTCATCTCTAGCGTGTGATTGACTGTCAATCAAAACTGTTGTAAATAGAGAATACAGACATAAGACAGTTTTTAAAGCAGGTGCGAGGTGTACTGAATGTGGATGCATAAAAGCATTTAGTGAAAATAAGGGAACTGTATTTTTAGCGACTTTGTGGCACTATTTGGGCAAGGAGAGCCCAGCATACACCTCAGAACCTTTATACTGTATTAATGGCTTTTACTGTCCGGGAAGGTTACCTTTCACCAGGTCAAATACTGTATTACCCCTTTCATATGACAAATGAAAAGTTCCAGGTAAAGGCAGTACTAAATATGTGCCCAAGGGTTATTCTGCCAGAAAACATTTTGAAATCTGAGGATATTTACACTTTTTAAGATCATCTTTTTTTTTCCCATCGGTTAATAGATCGACCTAAACAAGTAGTAAATCATTAACATACAAAATGCTACAACACTGAACTAGATATACCAGATAATTGATACAATTAATTGTGGGAATTTCAAAGAATAACACACATGCTTGTTAACGTCCATCGACAGACTAATTGAATGTGGCTTTTCTTGGAACATTCAACAAAACAACATTTGGTTTATCTCCACAGGCTGCGACGCACCTGTTTTCATGAAACTATTTTCCTTTTGGCTTTCAGTTGTCTTTGATGGACAAATGTTGTGTATATCAGCCCAGTAATCAAGTGTCCCCAGTTTTACAAAAATAAACCTGCAGTAACATACTTTGCTTTAGATGTTGCGATTCTCCTATATTTACCTAAGAACCTACTAAATGTAGATATTTACATGGGTGAAGTTTAGCATTCCGTCTAAATCACCGTAAATATTAAGACCGACAACCTAGTGCTAAATTATCTAAAGTTGCCAAAGACATCAACTACTTTCAACCTGAAATCATCAGCTTTAAAAATAACTTAAATTAAAAACTGAAGCAAGGAACACATCTCCTGAAAATGGAATGGAATTTGCATTTCTGATTAATGTTTTTTTCAGATGCACCTTGTGATTACAAGTGCCCTCTAGTTGATTTTGTATATGAATATGTCTGCTTTTATGATAAAATAATCAAAGTGGTAAAAATATGACCGCATTACACAGTGTGAGAAAGCAGCGGAAGATGGTTGTGATTGGCCCTGATGCTTTTTTTTTTTTTTTTCTTGGGCCCTCATCCCCAAAATCACGCAAACACAACCACTCCAGACAATTGCAAAGTAGACAATTGCTATGTCACAATGCAACTCCCATCCTGCAAAGCAGCCTTTGATCAGCATCTTGGACAGCAGCGTAAGCGCAGCTCGTGTATACACACACGGACACACCAGCCTCTGATCAGCACCACAGAGAGCAGCCGAAGCACCAAATTTTGTATTCAAATCATTCAAACAGCAACAGTTGATGTGCAAGAGGGCCCAGCTACAATAATAAAGTGGCAAAAAATCATCGTCCTACATGGGCTCCTGACAGCTTCTGGGCCCACTGCAAAGCTGCACTGGCTGCAACCCTGATATTAATGCTGATGGTGTGAGACTAGATTACTTCTATTAATCGTAAAAAAAATATAGCATTTTTATGTGAAGAAGTTGCGAGTTATGATAAGGGATGCACCGATCCAACTTTTTCAGTCCCGATAACGATAGTGATACCTGGGCTTTGAGTAACGGCCGATACAGAGTACCAATCTGATACCAGTGTTTAATTATTAAGCTGTATGCCTCACTGTGTGGAAGTGACTGGGATCATTCTTTTATGTGTAAGGCAACATCAGGCTTGACTTAAACATTGCTTTCCTAACTTTGTAAAACAATATGTGACCAATAAATGCATAGATATAAGTTGATTTAATTGTTAATTATTATTAAAATAATAAATCGTAAACCAGCAACTTGGTAAAAAAATCTTCAACATTAACAGGAATTACAATTCAAGTGTAAACCTTTTTAATGCAGCAACTAATTGGTCAAAACAGGAATTAAAATAAGTGTACATAGTATATAAACATAGAATTTAATTGAATAGATTGGACCCATTGTCACCGATATCCGATCCATTTATATGAGTCAGTATCGGCCCGATATCCGATCCAGTATCGGTATCGGTGCATCCCTAGTTATGATTAGTGACATGGTGCCAGCTTTTTCTGCTCAAAACTGAAACCAAGTGACTGTAAAACCTGCCAGAACAAAGCTGCTACAATATGCGTGTGTGATTGTGCGTGAGACAGAAAGAGAAATGTGGGAAACAGAGATTAAAGAAAGAAAGAGAAGACAGAGAGGGAGGAAGGGAGCTATAGAACAATCATATTAGGGAATTGGGGTGTATCAGTGTTGTTACGTGAAATGAGGTGCCCCACTACAGGTTGGTTCCAGGCAGTGAAATGATAGATGAAAAGGAGAAACAACAGTAGTCAATTACAGCAGTGCATGATTAACCTAAACTAATTAAGACCTCTGGGTAATGGTGGGAAAGGAAACACTAGCCGTCCCTTCCCTTTTACAGTGTGAACTCCCAGTGCAGAGTCTGTGCTGAGGCCGTCTTTGTTCTCAGTGTCCCAGTCCTCAGCCCAGCTGAACAACTGCCAGCTCTACTGTAACTCTCCCTCTCTCTCCCTCTCTCTCTGACTTACAGTAGGCTTCAGTCTGGATGTTTGTCTATCGCTGTGCATGTACAGTATTGTTACCTCTGTCTTGAACTTCTGCATAAAAGGAAAATATGTCATTGATTAGCCCTAATTTAGTAATGAAGTTCTACTGCGTACATGTTTCTTTAAAAATGAATGTCACTTTCTTGTGTATTAACATTACAAAAAAAAGAAAAAAAAACACTTGAGATCCACCTATCAGCAGTTCTAAAGCTCACTAATCAAGACAACATATCTTATTTATTTCTGTGCAAAAACCAAAGCATAATAATGACAATTTGACGTTTAAAAAGGGCTTATATGTGGGACTATTTCTTGGCAGAGCAGAGCGGCTGTGGCTCAGAGGGTAGAGCAGGTCGTCGGCTCCTCCGGTCGCATGTTGATGTGTCTTTGAGCAAGATGCTTAACCCCAAATTGCTCCCGAAGGCTTAGACATCGGTGTGTGAATGAGTATTTAGAGAATAATGAGTATTTAGATTAGATCCTGATGGGCAGGTTGGCACCTTGTATGGCAGCCTCTTCCATCAGTGTATAAATGTGTGTGTGAATGGGTGAATGCTGACATGTAGTGTAAAGAGCTTTGAGTGGTCTAGAAGACTAGAAAAGCGCTGTATAAATGCAAGTCCATTTACCATTTCACCCTAACCCTAATCCTAATTCACAACATTAGGCATGTGTTTACTGCGACCGAAAAGTGATGCCGAGGAGCCTGACAAAGCGTCGGTTTGTGGGATGTGTGTGTTGGTGTAAGTTGGGATGAGAGCATGCTGAAACTCTATGTAAGAAAGCAAATATGTGTATTTTCCAAAATGCCGAATGATTGCTTTAACTTTGGAAAACCAAATACAGTCATCATTAATAAAATCCTTATCAAATAAAAAAAAAAAACTTCTCTTTCTTTTTACATTTAGAATATTGTTAATTTCAAATTGTATAGTCTTAATTCTTAACATAATTTGCTAAACATTACCATGTGTATAGAGAGACACATGTTAACATATAATCTGGAGACACGCATATGATCTTGGTAATGGTCCTTTAACAATATATTATAAACTATTTCTTTAGCAATATCAATCACAACATCAAAAGAGTGGCAGTGGCAATGGCACCTAGAAGAAAACGCAGTTGCACTGTGACACTGCAAAGGGAAATTAATTGCCCTCTGCCACTCTGTTCTTTATACATTCTTGCCAATTTCCATTCATCAAGAATACACAACAACACACAGGCATGTTGTTTTTTATTTTAAATGAATTGGATTGCTGGTAGAAGAGACAGATGAAAGGAGAACCGCTCTCAAAATTCCTGTCATACTTAGCTTGACTACTCCATAAAGCTAGGGAATGAAGCATCCTGTCATGCTAATTGCACTGCTGCACTTTCACGCAACTTCAACTTGATGACAACTCGTCCCGCTGTGTCAGTCGGATAATGTCAGTGGTCCGAGTACAAAGGCTTGTTGGAAAGCGAGATGAGAAAAAAGCTACATGCCTCTTGGTCCACTGCTTACTCAATGGATCATGGGACATTAGGCACCAGACAAGCATCACAACAGACAAATATATTTGCATCAACTATGCAAAATCAGAAAGCGAGGGCCATCGGGAGATGCCTGGGCTTTGCTAATTTGGAAAACAAAGTGTTGCCTAATTAGTTAGTTTTCCTAGAATATCTGTGCAGTATATGCTAAATGGGTGATTGGCTGCTTTGGTTTCTGAGAGATAATTTCCTTAATAATGCACTGGTGGGGAATGATTGACTGGGTGGATGTGGATCAATGCTGGTTGCTCTTGAATCAGGACACATTAATGCATAAACTGTCTTGTAGGTGACCTGGATCCACTCAGCTTTGAAGTTGTCAGTGATCCTCACTAGTCATCAATTTGCAAGAGCTCATCATTTGGAAAAACCCTCCTTGCTCCATCGCTTTGCATCATGGGAATTGAAAGAGGCTTTTTTTTTTTCCCTCGTCTCTGCTTTGGGTATGCATGGTGCTGCTTAAGAGCCTGCAGGAAGCAAAATGCTGACATCAGGCAAAGTATTTGGCATTTCTTAATCTGTTTTCTCACTGTATATTCACCCTATATATATTTTACACTCTTAACTTATCTTAATTAGCCGATGCCTCCCAGTTGTTGTTGCTGTCTTGATCATTCTCAGGGTAACAAGTCAACCGTATAAAATATCACGCATTTTATTCCTTGATAAAGTTATACTGCAGCCCCTTGAAACCCAGTCATATTAAGACTTTTTTGTGGAAAATACTTCCATCTTCAACTGAGAGAAATCAGATCCCTCCTTGAACACTACTTTTGTCACATTGAAACACGGTTTCTGTCACTCAAACTGCGTTGGGAAGTAAAGCTTAGACAGGAAATCACCACATCTCAACTAATGATAGGGATTCTCTGACATTACATTATCTGAGCTGATTCTATTTCCCCCCCCAAAAAAGCCTGGCTCGCACAGAGAGCCCTTCTTTGACTTTCCTAATGAACGAACTTCCTATTCATGTGGAGTCTGCTCTAAATGCCACCTTTCCTGCCATCTAATGTCACATTTCCATGTTCAAACGTCAATGTTTAGAATTCAGTTTTTACATGGTAATAGTCTGTGAGGACTAATTAAAGAGAGGCCAGATGTCACAAAGTATCGTTATGCATCAACCGGTCTAACCCTTGATATTAGAATTAGTGAGGATGAGATCAGAATTTAAATAATATATTTGACATTAACTCACCAGTGAACAAAATGATGTATAATTTAGTCAATACCCTGGATTATGGCACAGAGGACTGTTATATTGTACACTATGTACTGAGGAAAACCCCACTGCTAACCACCCTTAATATACCGCCAAGCAGCAGTATTGTTTCTGTTTGAAGGAAAACAATATCTTACAGCGTGTTTCAATGTGTGTGCATGGTTTGCATAAACAGAACCTTACACTTTTTTCATTATGAAAATGATCCTCTATGTGCACTGATAAACAGTAGAAAGTCTAAAGGTGATCCACTGTGCAATGTGTTTATTTATATCCACTGGTATTTTACCGTGCAGATATTCCGTAAAGTGTCTAAATATTGATGTCTATAGCTCACACAGGACCACGAGATCTCTCGGTTATAAACTTTATTCCAGCAGTAACACGTACGTTGATCTAATCAAAATTCAGTCTGGCAGCAGTGGATTTCAGAAACACCTTTGGATCAAGAGTAGTTTAGGGTTCATGAATTTCTGAGAGTCACGCAGGTTAGTATAAAAAATGCAGGAGTGCTATCAAAATATGTGGGCTCAAAGTGTTTTTCTACATTTCAGAAAGACAGAGTTGTAAACAGGATTTAGGATTTTGTTGATTATTACATGTTACGATACAATGTTAAATACTTTATTAATGAAGTAGGAGAAGACATACAGATCTCAAGACAGTATAAAATAATGGGATAGCACAGCACCGTAATAAATAGTGTAAACATCAACATCAATGTGGCTATATGACATCAACATCCACATATTAATGGACACCAACATTACCACAATCTTCAGTACAACCACCAACAGTTATCAACATCAGATCATCATCAAAGAGATGACGTGTAGCCAATCTGTGCTGTTGCCAACATCTGTGTTATTGTATAGTGTGAAAAAAAATCTGTTCAGTTCTGCGGAATATTAAAGATCTTATAACAGCTCAATAAATATTGTTTCTTATATGTGATTATATGGTGTTTCAGCAATGGCATCACTAATGGAAAGCACATTTTTTCAAGGCTCTTGTACTTTACAGTAGGTTATTTAAATTGTCTGCTTCTTTATACTTCTATACAATAAACATTGTATTTTTTCTCCAATACATTTGACAGCTATAGTTACCAGTTACTTTACAGATCAAGTTTTTTTATACAAAACATATGATCACCTGTGCACTGTTATATATTAATCAACCCGACAATAAATACAAATACTTAAAATCAATTTTTACCTTGACCAGCAATAACATCACCATACTCCTTACATGTTAACGCATCAATGATAATAATACCAAATATATAATGATAGAACACACTTAAAAAAATGTTCGCATAACTAGTAATTTTACTGTGTATACATATTTGTTAAATGTAGTATCCCAAGGTTGGATCTGTGCAGCATGCATTGCCCAGTGTCTTAATACCTAATACCATTGGAGACAACAAAGTCGCACATTTTCAACCTCTTAAAACCATAAAATCAAGATGAAAAGTGTGTTTTCTTCAAGGAATTTTGTCTAAAAATACAATAAATGTTAGCAATTTACAATATAATGTATAAATTAATTTGCTCAGAATTAAAAAGCCCCAAAAATCACAAATCTCATATAAATATGCAAAATGTAAAATGACTCGGGATGAATTTGACTCATTGGTTTCAACATGTTTATCTGTGTCTCATGATAACATTTGTATATCAGGCCGTTCAGTTTTGACACAAAACTTGGAAATGTGTGAAACCTGTTGTTAAACACTTGTTAAATTGTTAAACTTGACTTCAAAAAGTTTTTTGAGAGTCTTTGTAAAAAAAAGTTTAGGTCTTGTGAATCATTGACTACGTGCTCATGCGTTGATATCAGGACCCATCTGCTGGTGAAAATGAAAAAAGTTCTTTCTCTTTCATTCTCACTTTGTGCTTCATTAATTAGATATGATGTTCAGCTTCAACTGCAGAACTGTAGTCCTCCTAGATAAGTCAGAAAAATGACAAAAAGTAAAAGTAAAACCAGCCGATCAAAGGCATTTCAAGTTTGTATGTGTTTCTGCATTTGTTCTTTCATTTGTTTATTTGTCATTTGTCTGTTTGTTCGTCGTGGTTGCCTCTGGTTGAGACCTCCACTAGGTCTCAAATAATGTATTTTTTAGAGGCACAGTGTGAGGCAATGCTGAACAATAAATATTCTAGGGGCTGTATAGATCAAATCTGGCAACCAGAAGCTCCTGTCATGACCAATTAGAAATGCTTGGTGACTCAAAAACCCGCTCAAAGCCATGAGGCAGCTGTACCTGTGGCCATTGTCAGTCAACGGACACAACTGCACCGGGTAACCCTGTGTGGAAGAGGGGGAGTTGCAGCAGCCTTGAGTACAACAGCAGTTCTAAAGAAGAATTCAATGAATATTTTACAATGCCTTCATTATGGGTGCATGTAATTACTGCCTTACCCATAATGCTTGACTAAGCCTCAACGAGTAGAAGTGAAGTGGGGAGCATGGAAGGTTTGAATTTGTTTTTCCCCCAACAAAAACAAATTACTGTAATGGTTTAAAACTCATTTAAGTACTTTGATCACTAAGTGATGCATGTGCTGACACTTTCTAATTCACTTCTGAGTGAACGCTGCTGCTTTATTAAGCCTCTCCAAAATCCGACCCAGTGAAGTGGTACTGCTGCTCCTTCAAAGCTATGTGGAATTTGATTTTTCAGATTCTGTTTTTCTTCTCACATCAATGAGCTCCTAGTTTGCCTGTGGTGACGCGACTATGAGGAAGGCTTGGGGATTATTTTCTGTGCCTAGGTTGAACCCAAAGAAAGTTTATGGACTTAAGAAGAGATAAACAACTCGTCGCAAAACGTCTGTGGTCCACTTTCATGTCACTGACGGCATTTCCTTCAACTTCACCGTCAATGCCTACATTATCTATGCAGAAACATTTAGAGATATCATGGTCAAACTAAACTGTACTTTATGTTGTTGGCATTAACAGATAATATTTATCATTCATCTTTTGCTAAATCCCTTGAATTAAATGGGTTTCCATCCATACATTTATGACTTAAAGATATGATAAAAAGTTATTTTTATAAAACATTGTCATTATATCTTGACAGTAGTGCATGAGACAGATAATCTGTGGAAAAAGCCATGTTCCTCTGTGTCCTCCTAGTGCTCCTAATGGCATTTGCAAGATTTCAACGTGCCCGAAGGAAAACAACCAATCAGCAGCTGTCAATCACTGCTCGCAAAACTCACAAACTCTGATAAAACGGTGAAACTAGGCAGCGCTGATTAAATATGAATCAATATTCTGTTACTGTAATGCCTATTTCTCACCTCAAATGTTTTCAGAAACAAATTTTAAAGCACTGTTTAGCTGTAAAATGAGAAAGTTGGCGGCCGGGTCACAAACTTTCTCATTTTACAGCTAAACAATATTAAATAAAATATTAATTTTATGCTTTTTTGAATTAAAACTTTTTCTATCACTAGATAGAATGTGATAAAAAAAAGGAGGGATGTATTTGTTAAAAAAAATTCTGTTCAAATCACTCTACAGCCGTGCCGTAGAGCTTGATATTCTACATAACAGCACCAACAACATCACACAGCCATAGTGAGAAGTAAATCACATAACATACAATACACACAACAGCACTTTAACGGCCACAAAATGCAATAACGCTAGCACATATAACCAAGATATACTGTACAGTACATCATGTAAAATATCACATATCATATAACGTAACACAGATGTGCAAAAACACCACAGCCTCAATATTGCAGTGAAAGGGAGATGTAAGTCTTCTATCGGCGAGCAGCAGGTGCTGGGTGAGCCGGGGGGATTAACGTGAGGAGTTCAGTGTCTTTATTGCAGTGAGGAAAAAGCTGTTTTCACAGTGGTTTGTCTCGGTGGCTAGTGATTTGTACTGTAGCACCAACCAAAAAAAAGAAAAAGAATAAGAAACACAGATCACCACGCTCCCATGTTTCCACTGTGGTTATTGGTGCATTAGAAACTAAGAGCGTCTTTTGCTTCTTCAGATGAAAGCATGCAACACTTCCATCATTAGCTGACACTGCATTACCATGACAAGCTGTCCAATTCCTATTTCAAAGTACTTTCTCCACTTACCTCGTGGATGTTTGTTTTTAATTTGTTTATTTAAAAGCACCTGATTGGCATGTTTTATTTATTTCTATTTTCTGGTGATGCTATGTGTGTAATTTCCTTGACAGGTAGATTGGCACTGCTATTATGATCTTGCACTGGCAAACTAATGTGGGGCCACATTTCTGTGTCTGGTATTTCTATTAGGTGTTTGCTATTAAGTAAATGGCCTCTTGAAGATCAAACCTGTCAGAATGCTGCCATCAAATCAGTTCTAAAAGGAAGCCTGCAATGTGCTTCCAGTAGAAATATTTGTTTTTCAATGGCCAATATGCATATTTCTCTGATCTTTTCTGATGGTTTAAAGACTTAAAAATGTACACAAACCTTGCTCTCCAGTATATTCTGAAGGCCTGTAAAGGTTTTACAGTTTATTAGATTTCACTGTATACAATATTCGCACTCTTGATCTGAACGCTGATCTCTGACATGCGTCTTTCCAAGGAGCTCTGTAAAGGAGCCTATTAGCAGAATCTTGACACAAGGCAGCCACGTGTTCTGTTGAAGCAGCACGTAATAGCTTTATGCACCAGATCAATAGATCAATCAGGCTTTCATTAGTAATTCGCAGGTTACTTTCCTGCAGCAAAGCATATTAAAAAGAGAAGGCACTTGTCTTACAGTACAGTATGCTAGCAGGAGACCTACAATCACCTCACCAAATTACATCTGCCTACATGTTGTGCCTCGTTCTATTGCTACGCAGCCTAATAAAACAATTGCACCTTGAGCAAAAATCAAGAGTTGATGTGTCTTTCGAGGTTAATCGGATAATTTATAACAAGCCTGTTGCAAAGCCACCTCTGCTGCACGGCGGTTCAGCTGAGGCAGCAGGTACGCAAGTACACACACACACACACACACACACACATACCGATGCAGGCGTTTGCTGAGTACACACAACACAAGTTTGGCATGACCCTTATCAGAGTCTGGCAGTCTAATTACAGCTCAGGCAGTGGGAGTCCATTGATTTGAAGATAAATGTTAGCACACCTGTGTGCTGAATACATTACAATCTTTATCTTAATGGCTCTGGGAAAATGCTTCATTAAGGCTCATTACAATAATGTGAGGCATTAAGCATTAATTAGTTTACCATTGTGGATTGTCAGATTTAGTTTTAGACAAAAACAAAATACTTTGTGCGGTATGTTCGATAGGCAGGAATACAGAAAAAGCTATTGTCCATATCACACACCTTGTTTAAAACCACAGCAAAATAAAATACCTTAACTTTTAACTAATGAAGTTTCCAATATGTGTCTATGATTGTCTTAACATTTGGACAGATGGCAGAGAAGAGCCAAGAATGATTTGCAAATATCGTATGACCCAGATCTGCCAGGTAATGCATATCTAGCACCACCGCTGACACCATCTGAAGGGAATGGTCCTTGGACTATAATGAGCTGTGAAATTACACTATGAATAGAGAAGCCAGGGCTCCAGTCTGCCCAGTTCCTCCTGTTAACTTGGTGAAACTGAGCACAGGACACAGAGGATGAGGACAACTTATCTAACTTAAATTCTGATGACTGAGTAGAGGGATATGGTGCAGGAGGCTCTCAGAGATTTGAACACTGAGACATAATCATGACGGCTCGAATGGTGAATATTATGGAGCGCAGTTATTTCAGGAGTGGGAGCACTGGAAGAGCGGTAATGGCAGGAAATGATTGACACCTTGCGGGGCGCACTCAGCCTCCTTTGGAAAGAAGGATTTTTGGTCGATGAAAAAATTGGCTTGGATTTACATCACCTTCATTATTTTACCCAGCAAGGAGAAGTTACAAGCAATACAACAAGTTTGTAACTGTTGCAGCACGGTTTCTGTCAGCAGACAGCATGTATCAAACAACAACATTCAGGAAAGCCTTCTCTGAAATGACAATTTGTCTGCGGTTACACTGGAAAGACCATCCCTGACCTCAGCTGATGGGGTGCAGGGTATTTCTGTCAAACTCACTTTTATATATATATTTATTTTTTTCTTCGTTGAAGTTGTTGCTACACTAGAGGGAAATAAGAAAGATAAATAAGAAAATTCTCAGATCAAGGAATTTGGAGCAGTGTGAAGTTTCCCCTTCCCAAAAACATTAATTGATTAATGCTGCATCAACTGCAAACTGCATATTTAGTGAATTTTTAAAAATGATATCATTTGAAATGGGATGTAATAAAGATAAGGCAAAGGACTGCAGTCACAGTAGACGGAGAGGACTACAGTATGTCTGAGCATAACTACTAGATGAGTGCATTGTAGTCATAATGGGAGAGGTTGCATTGTGTAAACTCCAGCTGTGACCTGGACCAAACTAGTTCATCTGGCTGCAAACAGCATACATACTGTATACTGACGGGAGAAACAAACCAATTGTGGAATTTTCAAGAGGAGAGTTTTGGCTTTAGACTATTTGGAATCATTATTCATATATCCATACGTGAGGTTGAATTGTAAAACCTAAAACACTGTTAAACAAACAAACTGACCAATGTATTATCATGCTGTATGATATCTTTTGAAAGTTATTCCTCCTTTTCTGTTCGTTTTCCTACAAATGTCCAGAAACACTTGTCAATTTCCACTTGTTATATGCATACAGTCTTTTTAAAATGAACTTCCATCTTCACAGGAAACAACTTCCTTTACGTTCAGGCAATAAAACTACTTAGTAGAAAAAATCAACATGGTTAGGTTTAAGTAACAAAACTACTTAGTTAGGCTTAGTAAAAGATTGACTTGGTTAGGATTAGGCAACAAAACTACTTAGTTAGGTTTAGGTAACAACGATATTTAGTTAGGTTTAGAAAAAAGATCAACTTGGTTAGGTTTAGGTAACATAACTACGTATTTAGTAATCGGAAAAGATAGTGGTTTGGCTTAAAATAGCTCCATAAGTGGCGTAACTTAAGTAAGTCAGTTGCGTGAAAAATAAATCAACGTTGGGTTCTGGTTTCACATACAGTAGGATACGGGCGAAAGTCTGGTATTTTTGGACCCAGTCATCCACCCCGACCTCCTCCCCACGCTGTGTTTGCCGCTCTTCATTTTTCCTGGTTCACGATTAACTGAATTACACACAAATTGATTCCGTGGGATATACATGAATTACAGTGCATTACTTTTTGTAGGTATAGCAATGCCAATAGCAATAGTTCATGTCCTATTTGAAAATTATAATACCCTATATATATACAGTAAAACAGACCTTCACTGGGAGGGATATTATTTCAAATTGTTTGTCGGTGTGTGTGTGAACGGCCGAATGAGAGGCAAATTGTAAAGCGCTTTGGATAAAAGCGCCATATAAATGCAGCCATATAAATGCAGCTATATAAACCAAAGCTATAATATGCTTTTGTGTGTGGCTTATTGTCCTTCATTCAACATGTTAGAGCATTGCAATTGAATTTACCTCTGCTTTTTACTTTCCCTTTTTTCCCCTAAAAAGACACTGTCAACATCCCAGCAGGACTGCAACAACAATATATCAAAAAGCACAGAGACATCAGTGAGCAAATACCAAACATTGTTTTGCTCAGGCAATGAAAAGAAAAGGAAAAAGAGACAGGAATTCCTTTCACACCCAATTGATTTCCTCCTAAAGATAAGACGTAGTGGTGATGTTGTTTTCTGATACTGTTCATGAAACCCTCCTGCATTCATTCTTCTGCCAAAGCCAAAGTAAACAGCTCAGCCAGCACTCCAATAACTACTGAACCAGGCTCCGACTGAAAACAGGTGGAGACCACTGAGGCAGAACACATCTCCCCTGATTCAGGTCATTCCTCGGTTATCCCATACATTTATATACCATACGTGTTTTGTTTTTTTATTATCGCCTCCTTCACGGCTCTGGCAGTCACACTCGACCCTCCTTTTAACAACTGTAGCATCCCCCGGTCCCTCCTCCCTCCACCTCTCTCTTTGCCTTAGGCCCGTGGGTGGTTCAAATAATTTGCTTAATTTGTTGCCATTCACTCTCAGGACATGGATCAAAGAACTGTTAAATTGCACTGACGTGGCAGCATCTCCGAGTGACTGAGAGTGGAAGGAGAGAGGGAGACAGAGAGAAAGAGAGAGAGAGAGAGGGAGAGAGAGAGAGAGAGAGAGAGAGAGGTAAGCCCCCCAGCTAAAGGAGGAGACTTCCAACATCCACACTGCCACCACTGTGTATGTGTGTGGGCGTGTGTGCGTGTGTGTGTGTGTGTGTGTGTGTGTGTGTGTGTGTGTGTGTGTGTGTGTGTGTGCGTGTGTGTGAGTGTGTGTGAGTGTGTGTGTATGTATGTGTGTGTGTGTGCCAGAGGAAGATGAGGATGAGACACCTACTCTCTCCAATAGCAGGCCAAGTCCTGTTGCTGTGTGGATGCTGCTGATAATGGCTGCAGCCAAGTGAGATATTATGTCAATAGACATCAGAGCACTACTACACTCGGCTGTTTACTGGTGATGAACAAAGGATGAGTGGTTATTTATACTGGGAATGTTACGGGATTAAAATAAAAAGGGTTAGCCAGGAATGATGTAAACTTTTTGGATCTGAGCCTCATTTCCTGATCCCCTCGCGGTCCCAATACCCTCAACCAAGACAATTGCAATTTCTACACTCAAACTACTGATCAGCACTTTCTCCTCACTTTTTTCTGTCCTATTCTCGCTAATTCTAATTAATAAGCCGCATGAAACGTCAACTTACCACAGAGTATGATCATGAAAAAGACCATTAGAATGATGCAATTAGCCAGAGGACTCCGATGAGAGATACATGCAATCAAAGTGTGAAAAGAGGAAGAGAGGCAATGTAGCAGCGGGCTGGGGGAAGGAGAAAAAAGCAGATGCTGCAAAAAAAAAAAAAAAAGATCTTCAAAGAGAGGGATGGGGTTGAAAACCCAGGAGAGGGAGCTGCGGGAGCACTTGTCTTCTTAGGCATAAATGTGACAGAGCTCCTCCCGGACCAGGGAAGACATAGAGAACCAATGAGCAGCAGGGGATAGTCTCTCTTTCTTCATTTATTGCTCCTTTTTTTTTTTTTACTTCCTCTTTACTTTTTTGTCTTAAAATGTGCAAGTAAAGGAAACACAGAGCATCTGTTGTAATTAAAAGTGACAGTGACCTGTCATTTGAGAGGAAGGGCACTTCTACATACAGACAGCAACTTCTGTTTGAATAACTTTTGCTGACTAAACTTTATCGACTAGACTATAATGTTATTTATTTCGAGACCTAGATATATGCATCTGTATACCATCTATCTGTATTGGTTTTCCCAGTGAGACATTAGATTGTCAGTCCACAGCTGTCAAGTATGACGAGTTAATACTCTCAGACACAACAATGTGTGCATTTACAATACGATGCAACTGTACATACAGTGTTAAAGGTGAAACAACTATTTGCTATGTAAAGATATAGGGGAGTAATGTCTTCCTGAGCAGAGAATGAAGTCACTCTCCCTGTGTCTGCGTTGTAATCCGAGTTTCTCTTTGCTTTATTGACATAGCCGGGCCGGCCGTGTGCGCTTTTCATGTATGTTTGTGCATGTAAGCGTGCCCCACTGGCTAGCACACAGCGACCGCTCTGCACTGCTCTCATACGGCAGTTACAGCTAACAACGCCGTCACGACCGACGGCACCGTCGCAGAAGCGTAGGACCCTCCCTCTGCAGATACAAGCCGCCAGCTCAGCTGTCGCCATGTTGAGAGCCGTGCGGAGGCAATTGGAATGCTTCAAATCTTGCATTTAGCACCTTTAAATCTTGTCTGCAAAGGGCTTGTGGACTTCAGCACCATGGACAGTGACACTTTCCTCAATGAGAAAAAGAGCAGCTGTTTTGAACTCATCTGTTGCACACTACTCATGAGCTTGTACTGCATGTTGTACACTCAAGCAATGAGTCAGCACACTTTTCAAGTTGCAGTAAACTGAAAGCACCTTTAATTGCTGTTTAGGTGGAAGCATATTTCCTTGTGAACAGTGCTTATTACACCTCTGTTATACATTTGCCATTAAAGCAATCATCATGTTAACTGTTCTTTTTGTTGTAGATCCTCCTGTCACGTTCAGTTATTACCATGTCAGTGACACTGGTCACTGATCTAGATAGGCTTAACTTTGCCTTATGTCACTTTAAGGTCAAATGTAAGTCAGCATTTAAAGAAAAAAATGGTTGCATTGCATGATCTCATTAAAATGCACAACCACAACCTCAGTCCAACAGCTTTACATTTATGTGCTGCATTAACACTGTGAGGTATTGCCAGGGAGAGAGAACACTAAAGTCGCGGACACTAAAGGATAGATCAAGAAAATAAACATGTGCCTAAGTTTTTATTGGTGGGGTCAGGTTCATTCTGTTTTCAGTTCTATAATTGTGACATTAGAAATGCAAGGGTGACTAAGGAAAACACTAACTAATGTTAGGTAACTGCTTTCAAAACACCACGCAGGGCTATTCTTATACATCCATGCATCCTCCATGACATGTTTTACATAATATTCAAGCAGGAAATGCAAAACAAAAGATCGCAAGGAGGATAGTGAACCAGGTCTGCAAGTCAAAGATGCAACTGCCTGATGTTGGTAGATGATAAAACTGGCTCTCATTATTGATTAATCCACTTGCCCACGTACAGACCTGCCAGAGACTATGCTTTACATGCATGCTACTAGTCCCTCAATATTTCACTCTCAAGTATAATATTTATGAGCTGCCGCATGTAAATGCCATATCCCACTTTCAATAACAGGGATAAACTATGAATATGGCAACAATGAGAGGCATCTTGAAGGGTGTTTTTGTTAGTTGCCACTGACTGATATGTCTGAATGTTAACGACTATAAATGTTGTGTTTCTCTTCTGAATGTATGTCGAGGAGTTCATTTTAGATTTCCTTATTTGTCGCTATAAGTCTAGCTGTCATTCTCTTCAGTTCCTATTCACATACTGGAGCCACTGCGATGAGTCACCTTGGCAAGTTTTGTGCTTGTTGCTGTTAATTGCAATGCTTTGATTTCTCAAGATGACTTTAAAGGTGACTCATCTGTATTTGCAAAGTGCGTCGCAAAGTGCGTATGCATGCCATTCTGTGTACCCATGCATTCCTTTTAATAAAAAGGCTATTTAAATATGGAAAATATGATCACAAAGAAAATGAAATGGAGGAAAAACAACTGATTTTAATCTTTTTTTCTTTATTGTCTTCATTTTTTTCTATTTTTAGTTATTTTTCCGTGCTTTCAATTTCCCCCCTTTTTTATTCTCAGCATTCTATTTTTAACTGTCCCTCATTCGATTGTTAGTAGAGAAAGTCTAGTGTCTGTCATTCTTCCAGTGATTTACTGTGGGTTTGAATACCCTTTTCCATCCGCAGCATTGTTTGCCACAGTTTCTGTCCCTCTCATGATTTCCATCACATGCACGCTGCAGTTCTTGTTTCCCTTCTATTGTATCCTGAAAATCCAACTGTATTAGAGAGAACTATTTTAACATGTTTTGGTTCTTTTTAAACGATTGTGGAGCGAGACTGCCAAGGATGGTAGCCACAGCTTTCCCCCTCTCCTTTTAATTGACATTAAACTACACCACATACCTCTAACACACTAACACTAATATTTATCATACTTTATGAAGGCATTGCTTCTTTTTCTAGTTGTTACTCTCCAAAGTTTAACATTTACTAAAAAAAATATATATATATATATAATAACAAAGCGAAGATTCGGGTTAACAAAAACAGGTTAGTATTACATTAAAAAAATGATTCGCTATCCTTTAATGAAACAGTAAAATGACTTGAGCATGAAGTAATGTGTTAAAATGGACACTCCTACTGCTGTAAGGTTGGCTGGTCTCATACACTCTTTGTAGCTATATCTACGAAAAGTAATGCACTGTAATTTGTGTATATCCCATGAAATAAATTTGTGTGTATTTCACGTTATCATGAACCAGGAAATATAAATAACAGCGAACGCCGTGTAGGGAGGAGGTCGGGGTGGATGGTTGAGTCAAAAAACACCCAGGAGACCGGCGTTCGTGTCCCATGTGAAACCAGAAGTCAACGTGGATTTTTATTTTCATTTAAGTTAAGTACTTAAGTAACACCATTTCCGGAGTTGTGTAATCCAAACCAAGTCAGTCTTTTCCTAAACCTAACTAAGTCATTTTGTTGCCTAAATCTAAGGAAGTTGTTAACTGTGAAGACGGAAGTTTATTTTGAAAAGACTGTACTCATGTAACAAGTAGAAAATGACACTTGTTTCTGGACATTCGTAGGAAAACAAACGAAAAAGGAGGGATAACTTTTTTGTAAGATATCATACAAACCGGTGTATGAGAATGTTGTGCAAGTACACCAATCTGTATGCATTAAAGTACAGTATGTGTGCAAAGTTAAAAACATAAAACTTTCTCCTTAGGCACTATTCTATAGGTCAGTGTAGTCAAGGTACTTGCTTTCTTGCTGCCCCAAGCTGGCCACACATGTAAACATCCTACTTCAAATGAAACCTTCAGTTATGAGTCGATATCCAGAATACTGTGTACGCTTAAAAATACTTACTATTTCCTCAGAGTCAGTGTTTCTACCTGAAAACACTTCAGTGAAGCCAGTGCAATCAGTGGCTGAGCTGGGATTGCTGATCCTAGAGCTGGAACCGTAGATAAATTGATCACTTGGAATAGCTTGGGGAAACTGTAGAAACTATAAACCATATTTTACTGTACAGTCGAGCAGGCGGCTGAGACGGGTAATGGCCTTGATTTCTGTTTGCCCGGACATCAAACTGGTCTGACTGGTGTAGTCAATGTAGACCCCCCACAGCTGTCCCTATACAATAAAATTTATACGTTTGGAGGTTGTTGTTTTTTTATGAAAACTTTTCAAATTTCAATTTCACTAGTCGTTCCTATTGGCTTTTTTTTAAACAGTGCATCAGGCAATGTGCAACTTTAGTTGGAAATCCTATGCCTATACAATATGTACAATACTTCAGGCAAATTTTTATTCTGGCAAAAAAAACAATGACAAAGGAACTACATCCACGACAAGGTTATTGATAAGTACCAATAGAGAAAAGTATTCAAGAAAAGTTTCAAGGTAGTGAATCAAGCAGGAGGAGTTCCATGGCTGAGAGGGAGACACTGTGCATAGTCGCATACAGCAACTATTGGCCGAGTGAGTCACAAGTCACAGCTCTATGGCTGTCAAAAGAAACTCACATGACATCTGGGCTAGTGTTTACCAGACGGCACGTGGGAGAGTCTGAATCTCGCTCTCTATCTATCATATAATAAGAAACTATGAAGTATTCAGCACACCTCACCTAATGCAACACAATGTTTTGAGTATGAAAGAGCAAGGACTGTTTTTGAGTGTGAAAATGTAGCGTCTATGTATTCCCTTGATATTCCCACATCCAGTCACAGAACAGCAGAGTGAATATAAAATAGTGTTTACAGACTCTCTGCCAGGATACAGCTTCATCCTGGCTGTCTGGACAGGATCTACTACCTTAAATATTAAATAGAGACATTATCACAGAGGGGAGTGTGCACAGTCTGCTGCAAAAGAAGACTTAAAGAAAAAGAGTAAAATAAATGCATTGGTAACCCTTTACAATACCGTAGTATGAGTAGTGAGTTACTGCTTTCACCAAGTGTATTGAGTATTTACAAAACGTCTCACTCTCGGCATCTAGCAACATAATAAATAGTTGAAAAATAAATTGGAATTGTTGAGAAACTAAGAAAAATCAACAGGAATAGTTCATTGAAAGGGCAGTGTATTGACGATCGTTGGCATAAGAGTAGGTTTATAATCCGACCACAACCGGAGAAGACAGGATAAAGGCAACAACTTTACACTTTACTGTCCCCCAAGGCCAGCAGAGATACAGCTTCATTCCAGCACTGCATCCCATCTCTTGGTTGCTTTAGTTCCAGAACTGTTGAACAGATGATTATAAAGTACTTACAGTTATCTGTGCATCATGCACAGATGCTATGTTATGCAGAGCCTCACTCACAGGAGGATGTTTGCTGCAGAAATGTTTGACGTATATGCTTGGCTACACTTCACTCACCGGTTCTTGTTGAACATTTAGCATTCAGCCACAATGAAGAAGTTTAAGTTACACTTCAGACGTCAGAAACAACCCTGAAAAGACTAGAATTAAATGAGCGACAAATTCTGTGCGTCAGTAGTGGGTGTTTACAATTTGACAATAGACAAGTCCTATTGGCTTGAGGTTTTGCATGGCATGTTAGCTGTCCAATAGCAAGCCAGAAAAAAGGAGCCGTGATCTGCGGCAGCGACCAACTCTGCTGTGACCTATCCAGGCAACATTTGTATTTACCAGGCCTGAAGTGAGATATCCACCTCTCACAAATGTGCACTTTGACTCATCTTAAACAGTGGATTAGTAAATAATATATCTTAGTGTGCACACTTTAATGACTTTGCATAAATGTTAGTGGAACCAAGTAGCCCAGAAGTGTTCCTGGGGGGACTGTTGATGTTGAGAGACGGTGTTGAGTCTACACATTTGCCATTATTTTCCTTAATTCCATTTTAGGTGTGAGTCTTTCTAAATTGTTCTCATGTGTTAATTTACAATTAAAAAAACAGGCATCTTGGGTAGATTAAGCTTTAGGCTGAATTAACCTGAATTCCAGCTGGAAACCGCCATTGTTGTTTCAGTAATGAAGAACTGATGCAGCTCTAGACATGAAGCTGGTATCACGAATGGAAAATAAGCATTATTAAATGCTCTTTAACTGATCTTAAAGTTACTTTGAGGAATTTTTAACTAGTTATGAAAGTCTCAATTCAATACTGACGCCTCTATATGACCTACATAAGTAAACAAGACCATCAGTAAGAAGATTGGCTATTTCTATATAGTTATTCTTAATGCTCGTCATCACTGCCACCGGGTCAGATTCCATGAAAAATCAGATGAAATCATGCAGGTTCACCGTAAAGTCTTCCAGCTCAGACTCCAGCGGGGCCTCCTGCAGCGACGAGTCCACCGTGGACAGAACCCTGACCCGGCTTCAGTGCCGCCTTCAACCTGCAGAGCTCCGGTGGGAGGTGGAGAGCTCCTCCGGCCAGGAGCAGAGCTTCAACCTCACTGCTCCGCCAGACCCCACTGGGAGCCAACACCATGCTGCTGGAGGCCCCTGGCCGTATTGGGCCCGCTGAAGGTAAGCGAAGCACAGGAGAACCAGGACCAGGACTGCGCGGAGCAGACTGTCAGACTCTGCTGCAGTAAAATGAGAGGTTTTCTAAAAGAACTTTGGTGCTTGGAAACACTACCACTTTGGTCCAAAGGGGCCGCCAAAATCCTCATGAAGGAAGTGTTCAGTATGTTGATTACAGGTATTGATTAACTAATCATTGCCTGATGATTCATTCATATAGTGAGTCCCTGAATGCTCTATAATAACTCACCATCATCTACTAGTCTTCATACCAATCAAAGACTCATTAATTAGCAGGTCATTAATGATTCCTCCCTCACTCATTCCTTAGTAACTACTCACAGTTTTGTGTTACCAATGCATTTCATTATGAACTTAAGATTTTAGTCTTCAAAAAACTAAGATCATAATTGTGTTTTATTTTTTAATTAGGACTTTTATTTTAACATGTATCCATCTGTCTCTGTAGCAATCCCTGGATATCTTAAAACATTCATTTGTCGGCTCATCTATTCTGGTATCTCAGGTGAAATAGGATTTATTTATTTATTTTTTCCAGAATGTGCTTTGCATGCCCTTGGCATCTGCTTAAAGATTTTTTTATGGAGCTAAAAGCAAGTGAATTTGAAAAATCAAACAAGCAACAAAAAAAAAAGTCTGCAGATCCCCTTTAAATCCAACCTTGTGTACATAGAGAGGGCATTTCTGCATCAGTCAAAGCTGTTTTGAAATACACCGAGAAACTCATACGTGAATATTGATTTGATTCTTTCCCCCCTTATTCGGCTGCCAATTACAGAGCGCCAGATAATTGCCTGTAGGTGAAAGGCAGAGTGCATCTATTTGGAGCTACTTTAATATTGTCTGAGAAAAAAAGAGAGTACTGGGTACCACACTGAACTCACTCAGTACCTATCCATTCTTGTGAGTGCTCCTTTGGAAGACATTACTGGTAAAGACACAAGAGGGCTTGGTGCTGTCATGAGGAGAGCAATAAACAAGCTGGCAGAGTCAGAGATGGCATGAATCATGATTGAGATACGATTGCTGCTGGACGGTTTTTCCCCCTCAACATTGTTTTAGCCCGGTGAATAATGAATTTAGAATGTAATAAACGGGAGAAAGCCAGACACAGAGAGAGTGCAGGTGGGATACAACACATTTACACTCTGTTTTAGATTACTCTGTTTTGCTCTGTTGCTCTTCACTGCCGGGCAGATCACTCCATCTGTGGGCGCCTCTCAATCCGGAATAGATCAGACACTCTCCCACAGGCTGTTCACGAGCTGAAAACTAGCATTACGTACCAATTCCTCTTAAAAGATATACATGCAAAACCAGGGGTAAATATGTTGCACTGCATAAAAAAATATGATGCAGTGCTGTCAGAAAGTATTAAGACGGTGATATGTTGGCATTGTTTTGGTTCTGTGCTCCGGCACACGGGATTTGAAATGGAACAATGCCTATGAGGTTAAAGTGTGACTCAACTCTAAGGGTGTTTGAGAGTTTTTATATTGAGTAAACAGTCTAGGACTCATTCCTTTGTATACAGTACATAGTCAATTCAATTGTAGCAGGACAATAACCCTAAAACATGCAGACAAGGAGGGACAAATCAGTCACCTGAACTCAAACCAGCTGAACATGTATTTCATTTGCTGGAAACAAGTGATGGCAGAGTGCCTACTGATGTCTGTGGGTCATAACTTGCTCATTTTCTTGTCCCCTAACTCCTAGAAATTGTTAACACTGAATGCATCAGCATTGACCGCATATTCCAACTGTTTCCCCAAATCTGTTCTTGCAATACAATGTGTGTTTGTAGCAGCTAAAGTATATGCTTAGGCAGTCAAAAGGTAAGAGAAAGATCATGATCATGGTTAAATATTAATAAAACTCAACAGTGACTTGAAGCACAATGTATTAAAATGTAACCAAACCACGGTCTTCAACCAATCATAACCAAAGTGCTTTTGTTCCCTAAAACTAATGAGACGTGGGATTTGAGAATCATCAACCCAGACCACCTACGATTTGTATGTGGTACATAAAAGTTAAACTTCATTAGAACAAAACGTATTTACTAAAAAGCCGTTATGGCTGCTGTCCAAGGTCCTGATTCTGGAGCCGTCCTATATTTCCTGCTGGGGGGACTGATGGCCAACAGTTTGCTTTGAGTGATCAGTCAAATTATTTACCTCATCTGTCAAACTCACTATATAAATATATAGGTGAATCCAGCAGCTGATTTATGTGTTGTGCTCTCAAGTGCCAGCAGCATATTGTGGTGGCAGAGTTGAACTGAATACATTTACAATGACGGCGGAAGCAAAGATAATTGGGCAGTCGGTGTGAATGTGGAACTAAATTTAGTTGAAAAGTGACATTCTTGTAAATTCTAACATTTATTTTAATGGGATTTGAGGACTATATTTTTTAACATGTAACCATGGCCAGATTTCGTGGCAAAAGTACTTAAAACGTGAAATCCTTTGCATACATCACAGGGTTGTATGCAGGTTTACACGTGATAGGCCACCTGGATTGGCTAGCCATCTATTGTTCCAGATCCTGGTTGCTGATTCTTGGAGACGCCAAGACCAAGCTGCCTCCACTCCAGTCAGGTCTGCCTTGTTGGGAGAGCTATTTAATTATTTAGTTAGTTCAGTGCCTTTTGTCTGTGGCCAGTTCAGTTTGGTTCTGCCTGCCCATTCTGGCAGTATTTTCTTGTTTTTTTGTGTTGGCTTGAGCAAAGACAAGAAATGTTGAATTTTTAAATCAGGAATCACACGTGGTGTGTTCTCTGCACTTGTATTCTGTTAAACAAGATAACAGAAACAGGATCTGTTCAATATTCACATAATAGGGAGATTTGTCAAGTATTTAATACTCTTAACATACTAGCTTGTCGTAAAAGAGGCTAAATAATGCTCCAAAGTTATGCTAAATTTTAGCAAAAAAATTTTTTCCAAGGGGTCCCTTGACCTCTGACCTCAAGATGTGTGAATGAAAATGGTTCTATGGATACCCACGAGTCTCCCCTTTACAGACACTGTTGACAGTTGCTAGAACAAAGGATGTTTTCAGATTATATCTATCCTTCTGTTTTACCGTTAATATGCATACTCATATCTTCATTCAAACCTGCGCCTGTTCGGTTTTGACTACTTTCATAAAAGTGCCATTCATCTAGCCTCAATGTCATCAGTGCTAGCTGCAGATGACAATGGCTGTCAGTATCTGACACCACCATCGCAGCGAGTGGGCCAAGTGGGAGCGGCTTTAGATGACATAAAGCAGGGTTGTTTGACGTGAGGAGAGCGACCGGTAGTTAGACACTCAATCAGGAGGGGACAGAAGGGCTTGCCAATCTCTAAGGGTCACAACGCAGCCTCCATCTGTCACTCTGAAGCCCCCAGCTCTTCCACATGCAGACAGAGAGACACTGGAATCCACTAAAGGGAGAGGTACCACGCAGAGCCAGCATAGCAGGAGAGGAGCGACTGCTAATGAGGAGAGTTACGCTCTTTACAGGCTAGTCACAGTCAATGATAGACCTTAAAAAAGACAGTCAAGGAGCCAAAAGGGGACGAGAAAAGCCGACATTATCATTTTGATATCCAGCCAAAGAGGAAACGGCTTCTTTAACCAACTCAGTACCGTGCTAATCAAAACCAGAAACACTTGGATCAACAACCTGGGAAAAGCAAAAGGGAGCTGCACTGGTGAATAGAGATTATGAGCAATAAAAGATAATGGACTGCATTATATAATGCTTTAATCTACAGTACATGCTAAGGATAACAGAACCTCACACATATAAGTAGTATAAAAATGAATCTATGCATTCCAGTATCTATGATTTTGTGAAGTCAGGCAGTTAAATTGAGCCCTCTTTTCATGCTCAAGTCTCTTCAGGGGTTTTATACATTCCTCAGCATATGGCATATAGACATTGCCCTCTTCTACGCAGCATATACACTAATGTAGAGGGAAAGGCCTGTCTTCCACAAGAAAGCAAAGTGTACATAATTTACTGCGCTCAAGTCAGCAAACTTATGAAATAATGATGTGGCGTCTGTTTACGCGAAGGGTCCGTTTTATTATTCTGGCACAAATAAGAGAGAAGAAAAGCAATCAGCTCGTGTAAGTGGTACATTTAAACAATTTTGTTTGCTTGTCTGCTGTCATTCAAATGGGGCTATTTAAGATAAAGGGGCTTTCAGAAAATTCCCTTGAGCTGGAGCCGCTGAACACGAGGACTTGGAGTGGAAGCCCCAGACTGCACTGTTTACATAGAACACACAGAACATTAAATTAGGATGCGTTTAGAAACTTGATGTGCATATTTGATCTCTGATATTTGCCTACAACAATATTTTCTGTCTATTCAAACACAATTTGTATTGCTAAATTTTAATTGTGTTTCTATGTACACAGTTTTTTTCTCTCTCCCATATTTTCGCTTTCTTCCCTTATTGGATCAGCTAAATCAGCCTTTAAATCCAAATCACTGGAGTGTCTGTTGTCACAGTTTTAATTATGAATATCTCAATGTTGCATATCCCAGATGTGCTCGCGAAAAAATCCAACAGACAGCACAAAAGGGCCAGCGAATGACAGGCGGCGTGGCTGGCAGTGCTGCCACGACGGCACGTTGGGCGCAATCTTGTTGTGAGAACGCTGATATGCCTTGAGACACCACATTAGGAGGCCATCCTCGCTTGTCATCAGAGCTTTAATTGCCGCGGCCAGGTGCAAACAGCGTGTAATCTTGTTTGTCAGCCGCACAGTTTTATTTTCTAATTTCGTCCTTTTGACAAGCAATTGGGGAATAGAGGGGGATTTGGGAAGGCAGGCGGCCGTGAGCTAGCGGGGTGGAGTCGGATTTGGCGAAGCTGCGAGTGGAGAAAATAGGGGTGTTGAATGTGTACATTTGTGCGTGTGTGTGTGTGTGTGTTGGTGGTTGTGTCTGTGTGCGTGCACGGTCTCCTCATCACTCCTGTTCAACCTTGTAATCTATGTGTCTCCCCAGTCCCTTTGTCCTGAGGAATGCCTGGCTCAGTGAGTACAGAAAATTACCCTCCTGCTCTGTTCCTCAGCCTCATGAATATCACACACGCACACACACACACACACACACACACACACACACAATACCCTAAGCTCATCTAGTTAAAATTCTAAGGGATGTGAAATGAGATCATCCGTTTCCAGTTTTTTTGCCACGGCCACCCGCTCTACGCTTTGTCCCTAAACCCACCAATAACAATACGCAAGGAGTTAAGACAAAAACTATCCAATTGCATCAGGTGCATCGGCGAAACACCACCTCTCCTTTCATTAACAACTAAACATATCAAGTGCCTCACACCGCCGTCTCAAGTACCGTGGTTGACCCCAGATGCGAAAGTGAGCAAGCACGGCGGCAGCGTAGAAAAACCGTCCTCTTCTCAAAGTCATTGTTTGTGTGTTTGCTCTGAGTGTGTGCGGAACTTGACCTGTATGTCCTTGGATGTGTCTGTATTTATGCCAAAGCAGCTGTGACTAATAAGGCCAAGTGTGTTTCTGAGTCATCATGTGTGTATCTATGTTTGTGTGTGAGTACGGGCCGACCTCAATGCGACCTCCCAATTACATTCTTTTTTTCTTTTTACAGAGTGAGCTTGTTTGCTCAGCCTTTCAGGTACATGTCCCTTTAGTGCCGCTTCATACTGGGTCTTATGGGAGCTCAGTGACCCACCAGCAATCTCTATTCATGTCTTTGTCAAATTGTTTAGCATAGGTAAGAGCCCTTTTGTGTGGCTGAGGACCCTAGGATGAGTTTTGTTATGACAGGGCGTACTGAGTGAAGAGAGGGTTTTTTTGTGCATGGAGTGCTTAAGCTATTGTTTCGCTTCTGTCTTGATATTTAAATGCAGGCCAGAGCCTTGGACCGAGCATGTCAGAGGTCAGGTGCAATAAAAGGTCTTTTTTCAGAGACTATGCTGATGCAGTTTTACTCCATAAAAGATGAGGACTGGGTCTGCGCAAGCGTGAGTGAGGGCATGTGAAGGTGTAGAGAAGAAAAGAGCAGCGCGACACCTGCCACCGCGGTGTTCCTCTCCCGCATGTCCTCACTGACAAGACTGAGCAGCTTTCTCTTGTGGATCCCCGTCTGTACCAGAGGAGAACGGAAATTAATTTCTCAATTTCTCCGCTTTGAGAAAAAAAAAAAAAAGTGAATCGGACCGAAAAAAAAAAAACGAGCCGGGATTTAAATGTATAATTGTGATAATGAATGCAAAAGTTCACACACACCCACTCTGGATCCACAGAGGTGGCGCATGAATATCCGCTGAAGGAAAAGTGTGTGTCAGTTTGTGTGTAAGAATGAGAGGAAGAAAGAAGAGAGAGAGGGAGACAGTTGGGAGAAAATTGTGCCATATTCATTTGAAAACTCTGAAATTCTGAAAACGGATGTATAATGAGTTTTTTAATTAAGTACCCCACTTTATCGTGTTTTACATAGGCCAAGCCACCACTAATACCCTGGTAATTAATTGTTTTGGAAAGTTTTCACAGTGTCTGGTGATAAAGTTTTAATCGAGCAATGTGGTGTTCTTGCCAAGCCATGTCACCCAGATATTTAATTATTTACAGTTGGTTAATGCATTCTGGCAGTCGAGAAGCTGTGAGAGTACAGTTGACTCTTGTAGTACTTGTAGCAGCCAAGACAGACATCATGCTATATTCCTGATGCATGGGAAGCATCAGGATGCTGGGATGTCTCACCTGAGGGTAACATGCTACTTTCGCCTGACTGGATCTGGAGAGCAGAAGAGTGATCGGGCAGCAGCAGACGAAGAGAAAAGGAGGGCGCGTTGTTGAGGATGAAACATATTTTCCATGTCAGAACAACAGGAAAATGCATTTCTCATTCTTGACAAGACCTCAGGTGCATTACACAGTGAAGCGCTAAATCCAAAGTCAGTTTTTATTAAAGGTACTGTGCAACATTCAGACCTGTCGCTCCGTCTTTGCCTGAGGTTCGGGTTACCTCACTGAATTCTCATTCTGAATGGAAAAGGTCTGGATAATCTTTTTTTTTCTACAGTTATAAAAAGCAAATGATTGAAGTTTAGAAAAATTGGGCTTTGAGAGAGAGGATTGCTTTTTTTCCTCCTAAACGTACCGTATGCCCTCTTACGCAGCTGGCACTTCACCAGTCCACCTACAGTACTTCTTTGTGCTCCCAACAAATTGCGATGATTATAGCCTATTTCACTGCTCCTTTCCTGCTGATCCTTTGGCTTGCTGTTTGTCTGAGGTGACAGTTCAGTTTTCTCCTGGGTTTAAGGTGTTGTGATTTCACCACACATTCAGTCACTGCTCTGTGACATTCATTATCCCTGTTACCTTTCTCATCACTTGTCATAAATTGCATTTTTTTTTTTTGCATGCACGAAGCACTTAGCATTACCCAAGGCCGAATTGGTTGTTGCACTGCTACAGGTCACAGAATCTGATGGGACACAGAATACGGATCAACACCGGCAGCACTCTTCCTTCTCAAATTATCAAAAACGGCAGCGCCGGGGGTCACAACGGGCTGGTGGCCAGCAGCAGCGCTGGGTCTAACCTGTGGAACACCACCAACAAAAGGTTTGCTGCTCCGGCGGAGATTTGGGGCAGTGTTTGCGCTGGCTGAATTGGAGTTGCTACAGCCACTGACTTAAGGTCCATCTCCAAAGCTGCTGCTCGCTCTATGCCAGGCAAAGTAGTCTCCCAGCGGTGGAGAGGACGAAACGACTACAGAACAATTATCCTTAACAGAAATATAAATGGTTTTCTCATTTCTGCCACTTTGGATTTAATCAACCAAACGTACACAGACACTGGATGAATTAGCTGATGTTATCCATTCAATACAGTATTTTGCTACGTTAGGTACACACTGTTGGCGCTGTAAAGCCTCGGTTATACTTTCCGAACGGACATGAGCACTTAAGGGAGCTGAAGAAATCCTTTGGATTTTCACAGCAAAACCGTCCCGAGTCCTTTAAATAGAAATCAGTCCACAGGCTGTTACAGGCAACAGAGACAGTTGGGGAAGGTCTCAGTTTTTAACTTGCGTTACAATCCGTTCACACATTGGCAATACAAAGCTATTAATACATGTAAATTGTTACATATAGTACCTTTAAGCTAGAGAGGCTTTTCCCCCTCTGTTATGATTACCCTCCCGCACACATTGCATTTCACAGTTGTTCAGTCGGCTTTGGAGAAGTGTATCCACACTTTGGAAGTTAGGCAATTTGCCATGTTCAGTTAGTCACAACTGTGTCACAGAGTTAGCATGTGTTTGTATATGTCACCAGTTGTTTTGTTTTTTTTCTTTGTAGATGCCTGTTTCAGAACAAATGAGACTATCTGCAGACAGATTGTGAATGAACGATTCAATAATGGACTAACTGGCCGCCGAGCTTAAGCAGTCTGGGTAATTTTTTTCAACTTGGGACCAGATCCAAAATGGAATTGGCTATCTGAATCTAGGGCTGTCCTCGAGCAAAGACATTTTAGGTCAACACTCGATTCGATTTGTTGATTTAATCAACAGATCTGTAAAACTGAGTTTCTCCACAATCACACAAAAACCACCACTTTAAATCTTGTGTTTACCAGAGATGTACTCATAAGTTACTTGGAAGTAAGTTATTCAGTATGAAAAAGCATAAAAAATAACAAATCGACTAAAAAAAAATCTTAGTCAACTACTGTAAGACCAAAACGACCTATAAGTCGACTTATCGACAAAGAGGGGGCAGCATTATCTGAATCCATCCCTGTTATTTAAACAACTAATTTGCAACAGCAGCTATGTTTTGCAGGAAAACTTAATGTTTCCAAAATTATATTTTCCATCACAACAAGAAAACATATAAATTGAACGTATCTGCAGAGTGTTCATGGCCAACACAAAATGTTTATCCTGAACCGATCTACAAAACTTTCACTGTCAACATATTTCATCAGCCAGATTCGGCCAATTGTTGCGTACCTGCTACCCCTCCACATAGCATCTCGGCTTTATAGCCAATACCTTCCTTCAGGGATACAGTTATACGGTTTTTAAAAAATGAATGTATTTCACTGAAGTCGGCTAAGGCCTTCGAGACAACATATTGATCAGTGTCTATTGATGTATGTAGCTACTGGCAAGATTCACGTGTATGCAATGTTGCTTTGATTATTGTATTTCCCGAAGTTCGCCTCGATTCGATTAAAACTCAAGTTTCAAGGAAGGTCGACAGGTGATTTCGAGTGCAGGCTCAATTCTGTGCTCGAGCTCTTGCAATGGTGTCAACACTGCAAAAAATGAATCTCAATTTTAATTATAAAACTTTAGGACACTTTAAAAGGGAATGGCATCCTTAGAAAGCACAATAAAACATGTTCTGTACATTTCCTGTACCGCAGGATGATTCATACATATAACACTCTGGTGTCCTACATAAAGTATCAATCACACACTGGACAACTTTGCCTTTCATCTCAGAAGCAGCTTAATAATTACAGTATATTCACTTTGGTTAACAGAGAAAAACTTTTCCTGGACTCTGCACATTTGGCCTAAAGGCAGTGTGCATCCTCTTGCAAAGCTTTTTTTCAGTCCAAAAACAGCAAAATCTTATGACTGCTATGCCCAGACATACACACCCGGTCGTACACACACACACACACACACACACACACACACACACACAAACAGAGGCACAAATCCCTCTGGCCTCCCAGCCTGCCTTCTTCCCCTGCTGCGCTTGATCAGGCGGCCTTTCTTCATCTGCAGAACACAGAGAAATGGCTGTGGTCCCATGTAGCCTCGTTTTCACCCTGCCTTTCCCATTTGAAGCCCCAGAACACCAGTGAAAAGGCAGCTTCGTTTTGACAAACTCTTTTAGGTGTCCATCTACTTACTCGTTAGCCTGCCTGGCCAGCCGCCTGCGGGTCTAGCAGCAATCTCATCAGCGACTTCTGTCTCTTGTCAGATTCAAGGCTTCACCCTGGGAAGTCATATTGATGGGGGAACGACCGGCCCTTTGGTTTGATGGTGGAGAGAGAAACTGCTGGATGATTTATGATAAGAAGAGAAGGGACTGAAACTGGCGTTTTTAAGGGTTGTTAAAGTAAAAAGGTGTACGGGATAAGATGTAAGACAAGGAGCAAAGTAAAGGATGAGATAGAATGATTGATTGAGGAATGAATGGAAATGTGGATGTACAACCTGCTTGGCCATTGTAGTAGGACCCTATTTAAAACCCAGCCCAAGCCATGTGAATCAGGCACTTTTGTAACTTCAAGTAAGGGAAAGAACACTTGAATTTGACAAATAATTTGACTTGCAGTTGTTTCCTCTGAGGAGCCAGTTTGTGCACACAGTCAGTGACCACTGATTGGACAGGATGAAAGCTGTTGTGTGGGTGTGTTTGCCGTTTGTTAAATGGGTCAGGTAAAAGATAACAGACAAAAACAAACTACAAAAGCATGTTGCTTTCATGCACTTTGCAACAAAACGTGTGATATCAGTGGAAGATGTGCTTGTATGTCTGTGAACCTATGACTGACAGAAGCCAAGGTCTGCACTGATGCAATTTGTTTGAACTGTACTGGCCCAAATACTGACCTTATTAAGCAGACAGAGTATCAGCAAGACATAACAGATCCGCATTATTACAGTTTTTGTCATGAATGCCATTAATACATTTGGTGTTTTGGTTATCAGTGACATTATTTCATTCAAATCAGTAAAGTAGCAAAGTTACTATGAACCACTTCCTGCTTGTTTTTCACAATGAATGAATTTTAAGGTGAAGGCAGTGGTATGGATGTGTCTTTCTGGTCCATTGTATAGGATCTGATGGTATCTAGTGGTGAGATGCAGATTGCAACCAACTGAATCCTCTCCCGTGTTCCAAGCGTGTTGGAGAGCTATGATGGCCGACGCAAAAACGCGAATGGCCCTCTCTAGAGCCAGCTGTTGTAAGAGTAGCGTAAGTCATTTGGAGCAGAGTCAGTGTGGGAAGTGAGTGGTGAAGCAAGAGAGAAAGAGCGGCGTCGACGGGAGCGAGTAACGTTAGTAATTCCAGCCCAAGCAGGAAAAGTTAGTTTGGTTTGTCCGTTCTTGGCTACTGTAGAAACATGGCGGTGCAACATGGCGATTCTTATTTTCAAGTGATTATACACTAAAGAAAACATACTTATTAATATTCTATTCCATTTCTGCCAATAGATCCCCCTAATTGTAACACACTGGTCCTTTAAGGTGATGTGAAGTTACAATGTCATGTTACATTACATAAGGAGGATTGGTAGTCAGTATTGGCATATCCCAATACAATATATATTTTTTCTGTTATATGAAAGTACGGTACATTTGTTGTTTGTTTTAGCGTAAATAGCCCGGCAAATTAGAGCAACACAAACAAACATTATTATTACTATTCACCTAAGGTTAGATGGTCTAAATCCTGAGTGAAGAAAACAGGTTAAACTTAACTTCTAAAAAAAAATATAAGGATCCATTTTATGCACAAACACACAACTGTTTACAAACACAAATCAGCTGTTCACTTCACTTTCCGTTCACTTTCAGTTACTCGAAGGTCTCCTTAATTACAAGGCCCCGGAGCAGCATCAATGCGTCTGATTTTTGTGCGCACACTGACCGGAGGCAAACAACAAACTTAACTTTCCACTCAGCTGATTCGCAGTTTCCATGCCCTTCCCAGCTGTCTGCTTCCTACCTGCACAGCCCACTGTAGTCCCAAGGCTAAGAGATTATCGTGTTGATCTCAAAGTGTGAATCAATTAAGCTCTCACCACATTTGCAATCAATAAACAGCAAAGCCACTGACAGGCTTTCGCCTCAATCCCTCTTCCATTGTCAAAATGTCCTCTAAAGCACCTAAGCCCAAACTCCTGTAGAGACAGCTAAACAAAATGACTATTCCAAGCATGTCTATATCGACAGACACTAAGCAAGGGGACTTGGGGGAACCAGAGGTAACAATAGAAATGGGGTTTTCAAGAATCAGAGATGGATTTGTGTCATGATTGTCAATGATCTATTCTCTTGCCCTCTCAGTCAGACAGTGAAGCCCAATTTGTATTCTTGTTTCTTTTTTGTAACTGTCAGGGAGACAGACGTGTGTCCATGTCTGCTGCTGGGGCAGTCAATGAGCCATTGATTTGGAAAACCGTGCTGATGTCTGAGATGGCTATGTGATGGATGGGCCCCATCTTAAACAGAGGGTAAAAAAAAAAACACCCTGTAATAACAAAACAAGTAAAAGTATGATACATAGTAGTTTTGAAACTTTATAAATTGCCCACACAGCCATTTCATAGTAAGTGCTTCCACGGCCAGGTTTTCCTTTGATGGTGCCTTTGTTTTTTTATCCGTCTTTATCTAATACACTGAAATTATTGCAGAATCCTCTCCCTTTAGCTTTTCAACAATGAAAAGGTCTCGAACCATTTTTGCTGATTTCAAACATATTTCACATCAAAGGTGGCCATTTGAGCAGAGAAAGTGACAGAATGTATGTGTTTGTACTGCATGTCTGTGGATGTGTTGCACAAATACCATCTAATGATCTGTTGTTATGTCCTTTCATTATTGTCTGGCATTGGAAAGCTGTCACTTGACAAGCCTTCTCTAATTTGCTTCTTTTCCTGCAACAATATGTGAAACTAAAAAATAATAAGAACACTGTCCCCATAAGACTATGGTATCATCAAAGACAAAACACCTAGCTGTTATATGCATGTTTTTTATATTGTGTATGTGACGCGTGTGCTCATATCCAACATAAACCACACACACAATCAGGCAGCTCATAGCTAGTTTTCTAAGTTTTTGTTTGCTCAAGGGTTTATTTTAGTCAGTGTTTCAGAAAACGTCTGCAGACACAAGGCGGCAAAATTAAGCCCATCGACGCACACCCGGCACAAAAATATGACTCGTTAGTTTAATAGAGGGTGCGAGCGAACCCTCATTATTATGTTCCATCACTGTGTATTCTGTCAGAAAAAAAATAGATCCAGCAATGTTAGTTGAAAAAAAAAAATGAGCAAATGATTTGCTCTGCAAGGAAAGCTCGCTTACTCCACCAGCTGTATATCTGTGGCGGGCCGGTCTGATTGGAGTCGACCTGCATAAGAGGAGCTGGTGAAGTGCTAACTTAGATGCGTGTAAATATCAAAATTTGCATACAACATACACAGAAAATTAACTGACAATGCACGCATACAGTATACAATATAGTCAGTGAAGCAAGAAAAACGGAAGAGCCTTTAACTGTATGCACAAAAGAACTCTATTGTGTTGGTGTATTTGCTGCTTCACTGCAGCTTTCTATTAATGTGAAAGATAAACAACAGTTGTTGGGACTGCGGAGGTCATTGGCTTTGCTGAACAAGGACACACTGTACTGCATCAGTGTTACAGGTGTCACTACACAACATGCCTCCTATAGCATGTAGCAATATCTATTGGCTGGTATCGTCATGATCATAACTTAATATTGGTACCATATGCTTCCATCTAAAAACAAGAGACAGCTATCTGTAGCCATTTGTGAAAGAGATGCCACCTGTATCATTCAAGTCATTCAGGACCAACAAGGATAAGCAATTCCACCATCTCGACATCTTTTTTCTTCCTCAATGGGAACAACTTGATCCAAACGTGCTACCGGCCGACTGTCTGTCCTTCAGGCACTTTCTGAGCCCCAGCTGAATACAGGTTAATTCGATGAATACAGACTAGAGCTGGTTGTGAAAGCTGCCATTTGATAGAATGATCCCTAAATGTGCTGTAATGATGTAAAAGGATGAGTTAACACTCCCAATCCCTCCTCATCACTCTGCACCATCCACATTAGCCTAAGTGCCTTGATCATCCATGTGCGAACCCTCTGGGAGAATAGGGTGGGAGGTGTCGGTGGCGAAGGTGTGGTGGCACATTCCTCCTTGCATCATCATGAAACCCCCATTTCACGGCTGACTAACCTGGTGGAAAGTAATAGGGGGGCTGGGGAAATGATGAAGTGACATGGCCAATAACTTTCATTATGTGTCTGTAACCTTGTCCCATTCGCTAATTAATTTTTCCACCGGCAGTCATATGCCACTAGGTGTTGGACCACGGAGGAACATCCCAGGTAATCTGTCCTCGCTGGCTTCGGCATTGCATAGGGTGGCATTGCCAGGAAGGAGCGGAAGAGCAAATATCGCTGATACCCCAGCCTTAGGTGAGGTTTAGTGGTGGAGACCAATATATCTGTTTGCTTTTGCAGAGTCAGATTTGTCTATCCCTTCCCTCAGCTCCTTTTTATAGATCATAGCCTCTTGCCAGATGCAATCTGTCTTCCTCTCTCTCTCTCTCTCTCTCTCTCTCTCTCTCTCCCACATAGCTGTGAGCCGAGAGACGTTTTCTTTCTGAAAATCTCTTTGTTTTACCATGTAGTGTAGGATCTGTGTATAAAATAATAGGTGGGCCCTCCAACTATTGATTTGAATCCATTTTTGCTACGTCGATATCTCAATAGTCTCGAGGCTTGGAAATGCTTATCGAGCTTGCCTCCTCTTGGTCGTGACTGAAATTGTCTTAATGTGGGAAAATAACCATTAAGGATCATGGAAATAGCTGAACTTCTTCCTATTTTGTACTAGTGAACACCAGAAGTGTGCTACAGTAAAACTAATCAATTAGCTTATTGTATTTAATGATGCTGTGGGTTTATGCAAACCAGCTGCAATGAGAAATATCAGCAGAATGAATAATAGATCACAAGACTCAATCTGAACACAGGCTACCAGTGCAGAAAGCTCCCTATCAGTTCTTATCCTCATACCGCTGGTACCGAACAGTGGGCTGCTAAGTGTTTAAACTGGAATTTCTGGAGCCCATTATAGCTTTATTGTATTTCCTGTGTCATTATAGCTGTTTTTTCTTTAGAACGCAATTAAACCTGGGACTGTAACTCTTGCCTTGTGCCTGCCAAACTCCTTCAACAACAACACACTCAGCCCCATTTAAGGAAGCCCATGGGGGTCGATAGAATAGGGAGGAGGACAGGATTTCATCACCACCTAGTGGCAGCCTCTGAAACATTGTTTGTGAGATGGGTTTAAACTGCATCCCTTAAAGATATCTCCCCATTTATGCCAAACAAGGGAGCCAGGTCCAAGCCCCTATTCCCTGCTGTCATCTTACAGTTTGCACACAGAGGTAATACTGCTTTTACTTTTAGAGATCATCATCAGAAACAGTAAGGAGAAGCTGACAGTGTTGAAGAGAGGGGACTATCTGCTCTGCCATTACCGTTTGTTACTTTCAGCGGCATTAGGGAAACAGCACAATGGCTCATAAGCCAAATGGTGTGATATGAAACTGTCATTAGAGAAATGATGGCAAGAAAAGCCAATGGGCAATGGAAATGATAACAGGAGACAATATCGCATCATAGTTGCTTGATGTGAATGGCATTTCTCCAGGCTATATCATCAAACCAGAAATGTTGCATCCTAATAATGTCTTATTTTTCATTCAATTATATTTTATACGTCCTTAATGACGATTTGAAAGCAAACAAAACTAATCCGGTGCCATTACTAATGGTGCACACTTCCTACAGTACAAGTCCATCGTTATCAAATCCGTTCTAATGAAGTGTCGTTTCACATACGCACGCACCCACAAACAATTCTTTCACTCTTTGCTTTTATGCGTTTCCGTCTTGTTAATGTCTTTTGTACGTCTTTGCTATAAATCCAACCTTGTAATGGCATTGTGATGAAACAACATCTCATCTATTCTGCTTATTCTGCCGTATTTTATTTGTCTATGAATAGATTAAAAGGGCAAAGGGAAGCACATCCAAACACAACGTATCCCCGGACAGTGCCTGCGACCAAAGACACTGGCAGAAAGAAAGAGACTCCTTAACTATGGAGTTTCATTTTGGCATTGGGGCTCAGCGTACCACAGAGACCGGGGAACACACTGATGATGAAAAAGAATGTCCTAGATTTTTTTTAGAGAAAGAAGGGGGCTGGGCACGGGGAAAAGAGATTAAAGGATGTGTTTTGACAGTGGTAGCCTGTCCCAGACTAAGTCCTGCACCACCACATTCTGCGTCTCTACTCTTTCTTCCTTTTGCCAATTCAGATTCAGCCACGATGCGGATCAGGGTTGGGGTCATTTTTCTTTCAAATTTCAAAGTTTTGCAGTTGATATCTCGTGGTCACTGGCCAACTTTCAGCATGAGTCATCGCTCTTTATATTTATGAGCTATTTTAAATTCTACCTATCTACCAAACAAACAGCCCTCTGTTCTCCTCCTCCTCACTCATTCCCTGCTTCTGTACATTCGAGATTATTCTTAACTAACAAAATCTGCCACACTTTTATACACTATACGCACACATATTCAGGCAAGCACACGCACTGCCCCTCATAAATCCTCTATATCAACCTCCCCTCTGCCCTCTATCTCTGGATCCTCCCACGCCTATCTTCAACTAACTGCCTTCCCCTCCTCCCCCCTACCTCACCCAAGGGTAGCCTCTCCTTTTTGTCTCTCCCGTCCCTCTCTCAGCGAGGTATGCCTCTCGCTCTCTGTAATAATAAGGCTTTCAAAGGCTAGTGGTACCACTCTGGCTATTCATTATGGCCAAGCCCATGGTTCCAGAAAGATCACTCGTTAATGCCCATTATGAGGTTAGACAGGGAGAGGGAGAGAATCTGGTGAGATAGGTAGCGGTGGGTGGGTCTCGGCTAAGAAAACAAAGCCTTGGCTATTTGAAGGCTGTCATGTGTCATGCTGCCCATGGACATGTCCCCACGCAGCTGTCTTTGCTCAAACCTGTCCACATTATGAATGGCTATCGTGGACCCAAACTGTCGATCAAAACAGACTCAAGGCTGGGGCGAGTATAAGCACAGAGAGAGGATGGATGGTGTATTTAATTTTGGAACAAGTTCATCATTAGCAAACAATCATGACTGTCCCTTTTGCAATATATCGTTCTCTCCTCCTTTTTAATTCTCTCTTCTCTCCCTAATGCTCTCTCTCATTTGTGTTTATTGTCCCCGAGGTGGTGGAGGAAATGTGAGCATGCCTCGGGCTGGGAAGAAGGTCAGAGACAACAGCAGCCAGGAGCCTGTATAATTGTATGTCTGATGTGCACACATTTTCTATTGAGGTGGACCGTTTTGATCACCTCGTGTGAAAGGTCAAGTCCTTTTCAGAGGGTGAGCTGCATTATAATGACCGGCTTTTTTTCTTTTCTTTGTTCTTTGTATTGTTGATAATGGCAAAGCACAACAGCATTCCGCTGAATGACAGACACTGAAGGCAAACCTACACTAAACACTAAACATAATAAATCAGATATGAGTAGTGTAACAAGACAATACTGATTTGAAGATATTATATTAGATAAATATGAATGATTAGTATTACAACCCCCGTAATGACTATACAGTAGTTTTTTTATATACATTTTGTCATTAGAGCAGTGTGCGTAATCAGTGCTCAAAGTGGGCCGGTACTCACCGGTACTCAGTACCGACACTTCTACATTTTACTCCTTGGCGTACCGTGACTTTTTGTGCGCACCGGCACTACTCTTCTCTGCCCTCTCTATATCAGGTTCTCTGGGAGATTCATAATGGCGATTCATAACGGCGCAGCGCCAGCGTTTTTGCGCTGCACCTCATAAGCCGTATGAACATAAAAACTATGTGGGGAGCAACTGGATGAGCCAGCGCTCAGCATGGGGGAGGGGAGTGAGAACGAGGGTGCTGTAATTTATCAATACAATGTTCACTTCCGTTTTGTGAAATAATTAGTGAACTGTTCATCATAACATTTATATTTGTGAACATATATAATTAATGAAACATTATACAAAAGTTTTCTGAATCTGTTCTTTTAGGGCAAACAAGAATTAAATGTGCAGACATAGGCTGTGATATGTTTAAATAATAAAATAATAATTTAACAAGTAATAATAATTGTCCAAAATGATGTAAAATTGCATAGTTTTAAGTCCAAAACCTTCAAATTGTCCTGGGGGAGGACCCCTAAATCCAATATCTCCTAGTATGTTTTATTCACTGTCGAAATTCACAATGTGTCTCTTTATCCTGCTGTATGATATGTAGGAGTATCCTGACTGGAACACTACTCCTAAAACCTTAATGATACCCAACTATAGGCTACAAATAACACAGGAAAGCACATTAACTATTAACAATATGGGTAAATGTACAAGCACCCCACCTTAACCCTATAATGTTCCAGTTGGAATAGTATTGGAGTATTATAAGCCTACTATAGAATATGCATAGTGAAAAAGTGAAAAGTGAAACTAAGTCCCCAGGCCCCCAACATGAGGAGGGCTCTGGAATTAAAATTTAGTTTCTATCTATAATGCTGAAATAAAGGACTATTTCTTATTTCTAAAACAATATTAGAGCCTCTCAGCCCCAGGAGTCTGATCAACTGTCCAGATTAAAAGAGCAGAAGCCCAAAGCTAAGGAGCTGTCTATCCCACAGTGGGAGAGTTATGAGCATGTGCACATGTGTATGGTTTTACAACTGAGTCTTTTTTTTTTTTTTCCTTCTCAATTGATGCTCATATTTCATTATTGGTTCAACTGAGGGAAGATCTCTGAGCAGGCATACAGATGGATAAGGATCACTTGTATGTAATTTGTGTTCGTAATGTTTAAATAGCTGGGCAGAGCTAAGTGGCATGCAAGTAGTCATTTGCAGTGCTGTGTGAGCAAGTGTCACTGTCTAGGAATCCCATTTTGTGTAGTTTGTATTGAGATGTACGCTGGGCTGAATTTTAGAATGCATGAATTGTATTATAGCATTCGAACCTAGAGAAAGTGCAAATTTCCTTTCAAGATTGGTGATAGCATGATCTTCATTTCTCTTTCTGGGTGAGAAAGAAAATTGGTAACGGCAGTTGAAGAGTTGGTTGAAATTTTATTTTTGAGATTTTATTTTTACTTTTAGACAATGTTGTGTACACTGCGCTGTTTTTGCCAGTTTTTCACCTGGGGACATGCAACAGGAAAGAAGTATTCCCACGCTGGAATGGCTAGTGAGTAGAGTTAATATTAATGCCTTGACCACATTATCTGTGGTGAAGAAGGGCACTCCTCTGCAGGAAAGGTTTTACGGATGCTTTACAAATCTGCACTAAAGACAATACTGCCCTTCCACCGTCCAGTATCTCAACTGATCCTGTCACGACCAATACTGCGTCTGCACCTTGCCTGCACAACTTTTTGTTGTGCAGGCAAGGCAATGTTGTCAGTCAAACAACTCCTCTGTCTAATGTTGGCTGGTCGTTTCAGGTCGTAGTGTTATGGTATTCAAAATTGCTGCCTAAATTTGCAACAGTTATGGCCCATAACCATGCTTGAGTTGGTAACAAGGAGCAAGTTAAGGTTCTTCTTGTGGATAGTCCTGCACTTACCTGGGATTCTCGTCAATACTGTGAATCTATGACTGCTCTGATTTTTGTGTTTACCTGGTTTACACAGAATTTCTGTTCTGTTTTGTAAAGTAGCTGAAATATTTCGGTACCATTGTGTCGTTTACCTTTAAGTTGGATTTTAGATTTTCTGTATCTGATTTTTGGGTTTGCTCTGTGGGGGAGTATGATGCATTGTTGCTGTTCTGTTTCCAGTGGATTATGAAAGAAGATATCCTCTGAGAACTACATTTGCTGTTTCCAATAGCACAGATGGTGATATTTCTGGGGAGTCATCTTTTTCGAAATAAATGTCCTCTCTCCGTAAAAGGTGTTGTTAAACTCTTTGTCTGTTAAAAGTGGGGTGGTGGGATTGTGTCAGTTCTGTGTATTAAATTGAGGCTTATTGGTCTGGGTTTCTGAAATGATAATGGATGGATATGGAGTTCAGGGTTATTCATTTTGGCTACAATAGTTTCTGATTAAGACATAATACGTTGGAGCTTCTAAAGAAATAATGAATGCTATGTCGATAGTTCACCAACAATCAATGGGAACGAGATCGTCCATTCACCGACTCACCATGAATGCCATCATCTGTAATTGTTCCCAGTGTTTAAACGTTCTCGTTTTGAATAGAGGACTGTGTTAAAAACTCATCCCACTATTTCGTCCCTACTTGACGTCCATGATTCGAGAAAAGGCTGCTTAAAAAACTGAGTTATTGTCATTAGGCCCACCAATATTAACTACTGGTATTTTAATCTTTTGAATGTTTCAGCGGGAATCAGCCATGATTAAGGTATTAAAATGCTCCTGCTGTACATGACTAGGAATCAACATTTTCATCCGACGGCAGACTCAAATGGCATGAAAGATTTTTGACAACCGAGGTGACCTTTGTTGTAGACCAAATTACCTTCAGACACCCACTCACATCAGTATGCAGGGCTATGAGTGTGTGTCGGTTGTCATGTCGGGAGCTCTGTGTGGTGCGGACCAGCCCGTTCGCTTCAGCTACCGCGCTAATTGAATCCACTCAGTGCACTCTCGGGGCGTCTGATGGGCAAGAACAGGCAGCAGAAAGGTTGAGCAGGTAGCAGGGCTTGGAAGGTGAGAGGGGCACGGAAAGTATTTGACAAACACCCCTAACAAACACGCGTTAATACACATATGTTCGCCACAATCATCCTTTGATTCTGCTACCCCATGCCTGCCGTCACCACCGCTCAGACCCCGAGGCAGCACCGGGGGCTAAAGACTTCACAGGGCTCCGACTCTGAAGCGCCAACAGTGGGCGGGGGAGCCGAATTGAAGATTAGGAAGGTGCACGGTGTGTGTGTGTGTGTTTGCGTGCGTGTGTGTGTATGGGAAAGCAAGCAAAAGAAAGGAAGACAAACACATGCTGTCATCAGCCTCTCTTAGGGTGCTCCAGGGATATCACAGATGCCATTAGACTGGGCCACATTCAGCAGAGCAGACGATATGTGGTGAGACTGCAGAGCGTCAACAGACAGCAGCACAGACCCGAGTCAAAATGATCTGGCAGTTTTAGGATTTGTTTCACGTTCCCTGGTGCTCAGAATATGTGGGACTTCACTGTCTCGCTAAAGTCTTTATAATGTCGGGTAAGTTGTCTATCACTGAAACATACATATAGTGACTTTGCTTTTGACACGAGGTAGACAAAATGATGTTACTGCTTAATGGGAAAGAACTTTGATGTAGCCTTACCGCAATCATAAATACAAGTAGGCCATAATACGTTAAAAGCCAATTAGTAGTCCGCTGCAAAAGAAGTATGACAAATTGCCCATTAAAGTGATTTTTTAAGGAAAAATTAAATAGCTAACTGAGATTCAAAGAGAACAAATCATCTGTGCCAAAATTACAGGTGGATTTTCCATAAAAAAAGTAGGATTATTAAAAGCTGTACTGTATGAGAGTCTTTCATATAAAGAAACTGCATTGGCAAAAAGGAACAGTGTTCAAAAGTTAAAACAGCTAAGACAAATGCAAAAATATTGCTACTTTATGACCTGTTTTTTGCAGTAGTGTTTTCCATGATAGTATAGCTCATTTTGATATCATGGAATTTTGCATTTTGCATTTGTTTTTCCTACCTTTGCATATGGAAAGCTCTATGCTCAATCAATTTAATGATTTCCAAATCCTGCTTAACTCAGGCCTGATATGTAAATATCATGAACACAGCACATTTAAGCTGTACTGCATGATTTTGCAACGGTATATAACATGAATAATTATCATAATTTCCAGTGATAAGTTGTGCAATTTACTGCATACATATAGGCAGGCCAAATTACAACGGTAAACAAAGTGCAGACAGTATACAGAAATGTATGTCAGCATTCACATTTGCATAGAATGCAAATATTATTCCAGCTTTACTGTTGACTTACAAGGAAGAGAGAGAGGAAGTCCACACAACATGTAACGCAGGCAGGACGTGCGTGATGAAAGCAGCCACACAAAGGAAATGTCACATAAAGTGTTCCTAAAATAAAAAGAACTGAACTAATTATGCTCTGTTGTTGTTTATAAGACGCTGGTGCCTCCATCTTTTATTCATCAAGACGCTAGGCAGCTGGAGGTTCTCTTGTCTTTCTCTCTCATGCTCACTCTCTCAAATCTCATTTCAAGCAGAACCCATTGAGCCGTGGAACTGCATTCCGAATCACAATGAACTTGTTTCTCCGCAGTAAAGGAAACGGACGGAGGAGGGGGAAGAAAAATGGAAAGAGTGAAGCTTTGGCATGGCAAACAGGTAGAAAGAGAAAGCAGGGGGGTTCCAAATGTTACCTGACAATCACCTCTGCACTGCAGGCAAAAGCCTGGATTCACAAAACAGGAAACAGATGACTTGTTTTGGTATTGAGGGCAGCCCACCGGTTCAGTCAGCCAGTCTCGTATGCCAGCGATACCCACAGAAACAGACACACACAGTGACAACACAGACGGGACAAATGGGCATTTTTGACACACAATACCATAAAACAGGTCCTTGATTTTGGTAAGAAACTTTCGGAGGGAGTGGGAATTAATTGAGTTAGTCATCCCTACTACAGACACTTTGCCTCAGGAGGGCCTCTTAATGTGAGATTCACATTATTTAATGGGGAATTTCACGCTCATCTCCTGAACTGACCAAAGTGTATAGTCTGGCTATGCCTCATTAGGCAAACTGCAGGGTTTTCTCCCTGTGGATATATCCTACCTGCTTCTCTTCTTTCGGGATTCGCAGACGTGTTACATTTCTCATTCTACAGCCACAAGTTGCCTTTAGGAATAAATAGTGTCGCCGGGGGATTTGAAGTCTGTGTGTTAACAAGACCCATCACAGTTTGACAGCCTTTAGTGAGGGTACACAACAGAATTCGTAACAAGTGTGTAATGAAAAGAGATGTCCACAAAACGACACAAAACATTCCCATTACTGGAATTTGCTTTTGGCTCAGTAAGCTAGATAACATGGCCAAGATTGTTTCCTGAACAAAGTTTTCATAATATTACTAATGAATGACAGCAACATTACATTACAACTACATTTGCTTCCTCTGATCTCTCCTGAGCGGATAGGAAATGGTAATTTAAGTCCCACACTGGGTTTGTAGGTGAAATGGTAAAGTGCAAGTTATTTTTGAGATGCCCAGAAAGAAGAAAAAAAAAAAAGTCTGGAACTCACAGAGACCTTCAGAGTTGATATGATCCATCTCTGAGCCGCCATCTGGCCTCGGCGTCTGTTAATAGAGGGTTTTGCTCTCAGCTAGCCAACACGTGGCTGGAGACAGACAGACGGAGAGAGAGAGAGAGAGAGAGGGGGGAAAGCAGGAGGTAAGAGAGAGAAACTTAAAGGTGAGAGCGGGGACGAGAAGGAGTCGAGGAGAGAGAGAGATGCAGAGGCAGAGCAAGAGAGACAGCAGGGTGTACGGGGAGAGGACAAGTGAAATTAAGTGAGAAAATATGGGTAGGTACAGAGAGAATGAAGAAAAAAAGAAAAAAGGTAAGAGATTGAGCAAGAGAGACAGGAGCAGGAGAGAGTGCAGTGCACTCTAGGGGGGAACATGTACTTAGAATAAGGAGTAAAGCGGAGAAGTGGAGCTTTGGAGTACATGTGCCCCAGGGAGGATAGTGTGAAGTACCTTTTGTCTTCCCACCATCAGGAGCTTCTTTTGAATAAACCTAGCCAAGCATTTCCTTTTTGTAAATCTCACTTTGAAGAAGGGCAAAGCTAAAGCTTCTCCCACAGTGGCGATCGAGTATAGTTGTACCTCGGCCCACGCAAATCCCTTCCTCAATAGCTGTGGGTGTGTAACAGTTTCATTTCCATTTTAGAGCACGGGGAGATTGCTCACCGCCGAGACACATAACAGCAGCTTCACCTTGGTTGTGAGCCTGCATATGTTGTCCACAGTGATTGGCAAGGCTGTGTGACCAATTTGATTTAAAGCTTTGTGCCTGCTTTCTTTATCCCCGAGACTTGTCAAAAAATGACACGTGGCATCGTGGCAAGACAGGCATGCTTCTTCTTCTACCGCTTCTCCTTCTGCACCGCCACCAAATCCCACTGGGAAATAACAAACTCCAAAAGCTGAATTCATCACCACTGATCATCGTGATCACTCTCTAATTGTTGTTTTTATGCATGCAGGTGTGCTTCGCCACAGGCCCCAGAGGGAGGGGGCTGTAAATGCAAAGGAAAACACAAGTGCTGCTCCTGCTGCAACCAGATTGAGAAGTTAGTGCAAGATTGCGTTCGAAGGAGAGAGTGTTGCATGTTACTGGAGGGAGATGGTAATTAAGCCCGGGGCAATGTGGTAATGGATCAGCCCAGAACTGTCATCCGCAACTCTCCAGTGGCCTGCCTTCTGATGGGCGAGCCGTTTTCTGTCAACCCACGGAAATCAAAGTGGAAAAAATGAATGTGGACTTCAACTATTAGTTGGCATGGGTCAAAATGACATTTGGTGTGGTGCAAAGTCATAATAAGGGGGGGATACATGCATGCTATGTCAAAAACATCTTTATAACAGAGGATGTTTATTCTTGTTTGGTTGGTTGTTGTCTGGTTATTGAAAAAAATAGAACATCGCAATATTATGTTTTGTGATGCTGTATCAATTCTCAAAAACACTGTATTGATTTTTAATTAATAGTTAACCTGCAAATATTGACTGAGTCAATACTTTTTTTCATTTACAAAGAGATGTGCCATCTCAGTGTATGTGCCCTCTTAAAGTAGTGCTATGATGTTACAGGGACTGTGATAAATGCAAATGCAGATCCCACTGTTCTGATTGCATAAAAAAGTCAACTTTTTTTATGCACATGGTGGTGTGTTCTTTACACGATGACAGTTTTCCTAAAATTACATTAAAAAAAAATGTAAAAAAATATATCGCCTTATCGCAATATCTTGAATCGTAACCCCTGTATCATGATACGTATCGTATCGCCAGATTCTTGCAAATACACAGCCCTAATTATTTATATTCTAAACAGGTGGATTTTGATGTTTATGCATATTACAATTGATCTGAATTTACAATCCAAGAGAAATACAAGGATTTGGCAATTTCATCATTCTTTTCTCACCCAAAAGTGGTTGTAGTGTGCCTAAAGGCTCAATCAAATGCAAACACCCACACACACACACACACATTTCACACTAATTATAAACTAAATTGGTATAAACTAGAAATTAGCATTAAAAAGACTTTCTTTGCCTTATCAACTGCACTATTTTCAGGATGCTGGCTCTGCATTTTTCAACTCTTCAATGTGAGTAACAATTGAGCGAGTCCCTGGTCCTTGTTCATATCCCAATAGGTGATTAGAAAATAGCTTTTGTTGTAGGCGTTGCTATGAAAACGATACAATATCTGCTTTATACACATTGACATAAAATTATCGTTTCACAAGTTCTTCACCTTGTCTACTTTGACTAATGAGTCATATTTGTGGAATACCTCAAACAAAATAAGTGATAGAATTACTGTTCATTAGTCATAAGTTCATTAGGTAATTAAAGTACATTTCTTCTGCGCAATTACTGATATTTAATTAAAAATTATGAGAAATTGTTAATATTTTTAAGCACATAATTATCACATTGTATGTATCTTCTCCATGCAGAGGGTATAAACTAATCATGCACACATGCTTGTCAGTATGCACATACAAACCCGCAAGCACACAAACCAACACACACTTACACACAATGACCCGATTGCAACAGTTATGAAGAGGCATAAAACACAAATGTGGAGTTTTCTCCGTTGCCCCAGGACTGTTGGTATTGCACTACAAAATTGAGTGTCTCTTTGTATCTCAAAGTTCTCATTAAAAAAAAAATCCTGTTTTCTCCATTTCAGTCGTCTCGAATAAGATAGCCAGGGAACAGACCTGAGGCTAATCATCCAACTGTTTGTTTTTTTCATGATTTCGCTCATATAAAATGATATGATAATAATTCATCAACCCAGACAAATGAGGACAATTCAGCTGGTAGCTACAGTGTGGGTGAGAGCTGACTGAACAAGTAACAAGTAACTTTCCTGTCTGTTCCTTTGAAGCCTGAAAAGACGACAACAGTATTGTGTGTTTTAATGCCACGAGTGGTTCCATTGTTGCACATCAAAAAACAAGACAGCTGGTTAGAAAAGCTGGCATCAGCTGTACACCATGCTGCTCCAAACTGCTGAGTTCTTGTCAATCTTAAACACTGAATCACACATTCAGTACTTATCATGCACACCCACTGTTTTACAGTCTACTGACTGTTGCACATAGATTGTGGGACACGCGTGAAATACGACGATGAGGTGAATCCAGTTAAAAGCTATTATCTTTGGAAGTGCCCTTATTAAACTTGTATTGTATATACCCTGCCATACAGAAGGAGATATAGGCAAACAGAGGCCTGTACTACGAAGCAGGATTTAGGGTTAGCGAGGTAACTTCAGGGTTAACCCTGGGTTTTCCGTCCTACGACGGTGGTTCACTTCTTAATGGGGTAGATCGCCATGGTAACTGATGCTGAACACCTAACCTGCTCCGGAGCAGGTTATGTTCCAGATACGAGATCAACTCGTATGAAAGCACCACCTAATGACCAACCAGAGCTCGGCGCGATAATATCTCACCAATACGAAAAAGTTAAAGTCATAATCCAGGATAAAAACAACAGTTTAAACTGACAAATGCAGGAAGGACAGCTGGCTGTATGCTTATCGCTTTGAATTATGTTTTTATATTTATATTTTTACTTGCTCCCAAGTCCGTTTTACACCGCTGGAGATGAATGCAGCTGAAAGAAGGCTGAAATAGTCATGCATGCCACACTTTTACCAAAGGGCATAAAATGAAGTGTGATTTATAGACCTGTACATATATTTATATCTTTCTATTTATATAAATATCACTGCCCCATCTAGACGACTAGGCTATACCTGACATTTGAGTGTTCCGTTAAATTAATTAAGTCTGTTAAGTTATGCATTCACACATTGTCAATTTAGGTTTTTGCCAGCTGTCCTTCCTGCAATTGGCAGCTTCAACTGTTCCTTTTAGTCTGGATTGTATGTTTATCTTCTTTGTATTTGTCTAATAATATAGTTTGCTCTTGCTTTATAAAATATGTCACTCTGCTTGTGATTGGTCATATGTTGCAAACACCGCCCCTTTCATGTGAACACGCTCATAGCCAGACTGAGAAACCCTGGGTGGATTTACCGAGTTGATAACCAGCATCGTAGCACCGCTTAGCGGGACCACGTTTGTTAGGGTTAGTTAAGCCAGATAACGAGAAGATACCCTGGGTATGTTAAACTCGCTTCGTCGTACAGGCCCCTGGAGTTTTGACACAAAATTATGTTGTGCAAAACAAGCTGTAGTCAGGAGGGCGTCTGTAATATTGTGCATGTCTGGAAGTCTTGCAAATAAATCACCTTTATTTAATCAAGTGAATCCCATTGAGATTAAAATCTAATTTCCAAGGGAGAGCTGAGTACACGTTCATTCATACAAGATACTGAAAAACAACATTGGAATATGAATAAAAACATGATGGAAAGAAGAACATGAAATAGAATATACTTGGTTGAGCATTTTAAAAGTGTAATTTAGTATGTAACTGTCTGAAACAATACTAAAATAAATTCCAGGATTTATATTGTATTTGGCAAATAACCTGTGATGTTATTCCTGTTTTCTTAATTCAGTTGTCTTCCACTCCATCCTGCCTACAGATATGGCTCTTTGCATCATCTTAAGGAAATACATCCTTTTATGCAACTACAATTATACCCCTGACATTACGTTTGCCTTGTCTTCACTGAGCCATTCTAAGCTATGAACCGCCATCTTCCTTCTCATCTCAAGCACACATAAACACCCACACACACATACAGTACTCAAACTCTTTCTATCATCCAAGAAGGGAGCAGTATGTCCCAATTCAGGAGCTGCCAATCAACCATCAGCAAGCACGAGAGGACTGTCAGGACCGAAGTGATTCATATGCATGTGTGTACTCTTCCCAGTACACTGCGTGAGGGGATAGAGTGCATTTACTCTTGCAGGCATTAATATAGCATGGCAGACATGGCATGCAATCATGGTCTTAACATGGGGAGGGAATCTCTTTCCAACCGCTACGGCATACTGATGTTTTCTCTCAAGGTATTGTTCAGAACAAAAAATAACAGTTTTTTTTTTACCTTATGGTTGAAATCACAAGTTATGTACAATAAGTGTGACATGGACAATCAAAAGTTTCACTTAATACAAGCCATGTACTATGGTATACTTTGTGTATAGAGTTTGCCAACAAAAAGAATCTGTGTGAGGCATGGCTTTCCATTTAAATGCAATTAAGCGTGCATCTCAAGGACCCCTGGAGAGAGAATAACAGACATTCTACGACAATGTGGTACTATTGTCCTATGCCACAAGGTATAGTAGGAGCAAGTAGCAGCAGTTTCAAGGTTTCGGGGACTGGTTTTGTATAGTAAGATGCCTTAGAGAAATTGTACAGTGGACATGAATAGCTCCTTTACGATTGTGAAAGTGTGAAACTCTGCAGGCTGCTGCAGACAAAGAGCACACACAGTGTTCACAGCAAAACCCTTCCTTGGTGGAAGTTGAAAGAAAATCAGAATAGGCATGTGAGGGGCTGTGGTACAGTATAATGTATGGTGAGCCATTTGGAATAATAGCAAAAGCCATATCAATATTGCAACACTTTATCGTCTGTGGAATCTAGAGCACAGTTTAATGCAATGGCAATCACTTTTGTTCGGAAGGAAACAAAACAAATGTAATGTAGTAATGGGATTCCATGCTGTATCAACAGTCCTTGTTATTTCAGATTTAAGACATAAATAAATATGGTTTCCTATTTGAACATATTCATCTCATTTCATGCACCAACTCCCCGTTTCTTACCCAGATGGACTGCTTTGAAATTAAGATAACACACTACGTACTATGGGTGCCAGACAAGATATTACATGGGGAGTTGCAAATAGAAACAAAGATACGGTGCCAATACGCCATCTAACACCGTTTCTCCACTTCATGTATTTTCATTAATGCATATATTTGCAAGTCACTTCGGTGAATGCAATTCTCACCTCAGATTCGGGACTAGAAATTGCTTCAGAAATCAAATGAGGTTCCAAAACAGCAACGTGGCTGTGCCCTCTTGTGAATCCACCTTGTATGTGTAAATGAAACATGAAAAGGTAACACTGACATGAATTGTCGCTAATTGTAACCTCTTGAAATTAGAATCATACAGTATAGAATGAACAAAATGTGAGAAAATGGTAATAGAATAAGCTTGTTAGCGCTGCATAGATGGGGCGCAAGACTTGCCGATAAAATGACATAATAAGCTTCCAGAAGTTTCTACAAAGATATGTATATATATATATATGCATATATATATATATATATAAATATATAAAAAAAAACTTTTCGGCTTCAAAACTTGAAGGAAAACAGAAAACGTGTAACACATGCACAAGCGCAGTAGACAATGTTAGGTGAGCAGTTGTTAACTAGCTAATACAACACCTGTATAATTATTTTCAAATGTTGTGGAGCAAAACTAGATGTCAGAAAACTGAGAAAAGTTGTTCTTGGAAATTGAACTGAAGTTGCTTTAATAGCACAAAGATTGTAAGTACTGTAAAACTGCAGAGACCCATTATGAGGGCATTAAACTTTCTTGTAAAGCACATTCTACAGTTGTGTGAGTGTGATGACTTGTTGCAGAGAGAAGCCAAAGGTGTGTCTGAGGTTTTGGAGCTAAATTATACACATGACATCTGACATGATAAGAAATAGGTGCAATAAGCTAACCCACAGGGCGAGGCGGAGACAGTGCAGGGCTTCTGTCAGCTCAGAGGCAGAGACTTCATTACCAACAGCTACTGTGCTCCTGTCAGAGGTTTCCAAAAAGACTTCCGAATAAATGGACATGTTGGTGTGACAAATTCAAAAGACACTTTGAGCTTTAGTCACCATGGACACCAGACTGAAAGCAGTCTAAGGACATTATTATATCCTGCAAAGGAAATAGTCTAGACAGTTGCATGCGCTTTGAGTAGCCTACGGGATTCAACGTGAGGAGCTATTTAGGGTGAAAATGACCCTCTGGAAAACTCAGATGCCGTCAAAGCTGGCAAAACAAATTGAAGAAACACTGCATTTACAAAAACAGAGCCAAGTAATACAGCAATCAGGGAGAACACAGGCCAAGTGTCACTTGTGCAAACTATGGACAGTTTTATCACTTTTGTTATTTATCCTTTAGAAGCTGACTGTAGGCATTGCAAGGTGTCATGCTGTCTTTAAATATTTTCTGACGATTCTGCCCTTGTAGGCCTCATTCTGAACGGTGATGATGACTTCATATACAGAGACGAGGTTGACAGATTTGTCAGCCGTTGGGATAATTAACTGAACCTTAATATTAGTTAGAGAGATTTACAAAAACTGGAAAGAGGAACCATTACCAATTGTCATAAAAAATGCGAAAAATCAGCATGTTGAGATTGCTTCATCCTGGAAACAGAAGTGGAAAGACTACTGGAATGTTGTTCTCGAGTAAAAGCACTGTTACTTTACAGTACTGTAGTATCATGATGATATATGATACTACAGTTGAAATTAAAGAACATTTGGCCTCAAAATACATTGCATTAAATGTCAACATATACAATACTGGAACAACATCAGCAACATGACCCCGTACTGTATACCAAATAGTAAATTCAAGTTCTATAGACGGCACTGGAGCAGCCTGAGCTTACAGCCAGGGATGGAAAAAGTACTGTAGGTCTACTAGAATATTTTACTGACGTAAAAGTACTGGTACTCATTATAAGTAAAATTATTTATGTAAAAATGTACTTAGATAAAAGAAAAATGTACTCTGAGTAAACGTTACCGCCTTACATTTTTTAAATGGAGGTATAAGAAAAGGAAACAATTATGTTGATATTATATGGTAGAACTAATAAATTGAAAAATATTTTCAGGCTACAAAATACCATGTCAATGTATCAATCACACCACAGACAACTTCTGCCCAAACCAACAATATAGGCCTACTCCTTCTCTATAGATGGCTCTCTGCAGCCTGAGCATCCAACTGAATATCAAACAGGAAAGGATGGAACAAACTCAGACAATTAGGCTAAACAATAATGAGCCATAACAAGACGACACCTCTGCAATATTTAGGCAACATAATTAAATCACATGTAAATAGAATCAACAGCAGAATAAACATCAACAAAGCAGACAACACAGATATAGCTTAGAAACAATCAAAACACCACTGCAGTCACACGCACACACTCACACACACACAGCCACGTTGAGCATGTTGTTGAGCGACTCACCTGTCTGAAGGACAACACTGCCAAGGCCTCCTCAATCAGTCCACTCAGCCTCTCAGTCCCAGTAAAACCAGTCCACTGCTGGAGACAACACCATGTGCATTTCAGCATTTAGCATTTGTATGTGTGTTTTTGTGGGTGTGTTTGAGTTGGATCACTTATGTTGCCAGATTGGGCTGGTTTCCCCCCATTTGGGTTACTTTTGATTAGGTTGGGATGGGAAAATAGTGTTGGGCTGAAGGATGAAAATGTGGGATTCTTTTGTCAGAGTAAATGTTATTTGTTACCTCCACCTCTGCCTACAGATATCTGGGTGTTCATACTGATGTGCAACTGAACTGGTCATATACTGTATGTTTTTTAACCTTTATTTCAGGGGGAGGTTCACTGAGAGCAATGCTCTCTTTTTCAGGAACACCCTGATCACATTCAACACCTGGAAGCTGCCCAGTAAAACCACAGTCTGATCTGCTGGCCAATGAGCAGCTCCACTGGAGCGGTTAGGGTTGCTCAAGGTGGTGGTAATGAGGGAGGGGCAAGCGCTGCATTTCACTTACCCCACCCATCCGGCCAGTCCAGTGGATTTAACCAGCGATCTTCCAGTCTCAAGCTTGCTTCTCTAACCTTTAGGCCACCACTGCCCACCATTATGTTAATGTCCTGTTAAGGAAGGCACAGGTTGTTTTTTGAGAAGTTAAACTCCATTGAGGTCAGTAAGAAGCTTTTTACCTGGTGACGGGGGATCATTAGGGCCAACTGCGCACAATAAAATAACTTGTATTAAAAATGTATCATGGTATGTCTCCTGTTTGTTGTGGTTATAACAAAACTCATCAGAGACAGTTTTGGAAGAAATAACCAGAGGAGGAGCTCAGACCATCAGTTTGAAGGTCATGACCTGTTCGGTGTCTTTAGTCTAAGGTTGTGTTTTCAACGTCATTTGTGAGGTCTTGTTTCTCGTTTCTTTGTTTTATTTGAAAGGTTTTATTTGATATTTATTACCTGTATTATTGGTCCTGTTTTAGGTCTTTATCTATCTGCCTCTATCTCTGTAGCATAACTCAATTACAGTTCTGTCACCACATCTGCTCTGGTTGTAATGGACCACTTTCCCTTTCCCTTCTCAGCCTCTGTAAACTGTGAGACATTCATTAACACTACCACTGGGCCACTACCACAACACTGGTTGGCACACTATTTTCGTGCATGTCTTCATGAATGTGTGCTAAAAAAAACAATGTTTACAAAGTGTGGATGCACAAATCATGCCTGCACGTACGTTAATTACCTCAATTCTGAATTTATACAAGAAATTAGGTTAAACCTGTATGAGGTTGGGCTACAAAGACTCTACAAATAGCTTTTGGGCCGATATCCAAAATCAGATTAGATTGAGCAAAAATACCCTCACATCTATCACATTCATGGAGATGTTTTAGCAACATACAACACTTTAATAGGATTTAACATCAGAAAATCGAAGAAAACAAGATGTTTTTTTTTTTTGGAAAGGTGTGGTGACATTTTGAAAACCTGCTAGGCCACCAAGGAGGTGGAGGAGGAAAAAGTGGAGGAGTAAAGGAAAGGTTATAAGAAGAGAACATTGTTTCATATGGAAAAGGCTGACATACGCGACACGAGGCTTCAGGTGTCTTGAGGATGCATGAGTGGAAACCATCTCTTCAGGAACACGACACCCATCAGCTGCCACGTTCTGATCCCCTGTCTGTTTTTAGCTTATCTTTAAACATGCTTCACTGAGGGAAGAATCATTTGAACCTCTTGAATGTTATCCCTCTATTCCTGTTTTTTTGTGTAAAATAAATTCATTTAAGGACACAGTCTTATTTAGTATCCTTATTTATTCTAATTGTTTGATTACAGGATTGTGGTTTATACTAAACAATAGCACACAATTTTATTCAATTTAATGTGTGCGAGGCAGAAATGTCCTGTAATTTGCATCCAAAATGAATGGATGGATTTATTACCAGACAACTCATCTCCGGTAATCTTCCAATTTGATTACACTCGCACAAGGACAGATTAAATAAGTAGTGCAGCGGGAGGAAAAATGGAGCATTTAATAGAGTCTGTTTCAAGCAGGCGCGGATTACTACTAAACATGTGCTTCCTTCTATGACAGCTAAACACAGTTATTACAATTGGGAAAGCCTAGCTTCTGGGTTGAGCTACTCTCACACACCCGTGGTTTTCTGAGCAGAATGGAATATGAATGTCAAAATAAAAAAAGATTTTGTTAGATCTCAGTGATTTCTGAATCTCATTCATTCAGCCTCCTTTTGTTGTGTCTGTTACAGTTCTACGCTGTCTTCTCTGCAGCCTTCTCTGCCACGCATGTTTAAATCTACATTACATACTTACCTCCGCTGAAAGGAGGGATTTTTCAGCCCATTCCTTTTTTGAGCTTTTGTTCGATAAATCTAATCAGTCTCAGTCTTCATTCTTGGATTGTTGGCCAATGGTATCAGGATGCTGGGTGGAATAGAGATGTACAAAAGGTTTATGTGGATTTCTTTTTCTTTTAAATCGGCTGATACAGATTTCATATTGCCAGATATATTTTGGAAAATATCCCAGTTCGTGACTTTAAATCCGGGATAAAGATATTTGGGCCTAGCATGCCTGTCTATAGTTACCATCTTGGTAATATGCATGAGAAAGGAAATGCATGGCTTTGGGAATCCCAGTATCTTTTTCCAAGAACCTACGCAAGACCAAAATGACCTTTTCCTTTATGCATGGCCTGGTCAGGCTTTATAAATGAAGTCGGCATGACGGAGAAGTTAGGAAGGACTTGAAGACCACTGACAGAATGCACATGGTGACAGGTAATGCATCACACGTGAAGACAGAAAGACAGCATGTTTTGTAACTGTACTGACAGATGTAAATTGAGTTGATTTATGTAACTGATAATAACTGTGTGTATGTGGTTGTCTCCAGTCATGCAGAGGGGTATATGGGCAGCATTGCTCTGGCCCTATCTGATTACCGGAAGCATCCCGCTGGACTGTAGGGAAGAGCCGGGTAGCCTCTCCCGCTGCCTCTCCATCTCCCAGGAGAAACTTCTAGACCGAGTCATCCAGCATGCTGAGCTCATCTACCGTGTCTCAGAAGAATCCTGCTCTCTGTTTGTGAGTAACAATGACCCCAAAAATCTTTGCACTTGTGCACTGTTTAGGAAAAAATATTGCATCCACAGGCTCTTACAATTTACCGTAAAGGCTCTAAATATACACTCTAAATGGACCCCTTTGTATTTCCTGTTGCTTAGGTTGCGTCCAAAATTCCACATTAACATGCTATTTAGTACGCTAAAACAGCATGAGAGATATTTTAGTATGTCTGAAACCTTAGTATGAAACCAATAGTACGTGAATTGAATACTATTTCATATTACAGTATGCAACGCTGGACACTCCCCATCCCACAATGCAATGCGGTAGGGATGACAACGTTCATAGCAGACGTTGACGGACAGCTTTGTAACATTAATAACGCTTCATTTTAACTGTAAGATTTCACTTTGCTAGGTGTAATATATTTTTAAAATTAATTCAGACTTTGATTCTCACAAACTGTTGTTTTGGTCACATGAGGTTGGCATGGGTTACCGTGGTTACATGTCTCCAACCGGCAAGGAGGCTCTCAGGAAGTGACGACGTAAATTACTGCTCAGCGCGTCCGAAAAGAAACATACTACTATTTATTCATACAAAAGTATGTTGAACGATAGTACACATATTGAGTATGCAGTGCGTAGTGTGTGATTTCGGACGAAGACAATGTTTGTTAGTGCTGGAGCTGACAGGAAGTCAACTTGGACCAAAGCTGCAACAAAAAGGCAATGAAAAGGTCTATAGCCTCAGGAGAAACTGAATCCCTCTTCACACTGAGCATCACATGACAATAGAAAATGATTTCATTGTGCCTAGAAAGAGATTATTCGACTGAAAGGCCATCTAATGAAATCCATCACCTATGGAAGGGATGTTTTTATCCGCTCATGTTGGGCATGAGTTAATTTTTTAAAATATTGTTATGAAATGTGAAATCAGCATTTTGAAAAGCAGTGCTGTAGAAACGCAGCCTTAGGCGAAGGCTACAGTGACAGCAATGCAGAATTTTGCGTTCGAGAAGCTGCATGATTCTTTTTATAGAGAACTACAAAAAAATGATTTCATTAAATTGAGGCATCAAAAGAGCGATGGAATTCTTCTGTTTCTCACATGTCAATGCTGAAGAGTAATTAAAAATACATCAGTCATAGTAGCGAGCCGTACATTTCCCTAGCTATGTTATTTTGAATCATTGAATCTAGCATGCAGTCTAACAACACTTGGAATGAGTTCTACAATGGGAGCGAAATGACTTTTTGTTGGCCTTTTTCACAATACGCTGGACCAAAAGCACTGACACTTTCTGTTAGATACTCTGTGTTATTTGCTTTTGATTCTGACATGATCATCGCCTCGCTGCCAGGCTTCAAAGTAATCTTCCATCTCTCCTTGGAGCCAAAGATGTTTTATTGAAGAAGCAGGCCTACAGTGGAGTAATACGAATGTGATAATGATACACTGCAGCAGCGAGAGAGCACAGGTTTTTGCAGCCTGTTGAATCCCCTTCACTCTGCGGCTCGAGATCCAAAATGGTCTTTGAAATGGGATGATGTAGGACTTGTTACTGGGAAGACGCTGCATGAGGTCTAGTGATGAGAACATGCTGCGGAACAAAATGAGCCTCTGCTGTGTCTCCAGTGGCCAAGATCGGTGAAGCTCTTGTCATTGTTTTCCTGTCTTTTTATGTGTTCTTGTAATTCTATACCTTTGAGAACCGAAGATTTTCACATCAGTTAGAAAAATCCACTAAAGTGTTGTTCAACTATTCTTTTAAGAAGCTATTTTTTTATGGTTATAGGACTAGAGTGCAACCATTTTAACATATTGCTTAAAAACAACAACAGAATTCCAAAAACAAACAATAATCAGGATACTGCCGCTCACGACCTTCAGTTTTTATATGGAGAATAAACTAAACTAAAAAATAAAGCTTGTCTTAATTCCACATGGAGAGTTAAAGCAGCAGTGCATAGAATTGAAGCAAATATGATTAATAAACGGTCATTATATCCTGACAGTAATGTATGAGACAGGTAATCTGAAAAAAATTATGTGCCTCTGTATCCTCCGGCGCTCCTAATGGCATCTGGAGGAAACCAACCAATCAGAGCCGAGTTGGTGTCTGCCGTCTCTGAGCAGCTGTCAGTCACTCGTGAACTCCAATCAAACGGTCAAACTAGGGAGCGCTGATCAAATATGAATCAATTTTCTGTTACTGTAATGTCTATTTCTCGCCTCAAATGTTTTCAGAAACATCTTGTAGTGTACTGTTCAGCTGTAAAATGACAAAGTCTCCCGTCTAGTTTTCTCTCAGAACACTTGAATTATAATATGCTGAAAGGTTATTATGGAATTTTTGCCCAATGATGCCAAAACTATTTTGCCTACTGCAGGTTTAAGGATAAATGGGTCAGTCAAAGTATTGTAACATAAATAAGTGTGTGTATTTTCATATGATTTTTTGTCCATCATGCTTTGTAGGAGGAGATGTTCATCCCGTTCCCATTGCAGCTCCAGAGGAACCAAGCTGGCTTTGCATGCATCACCAATGCCTTACCCATCCCCAGCTCCAGGAGTGAAATCCAACTGATATCTGTAAGTACATGGCCGCTGATCACCACACAATTGTTTTATTTCCTTTGTCAGGGCTTTAATCTTCATCTGTTAACAATAGCAGTATGTGTGTGTGCACCTCTGCTTATATGTTTATGTGTGTGTGTGTGTGTGTGTGTGTGTGTGTGTGTGTGTGTGCACAGAGTCAGTTTCCTTGTCTGAGCAAATAAAATACAAGTATAGATGGTTGTGTGTGTCTATGGATTTGTGTGTGTGTGTGTCTGTTTGTCTCTGTGCATCTGAGTGGAGTTAATAACTCTTGTGTGTGTGTGCAGGCTTTAGGGTGGTGTTAATGCACGACTGTCTGCATGCAGAGGTCTGCTCACAAATCACTGTGAAGCTGCAGAGGTGCTAAGAGCCTGAGCTTTCTTTTTTAATAACGACGCTAAAGTGTGCAAGTGAACCTCCCCTCCTTATAAAGCTTTCCCCTGTCAGCTGCTGAATGATGGCTTGTTTGCTCTAATTACAATGAATGATCCTCAAATCTCATAAAAATATACGTACGTGCCTCTATAACATTTTAAAACATTTTTTTTTATCTGTTCCTACAGTACTGAGGCTTTGACTACTGTCCAACAGGGCATAACCTTTTAGGTCAAATATCAGCTTGATCGGGGTGGAAACTAGATTGAGCCACTTAAAGAGAAAGGCTGATGTGAACTGTAATTTAGTTAATGGGAAATTCCCTAATAATCCTCCTTTAACTAACAAAGGCCAACTATATATGGCAAAAGCAATATCTTTAAAGACTAAATTTTAGCGATATTGAAGCTGCTGGTTGAAAATTATGTCATCACCATAATAGTAAATGTGATCTTTGAAAGTGCATATACTGCATATACTGTTAATAATTTATCTCCTGCCCTTTCTGCTGAAATATTGCCTGCTCCGTGGTTTAATGGCCATTTGTATGGCGGTCATTTGCACCTGCTTTAGAGTCTGCTCTGCTTAGGGGAATTTAAGCAGGCTCAACCGCTTTGGCCGTGACATTTCAACCCACTGCTGTTGATGTTTTGTAGCTGGCGAGCCCGAGATCAAATGTCATGTTATTGAAGTCTTTTTTGATCACTTGTGTTCATTCACTATCTTACAATAATTGTGAAGGGCACATGGCTGCTATTCATTAAATACATGAATGTTCCTACAGAGACATGAATAGAGAAAAGTCAGATCTACTGTAGCTCTGTCTTATATTATAGTGTATTTTTTTTATGTGTCAAAGGACAACTTTGTGGTCACTTGTGTTTTAATTCACTCATTCATTCACTTCTTTCAGGACAAATGGTTGCTCCACTCTGTGCTGATGCTGGTCCAGTCGTGGCTCGAGCCTCTGGTCTACCTGCAGACCTCACTGAATCACTACGATGCCGCTCCTGACGTGCTGCTTAACAAGACCAAGTGGGTGTCTGAGAAACTGATCAGTCTGGAGCAAGGGGTGGTGGTCCTCATCAAGAAGGTGGGTCAAATCCTATTTCTGGATTACTGTTATTGTTAGGACAATTACGTTTTACTGCTTGTAAAAAATATTAGATTTTAGAACTTGACTTCTCTCTTTCACTTTAAAACTTATATAATACACACTATTTATTCTTGTTTTCTTTTTCTTAATATTTCCGTCATGTTTCCAAATGTTGCTTTGCAGATGTTGGATGAGGGGATGACCGCAAACCAGAGTGAACAAGGCCTATTCCAGTATGATGTGCAGCCAGACATGCTGGAATCTGTGATGAGAGACTACACCTTACTCAGCTGCTTCAAGAAAGATGCCCATAAGATGGAGACTTTTCTCAAGCTCCTAAAGTGTCGACAAACTGACAAATACAACTGCGCCTAAGACATGTAGTGCAGTTTTTTAAATAATACAGCTTTAAATGAATTCATGAGGTTGGTAGCCGTGCACTTATAGATATGACCATGCCTTGGGCGATTCAGCCTTACTTGCGATGCAGCACATTCTTTATTGATTGTTTTGGAACACCTTCACACAAAACTAAGTAGGTGTAATGCTGTGCCCTTCCTACAACATACTGCATTTTATATTTCCCTGCTCAGTTGTTATTTTAACCTGGCAAAGGCAACAGAGGGCAAACTCCCAAAAGATTATTTGCGTGTCGAGCTGTCAAAAAAATCTGCATATCCTGCCATTGATTTCCATTTCCTTTGTTCTTAACTGGAGTTTGTATTCCTCGCCGGTTCTCGCAGTGTTTTGATTATTCCCACGGCCCCCAGAGACGGTTTCACTTCTGCATTAGTGAAATGAAACACTTTCACCGGAGACGGGAGTCAAACAGAGAGCAATCACTACTTTAAAAAAGACACACATTTTGATTGGTGCAAGAGAGAGTGAGGGAGACGGAGAGAGAGAACAAATAACAGCTAGAATGAAAAGCAAGAAGTATCTGGAGTTTTTGGTTAGAAACAGGTTTAGATTTGCTGAGTGCTCATGAGAGAATCTGGAATATTTCTATGCCTTAACGTGCCTAACTTAACCTGAATGTAATAGAAGAAGTTTGTTATTAAAACGATTAGGGGAGATACAGTTTACATTTTAATTGTTAGATGTCATGAATTTGTAATGCAGAATGAAAACTATATTATTTTGTACTCTCATGTGTAAATAAAAGAAGCCCAATGTACCGTGAAAAGCTTTCTAGTGAACCGCTGTTGATTTAAGGCGCTAATAAAGCAAGAAAAAAGAGAAAAAAGCATTGGTTTTGATGTGATTTATTCTAGTGAGTGGGTGAGTGAGTGAGTGAAATCCACATCTTTATCCTACTTGTGATTCCATAAATGGAGCAGAGTTTCTCTAGTTGAGATTAAATCAAGTGCAATTTCCATGTTCTTAATTGTGCCCTTTCCACCCCCAAACACAAGAGGGCAGTAGTGCTCTTTCACAAAGGTTATCTTAATGACTATATTGTCTACTCTCACTGCATTTTAAGACATCTTGTATTTCTAAATGCTGAGCTAAAATGCAGATTAGATGCAAATGTTAGGAGAGAATAACATTTTTGCATTTTTCCTCTTCATTTGGGGTGAATGCAACCAGCAGCTTTCACTTAAATGATGTTTATTCCGCCTTTATTTTATTTAGATATATAAGAAACAAAAGGTGGGATAATGGAGTGCAGTAACCACGTATAAATCCTTGTTATAAAACGTCTCATATGAACATACTGTCGCAGATCTCTTGATCCATGTGATCCCAGCAGCCAAAACAAAGCACCTGCAGTAGTTATCCCACTTACACGTAATAGGCTTGAAATTGGCAGGCTGCACAGCTTTTTCCTGTTTATATCTGCCACCACACCATGAGCCAGGGAAACAATACAAGAAGCAGTCGCCACAAGCATTTCTCTGTCTTTTTTCCCCCACACTGATCTCATATTTCTTCTTTTCACTCTCTCGAGTGTCCTGCATCCTCTGCTCCTCCATCCTCTGCGACCATATCAGAACATGTAAATCAGCCCTGTGGTTGCCACGGTGAGTCGGGTGTCAGCGCGGAGTGTTGGTGTCGTGCGGTGTGGGTGGATGTTGGGGCAGGATGTGGTAGGGGGGCCTAGTGTCAGCAATGTCAGGTTCAGCTTCCTGTGGCCTAATCACTTCAGTATGGGGGCTCGGAGGAGATTGGGTAGCCTCTGCTCCGCTCCGCAGGACTGCAGCTTCACAGCCTCAACCTTGTAGTGCAACCCTCACCTTATACCTCGTTTGGTTCCTGACAACACGCAAGTAATCACAGGCGAGGTAAAGCCCTGTGCCCCCCCACCCGCTCCTCAAGCTTTGAGGCCATAAATATTAAAGATTGGCTATAAGTAGTGAGAGAAGGGAGGGGATCAGAGGAGGGAGAGAACGATTTTAGGGAGTGGAAGGGGAAAGAAGGACACGGGGATGAAGGGAGGGGTGTGGGGGCCCGGGTGATTTCACAGTCTAACTATTATAACCTGAGGAAAGGAAATCTAGACTGCTGGGATGCATAAGTGGAGCAGAGGAGGCCGACAGAAAAAGGAGAGGGAGAGGAAAGTAGCAGGAAATGTAAAGAAAATGGACTGAGAGATGGAAGCCAAGAGAGGTAAAGAGGGCAGTTGTTCCTTTTTCTTTTTCCTCAGCGGTGATGTGAAATTTGTCAATCAAATAGAGAGAGAAAAAACTAGAGCAGAAATGAGGGAGTAAAAGATAGAACCAAAATGACTGCGAAAGAGTCAGAGCACAGCTCAGCTCAGTGTGACATGCAGGGAAGTAGGTTGGATCTGGAGAGAAAATGGATGGCTGGAAGGCAGGTACACAGCTAGAGCTAGAGGAGTTAGGTTGGGAAGTGGTCTTGGCTTGATATGAAACCGAGACTCAAAGTACGAAGTCCTTGAGCCTCCACTGACTCGGCTGGCTCCCACACTGTTGTTTTGCTTTCATTTATGGCTCAAAACGACAGCTTGGAAAGACCTGAAACAGTTTCACAGCCCCTGTATGATCTCCCACACTGAAAACCGTGTAGCTCGGTGCCTTTCCTTCCTCCTCGTTTTCTGGGCTTTAATGACATATTTAGGCTCTAGCAAAGAACTTGTCACTTAAAGAGTTGGTATGTTTTATTATATAGAAGTAGAAAAAGGGGAGATGAGCAGAGGGGGAGGACGGTCTTTTCCTTTGCACCTAACTTCTGACAAGCCAGGCTGCTGCTTTTGCGATACAGCCGTTTCTATCATACCACTGCAAAGCAGAGGGAATTTGTTTGGGCAATCAAAGAATGGCATAAGGTCTCAAATAGAGCCAACCGACCAATCCTGAGTGCAGTACACCTGGGGCTACATCATGCACAGCTGTCAGCGTGTGCATATGTGTGTGTGTGTGTGTGCTAATCTTTAAGTCCAGCGTGTCTGGTGGACCAGTGACACATCCACACCTCTGGATGTCAAACCTCACTTCACCCTCCACCTCTCCTTCGGCTCCCCAGACGTGGCATCTCTTCGAGACGTGAGTGAGGGTCAAGAGGTCATGGAGATCAAGGCCATCCTAACTGTTCCAATATGTGAGGAGATGTCACGTTGTAACAACAGCTAGCTCAGGTTTCACACAGACAATGTTATAGAGATCAAAAGAGAAAGCCATGAATGACAGCTGAAAAAAGGTGAAAACTTAAATATTCCCATAAAGCTGATGCATATATACCGGAATGTAAATTACAGTAATTCATTAATATTTCTTTTGATAGATAATTACATTACATTCATAATTACATTAGAGAGAGCTCAGAGATAAGCAAACAGAATTGCGCTCAAGTGAAACAACTCTTTGGTTTTGTGCCCTTGTTTACCCAACTGTTAAATCAATGCACTGCTATCTTACAGCTTCCCCCTACAGTGGTTTTCACGGTTGTTGCCATTACGTAACCTGCATGTGGTGCAGACACAAAAAGAGATAATGCCTCAACATGCAGCTATGATTAATAGGGGAATACGCTAGTCGTGGTGAAACAAGCCCTACGGGGCGTCTCTTGGTTTGTGGCGATTGAACACCACCGGGGAAATAGACGATTACCTTGGAGACTGTGGGGAAAAGGGCTCATGCTATGTGAACCCAGCAGGGGAGCGACCATCAATCGTCCCAAACTGAAGCTCCTCGCTGTAGCAGCGAATCACGGATCTGTTGTCCAGCGCATTCCAGAGCTGTGACGACATGGAGGAAAACAGGGGGAAACATCAGCGGGTTGTAAATAAACCTCCAGACAAGGAGCTAAAAATATGCTCTTTTAAACTTAGCTTGGTCACAGCTTCTGTCCCCGGTCCCACAGCTGCACTCATGGTGCTCACTGAAGAAAAAGTTGCATTTCTAGATAATTTGAATTAGCATTGTGAATTACTCACACCAGCAGGCCAATATACATATATACAGTATATGCACACACTGTATACACAGATTTTATCATATCCTTTATCAATAGCATTATTAGGTTTCATTGTACTTATTTATTCAATACAAAACTTAGAGTAATAATACAATTTAATTGGAGGAGTATGCAACAAAACTGCTTCCAGTGAGGGTGTTTTGTGTATTTAATGTTTAGGTTTTAGGTATGCACCTTTTTCTTCCTGTGTGCCTAAATCATCTTCCTGGTAACACCCAAGGTGGGTGTAACAGGACATGTCACACATCATCAACGCGTCATATCTTTGGGGTATAACACATGCAATAGGCCTTGGTAACACCACAACGTCATTGCAACACACATTTGTGACACTGGTACAAACAGACTCAAATGGAGTCAAAAAAAACAAAAGAAATGTTTAAATGCTGATAGGAACATACTAGGAAAAGGCTGGAAAAGGGGTGCACACAGACTAAATCCACAATGAAAGGAGGTTGATGATGAGGGACAGGTGACAGCAGGGCTAATGAGGGACAGGTGAAAACAATCAGGGCGGGGCAGGTGATCACACAAGGGCAGGAAGTGAAGCTACCTGAAACAAGAGACAGAGGTGAGGATACCAAAATAAAACAGGAAAATAATAATTGAAAACTGGAAACAAGGAAAACATAACCTTAGAGGAGAGCAGGACATGACAACAGTCAATTCTTGTATGTTAGGACATCCCAAATATTCTCAAATGTATGTAAATGAAAGTGTGCAAACAATTATAAACATAGTATATTTCAACTCAGCTTTGTTAATATTCAATCACAAATGGCACATGATTTTACAAGCTTTGAGTGGTATTCAGCCTTGAACACACACTTGTATGTTGTATGTCATTTTATGAATGAAAGCAGCTATTGTGAGTTTATTCTGGCTCCTCCACAAAAAAAGTTGATTGTAGTTGATGTTTATAGTTTCTGTTATAAAGCGTTGAGATGCTGCCACTCTCTTCCACTCATCAGCTTACTGTGGATATAATGACAGACAAAGAAAAACATCTTAAATGACTGTATCTAAACCGGCGGCTGTGGAACAAACGCCCTCACTTTAGGAAAGAAAAAAGCGAAGAAGGCGGACAGATGCCAAAAGAAGCTGAGCTTAAATCAATGCAATTTCCTCCCTTCACGTCTCTGGCCAGAAGGACCTTTTAGAGTTTTCCACCACTTTTTCTTTTTTGTGAGAAATTCTTTCTGCTTTGAGATATACTGTAAATCACAATGCACGTGGAGGGGCTGAGCTAGTGAGAGAAAAGGAAGGTTGTGGAAGGTTATATATTTGTCTTTCTGCCAGTGTGCGTCTGCTTATGTTTTTCTTAGATCAAGACGCAGGCCTAAAAAATCTAGTGCATTTCCTTCACTTCAGGAAGCACTTTCATAACTTCAAATACAATAATTTCCTTTTTGGAAAGACGCCGGGGATTATCCATGTGTATTTGGCTTTCATTTATCTGTTTTTCTTCCCCTGAAAGAAAAGGATTGGAGAGAAAATGGGGGAGCTCACAGATAGTAAATGGTTGGACCTCTGGCCTCTGATCCTAAATGGGTTTTGATAGGTGTGGTGAATTCAGTTTCGGCTCAGGGGTTATGATTTACCGCCTCTCTGGTTTGGCTCCAGGAAAGCAGCACTCACATCTTCAGCCTATTTTCCTGTTTGTTTTGCCTTTCCTTGGTGGCAGCAATCCTGAATGTCGAAGGTATGCAGGAGGAATCCTTCCCTCCTCACATAAAGAGGAAACACTGAGGTTAGATGAGTGTTAAGGCATTTCAAATAAATTGAAGTGTGTTGATGAGAATATGAGAGATTTATTTTAGTGTGAACCAATGCTTTGAAGTGTACTTCAGTCATTCATTTAGAGCGTCTTTACCAGTATGTAGCACCATTAAGACTATTAAAAGTGTTAAAGTTGAGGCTGGCAAGTGGAGAAGGTTAGAGGAGGTTTGATAGCATTCTGATTTTTATTCTCAACATATCACGCTTGGGTGTTGTTGTGGTTGGATAAAGATTTCCCAGTGTTTTTTAAAAATGTTTGACATTGAATATTTGGATACTGAATCTGTACTCCTGTTAAATTTGAATGAGGCACCCTTGGTCACAGTGTTTTCACACAACTCCTGACATCAGGCTCTGCCAGAAGAATAGCTACCAGTACATTATAATGATGGAAGCAGTGGTGGGTCGAGTAAACAAAAATGGTGCTCAAGTAAAAACACAGTTAGTTTATAATTATATTGACTGACTAAAGTAGAAGTAAAAGTACTCAAAGAAATAACTACCTAAATATCTCGTAAAAAACTGCTCAAGTATACTGAGTTAACTTCATTAGATGCAATTTATTACATCAATTTATTACGTTCAAACAGGTCCTCTCATGTTTTCTCAGATTTGATTTGGAATACTTGAAGGTCAGTCCATCATTTGGGCTGAAAAATCAATGTGACGGTTGGTCCTTGTCATTAAAGGCAAACAGGGTCTGGATGTTGGAGCAGGGACGTGCATTTGCCTCTTCTGAAGGAGACATAGGCATTTCATCTTCTGCCATGATCTTGAACTGTACTCAATTGAAGGGGGTCATAGGGCCACACCTAGTAGCTATTAGGTTATCTTATCTCTTGCTGTCGGACAATCGCTGTCGGGCGTGTGAGCTCGGCTGAATATAAAAAATATTTATAGCTAAATGAATAGCAAATGTACTCAAGTAAGAGTAAAAAGTATTCCGCAAAACAACTTGTGTTGGACACGTGTCCAACACGTGTTGGAGAGCAGAACAGGCTGACCCAAACGCAGACAACAGTAGGCTGACAGTAAAATGATTTAATAAACAAAAAGCTTTCAAACTGAAAATCCCAAAATGCAGGCAGATAATGGGTAAGCTAAACCCATGAACGACAAAACGCGAACCAACAAAGGAACTGAGGTGGCACTAATAGTGACTGACTAACAGGGGAAGTGGACAGGTGAGGTGATCAGGGCGGGGCAGGAAAGGCGGGAAAACCCACAAAGACAGGAAGTGAAACCAAACATGACACATGAGGAGTGAACAATCAAAATAGGAACAGGAAACAGAATAAACGAAATCCCAAGACCATGACACAACTACTCTTAGAAAAAGAATGTAAAATGTAACGTGTTACTACCCACCACTGGATGTAAGGTAAATGCAAAGTATGAGCTGTTCATTGTAAAATTGAGAAAACCATGAAACTTACTCTATTGTTTGAAAGCAGTACTGATATTGAAGCTCAGATTTGCTTGATTCTACTACAGTGAAATGTTTGAGAGAAGTAACCAGCGACGAGACTGTATTTATAACAATTTACAAATGTCAGTCCATGGATGTTAAAACGATTATAACCATCTTTCCAGCATTACTTTGCTAATTATCTGAGATGAGTTTCAGTTTGGCGGCTTTGGGCAAATTTTGAAGCACATCCCAAAGTATCTAACACGCTTTAGGCATTGACCCATCCAGTCTTCATCCAACCACTTCGAATGATGCTTTAAATTACAATGTTTACTTGCTGTGGTCCCCTATACTCTACCCCCAAATTTGTGGCTTCCGCCCATGCCGTCTACTGCTGACCAACTGTTTATGTAGCGCCGAACCACTTAGACCAGCCCATGAGGGTGGTTCGATTTTCATGTGGTGAAGACTGAGGTCAGATACTATTTGACAATAATAGCAAAAGAGTGATAAATTTGGTCCGAAGGCAGCAGACTGAGGAATAGAGACATTGCGTCACTAGATAGTCCTACTCGTGAGGAGAGAGCTTGAGAATGTCAGGGTAGCACAACAATTTAAATTGAGGATAAGAAGGTGAGAAGTGGACTAGTTTGGTGGGTGCAGATGTGCCAAGGTTTGTGCATGTTAACTTTCAAGGCTTCATCAACAATTTACTGAGAAAGTTGAAGATTTTTGTGGTCGTAGCTGAAGGGTGAAGGGTAATTAAAATACCTGCGGTTGCACATTTTATACAAGTAATTTAAAAGCTGTAAATGAATTCATATCACACACACGTCATTACCGCCATGATCTAAGCTACCTGTGTTTACCAGCTACACTTGTGGCTCATGGTGTCATATGGCATGTAAATAATAAAAGGACACAGCGCCTCTGAGAGAAAGTGTGCCAGATGTTTCTTGCAGTGTGAAAACTCACAAGACGCATCTGGATCCTTTAAGAAAAACACTAAAAGTACCTTCAGATAGCATTCAAACCATTTTACATCTGATTGGATTGTGAACTTAATGGGTATCTGTGGATGGAAAGAGAGGCACAGAGAATACAGCATGGCGAGGTGGAGGGTGGAGGGTTATGATTGTGAAAGTGTTTTGTGTGTGCATGTGGACGGGGTGTGAAAGAGGTACACCGCAGTGTGTTTGTGTACATGAGCCTGATCAACGTCTGACTGTAAATCAGACAGAGAGCGGAACTGGTGATGGCAGTTTGGGTAGCCACACTACACATCTAAGCTCAGCAGCTGCTTTATACAGTAACGGACACACAGACAGACACATAAGAACATTGAGGCTATTTCAGGATTTCTGGATGTCTTTTTATGTTGCTATACTGCAGCACATTCCAGAAACACACATGGAAATATACCTGGTATGTCATGTTTGAGCACTCTGAACATCAACAGTGGATGTCAGAGTTTGATATCAGTCCCTTAGAATCAGCTAGCAGGGGTTTCTTTGGAAATCTCATATGGAAATTTCATGCCAACATTCAGCAATCACACAAGAAGACGCAAAGATGCCTCAATCCACCAGAATACAGTTGTTGTTGATTTAAAGGTGCCCTGTGGAGTTTTCTTGTAAACAAACAAAAGTTATGTTTACATTCAGTGTTACTTTGACAAATGTGTTGAATGCATTTCCTTCCTCATAAAACATTTACAAAAAAGTATTTTTTAAAAAGTATAATATATAAATCCATAGCTGTTGACAGCGCAAATGTATTCTGAGAGAAGTGGAAAATCATTGACGAGTAAAACTGGAGGATTAGGAGAAGCAGAGGCAACAAAAAAAGTAAATTACACCACTTCTTCACAAAATAAGCCACGGGCTGCATTAAACATTCATTTAAGTTGGAAAGTAGTACTTACATTTTTTATTTTACAACACCAAAAACGAAAGCGTGTAGCAAATGTTGAGGATTTCCTTTTATGACAAACGCTTTTAAGAATACACATCATAAAACACAATGCAATCAGAGGAGAAAAGTGTTGCTGTGCGTGTTGTCTTAAACCATGTTAGCTTGGTGGTATCTACTTCTGGCAGGGCAAGGCTTTGATAGTCCCACACTCGTTTTTTCTTTTTTTCATTTTCATCCCAATTGCTTCCCCTCCCTGTCCTATTGTTCCAGCGACGTGGCGTGAACACAGCTTCCTGGATTCCCACTCAGCGAGGCGAAGGACAGCACTCCAACTCCCTGCCAAGACACCTTATCTGTGCCTGGCAGCCTGCAGACAGGATGCAGGAGTGAGGGTGGGGTGAGGGTGAGGGTGAGGGTGAGGTGGGGGGCGTAGGGAGGGCTGGAGAGGGTAAAGGCTACAGGAAGGGACGGGGTAAATACAAGAAAGGGCTCGGTGGAAGACGTATAGGTGAAGAAATGTTGAAGTGCTGCACACAGGACATCTGGTTTGGTTTGGTTTATTGTCTTCTTTTAAAAATATAAAAATGCAACATATCAGACTGAGTCACGGAGTCAAGTCCTAGACTCATATTTAACCCTGGTGTTTACACAGTTCACCAGCCTTTATCAACTAGCGTACAATATGAAAAAAAAGAAAAGAGATGAAAACACATTTTATGTTCATACCAGCTATCTTGGGAAGATGAATAGAAGCTTAAGACTCTTCTTGAGCAGCATGTATTGACAAAAATGACAAAGAGGATTGGATGGAGAACGGACTGAGGGTCGACAGGATGACCTGAGGGGCACACAGTCAGAGAGGAGCATTATTCTTTGCCGTTACAGTAGTTAGCTGTCGAAATGTCCTCGAAGATCTGCACTGTATCCACTTGCTTTGACATAATGAATCCCATATTTTCTGTCAGGAGTGGTGGACCAAGCTACGGGCATCATCCCTCTGTTTTGTTTTTGTTTTGGCCGTTTCAAGGCCACATGGCTGCCAACCGGTGACTTTTAAAAGGCAAATGTCTAATTAAAGGTACAAAAACAAGGCCTTGTTTGGCAGTAGGATGATTCACCGTTCCCCTCTGTTTGAAACTGATAAGGGTGATTTATTTGACTTCCCAATTCTCTGCTGATGTCTTTCTGTTGTTTGTTTTGGTTTGCTTTAGCACTGAAGCATAACTTGACATTGAATCGATTTTTTAGTGTGTGAACAAGATTGAAAGTTCACCGTTTTTCTCCAGCTCAAACTTCACATTGATTGGTTGTTTGTGTGTGCGTGAGTGTGTGTATGTGTGTGTGTGTGTGTGTGTGTTTGTGTGAACATGAGGAGAGATCTCTTCGAAACTCCAGAAAGGGCTATGGGGAGGATTTTTTCTCTCTCTCTGTGGTTTTGGGTACAAAAAGTCAAAATCACACAAAGCTGGCACAAGTTGAGTCAGAAGCAGCTATATAGCCTGCAGCCTCCTGAGCTCCTGGGTTTAGGCTAAGTGATGAAATGTGGGAGCTGTCTATAGGTTGGAGGCTTAAATGTGCCACGTGTTTATGAATTTTTCAGAGTTCACTGTACTAAAAATAGGGAGCCAGCCTCTTGCTTCAAATGAAATAATTCTGGTTCAATTTCTATGTGGTAAAAGTGCTGATTTTGAAATAGCTCTTTATTAGAATTGCCTAAACTATCTGAAATTACCTGATGCGCCTCACTAAATTACCAATTTTGGTTGTGATTTGTTCTGTTGTGCAGAGTGATTTCTGAAATACTTTCAGAACAAATTGTTTTCTGCAAAGCACTTATTGCTCAATATTGAAATATATATATATAATGAAAAACTGCTGTTTGGGAACATAAGGTCCTCATTCAGAAGACCGCACCAACAGGGAACATTTTAATACTCACTTTGTACCGGTGCATATCAATCTTGTGGAACTAGTTTAAAAGTAATAAACAGATGAAAATAAAAACCAATCCAGCTGAATCTCCTCGTATCAACACATCAAAATTGAAAACATAATTACCTGCGATAGCTTGACAGCATCAGCTAGCACACCATATAACTGCAACATGATAATGATAATGGATGTTAGATTCAGTTCTGACTGCTGGCATGATGTGTGTCTTCTCTTTTCCCTATACGTTGTCCATCATAAGGAACAGTATAAAGCAGCGACATTGCTACAGTAAAGGATCCACAGGTTGACGCACTGATACACTTTGACTGAGCTTACTACATAAGAACATCAAGGGCAGAAAGGTCATCAAAATGCCTTAAATAACCCCTGCATATTACATTGAATATACTCTAACTCAGACCCCTATGATCACCTTCCCACTCTGACACCACATCCTCAGGAAATGTAATAAAAATGAAAATGAAACAGCATGAGTGCCATATTTTTGGCTTTTCTTTGGAAAGAGACGAAAGACGAACGAAGGGGGTTTCTACCAATACATCTGGGAACCTTGAAAACAATTAAAGATGACATTTTCCTTAGAATTTCACTTGTATTCTTCTTTTTAATGCTACGATTCTGAAAAGCCACCTGGACACTGAGATGGTGTGTCAAGCCTTTGTTTTTTGTTGCCTACATGGTATAAATACAGGAGTTCATATATTGAGGCAGGCCCGAAATGATATTCAAAATGTATTAACTAAAATTACAGTCACAATTGCATGTTACCGGTGTGACTACAGTTAAGGAAACATTAAGGAATAGCCTAATGGGGAGTAGTCTCTTTGTGATTATGTGTGTATGTTAAACAGAGAGGAAAAAGATGTCTGTGAGTGTGCGAGGAGAAAAATAAAACAGGTTTTGGAATCATTAAACAGCAGATTGTCACGGTGAGCGCTTAGCCCTCAAATCCAGCAGGTTTCACACCATCTGGTACGCTAATGCACTGCAGCATCTCTCAACACGCCATGTGAATCCCAGGAAATGACAACTACCAACCACAACTATGCAGCATATTTATGGTGACATGCAGCTACCAAATACATCCACTAGATGTCAGCCAAGCTCCCTAAATGTTCTGTGGTTTCACAAAAGGACTTGAAGCATGTGTAGAGAAATGAAACGCATGCACATATCTGGGACATTTGGGTAACACTATGCCCTGTTTTACTTTGGCTGTCTTCAATGTGATATGCAGATGGAGGGATGCACGAGAGAGGTGCGTTCCCTTGCACATGGCTGTTCAATCACTTCAACAGATGCTACTTTCATTCCTTCGCTCACACTTTTTTCTCTATCGCTGTCTCTGCCAGGTCACAGTATTTGTGTTGTGTTTCACTAAACAATATCAACTTCAATGTTCAAATATGAAACTGAGTTGTGAAGGGACATGTTGTGATCGATAAGAAAGGAGAAAGGAGCCCCGTGGGAGGAAGAAGGACTACAGGGACTGTAACAAACATGATGCCTCTACCTATGATATCACCAGTCTGTGTTTGTTTGCGTCTGTCATACAGAAGTGTGTGTGAGATGGTGTGTGAATGTAGAAGGGAGTGATTTAGAGGTTAATGCAAGTTTCTTGGGCTCCAAAGTCAAAAGGAGAACATAGTGCTGCTATTAAAACATGTGGTTTAAAGTTTGTCTAATTTTCTGGGTTAATCAAAACCTTTAAATGTGCACATTATTTATGGTATTAGAGGAAAATCAAAATGACCATATGCGATCTAGGGAAAAGTTTATTTTAATATTAATGGATGCATAATGCTGACAAATATAAATGGAGCAAGTCTACCCTGGTTTAAAAAAAAACATCAAATTGTGACAAAATATTGCTTCCTTATCAGACAGGATGTGTCAAAGATCAGATAATATTTAGTGTGGCAGACGGGGTCACTGTCTTTGCTTCCTTCCTGATACTTCCTTCCTTCTTTCCTTCCTTCCTTCCTTTCACACTCTCTCCTACCCCTCTCCACTCTCTCTCTCAGTGGGACCTCGTGCAGACTCTACCCAAACACTGCTCTCTTGTTTAGGGCTGGGCGAGCTCTCTGTCTGACCACTCCTTGGGCCTAATCGCAGCCGAGTTCTTTCCAAATTGCAATTACTGATAAACAGAGTTGGCTGATGGGGACAAGTGATTGTGCAGGCCATAGCGGGCAGTATCTGGCATCGGCCTAATTGTCACAAACAATCTGCCTCATTTCTTTACCCTCGCTACCAGAGAGTGATTGCGCTGAGCACACTTGAGGGGCAAAACCATTTATGAGTGCGCTCATTTGGGACCACTTTGAAGTGTTTCTCAAGAAAATGTCCCTCTCCTAAGCAGTCTGCGTTTTGGGATTGTCTCTAAACAGTTGTTTTAGTCTCTGGCGATAATCGGCCTCCATTAAGAGTTATTTTGATTCGTCATCACAGATAGTGGAGTATTCAGTGAGTATGACACACAAAATGTTATGTTTGATGTTCTTTTCCCAGGATACTGTGAATCTTCATCATTTACTATACATATAATGCAGTAACTGCATGTACACTTTCTACATCCAAAAAGGGCAGCACATTGCTTCACATTCTTACAGTCAATGAATAATTGCACATGTGGGAGCTGCCCAGTGAAACCGCAGCCGTCTAACATACTTGGATCAGGTATGTTCCTTGCTCAAGGGTCCATTGCCATTACCCAAAAATGTTTCCTACTCCCAGGACAAACCAGCAACCTTCCTGTCACAAGCCTGTTTTTCAGCCCTTTACACCGCCATGATCCCCTATTTAGAATTATATGACTCCCACAGTTTCACAAGGCCTCGTTCTGCCCAGATGTGAATTTAACCAAATGTGTGACATGGGACTTGTATGCGGTTTTTAAAAGTCACTACCGGAGCACAGATTCTTCATCTGGGATGTAAAAAAAAGTAGCTTTCTACATGTCTTTCTACAGCGTGAGAGACAGGTTGAAGGCAACTGAAGCGAGGAAGCTATAACCTTGTCCTCTCCTCATCCATCCTGAGCTTCAACATCGGCGAAGTCCGAACCCTCCGTCAGCAGAAAGAAAGAGGAAATTACCCAATTTAAACAGGAAGTGCTGCGAGGTGACCAGTAGCAGTCCACAGGGAGATGGGGATGGTATGCTCTTATGGATGTGTGTGCATGTGTGAGGCTTTGGTATGTGCTGGCCTACCTCTGGTCCTGCTAAACCACTGTTTTAGCAGTTTGGGGCAGGAAACAGCTGTGGAGAGTGAGGTAGAGGTTAAAGTCTGCACACAGCCGTTTGAGGGTTACAGTGCGCTGTTTGCCAAAATCAATCAAATTGCACGAAGCTGGGCTTTTACTGAGCTCGAAAAACCACATCATGTTAGCACATTCGCACAGACACAGGCTCCAGCGCACTGTCAGTCATGCTGGATAACACGTGGCCACCGTGATGGAGGTGGATCTCGTGACGATATATTCAGTCATGGGTTCTTGAGGTATTTTCATCTCAATGATTGAAAACTGGCACGGTTTTAAGAATTAATTTATGTGCATTTTCAAGATGAAAGCGGCCCGAACGAGCGACCAAAATATCAAGCAGATGAGGAGCAAAAGTGAAAAATAAGATGAATGAAGAGTTGAGTGAAACGTCGACAGTCATTGGACTATTTTGAGCTTCACGGTTTGCAATGACGACGTGTCACTTTCTGGGTAAATTAGTCACAACCGGCCACATCACCACAATTCACTGGGTGGCTTCTCTGTGGCTTTTAGCTCTTGACAGTTAACATGTCTTCCACTAATGAAAACCATAATGCTACAAACTGATGGATCGCTATGGGTGAGAGTAAACTGTACAGAATGTTAACTGGCATTTGTAAAAAATTGATGCAGACGCTCGCCATTCACTTCCGAAGTGCAGCCTGAAGCACATTTGATTTGTATTCCCATGTTTTCCGAGCGATTCGACCTGTAGCTTGTCCCTGCCAGAGCTGTGGCATTTTGGGTATGCAAGTCCCAAGAGCCTGTTGTCAGCTCTGTCGGGTAAAAGGTGAAATGTGACACTTGTGTCAAGCCTGTGGGCAACTCCAGCATTCACACATGATGCAATGACAAAATAACCACAACTCAGCTGAATGGTCCAACATGTCTGAATGATTCGATGTCTTGAGAATGATATTAGAGCTCAAGGGGTTAGTTTTGCACCAGTATGTGAACAGTATGAACCAGTATGAACTTTTTTATGAAGAGACGTTGGACAAAATAACAGAAACATACAAATATTTTACAACACCCCACATTGAGGCCTCTCTGACATTGTCTCAACAACAATTCATTGTTATATTATGAGCTTCACAAAGGCACAATCTGTATTGCATTATATCGTACAATTGTTGCTGTTACTCTGTCTGCAGCTGTTCTGTACACTGGTTTTGTGACCCCCTGGTTGAAGTTGAGGCATCTGCATTTGTTTGCATGTTCAACTGTGAGACGACCCAAAAAGTGGGAGACTGGGAGGCATTAGCAGGTAACAGGAGAAGCCCCCTTGGGACGGGCGGAGGGAGCTGGTGGGTAGACCAGTGAAAGATGCTGTCACTCCCCACATCTATGACCTCCGCATATTATTCCTTGTACAACTCCACATAAACTAATGCAACAAGAGAGACACCACAAAAACAAAAGCCGAGTCCCAGGGGAGCCCCCCCGAGACAAAATACCTCATAATCCATTTTGTGTCAGATCAGTTTAGGACACTCATATATTACCTCAGACCTCTTTCTGTCACCCTGTGCCCCCTGGGTAGTAATGACTGGTTCGTCCAGAGAAAAGAACATTATTGCTCAATAGCTGATAACGAACGGTTAATCTGTCGCGCTTTTTTAATAATCGTCTGACATTTACTGGAAGCAGCTGGTACTGGTATTTATAGAATGATCTGAAATTTCATTCTATCTGTTATCCAGCTGCCGCGACTGCATCTGGCAAGCAGCCTGCTTTACCTTGGAAGCCATTTTTCTCTCCCTCTCTTTCCCAGCTCTCTCTCTCTCTCTCTCTCTTTGGTTGTCTCGCAAAAGTGTTTTCATTGAATATAAAATGGAAACAAGGTAAAGTTTGGCAATGATTACACCAGTAGCTGCACCCTGGATAAAGATTATCGGCTTTATAAAAGAAAGGATCGTGAAGCAGTGTTGCGATTTATCCAGAAGGCCATAGGGCCAATTGACCTGCTGCAATAGATGCTTCAACACAGTGATACTGATGATACGCTCTAACGTTTTGCAATTACATGCTTCAATCCAATCTTGTACTGTAAATGCTTACAATGTTTTCTATATATTAAAATGATCTGTTATTTGGTTCCCAGATCAGTGTATAAGAGCATGTTAAGTACATTTAAATGCTTGTATATGTGCTGTCATCGGAGCAGACACTCTGAAGAGCTATGTGCAGTACTCTGTGTCAAAGTTGTAAATTATACGACCAGTTTGAGGGTTGGTTTGGAAGCTCTCTTATGGCTCCCTAGCACATTTTTTATGGAATACAGTTCCTTAAAGTGAAATTCCATGCAAAAGTAGAATTCCCACATGTTGTAGCTATGGTAGACAGTTTAACCTGGAACAGTATGAAAAGTTTTCTCTCAGACACGGACACAAAGGAGCTGTAACTCTTTGTATGCGCCATGTATCATTTGTATTGACATAATTTGATTAAATATTTTATAATTAATTTTACTAGTGAAACTTTTTGCTTGCTCCGTCCAAAACAAAGTCTGAGTCTGAGGTCAACCGCAGCACAGCACCCCTGGATCTGGGCTGCTTGTTCAAAGACCTTTGTGCTGGGTGGATGTTTGTTGTCATGGTTCCTTAAATCCCATGCTGTGTTTGTGGATTCAGTCTCTTACTGTTGATCGCATAGTTTATTGAAGACATCAAAGATTTTTTTTTTTTTGCTGTAGCCCTTTTTCTTTCTCTATGGAAGAAACGTGTTAATAATCTGTGATAGGGTGGATCTTTTGAACATGATTTTTCTCATTCCAGCAGCTGTAAACAAGGTAAGACAAACAAAAACTGCTTTTGAGGGGGTTGTTGTATATCACACACTCGCACACACACAATTTTGTTTAGAGTCCACGAATCTAAATAGAGGATCCGCTTTTGCACGTCACTTTACAGAGCCGTGCTGTTCTCTCCAACAGCCCGGCCATTACACGCAACAACGACACACACACACACACATGCACAGATGCAAACATGCCATACTAAATTGGTCTAATATTTACAGACTGTCTCTCTAGTGAATCTGGCCAAGGAGATTTGTGTGAATCCTCCCAGAGCCACGCTACACCCACATCTGTGGAACGCCACTCCCTCTGTGATGTGTCCCTCTGGATGGAAGATTACAGATGACCTGAGTGTGCCTCCGACAGCAACAGATGAAAGAGCAGCAATCTATTCACACCTTAGAAGAGAGATACATTACGGATGTAGAATATGAAACCATATAAGAGCCTATCAGACAAGAAATCAACTCTTTTTTAGCATAAATAACCCAGTGGTATTCTATATGTGTAATGAATACTAGTTCACAACTAGTGCATTGGCAGTGGTAGAATGTAACTAAGTACATTTACTCAAGTACTGTAATTATGAGGTACTTGTACTTTACCTCAGTATTTACATTTTATGTCACTTTATACTTTTACTCCACTCCATTTTGAAAGCCAATAATGTACTGTTAACTCCACTACATTTATTTGACAGCTTTAGTAACTAGTTACTTTGCATGTTCAGATTATTAATAGAAAAACACATGCATCACTAATTATAATTCAATAATATGATATATTATTATGCCGAAATAGGCGATTCTGCATAATAAATCTGCATAATTTCGATACTTAAAGTATTAAGTATAAATAAATAAATTTAAGTATACATTTTGATGCTAATACTTTTGTACTTTTACTTAAGTAAGACTTTGAATGTAGGACTTTCACTTGTAACAGAGTATTTTTACATTGTAGTATTGACACTTTTACTTAAGTAAAAGGTCTTAATACTTAATACTACTACTACTACTTAATACTTCTTCCACCACTGTGCATTGTCAGGATGTTTTGTAGCAGATCAGATTGTTGATATATATTTATCTGCTGTTCCAACTGTATTTTACAGAATATTTCTGCCCTCTTCTAACTTAATTAAACAACTTTAAATTACCTTGGTATTGAGTGCATCATTTATTGTGTTTTTATATAAAAATGGTCCGCTTGTACAGTTCAATGTGTGTTATGTATGCTGTTTGATTCAGTGTGCATTTACACCTAATGTAATAAAGATGGATTAAAATATTTCCAGTCTTCTTTGAGCTGTCAACATTTCCCTCCAAATAATTAGACTGTTTTTTTAACGGCCCTGATTCAGCGCAGACTCATCTGCTGAGGGCCGTGACTGAGCTTCTGAAGAATGTGTGTTAAATTTTCTAACACGTGGCCCTGTCTGACTTAGTTTGGTGTCAGTGTGGCACGTTCTAGCGAGGTGCACGTTAGGAACCTCTCTGGATCACGGTCTGTTTCTGTTGGAACGCTGGGCCACATATTTGAGCCACATGTGTGTGTTTGAGACGGAGAGCCCAAATGAAACACACATTGGGACGCAGAAGTGCTGCGTCTGCAGTCGGATTCCTGGAAGCAGACCCACGGGCTGAAAAACAGGGGATAACTGTCACGGCTGAAATGGTATTCTGGGAATTATTTGACGGACATCTCATTGTTATGGTTTTATTTCTTTTTGAATAGTTTGGAAGCTTTGCTACTGTGTCTGTTTTTCATATCTTGCTGCAGTGACTGTCATTTTTTGACAGAGGGCAGCAGTAAGCCATTTAAAAACAAACATGCTTCGCTTTGGTCTGAAACCAGAGCCACATGCCAAAGACAAGCCATGAACTTAAGTTGATCACACTCTGCCTAATTTGTCCAATTTAAGCTTGTTTGATTCACTGGTTGAAAATTGTCTGTCTGGGGAGAGCCAAACCACCATTCGCTCCATCTCCAAAGCATATTTGAAAGGCTGCCAGCCATATTTGGGGTTGCATGCGCATTGCAGCATTGAAACAATATGTCATTTTAGAGCATGGCTTCATTTGAGCAATAAGCAAATATGCTGATGGAGCGATCTTGATATTGTGCAACAGAGTGGATGACAAGGGGAGTAACAGGGGTTAAAAGACACTATCAACCTTTTGTCATAACACTTTTTTCTCTCAAATCTCTCGGATTGTTGTGTTGGCCTCTTGAGACCTTTTTATAACTGCAGTCTCCCATATAAGAAGAATAATGGTCCTTATGTGTGCCCCTTAAGAGTTTACATCACCCCATAGACCCAACCGTGTGAAAAGTAATCTTCTCTTTGACAGGCTGTAAAGACAGTCAATAGGTTTCTGTGTCCTTCTTCTCACGGCACATTTCTGATCACAGCTCGATCCGCTCAGTGCTGCCGACAGTTAAAAACCCTGTCACTCAAACTTGAACAGTTGTTTCATATTTACTGGAAACAGAGGCATGATATGACAGGGTGTATGCATGAACTGTAATTGAACTCATGGGTGTTAGTTCTTGTTATCTGAACACAAATGTGACAAATTAGCTGTAGTTAAATAAGGCGTCTTCTGCAAGATCACTGGAACAACAGATAGTGAGGCTTTATGTGTCACGGCGTGGCCTGGTGGAAAACCGTTATCTATCAACATCGCATTCTGAGTGCGTGTCCACTGTTGGTTAAGACGGAGGGAGGGCAGGACATTAAAATACTCAGAGAACTGACCGTACTTGCTGGCGTCCCCCAAGGCCCCGTCGAGAGCCCGTTCTCGCTTGTCTTCATAAACAGAGGTTGCTCGGGTACAAAGTGTGTGTGGGGGAGGGTTCATTTCTGCAAGGGTTCGTGTACTTGAGCTTGGCATTTTTCATATTTACATTGCTTGATCGTCTCAGTAGATCTGTTTATGATATTTTCCCCCTCACTGTTTGTTTGTAGTTCTTTCTTCTCAACTAATGCTCTCCTCCATCTCCCCTCCCACTCTTTTTATCTCCCTCTTCTGCACGGTCGCTTTCTAAATTCATTCCCGAAAAGATTTTCTTCATTGTTCTTTGATATATGTGTTTGACATATTTGATTTATATTTCAAATGCACATAAAGGAGGTCTGTATAGAAAGATGACAGATATTTGACAAAAACATAGCTGGCTGTTGTGACTATGAAGTGAATAGAGACAGAAACCAGACTGTTTGTGACTGCAGCAGCAGCAAGTCTATTTCCCCTGGCAAACCTGTAAAAAAAAAAAAAAAATAGGCCAGAAAATTTTGAAGCAGATCCATTTCCACTGCACTCAGTTTACTTTTAACTGTTTCAGCCCGTCTGTCCCACACCTGGTCGCTGAGCGTGGCACTGAACAGAGCACGCTCTGTTCTGCGCCCAGACAAATCTGCCGAGCCATACGGAAAATAAATCAGCTCCACATTCATTAAACAAAAAAGCTGTGGGCAGATTTATTTCATTATTGGGTCTCTCTCATTTTTAGCATCCGCTTAGCTTTTTGCCCTCTACCTTCTACTTCTTTTTTCTCCCCCTCACAGCACTTTAACTCTCTAAGGTAATCCTCCATCTCATTCCTTTTGGCTCCTTGTGGAGCAAAGGGCCTCAGCCGTGCTTCTCCGGTGGATCCTCTTCAAAGGGATCCAGTGTATGGCTTTTGTGTCTCCACCTCTTTGCTATCTCCTGTGCTGTGGTTTGTGAGGTGCTGTGAAAAACGCTGGCCCAGCCACCCTAAAATTGCTGCATAATGACCCAGTGAAATGTCCCCTACCAGGAGAGCCGGGGCTCTCTGAAACAACACAGACGAACCTGCACAAATATGCTGCTCTGTTTATGGAGAAGCAAAGCCCTCATGGAAATAATCGGCCTATTAGGGTCAGATATTTCAAAGTGTGCTATCTGTTTTCCCCCTTTACCCTCACTTACGGTCTTTGATACAATTCCCATGCCCCGTCCCCCAGCGGCAGCACTTCTCTATGATAAAATCCATCCCTCACTGATTCTCTCTCTCTCTCTGCGTCTCTGTGGCACACTGTGCGACGATAAAAGTGTTGATTTGTTATCATTCTGACTTTGCGATGCTGGTGCACATTGAGGTCACGGAGCAGAGCAACTGTGAAACCACAGCGCCCAAGTCTGACATTCTCGTGAAAATAAACATGGAGGCATGTCAGTTTCATTTAAAATCTTGAGAGATTGTGTTGAGTTTAATTTTCACTCCCTTTCCTTTCTGAAACTCCACTGCAGAACACTCGTGGTAATAAGACATGAAAGCAATATTTCAGAAAAACAAATAGTGTGGCTTATTATGTTACTGGAACATGACTGGGGCCTTTGAGAAGTATCACCTGTTTTACACACATCGAACAGCCTTGTCTGTGCCCTCCCAGCTGCTGACAGTACGACTAACTCTGAGCCGCTATCAGCTCCATCCTCCGGGCATCCTCTGAGGAAGGAAGCAGGCCAGGCTGCATCAGTGCCCCACAAGCTTTGCACCGCCATCTCCTGCAGGGACACTGGTTATTTTTGGACCGAGGGCGGATCACGTTACGACTACGAGAAGACCCCTCAGACAGGAAATCACCCAGCGCGCCACCCAGCAGCTCCTGCATTCTTGGCTCGCAGCCACCGGACCATGATTGGTGATTCAGCCCCGTATGCAGACGGTGATCAGAGAGAGGAAAGCCCAACAGAACAAGAGAGCCATCTTCCTTTCAACTGCGGATGACCTCCACCCCGCTGAAATCTCGGCACACACAAACCATCAGCCAGGAATATATATCACCACACCCATCAAGCTTGTGCATACAGTACATAGTTTGCTCTGCTTGTGCAATATATGATGGGTTTATTCCCAAGTAAAGCTTGTTGCAAATCATCATACATTTTGGCTAAACAATATAATTTTTTTCCCACTAGAAATTAACATCTTAATTAAAAAAATAACCCTAACCCTAATGCCATCATTCAAAACATTGTCACGAAATTCAATCTGTTTGATTTGTGTACATAGACACGAATTTCCCTTTTATTTTTTGATGCACAGCATGACTTATACAACGTATTTTTCATGCGTTTTCCTACGAATGTCCGGCAACACGTGACGCACGTGGCAATTTCAGCTCCAGTCTTTTCAAAATAAGACTAGCCCACTTAGTTAGGTTTTGGAAAAGATTGCCGTTTGGGTCAAAATAACACCGGAAGTGGCGTAACTTAAGTACGGAAATTACGTGACAAAAACTACCTGGTTCGCTTTATGAAAAGATCGTGGTTTGGCTTAACATAACTCCCGTGCTGTAATTTAAGTATGTAACTTATGTGACAAATAAATCAACGTTGACTTCTGGTTTCATGCGGAACACAAACACCGGTCTCCTGGGCGAAAGTCTGGTATTTTATGACCCACCCATCCACCCCGACCTCCTCCCTATGCGGCATTTACCGCTCTTTATTCTTCCCGGTTCCCAATTATGTTGATTACATAAGAATTTATTTCATGCTGACCATCACGAAAAAAAGGGAAATTCGTGTCTATGTACACAAATCAATTCATTCAATTTAGTGATCATGTCACGAACTGCTGTGCTGACCCATCAGTGCCCTGCTATGCCATTCATGCTTGCATCTTTTTACTCTGTAAGCATCAATAAAGGTTTCTTTTACCGTTGCTCATAATGAGGAAGCCTAATGCTTGCACAAACTACGGTTTTATTCCGCAATGGTCTACGGAGGTGAAGGCCAGATTAAATCAAGCTTCTACATGACTGAAATATTTCCTGGATCATTACTGTACGCTGGCAAGACGCTGCATAATGCAGTCATGTGTTGTGCTATTTGTTTCATATGAACATTCCTGGGGTTAGCTGAAAAACCACACGGTTATTATGTGGGGAATATCAAAGCCTGTGTGGCCACCGGGGCTGAAGCGGAGAGCGTGGGAGGTTTGTGACATACCCCCGATTTCTCTCCATCTGCCCACCGAAAAACATGCATGAACTGTATTTGTGTGCATGTCTGCATGGCGAGGAGAGAGGACACCATGCTGCGTCTAATGAGGTTGTTTGGCTGTTTTGCAGCGGACTTCCAGTTCATTTCAATGGAGCATCATCACACCCGCAGCCAAACTCCTCCTGGGGGGAATCCTCAGTGAGGCCATATGAAATGTAGGTAAATAGTTTTTTAAATGTTGTGTATTCATAATAAAAATAAACAATATTATTACATTGTTAAATCAAAATCAGGACTGTGCCAAGTCAATTCAAATCTGGATCATTTTGTGTCAACTTTCAAGGTTCTTTTGTTTGTATGTGCATCTCTGTGTTTTTGAGAACAGGAATGTGTGCCAGTGCCGGGTTTATTGGTGTTCACATCAGCCTGACCTCAGGGTGTAAAGGGCTGTTGCTTCACCGTTACTTCACCAGCTCAGGTTACACATCAACCATCCAACCTCGAAGAAAGCAAAACTGAGGTGACCACTGCCTGAAGCAGTCTCTCACATGCAAATACACCAAATCTCCACAACACCACATAGCATTTGGCGTCCTTTTTGGATTGTTATATATGGGCAAATATAAGTTAAGGTAGATCCCAAATGCACTCTTCACTCAAGACTCCCATCACGCCTTTCAAATAAATACACACATGAACGAACACACAGCTGCCTAAGTAAGTAGTAGTTATATAGTATTGACCTTAGAAAGAGATATCTGGAATTGATCTTGTCAGCTCACATTTGACCCCTGACCTGTAATCACCTCTTAGAAGCTAGGACAGAGGGATACTTGACACTATAATACATGTGCTCGTCCTTGCAAGTACAGTCCCCAAAAGTGCAGTTGTTAGAGAGATATCCTGTGGTGTGGTGTTTCAGCCCAATAATGGACATTGTAGGCCCTTGCAGGACTGTGAAAGTTACTGACACCTATATATTACTCGGTATTTATGGGTCGGGTTTCTGAACTTCACCACGACACCCTCCTTGTCTACTGAAATGTTCGTCTCGAAAGATTCACACAAGCTATTGAAGCACAGGGTACAGAACCGACCCATTACTATGGCGATCTTTTAGCCTCCTCTCATGCGCATTAGCATCACAAGTAACCTAATGGGTGTAGAGCGATGGGAAACTATGTGTGGGGGATGATGTATAACTCTAAAAGCGTCATTCATCTCATTGTTTTTCTCACTTTAAGAAGCAAATAGCCTCACATCTCATTTCTTATCTCTATACGATGAAGGCCGTGCTGGTATCCATCCACTCTGTGCAAAAGGGCAGCAGCTGAGGGAGCTAGAAAACAGTACAGAAGCTCACTATAAATAAATGGATTCATGGTGAACTTCTCTCCCATACAGCCTTGGGTACAGTACATTCATTGGTTGGAAGGTATAGTGGATAGAGAGTGAGGAAGAAGGAGTCAACCGTCTCCGCCTCTTTCATCATTTCCCTGCTCCCTCCACACCGCCGCTGCCCCAGAACCCACCTTCATTAAAACTCACTAGAGGGTTATGAATGGGCCTGTCTGGCCTGCTGCATGGCCTTGAGAGCCCAGCTGGTTCCTATTAAAGACTCTCACCATGTGCGTGTATGTGTGTGTGTGTGTGTTGCTGTGGGTGAGAGAGAGAGAGAGAGAGAGAGAGAGAGAGAGAGAGCCCAGTCATCTGACACTGAGGGGTAACAGGTTCTAGTTAATCCCCGGCAGGTAGCTCTGATGAGACCCAGGATTCAGGTGCTGCCAGAGCAGAGCAGAGGTGGGGGGTGAAGGGAGGGGAGCGACCGTCTGTAGGTAAAGTGGAGGTAGAGAAAAGACATGTAACCTTTGTTTCCCGGCCTTATAGGGGGGTGTCCATCCCCAAGAACATTATCTCCCTTTCTACTCCCAGTCCCATCCTCCTCATCCTCCACTTCCTTCTTTTTTATTCTCGTCTTCCTCCTGCTTCCACTCCTTCCCCCTCCTTCCCGCCCCGGTCGCTTGCCTCTTTCACTGCCTCTCCGCTCCTTCTCTTTCACCTGCCTGCCCTTTGTAATTTATAGGAATAAATAAAAAAAAAAGTGTTGTCCTCTTTTTTTGGTCAGACATAATTTTCCTGGCCGCAATCCAAACACGAGGATGGGATATCGGGCCCCAAGCCCAGACATTTTGGGCCCATTTTTATGAAAGTGTATAAATCTAAGCGAGCCACAGAGGGGAGGTATATGCTCAGTCCCATGGCCTTTTGTTCTCATGTTGGTCTCTTATTGCAGTGGCGGGGGGGTGGAGGACTGAAATAAAACTGCACAAATGAAGAGCCCATGGTACAGTAGCTTAATGTGTCATCCGAAAACAAGGGTCGACTTCATGCATGTCTGAGCCTTAGCGGTCGATTTATTAAGGAGAATAATGGGAGTTACAAGATTACTATGATTATAGAACATGATTACAACATAAATCCATGTAATCCCGTCATCTTTGATTTATATATTCCAGCCCTTTCATGCTGTAGACCCACATAAAGAGCCCTTATTTTACATTTGCTCCATGTACACAAATTGAAACCCATGGTGACCATTAATAAAACATGACAGCATGGCTTGTGTAAAACTGATATTTGAGCCATCTGCGTATTGACGAGGCTGCTTTGAGTGTCAGATGCTAGATAGCTGTACATCACTGTGCTCGTGGTGACATGGAAGAGAAAGACACGGAAGGTGGACATGTCTTTATTTATGATAGCACTTTGTTTGTTGGACAATATGGTTTAAATTGAGTCCACTCACACTATCCCCCCCCCCTCCCTCTCCCCTCTTTGTATTCCCAGGCTTCAGTAAATCGCCTCACTTACGTCGAGGTTTACATTCTCATGCCCTCCCAACCACCAGACCCCCAGCTCCCACCCCCTACGAACAGATTTTTTTTCCCCCTCCACTCTTTCTCCCATCAGTAACACCCTCATTCACAATAGCTATACCCCCCGACCATCCTATGCTGCACAGTGCAACACATGTGCTTCCAATTAGGCCTTCTTTTGTGAAGAAGTGAGGCTCCTCAGACCACCGCCTCCTTCTTGTATTCACACACCCCCACTTTAGTTCACATGAACACATTACGTGTACAAAACATTAGGAGCACCCTTTCAATGTTGAGTTACACACTTTGGCACAATTCAAACTCATGTCATCAGTCATGTCGCTACTTCAATGTCCACGCCTGCCTCCCATTCTTTGTTTGTTTGATGAAGAGGATTTAGGTGTAATGGATCAAATGAGAGGATTTACTTAATCGTTGTATTTGACAGGAGATTCAGATGAGGAAGTGTTTAAGTGTATAATGTTTACTGTCAAAAATGTCTTCATTTCTTTACATACACCACTATCTATTCATCCTAAGTCACATCACAGCTAATAGCCTGACTAGACAATTGACTCTATACATCAGGCTCCCTGTAATTACATGATTATGTTTATATCTGAGTCATTAGTGTTTGACTCTTGGGAGCTGTTACTGCACTGCAGCCCACTGAGAGTCACACTGTAGGTGTTAACAAAATCACCAACTTTGTGAAGTTCTGGTTGTCACCACTAGAGGAGCCCCTACGACACATGAACACCACCGTCTCTATTCGGTGACTAACAGTCAGAAGAGTTGCTGGTGTAGAAGTCTGTAGCAGGGGGGCTTTTATTTGTCACACTTCAGTGAAATTCTTGCAATCAACTTTTCAATCATCTTCCAACCACTGATGGTTCCTGTGGTCTCCTCTAACCCTCAAACAGCCGAGGGGTCTTGGAGGTCTTCCATCACACATCATTCAATATCAGATTGTGCATCAACTTTAATAAAATGTGAAAATATGAGCATGTGCACGCACGCATGTTAGTTTGTTGTTTACCAGTGACTCACATAGCCGCATTGTTTAAGTGTAGCTATTTTCTAGGCCGCTGCTGCGGCTTGTGATTGAAATTACTGTTGCCAAGGAAACGCTCTAATTTGGCTTCATTGTAGACATTGTGGTTTGAGCAACAGGTGCCTGTTATTTTTGGTTGCTTTGTTGCAGGGTGCTGTGTGTTTAAGTGCCTCTGTTTGTGCGTGTGTGTGTGTGTGTGTGTCTGCAGTTTGTGTGCTGATGTGTGTCCTAGCATGCTACCTTTGCATCTTCAGAGGGACCGAAATACACAGCCGCAAGCTGAGGCAAGCAGGAGCAAATAAGACACTGCGGTTCGCAGAGCTCCGCACCCATGGGATCCATAGCATTTGTTTACCCCCCCACCACCTCTTGAAGGTGTGAGATTTTTTTTTAAAAATGGTTCTTTAAACCTCTGTTCGGTTCACACAAGCAAATCAGGCACTAGGGTGAGAAAAATCAGGTTACTAAAGTTGTTGTGTGCTCTGAAGCAACCGCCACTCGACTTGACCTTTCAATTTTTCCATTCCTCTGTTTTACTAAGCTGATGCATCAGGGTTTGAGCTGAAAGCTATGCTAAGTAGATACAGTGTGATTAGACCTCACAAACATCAACCCTCTCTCTGTGATATGAAACCGAGAGCAGTCACCGCTTACCATTCATTTAAATGACAGATGTTAAGACACCGCAGCCTCTTCACAATCAACATCTTGTGAAATATAACTAATAATTTGCCATTTCAGCTGATGTTACAGTAACCTTGCAGAGAGCTTGATAACATTTCAATCAAAATGGCAAATTTAGAAAGTAGATCTACTTTTGCACATCTCACTTATTGATTGATAATATTATTACTTAGAATACTAACATACATGTTTTTTGTTTGTCCTTTATGTGAAATTTGACTTGTTTGCAATGGACTGGCTCCATTACGGTCTTAATAAGCATTAAGATGCTGTATTGCGTGCTGTTTTTCTGACTTAAACTGATGAACATGGCTGAATAGACAACGCAAGTTTCTTTTTATATCACCGTTCACACACACACGCAATTCAAAGTGCTTTACATAAAGTGAAGAAATGCATTAGAGGAACTGGGTCTATATTCTTCGAGCAAATCAGAAAGTCACGCACAGTCAGTCTGACAATGACACATATAATCTTGGACAATGGTCCTGATGGTTGTTTGGAAGAGAGGCTAATGGGTTTTGCACAGCTCGACGCTGCAGACAGTGGCCGGGCAGTGTTTCCACCACAGAGCTGTCTACACGGTGCTGCACATTCTTAAAAGTGCTGAATTATTCTGATATTAACACGGACGGTCATACTAAATTATTCCATCATCACACAACAATTCAACCTTCTGGTAAAAACAGCAAACTCAAAAACCAGAGGTAGCAGGGAGGCCCATGCAGTGGTGTTTACCACACGCCCAGACAGCTGTTTTGGGCATAAAGTCACACTCCTAGATGCACACTGACACTGTACACTCACAAATATACCTCACTCTTGCTGGTTCTGAGGCATTCAGTGATAAATGTCTTGCAACCGGGGGGCTCTTTTGACCTTAGCCACTGTGTCCACCCACCCCAGGCCCCAGGGAGTCCACCTCCCTTTGACCTCCTCCTGCCTGGCTGATCTATGTTTGAGAGAGAGAGGGAGACGCAAAGAGAGAAGGAGGGAGAGAAAGAGTTCTCTTACCCTGTGACCTCTCGCCAGGCCCTGAGCAGGGAGTGGGGTTGAGCCCACCACGCCACATGAGGCCCCGCTGCATGGTGCTTTCCTCCTCTGTTATTCCAACTCTCTGGTTACAGTCCTAAACCCAAGGGGGTCTTTAACGGGGGCCTTGGGATCACAGGCCTGACTGTTAACAGCTCCAAGGTGAAAGGCCTCGGACGCTGCCCTAAGCCCTCCGTGTTACATACTCCCGTGGCTTAGCAAACTCCTGGGAGACTCAGCTTGCTCCTTGGGGTTGTCTTGTTGGCGTGCACTGCCTAGCTCTAGGGATACCATGGTATTATATTACTGTATGTGCACAATTTAAAACTGGCATTTAGCTTTTTTATGTCAACATGTAATTGGACACATTTTTCAAAAGTATGGCATCAAATGCATAGATAATTCAACATCTTTATGCTACTGATAATTAACACTGACCTGAATGTCTGAAGGGAGTAGTCAGCAGTGTTTACTCGATTCTGACATGTCATGTAAGTCACCCAGCCGCCATCTAGATTCTTTCCTCCTTACATAATGATGGATTGCAGGGGAGAAAGTGAACTTCTAATCATTCAAATATATGCATGCTTGTCAACTAAGTGTTCAGCTTTTGTTTCAGCCCTTCTCCCGACCCGACAATTTATCTTTTTGACAGTGTCAGCTCAGAGAAATTTTCCATTATCTCGCTAACCATTATCTGCTTATGTACCACATTTAAACCTGTCAAAATCAATCCGAACGTGGTAATTGATGTGTGATCCGTTGCGAGCCTGAAGACCCTCTGCTCTTTTTGTCAAAATTACACTTGTCATTTTCTATCTGGGGACATGCCTCTCAAGATAACAGTTGTTCTTTTCTCACAGGTGTGATTTGTCTCCTCTGTCATTTCCATTTGACTCTTCACCCCCCTCTCTCAGTTAATCATATTAGTTTTTAAAGATTTGCTCTATATATTCAGGAAAACTCTTGTTGGAAAACATCTGGAGTTAAGTATTGTGTGATTCATGGCATCCTAGCCATGATAAATAGATTGAATATAATAGAGCTCATTTATGAAAATCACAATATTTGGAAATTAGCTCTAATGCAAAAACAGAGAGGAGATTATCACCATTATCCTGATCAAGAAAGTTAAAAAGCTAGCAGAATGTCACTACTGCCACTGTCATCTTGGCTTGTCAGCAAAGAATTTTGTTCCACAGCCGTGCCCATAATAAACAAACCACACACTCACATCACTCTTCATTTATGTCACGATTGCTAAAACAACTTTTTTTTTAAACATGCACTCAATCTGACTCAACTTGTGCAAAACAGCATTGGCAGATGGTACATTGTGATAGTAACTGCACTGTTGTGTCTGGCCTTGCTGAGGATTTCCTCTGGGAAGTGTCTGGCTGCAGTTGTGATGATGCTCCATTGAAACTGGGTGGAGGTCCGTCGCTTTACAGCTCAACAGGCTGCTCTAGGTGAAGAGCAGGATGATCTTCTTCACTCAGACACACTTACATACAGGTGGGTGTACACACACACGCATGCAGAGCGAGAGGCCAGTTGGATGAGTGATGCCCCATGTGTGCAACTTCTATTCAACACATGCAAACACAGGATGTAATGTACAATTCATCGGTGGTCTCTCTGGCATGTTTTACTAATTCTAAACGATTTGTGGTATTCAATGTTAGCTACATCAGCTTATTTTTAGTTTTTAATATATGTACATGACTGTTTAGAACCAAAACATACTGTAATTATGACGCAATAGACAATTGTTTTGTTTGAACAATCACAAGATAAGCTCTCTCCTCTTACTGACTGTTCCCGACAATGGAGTCCTGAATCATCATGTGCTTCAGTCTTGTTTTGCAACTGCTTGCTTGCGTCTCCAATGACCCTTGACGTTCTACTATCTCAGACACGCAGACACATCACACCTACGCTGGTCAGCCAGCGGCCTTGCTCCTCTATTGTCTCCCATCCCTGCAGTCGTGACCCCGAACGCCCCACCGCAGGGGTCTGTTCCTATTTATAATGGGGGGGTTTCCTCCTCTTGTATTGTTGCTGTTTGCCAGCACTTCCTCCTTTCATTCACTGACCTCTTCTCTACTTCCTGTTTGTGCGGCGGACCAGTGGTCATCCCAAGGGTAGTTTGGTAAATCCTCTTAATTACTGCGGGTAAAAGGGTGTGGTGGAGGCTGCATAGAGTGGAGGAAGTCTGGATCCCCTATGATGTGTCCTAATATGATCACCTTATCCTGTCGGACCAAAGTGAAGTACTGCACATTACATTACATTCAATTGGAAGATGATTTTGTCCATTTTTTAAATGTATTTAATTATTTTTCTGCAAACATATACATTGGGTACAGTTTGGGGTTCAGTGTCTTGCTCAAGGGCCATCCAAAACATTGACAGGAAGAGGTCAAGATCGAACCACCAACCTTGGGATCAATGGCTCTAACTGCTTCCTGTAGCAGTCGGATATGATCAGTCCATGAGGAAAACTGCATGTTCTGTGTCATGCTTGCTATAACTTAAGATTAATATTAAAAATTAAGGTCATTTTGTTACTTTTCCAATAAAATAAGTGTGCCAATATATTATGCTTTATTCCTAACCTCCTTTTTGCAATATTTTCTTCATAGTGGTATATGAGGCTGTTTCCATTACATATCCTAAATAAATTATGTGACGACATGTCAACAGTCTCTTCAATAGTTTGCACTGAAAACAATATTTAATCCGAACACAGTGGGTAAAAAAGGTTAAAAAACCTACCATTGACTCCAAGATATTCCTACTTTAACTGAAATTGATGTGCTATTTAGAGCAACAAATATAAGGTCGGCCGTCGCCGTTGCCGTTCGATACCACCGCACAACGCACCCTTTAGCGGCGGTATGAGATGCACCGGGCTTTCCATTAACTACAATATAAACCCAGTAGGTGGATGGGCCCAACAAACCAAAGTTTTCTCATACAACGGTTCGTATGATATCTTACGAAAAACGTATTATTACTTATATACTTAACGTATTAGTTGGGATGAGAATGTGTGAAATCCTCTGACCTTTGCTGAAATCTACTTGCTCATTCAACCCTCACAGGGTTAAAATGCCCAATTCAGAAATTGGAAAGTCCTCTTTTTTGAAACATTATCAGTGTTGTTTGGTAGAATCAAAAACAAGCTGAAGCTAACTTTTAAACAGCATTGCTTATACCATCCATATGAAATTATCTATTCTCATTCTTATTCTGACTAACTTTTCTGTAACTTTTCCTGCCACCAAGGACCCATTATTCATCAATTTATGAAGATCCAGGCTGGTGGTGTGCAGTCGCCTCTGATTGCAGAACAATCTGTGAGTTCCACTTCAGATCTCGTGTCCCAAGAGAGACCTTTTTATAGTTTAACAGGAACCAACCCTCCCATGTGGCTTCTACTCATCTGTGCGAATGACATAGTTTTCTTCATAATTTATCTCCGTTATTTTCTCTTCTGTTTTATGTTCCTCACGCAAAGTAATCAGCAGTCATGAGGGAAAAGTGAGTATGTTTTTTTGTGGTGATGGCGAAGGCGAAGGGTTAAAAACTGGAACACAGTGATACTTTACAGCTTAAACTCCAAATTATAATCACATGCATACTTAGTTTTTCCAGTTGTGTGCCAGCCTTTTGTTATTCAGAGACTATGGCCTCAAGTGTTTAGATGAGCAATTGAAAATAAACAATACAGTTGACACTGCAATTCAATATCAAACGATCTCTGAGCTGAAGCGTGGGCAATGCGAGTGAATGGCTGACCATTGATGCATACTTCACTTTGTTGCCCGGCCGAAGTTAAAACTATGGCAGGAAATGATGTAAATGGTGACCTGGAGAGGCAAAAACATTGTATAAAGGGAGTCTCATGAGAGTCTGGCTGACAATGGATCAAAATGAGACCAGGAACAATGGAACACAAGTTACTGACAACATTCACAGCCTCGACCAGATGCTAGTGTGAGAAAAAAAACCTGTAGTTTGATTATTTGGACCTTTGAGCTGTTGGAGCCAAGGCTACGGCCCACCTGGATGTTACAAAGCCTCATCATACAGACATGGGGGGCTGAACTCCAGCTCATGGGCTCTTATCTCATTCCGACATCTGTTTGCACTGGGTCTTCCAGATGTTTCCTGCTTGGCTTCTGCTGATTCTAAGCTGGGCCAAGGGCCTGCATGCGCACTTGCCTGTCCTCTCAGCCCAGTGTTGCTGCTAGACCTTTGGGTCCCATCAAATGTGTTTACCTAAGGCCCCACACTGATAGTAACTTGGCGACAAGGCTAAATCATATTCCAAATGTCATCATCTGTGGGAGAGGCGAGTTATTTTTGATACAGGGCAAGTGCTTTGGCCTTCAAGAGGCGCAAATGGGAGGGTTTTTCTCTAAGTACTTTCTTATCCAAAGGACATTATGTAACTGTACTCTTTCTATCCACCGGGCTAAGGCCCGGTTAAAATAGTCAATCAAATGTGATAATCAGCCAACTGCAGTTTAGTCATTCAGGCCTACGTGACTCCATTCACGGTTTATTTTAGTACCTAATAATGTCCTTTGTTTTGTTTAAGAGAGTCACCTTTCCGCTAAATGCATTTCCAGACTGAAATGTGAACAATAACTCGATCACTATATCTGATGCAATATGTGATAAACATTCAAGAGTGTAGACACGTACACAGCCGTGTGTGAGTCACCGTAGCATAACGTCTTCAGCATTTTTGTTAGATGAGTGTGGAGAGACACTGGACATGGTCCGCTGATTAAGGACAGCGAGAAAGCGGCCATTATGTGACCGTCCGAATTAAGACTTCAATGTCAAGAACCAGTCGAGAATTGTGATGAATCCAAATTTATAAGGAGATTTGTTAAAGCGGGTAAAATCAATATTTTTTTATTGAAAATGGATCACATGATTGCATGTGAAAGGTGTTGCATGTGATGAATCCACAGATAGTTATCACCCAACTCTGCAGCGGCTACACCAGGCCAACTGCTTGCTAACACATTAGCAAACATTACAGCTTGTTTCTGCTGCCCCTTGTGGCCAAAAATTGTTATTACAGATTTCAGAGACATGCCTTTTGATTTAGTTTGGCCCTTCTGTGTTTACAACTACTATGCCCATTGTGCAATGTGTCAACACATGGTCTTTAGTCTGTGTAGTGTTGTGCCAAGCCTCACAAACAACAGTATAATCTGTACAATGTGATCACCATATGTGAAATAATTTCATGCACTACAAGCAGTATATCTAACATAGTTCTCCTTCAGTATGGCATAATAATTGATGCCCCCAGTTTTAGTCATAATGAACTATAATTAGTAAGTAAAAACAACTTAGAAACAAGAAAATAGAGATTCAACAACTAACTGTAAAACAGTGAACTTTTTACTTGGTTATGGCAACATAGAGATGATTTATATTATATTTTCTTTCATTTACTTTGTAACCCTCCCAAAAAAATTACAAAATATCTTGTTGTCCATGATAGATCACTGTTTATAGCAGCCTAACTTTGAGAGCTGAGAATGAATGTGGTTTGTGTTTTCAACATAATTTGGCTGCTTTTCTTACTCAAACAATACGGCAAGAATCTGAACCATAATTCAAGAGAAATGGGATCGATAAGCAGAATCATAATTGGACAGATCTAAATGATATCTGACCCTACTGTGAAGGTAAATGTCAGGTTTAGGCCTCTATATGCAAGACATGTAAGCACACATTGAAATTATAGAGCACCTAAGTAGAAATAGGATCTTTCACCCATACAGTAAGCCTGTTTTCTTCAGGTTCTAGCTTCATTGGTGGCTCACTTGTTAATCTAAAACATTCATATTATTCCATGTCCAGTGTTATGGAGTTGGTTATGAAATAATACATTTTTCTGTCTTGACCAATCACTATTGCTGTTTAAAGCGCCCCCATAGATCGGCCTGTAGGCTTTGATCTTCTGCTTCAGTAACAAAACTGAGAACTACAAACTCTGTATCTGAGCAGTGCAGGGATCAGTGTTTTACTGCAGCTTGATAATAGTTGGAGACAGTCTCTTACAATATGCTGAGTTACTCTATCATCCCTGACAGCAGTGGAGACTGCTTGCCTATCTCTTGTCTCATCCTCTTCTTCCTGATATACTTCTTCTTCCAATTCTGCATCCAACCCTCCTCCCCTGCTAAACCACCCGTTATCTCATCCTAACCCCATTCCTCCTGCACTTCCTACTTCCTCTCATCCCTATTTTCTCTGTCTTTCCTCATCCTCCTGCTGCCTGAACCAACACTGGTGTAGCGATGGAACGAGCTCAAATTAAGTTGGACATTAAACACAATTTATAATCATTTCTTACACAGAAACATTAATTTTATTGCCCATATTTGCAGCTAATTAAATTTTATTATTATTTTATTAGCTTTTAATTACAGGTTCTGTTTGTTGCCCCAGAGAACAAACACATACAAGTCACAAATCCCTACACACCCATGCTGTGTTTGAACGTAAAACACAGCACATTTAACTTGTTCTATGTTCGGAAAAATAACATCTGCTGGAATGCACGGCACAAGGTGCCTGTCACGCTAGGCTGCAGCTCTGCAAGGCGAAGGCGAGAAGTCTGAAGACGAGAAGCCGTAACACGTATTACATCATGAGATGAGTGTCTGAAGCCTGCAGACAGATCACAGAGACATTGTTTGATGGTTTGGCAAATGCGTAAGTGCCACTTCTCTTCACCCACACACACAAACAAACCAAGAACCCTGCCTCACCTCAGACACACAGCGGTTCATGATGATCTTTTTTTTCTTCTCCTACCGCCGATCATAAAAAACATTTATAAGAGAATGATTGCTATGAGAAGAAGTAGAACATGTCAATATCCAGTAATACAACGGATATGGTTCACGCGAATGTGTAAGTATGGTGTTATAATCCAATGGGGTTTTACACTGCTGTATACGACATTGTGGTTTTTCATTTCTGCGTCACTGTGAAGGTGCAGTTATGTCATCGTTCCTGCTTGTTCATTTCAAACCATTTCCAGAGAACGCAGACTTCAAAAACCACCTGGAAATGTACAGACAAATACAGTACATTTGACAAACAGAGAAGCATGACTGTCTGTCAGTTCAATAGCATAACTGTCTGTCAGTTCAATGCGACAAAGATGTGAGATACACAGTATGGATGTAGCAAAGGAAATTGTAACCTGTCTGAAGCCCTCTATGTAAATCTGTTATCAATTTTGAGTTATTTCTAGTATAAGCGTCTATTCCTGGTGAGTTACTGTACTCACACCACTGGCACTGATGTACACTGGCTTTCAGGCAATGGGATCTATTTAATATCCTCCTACGTTTCATTTGAATTATAAGGATCAGAGCATATTTATAGGATGTACTGCCAGGATGTGTGATTCTTTCCAGACCGTTTGGCACAAAGCTTTGCAGAGTGCCCTGCAGATGGTTCTTTTATTCACCTTATCTGCCTTTTTTTTCGCCTTCTCTCTTTCTTTCTCATTTTTCTTTCATAAAATGCTCCGGCTCGGTCTTTTTTGGAGAACGAGAGAGGAAATCCATCAGATCTGCAGCAGTGCACCGTACCTCTGGGCTCATAAATTGTACATGCCTCAAAGTAGCAGGAAGTACCGGCCTAATAGGGTGTATCCTCCAGGTTTCCTGTTAGGTTAACCCATTGGGTCTGGGGTATTCTACCCTGCCATTGGATCAGGAGGCACGACCCCCTCTTGCCCTAACACTTAAAATGAATGGGTCAATAATGCAGTCAAGCTGCAAAGTCACCACTGAACAGGTTTTTTTTCTGCTGTATTTTAATGTATTTTTGCACTGTGCTTTTAACAGAAACATAAACCACCTGGAGAGAAGTTGCTCTGCAAGGTGGATTGGGACGATCCAGGCTGGCCGTGGTGTAACGGATAATGTCTTGTTTGCATGGTAAAGAATGATCAAGAAATCTCACTCGTCAAACAGTTATTGAATTTCCATACCATTATAGAGATCACACTCGCTCAGATGCACACATGCAGACACTATTTCACCGCTTGATTCAATTCCCAGCTCTTCTCTCAGTCTCTAGGGGATGAAGTGTGACTGGCATTTAAAGGGTTAGATCTGAGCGCAGGAAACTCCAGCCTGGAGCAGAGAGAGAGAGAAAAAGAGGTGATCAGGTGCCCCATCTGGATCCAATCCCACCTGGTCCCAGATAAAAATAGAGGCCTCGTGATGGGCCATAGGCACACCAGTCCTTCTTCTTCAAAGGTGTCAGGGGGAGGAGAGCAGTGTGGGTCCACGTTTGTCCTTGACACTGACCCACACTATCCTCTTCATTTTCAAATAATCTATTTTTACTTTCACTTTATTTTATATGGCTGCTCAAATGAAAAAAAAAAGACTGTAAGAAGCCTTCTCCCTGTCTCCCTCTTGGTGTTCTCACACTTCATCTCTGTCCTACGGATAGTTTGCAGGTGCTGGGAGAGGAGCTTTGCGCCACGCTTCCATTTCTCAGCAGCCGTTGCAGTTGTTTCGGCTGGCGAGGAACTGGCCACGGTTTCACCACTGAATTGAGTTAGGCCCTTGAACCGTGGGGGTCGTCCCCCTTGTGCCTCTTTTCACAGATAAAATGCTCAGATAGAACATGTTGAAAGGATATGTTTCCAATTTTGCCACCCTTATCCCCCTCAACCCCGCCATCATCTTTCTTCCTATCTCCCTCCCTCTGTCTGCCTCCCTGTCTGCCTCGGTGCTTGTGTCAGACAACTGATTAATTCCCCAGAGGAGAGGAGAGGGGGGGTCGAGAGAAAGAGAGAGAGTGGGGAGCACAAGAGGTGAATTGATAAATCATCTCTTTATTCATCCACAGGTAAATAAAAAAACATGGCCGTGCTCAGAAATACATAGATCTACCCTCTGACACCCACAGATGCTCTGCATTAATGTCTTCCTGGCCTCAATGTTGTAATTTATAAACTGCTTCTACAAGCAGACCCCAGGGATGACTCTTATCTCTGCTGCTGCTGCTGCTCCTGCTGCTCCTGCACTCGTATGCATATGTGTCTACTGTAGTTGCTCCGAGAGGGATGGTGTGCGTTAAGAGTATCATCTAATTCTAACACACATTTATAGTTGATATAAATAATTTGGTACATGGCCACAAGCCACTGGTAGTAAAGAGCTCCAGTCAGACATTAGTCAAATAGTAGTGTAATCTTTGCATGTGTTTAAACCTAATTTATCAGATGAGGACATTTTTAAATCACATATTTGTCTTTCATTTACATCCTCCCTGTGTACCAAAGTCCTGTGTCAGCGCGGACATTGTATTGACATGCATATGTGACATCTCATCATGATGAAAACAAACTGTTGTAAGCATTAACAGGTTCAGACCCAGCTGTACTTTTTTTTTTTTTTTTTTTCAACTGCTATCAACACAGTGATTATTATTCATCACACTTTTGTAAACATTAACTCGTGGCTGTAATGAATGCATTTAGCGCATATTTCTTCCTGTACACGTTGTTCTAATTATATTTAACAAGGTATGAAATATGCAACAATGTGAGATTGTGTTGTGTCAGTTCAGTTCATTGAGAAGCCCAAGCTGACTTAGAATGTTCCTTTCCAGCAATGCTTTTTATTCCCAACACCTGCTCTCTGTCTCGCTCTCCCGTTCTCCTTTTTCTTTCCCTGTATCTCTCTCTCACTACACACAAGCCGGTCTAGTCTCGTTTGCATTGTTGGGCAGTACAATTTGTATTCACTAACAAGTAGTGTAGTAAGAGATTACAATTTGAAACTCACACTACATCACGGTTATTTTGGGGGGTGGCTTGTTTGCTGACTTATTGTATAAATCACAATCTTTTCCTAAACCTGACTAAGTAGTTTTGTTGCTAACTCCTAACCAAGTCGATCTTTTTCTAAGCCTAACTAGGTCGCTTTCTTGCCTTAACCTAAGGAAGTTGTTTTCTGTGAAGACGGTAGTTTATTTTAAAAAAGACTGTATGCATGTAACGAGCAGAAATGACACGTGTTGCTGGACATTTGTAGGAAAACAAACAAAAAAGGGGGAATTACTTTTTTGTAAGATATCATATGAACCGTCATCCCCTCGACTGCGCAGATAGACCAGTTCGGTCAGGTCGCTCCGGTAGTTCTTTTGTGTCAAAAGTCGTGCATAGAGCTCAACACTGGCTTCAGTTAATTTAGGTTAACAAATAGATCCAGACAGAAACTAAACCAAAATACTTCAGAGATGAGGGTTATCATTCATTTTCCACCGTGCAAAGCAGCTGAAGCATCATAGGCCAAAATGACTTTATGTTTTGAAATAATCCTCCTTCTTAGCATGCAACATTACTGCATATGACAGTCAGCGATAGTGAGTTCTTACCAGTCAGATAAGTTCAATCAAAACAAAGCACGTCTTGTTTTTCTTTCTTTTTTTCTGCAGAACAGTGGGTTTGAGGAGGATTTTGGTGCTGGGCTGTCACAGTGCTGATATTGAAGGCATTCAGCTTTGCGGGTGCAGCAAAAAAAAATTTCTAGGGTGGAGTTCCTGATAAAGGTGGTTTCCTGTATTTGCTTCTTTTAGCGAGAGTGTGGGTGTGTATGTGTGTGTGTGTGTGTGTGTGTGTGTGTGCGTGTGTGTGTGTGTGTGTGTGTGTGTTTGTGTGCGCTACGGGCGAGCAGTTTTTAGATAAACAGAAAGTGGAGAGGATTGTCAAATCAGCAATTGGTCATTCAGTGTGTGTGTGTGTGTGTGTGTGTGTGTGTGTTTGTGTGTCTGTGAATGGAGGTACATGTGCATGCTGATATGCATGTGTGACCACTCCACTTCTAATGCACTGTGTTTACAACTGTAGAGCAAGTTGCTAATGGTTGCCTGGCCAATGACCCTCAAAACAGACTCCTTATCTCTGCTGCCACTGCTCTGCCCCCCCATTCTCATCTGCTGACACGGAGGGGAAACTGAAAGTGCTGCTTTAGTTACTTTGCACACTCAAGGATTTCTACTTTAAGAATTTCAAGAGTAAGTCTGTACTCCTCCCTGTGGATTTTTACAAGTATTTACTTCTTTAACTTGAGTTTTACAGTATTTTCCAGCATTGAGTCACATAACACCTTCAAAATGTACATTCTGTTGGCCTTTTCATCAGAACAGGAAGTCGCTTTGCTAATCTATTCATGACGTCAATCTTTTCTAAGTAGTAGGTGAACTTAATGCACATGCCTGCTCTCATACTGACTATACCAGTAAGCAGTTAAAATGAGGGCAGCTCATATGCATAAATGGTTTGCTCAACCCCATCAGCCACAATTTGGTTTTGCAATTGTAAACTGCTGAAAAATTGCTCATGTGTTTGTGAGTGAAAGGGAAAAAGCAGGCAGGCAAACAGATTAATAGGAAATAAACTGGCAAGATCACTAGCAGGAGCTGGAAGCGTGGCATGTTGATGAACCGTGAACAGCAACAATCTGACGGAGACTGGCCGTTTATGAAGTGAAGAGGAGTGCGTTTGATTGGTGGGCAGGAGCGCTGATTGCAGGAGACTGGCAGCAGCGCTGATTGCAGATTGTGTCCAGGTAAGAAGTGAGAAGGAGAGAGAGACGACGAGAGGGGGAGGGAAACAAGCAAACGGACAAAACCAAAACACACCAAGCACACCTCACTCATACTAAAAGACAGAGAAATAATAAAAACACACTGCTGTCAAGGAGGAGGGACTGTGACATATACATATATTAATAAATAAGACATTTGAGAATACAGGCATACAGCTTGCTTGATTCAAGTAGTAAAAACAAATATTGTACTCACACAACATGTAAAAATATAAGTAAGTAAATGGGTGCAAATCGGCTTGCAATTTATTTACTCTCATCAACATAATGAGAGGATAAATGTTATGAACTTGTGCTATTTATCTATTAATGTAAACGCTTAAGACATAACAAACTCAATGTAACTGTCACATATGCAAAATAAACCAAAACTAGTTTTGCGATCACACCAGCCGCGACACCAAATTGGGCCAGAGGTGTAAAGTGGAAGGCCCACTTCCCCACTTACTACACCTGTCTGGCACCATTACTCGGCCCACACGGTTTGTGTGTGTGCGCGCGCGTCGTGTTACAATCAGCTGTTCGTTCGTGTCCCCTGTTCACAACGTTCAGTATCATTTTCACTGTACAAACGTAGTAGATTTAAGCCAAACCATGTAGTTCTTTCCTAAACCTAATTATAGAGGGTTTTGTTGCCTAATCCTAAAGTGATCGCGAGAGTAACTATAGTGGTTTTGATGCTGAAAATATAGTGACGCCAAGGCAAGGGGCGTGACGCCAAGGGGTGTGATGCCAAGGGGCATGACAAAGGGGGCGGTATGTGAGAAGTTGGGATGGGTGTTGACCACGCCCATCTTCAAACTCCACCTTCATTTTACACACCTGTAAAGTTTTGTGACTGCATCCTGCACAGTTGTGACACTATCTCTGTGAAAAAATCTGTCCACAGACAGAAATATAATGCATATAATGTATGTAGTTAATATTGTACTTTTATGTAGATCAACCTTCAGATGTTTTACCCCACAAAACATCATTACATGCTCCGACAGCCAATAACTGGAGATTAATAAGTGAAAACAAAATGAAGCGCTGAAAAATCCCCTCTCTGCGGACACAGAAAGAAATGTAAGCATGAGGTCCACATGTTGCGTAGGCACGTTGAGTTGTTAATGTTATGCAGTTACCCAATGAGTCATTTGAAAAGGATGACTACAGTTTAGCTTTGGATATGGGAACAGACATAAACACAACTTCTACGACAGGAAAACATTGATGTTAATCTAATTTAGTTGCTATCGCTCCAAGATCACAACAAACCCAAATTCAAGAGCAGTGTCATGTTTGCCAATCACTGCTGTGTTTTAATTTGTTATCATCTGACAGCCAGTCACACCACACATCAGCTGTCCTCTGACTCAGTACTCTGCTGATTCCCTAACCACAAATGTGCCTTCCTCTCTCTGTCCATCTCTCTAACTCTCTCTCTCTCTCTCTCTCTCTCTGCTGGGTTAGTGACTACAGGGGGAGATGGTGAGAACAGTGGGCCGTAGCCTTTCCCAGCCACAGCCCAGAAGATTGCTGTGGAACGAGGAGTCCACCTCTCGCCTCAGCCCCTGGCCCCCCGGCCCCCAGTGATGTGGGAAAAGCCTGGGAGGGTGTCCCACTGAGCACGCTCAGACAGTCGTCCCAGGCTCCAAACCTATCACTCCAGCCCTCTCAGCGGCAGCAGCAGCAGCAGCCAGGTCCCGGCCGAGCTTGTTAAAGTCAGCTTCACGAGTTGTTTTCTTTGCCGTGTTGTTTCACCTTGCCTCAGACCAAACAGAAAGTGCCACACAAGTTGCAGTGAGGGTGAAATGAGCCAGTGAGTCGTGACTTCTTGCTACCACTTAAACAGATCTGTGTAAACATCTGTTGGGTTTGCCTGGAACCGTCACGACATGGCTATTGATTGACATAGCTTCGACAGTTGCAGCTTCAAACTTGTCACTATTGTTTCTTTTATGACATGTTTTTGCGAACAGCAACTGCTTGAAATAACTTTAAGAATCCTTTTAAGTGACTCTTATCCATCTGAGAATTACACAACATCCATGCGAGCGAGAGGGACTGCGTGATGGTTTGCTGAGTAATCCCTACTAGTCCCCGTGTGTTAAACTGATAAAGAGCAGGAGCATCTGTGTAGTGTCAAATCCTATAACAAGCCAAACACACGCTCTCGCGCACACACACATGCGCAGATAAAACAACTTTGCACCACTGCGGAGGATAAGAGTGCCTAAACACGAGAAATAAAGAGAGATCATTGACCTTCATCTAGGCTTAGAGAGCATTATCATTCTGAGATGCTTGCATGTCTCCGGCACAAGTTCTTGCCATGGGAATGTGTATTGTTCCACCTCCTCCGTCACGATGCTTTCATGTGAGAAGAGGAGCTCAAGCAAAGCAAAACTGCTCTGAAATCCCAAGTTCAATGATTTCTTTTTTTTTCACAAAAGAGGCATAAATCATAACTGCTATAGATTTGTTCACATGCACACCCCTCTCTCAGTTTTATACTCTTTGCACTGATTCAGCGTTCATAAGCGAGGGAGCAGATCTTTGTATGGGAAACTCTGTGACCTGAAGAGCGCTCGTCTCCCTCGAAGCGTGTGAACAGCCACTATCCTCCCTCCTCTTCCCCACGCCCCCACCTTCTCCCCCTTCATGCTAAGCATGGCATTATATTTTTCTCTTGTCATCTTTAGGTTTCATTGTGTCGGTGAAGCGGTGACCAGTTGGCACCAGACCACCCTGCGTCTGCTTTACATCAGCTCTGAGTCACCAGGAGAGCCCTGTTTATATACGGCCTGAGACGAGGACGCTTGGGAAGACAGCCAGGAGAGAACTTGTCCTCTTTTTTTTTCCCTCAAAGTTTTATCTTGGATCTATGAGATACATGCACTGTCAGAGTCTAGGGGGGAGGCAGCGTAAGCATTCACTGCCGCAGTGTGTTTGTGTGTGATTGTGGGGTGGGGCATGGGGGGAATGGTTTGTGGTTATGTGAGCAAAAGCTTCTTGGCACATCATCATATGACTTTATTCTTTCTCACACGGTGAGAGAAAAAGGGGATGTGAGCACACGGATTGTTTTATTGTGGAAAAATATCACCATTGCAGAGTCATTGTAAACACATGATTACATAGCAACCGCAGAGAGGTTTTTTCAAAGCCAGTTTATGTAAATATAGGTGAAATGCTATTTACTTGTGGGATTCCAGGATATTTACTGCTCATTTAAAAATATAGCAATGATGTTGTCCTGCGGTTATGATGAAGGGAGACATGTTCTGCTGATATTCCGCTTACGGTGCACCTGACAAACAAAGTCACTCATTTATGTCGTCAAGTAGAACATTCCTAGAGCCTGCTTGGCACCTGCTTCTAATCGTAACAAATAGAAAAACAGGCACATACTCAGCAACAAAAATCACATTTTGAACCAAAAGTTAATTATATCTGAAGTTCATAAGAATTTCATTATTTTTTAGTGTTGTCTCTGAAATTAAACGGGTACAAAGTCAGTAGAACAACATTATGTAAGGTCATGGTAAGACTATAAGCTTTCCCTAAGGTGGAAAATCTGTTTTTCCTCCATAATTGTCGTGTAAAGAAACACAAAGTAGCATTTTAAAGCAATATATTATGTCATAAAATGCAATTAAATCTAGAGGCACAGGGATTAGTTCTCACAAAACTACAACGGCCTGAAGCGAGTAACTACCACAGAGAAGCTGAGACAATGATCTGACGATAAGGTGTATGGAGAAGTGGAGTAGATATACTGTGGAGTTGAGGAGTTGATGGAAAGCAGCTGTGCAGACTGGACAGGTGAGGTGAATGAGATGAAATCAGGAGAGAGCAGGTAGAGTGCCACGCCCACGGCAACACACACAGCAGAAACACAAGGGAGGGGGAGACACAAGAGACGACGGGAAACAAGCCGAAGCACAGCCACCGTGACAGAACGCAATTTAAAAATGTCTCCTACCCAGGATTCCCAGGAGATCTCAATTGTCTAAAAAAAAAATCACAGAATGGCTCTACTTATGTCCTCCACTTCCTTTCGTCCCCTCCATCTGCCAAGCACAAACGCATATCCAGAGACAAAAAGCATTAGCACTGTAGACTCACGTGATATCACTGAACCGTTTCCACAGCCTGGTACAGCTCAGACAAATAGTCACTGTTTATCAGGAGTTGGTGGAGAAAGGTGGAGCTGACCGTGGTGCTGCACAGGTAAACTCTGCAACACACCTGCTGGGCTCTATCCCAGGTACTGGAGCCTACTACGGCCTACTTGGTCACAAAACACTAACAAAGCTAAAGATTGAGTCAAATTGCAAAATGAAGTCTGCTTTGGCATAATACAAATAATTTATCAAAGACATTATCCGCTTGGGAAAGTTTATTTTTTTACGGTTCAACAATGATCCGAATGATTAAATGTCCCTATTAGTGTAAATATAACTCTACTGGTGTCCATAAAAAGCTCAACCAATAAACAGTAAGAAACAACACTCATCTACCCGAGCAGCTCTCTGAGGCTGTTTGGCACAGTGGAGCTAAATGTTAACATCTGCATGCTTACATGATGATGTTTAACATGTTTATTGTTTATCATATTCACCATCTTAGTTCAACATATTATCATGTATATATATATATCATAAATATAAAGTATGGCTATACATCCAGTAGTTATTTGGTATTGTATATATTTTGAATTTGCACCTTATTATCTCAGACTTTTATATTTGCACTCTTCCCACTTTGTATTGCAACTGTTGCACAGCAATTTTAAGTGTTATCTTATCTTATCTTAAGTTATGTTATCTTTTTAAGATATTACAGTGGACTGTCTGTACCAAAGTTATGGATTAAGTGACCCACATTGCCACCCTAAAGTCAAAGTCATTTTGCTAACATGGCTAAAAAAAACTTGAAATACATTTCAAATGCTCAAAACTCTTCTGTAGAAACTGGAAAATATAGAATTTTGCTTATTACACCTTTGTTTTTGGTCATCATTCTGTCAAGTTACCCTCTCCTGACCTGTCCACTTCTCAGCGGCCTTCTGCCTGAGTGCCAGGGGATCTGCCCTTCTCACTTCTCTACTCTAAGTTATTATAGCTCGTAGCTCAACATCGAGCACATGTACTCACTGTGTTATTGCAACACAAATAGTTCATTCATGTTGTATACATATGCCTTCACACAAACCCTGGGTGTTTCTGTCCTTTCCCACAAGACTTTAACCTCTGAAGTGCCAAAGGTCGAAACAGCTTACTTCACTCACTGTGGTCTTTGCAGAACGGGCTGTGCTTCAATTCCTCATTGGGGACAAGATATTTAATCATCCTGTAGTCTTTCTATTCAGAAAGAATTTGACTGGAATTACACCAAAGCACTCAATGAAGAAGGAATTTTGATTATAACCCAAACTATTATTCCCTTATTTCCAACCATTCATTCAAATATATCATGTAAAGGTCATAGTCTCAGCTCATATTACTCAGACAAAGGTAAGCCAAAACAGAGCATGCAACATGTCATGAAACACATCATCGGCCAGTTCTCATGACTCACTGCGAACAGCAGGTGCTGAGATTTGGCTTTTCACAGCCTCCTCCGTTGTACATCTCACCAAACCATATTTCCACTGAAATGTTTTCTGACTTTTGAGTTTGCTGTGCTGGGCCCAGAGAGCTGTGTCAGAAGAGGCAAGTGAAACAGAGAGTTAACCCGAGCAAGTGCCTATGAGCAGCCAGACTGCAGCAAAAATCAAGTACAGGCTGAAGGGCAAAAGAGGGCAGTGCTAGTGAGAGCACCAACATATCCAAATCAATGGCAGAGATGCTCTTGCTGACATAAAATCTACATTCTACACAAGTGAGAAATTCTTTCTGTACCTAATCTATATGACTAGTGCAAATCAAAGAAATGCATAACCCGAATAAAGACTGTGATTATACGTTTTTACTTGAACAACTCACTTTGTTTTTACAAATGAATTTAGCTTTGATGATGCTCACTGACTTCCATTAACTTAGAGCGTTCATCTTTCCCCTCGCTCATCATCTCAAGCTTTCCCTTATGTATTCTTTTTTTATCCATTCTTCCTCCTATAGTCATTTGGAAAACGCCGGGCGTGAGCAAAGGTAATTGCAAGCGAGTGTTTGTAATGCAGGCTAAAGACGGACTGACAGAGATATAAAGGCTGAGTGAAGATGTGATGTGTAATTGGTGTGATTATATGCTGTTCTATAGAGCAAGCAGTCAGCGGAGATATAAAATCTTTCTTCCACAACTGTTATTAGCTTTGATTGGCGTTCATTCTCTGTAAATGCATTGTTGATTTTGCACCGTTTTATTGATTACGTTGTGTATTATTAAACTTGCCCCCCACTCTTCACAAGAAGAAGTTTAATTTTAACACATATGTCCTGTTAACATCAAATACATGAAGTATGCGCTGAACATTTAATGTCACAGGGAACTAATGTAACCTGGTGCAGATAGAATTTACAGAGTCAGTTTGGACTCTGATGTCGTCTAAAACGCGGGATGTCAAAACATTTTGCTGATTGCATGTGAAGGGTTAAAGAGTGGTGAAAAGGCAGGAAAATGCAAGTAAAACAAACAAACGAACAAAAACAATGAAAGGGAGAACACCCATTTGCACCCAAAACCTAAATGCAGCAAACTTGAAGTTAGTCTGAGTGGCACACTACAGATTTATTAGCTCGGTCTGACCCATGGATTACTCTTGAAGACCAGTCAGCACTACTGCGCTGTAAATCAGTTCTTGCCCAGCAGGAGCAGGACCACAAAACCATTGGTGTAAAGGGTCAAAGGTCAATGGGGAGGAAGCTCAGAATCAGGAAGCCACTGGTAATATCTTTATCTACTCTGGAGGCCACAGTTCTCATTAGCAACAGGTTTACAGTGGGGATTTTGACACTACTGGTGAGTATTTTTAGTATATAGTATAGCAATAGTATAAATTATAACAACAGCTATTGGTATTCAAAATATCTTAGCAGCTCAGTGTTTTTAGTCATATAGGTAGCCCTTATAATTAGCCCTTATATTTCCTTATTTCAGTCTGTGAGAGATGTTTAGACTTAGTCGAGGGGTAGCCCCTACAGAACTGTTAGTAATAACTTCTAAATTTCACTTGACCTACCTCATAACCTCCGAGTTATTTCTCCCATGATTGTTTAGCCATGAGGGCCAGAGCCTATTAAGCAGTTTACTGGCAGAAACAACACAGTCAGCCTTACTGATAATAGTGAGCTATTGCTAAGAACCGGAGTAGCTGCTGCTTACATTGTGTGTTTCTCTTTGGCTACAGTGAATCACCATGCTTATTTCTGAATATCTGTGGAAAGTACCTGCTATAATAAGCAGGGTTCTCTGCAGTTTGTTGACTTGAAAGTCACGCAATAGGAGCAGCAGCAATGACCACACAGGAGGGAAGAAGAGCTGTGAATGAAAGAAAGAAAGAAAGAAAGAAAGAAAGAAAGAAAGTACGTAATAGCAGAAACTGACGCTTGTGGTCAAGGAAGTTGACCCTTAGTGCTATTTTCTCATGAAAAGGGTTGGATTAAGTACTGTGGGCGGCAGTTACAAGTGTGTTCAATGTGTTTTTGAGTGCGTGTGCCTGTGACAATATTTTTCTCTTTAGCAATTTCTGCCCTTTTTGGTCAGGTCTGATTCATGAATTGATTCATGAGTAATGATCTATCATTCTTTGTAGTAAAATGAGTACAACTTCATGTATGTTAAATATGTTATGTAAAAAAAATCTTTAGTATAAACTATTTAGTAAAGCAGTTGAATGAATTTCTGTAAGATAATGTACATAATATATGTTTAATGTTGCTTAAAATGTAAAATTGCAGACAGTTACAACAAGAAATCTGTAGGAAAAAAGTTGCCTGGTGTAAGTGTGTGTGTATATGGATGTGTGGGTGTGTGTGTGTGTGTGTGTGTATGTGTGTGTGCATGTAACCCAGACAGCAGGGAGAAAGAAAAGCGCTCTTTTCACTAACGTTGATTGGAAGCAGATGTTGGCAAAAGCCAAGACAGAGGAGAAAATGTTTCGGAAAATTCTCAGGGCTCAGCCTTCTCTTTCTGGGCCCTGGCCCGGGCAGCCAATCGCTGCGCAGCACCCACCGGTCTTAGGGGTGAAAGAAGCGCTCCCATTGGATGGAGATTCAAACGTGGGCGTTGGGAGCAGATGTCCTGGGAAAGTTGCTGAATCCCAGTCGACTCACAGTAAAAGAAAAGCGAAAACATTTGCTTGTTCAACTGGACAGTGACCAAAACCTGTTTAAGTCCAGCTGAACTCCCTCTCTTTCTCTCTCGTAGTGCTTGTACAAACACTATTACAATGTCCCTGTATGCCCCAGTTGTGTATGTAGACCTACACATTTCATATAAATCGGCTTTTGAAATGGTTAGTTATTCAATTGCTTCACAAAAGAAAAGAATAATCTTTTGTAAGAAAAGAAAACTGACTTAAAGACCTCTCTTTTCTGCTGTCCTCTTTCATCTAGCTTGGAGACGATGGTTTGAAATGAATGCAGTTGAGGGCTTCCACACCTTTGCCATCTCCCACCACTCATCTCCCCATGTCTCCATGCCTCCGCCCCTCTAAACCCTCCACTCCTCCTTTGCAACTTTGCATCCCCTAACCTTCACCCTCCCGCATTCAACCTTCCATTCCGTTTCTCATCTCCCTCCGTCTCCATCCCCAAACCCCCTCTCCTCTCCTCTCACCTCTCCTCTCCCCCCATCATCAGCACCCTGATTCAGTCACACTCTAGTTCACACGCGGCCTCACCTGCACACAAAGCCCCATCTCACTCTTTTATTGTGCCAGTCTATTGCCTATTCACAGCAACAGCACAGCACAAATCAATCATCTTTCCTAATGGAAAGTCCACATTAACATGAGAGGACACTCCATTTCCGTCCCAGAATGCCAGGTCGACTGGTACCTGAGCTCCAGCCAATGCAGATCCAAGGGGCGGCAGGCACTCTCATTTCAGGTGGGATAGCAAGGTGATGCCGTTAGGTCCAGGGGTGGCTCTGGGAGTCAATGGTGTATTAACTGAGGATGCGACAACGGCAATAAAAATGCAAATTACCAGCCAAAGCAGGGGATGGCCTGGATCTGCCCTTCATAAGCCTGGATAATACAGTCACCACACCTGCCAAGACATGTGGTTCAACACATCTCAGACACAACAATACAATGAATGAGAGGAGGGGAGGAACAGGAGAGGTACACTCCGTGTGACAAACACTGAGACCAGAGGTGCTATAGCTAAGAAGGGTGCTGTTTTATCTGTGACAGCCATTACTGGTTTGTAAAATAGCCTCCATTATGTTTAATAAGAAAGTTAATATATGCTATTGAAGACACTAGACATACACATCATTTGGCATATCTTAAAGTTGAATACATATCCTCGATCCTATGCAGAAATCCGCACTAGTATTTAAAGTGTGTAGCCAGTGCTTCTCAGTCACTTGTGCTGGTGTGTCTAGATGACAAACAGTTGATATTTGTGGAAGTAAAGACCAAAACTAAAAGACCAAACTAAAGCTTGTCCAGAGTCACTAATGATGGAGAGCAACCATTCCTGAAAAGCTCAGCTGCTTTTTTCATGACTCTTTATGCACCTATATCTAGAATAACAGCCCAGTCGCACAGCGGTTTGGGAAATAGTCACGAAATCTAATGTATTAATTTTTTTCATGACAGTCTGCACAAAATCAATTTGTATGTAATTCACGTAATTGTGAACCGGAAAGTATAAAGAGCAGCGAAAGTCAAAGCTGATTTATTTGCCACGTAACTTCCGTATTTAAGTTACGGCATTGACCATCACGAAAAAAATTAGAAATTCGTGTCTATATACACGAATCAATATCAATCAGTTAATTTCATGACTATTGCATGGACTTCTGTGCAACTAGTCTGTGTGGGCAGGCTGAGGTTGTAAGGGGGTAGCAGAGAGGCCGGCAGGAATCCTGGCGCCCAAGAAACAGACAAGAAATAGTTCAGGTTCCAATAATACAAGGAAAACTATTCACTTTCACAGCTAGTTGAGCTAACGGTCTGACGAAGAGTGAGTGAAGAACCGGGGTTGATGCTCTGCAGCGTTGATGAGTAGATGGTCTGCAGGTGTGCAGCTTGTAACAGGTGATTCAGCTCGGCAGCAATCAGGGAGCCGGGAAGGTGAGTGGAGGAGCTACGCCCACACAACACACACACACACAGGGGAGAACTGGAAACACCAAGTGAAAGGGGAAATAAGTTGAAGCACGGCTACGGACGTCGCGCTTACCTGAGTTTGTATTATGTGACATAAGCTACCTGGCCCAAGTAGCATGATTCATTTCATGTAAAGTATTTTAGAAACACAGTATGTTAGCCAGGCAGAAGGGACCATTAAAAGAGTCAAATGAAATTCAAACAAGCCCAGTACACTAGTGTCCTTATGGCAATAGACCAAATCTGCAGAAGACAATTCACCTCTATCAACTCTAAACTCTGCCCATCTGCCTTCCATGAGAAGGGTCATATTTGAGAGGACACGGTAGATCTAACTCTGTTTATGTTCGTCCCTGGACAGCACTGGAGTCCGTACTGGCCCAAGTCAGTCCAAGCATGAAGGACAAAAAGGACATGAATATATCCCCAGGCAACTGGGTCTTAAGTTGGCCCATCAGGACCCTCTGGGACACATTGGTCATATTTCACAATTTCTCTGCGTAATGGAACCACTGAGTCGGTCTCTTGTGCGTCACAGGGATTCTCTTTTTTGTAAAGAGGACGTTAATTCAGGGCAGCGAGGAAAGATATAGTTGTGTTTTATCCTAATCATAGCAGAAGGTCCACTAGGTCTTAAATCCAAAGGAAGTAGACTATTAAAGCATCATGACTGAAGTTGAAAGAGAGATTTAGCAGTGATGGCATCTAGACAGTGTGATATTGTGCCCTCCAATGTTGGATTTTTGTATCCATTAATGTCCCTAAAATTAATGCTATACAACATTTCCCTTGAAGCCAGAGGGCGGCCAGGCTTTAATTCAGTGTCATTAAAATACCAGTTCTGCTGCACTGATCTTTACAATTCAGTTAGATGACATGCACACATACTATAACATTCTCATATGGACATTTGTGTGACTTTCTTTGGAGATTTATGGTGCACATACACTGTAATTTCACCACAAAAGCAGTTTCCTGCGGTACCATTCACCAGCCCCTATGAGTGTGACTGGCTCAGGACAGATTTACTAAATCTATTACAAATTACTGGACCACAAAAACTCTGTGCCACTAGCTGTCTCATGTTTTCAATTTAGTATTCAGCATTTGCTGAGACTGATTCTGTAATTTGGCACAGCCACAGTGCTGTCTATTATTTCATTTAAATGTTATGCTGCTAATTAAGACTTGATCCAAGGCAAAGGACACGTTGTGTGCACGTCTGGAGAGCAATGGAGTGCAACTGAAAGCTCTGCTGCTGAGCTTGAAATATTTAAAATACCGTTAGATACTGCTGTCGGCTTCATAAAAGGGTAAGTAATTTAACAAAAAAACTCTAATAACTGGTGCTTCTCCCAGACCTTCAATCACAGACACAGTTTGCTCTGCTGCAGCAGTCAATCATCATTTAGAAAACCATTTTCCATTCACTCCTTTCATATTTTGCACTCCCTAAAATACAGATTGTGTTAACTCAAAACTCATTTTGCTCTGTCATTTCGCCACAAAAAAAGTGCTATTTGACCCATTAACCTCTAAAAAAGTGTTAATTAAAGCAACCCCTTGATGTTTTGGCTTACCCCAATAGTACAGTGGTACCTTAAAAAGTAGACACAGTAAACTATGACATGCAAACCCTCTCCTTTAATGATGCTATAAACTATATAGTCTTGAGAGCTGGCGTAGTTTTAGAGTGGCAATAGAGAAGTAAGTGTGTAAAAGAAAATGGCTGCAGTACATATAACCTGCAATGCAATAAAATGGGTATAAAAATCCTGCATGAGGAAACACACATCCTTCAATGCAATAGACTGATAAGTAGAATCCAGACGGCAGTTATGACTTATTGATAAATTCGCTCCAGAGGTTCCAGATTTTATTGTAATACAGCCAGTATTTCCCAACTTCATGGCTACATCATTTAATCTCCCGCTCTGTCTTTCCCAGTCATGTTAAGACTACATGCAGGAGACAGATGTAGCTTGGTAAGACCCTTTAGATAAATATTTAGGTTTGAAATCTGACAAACGGGCCGCATTCCAGTGTCAAGAGAGCTGTAAGCTGCTGACGACAGGAGGTGATACTTTTTGTCAGGAGAGGCAGAAATCATCCGACATCTTTCTTGCGACTGCCAGGTGTGACAGTTCTCGCTTTCTGCACAGACTTCCTCTTCTCTTTATGTCTCTCTGTGCTGTCTTTCACTTTTAAACACCGCTTTAAATCAGTGGAAGCGTTCTTTGAAGGAGGCACAGAGGAGGAAAAAAAAAAAAGTGTGTCTGCCGGAGTGAGCCAGCTTTGTGTCTGGGTTTGGATGTGGAGTAAGCAGGTATGAGTGGTATCATAATGGTTTCGGATTTTGTTCCAGGTCTGTTTGAACATGCACTGTCCTGGCAAGTATTTAAAAACCTGCCTAGCGATCACGTCTGGTCTGGATCATCGGCCCAGTCAGAGCGAGGGAGGTGGAACAGGAGAAGAACCACCTGTGTAACCTCAGCCTGCCCTCTGCCAAGAACACCAGCAACAGGTCCAACGGCTCTGGGGTTACATGTGAAGTATCAGTACTGTATGTACAGTATATTCTTTTTTTGTGTGATTTATACAGTATGTGTGTCTTATTTGATCAGCAGTGTTTCATATTTACATTGTTAAACATTACATTTATGCAAATTGAACTAAATGCAAATGTCTAATTCGTCTATGTTTAAAGGGGACCTATTATGCTTTTGTGCTTTTTCCCTTTGCTTTAGTGTGTTATATAGTTTTTTTGTGTAAGTAAAAGGTCTGCAAAGTTACGAAGCCCGAAGTGCCAAAGGGAGTTACCGCAACGCCTTGCTTGAAGTCCCGAGCAGGAGCTCAAACAGAGCGTTTCAGACAGAGGGTGAAAAGAGTTGCTGCAGCACAGCCGTTATGAGAAAAATAAAGAGTTTTTTTGAATATGAAAGCATGTAAACGTGTTCTAGTAGAAACCCAAAATACAAGTACGCCCCTGAAAATGAGCATAATGGGTCCTCTTTAAGATATGGGATATCCTTGTACATTGTGTTTTGTTTCTACTTTCAGTTTTTCTAAAACTGAATAACAGCCTACTGGACCCGTGGTTGGCCCTATTGCTAGACTGCTGCAGCGGGGCCAAACAGCTGTGCTGTTTGGGGCAGCAGGCCACGGCCCTGTATGTTTTCTATCTACAGTGGAATTTATATGAGCCCGGGGTTACAAGCACATGAATGAGCCCCAGTGTGCTGGTTCTGTTTTGACGTCACCTCATCAGTGCGCATGGGACACACTCGTTAAAACTGGGACACTCCGCGGCCCGCGTGTATTTCAAAGGGAACTAGGCCCCCTTTGAAGGACCAGAGTGTGGTAGTTTGAACAATAGACAGATTTGTTTGACTAATTTGTGCCACTTAGGGACCATTGCAGAATCAACTTTTCAATGAAACCATCTATCTATCTATGATAATGTTCAAAATACTTAAAATAGTGTCGCCAAAACTGGTAGTATAACAGTTTATAGTACTATATTGGCACTAATACATGTCACTGTTATAGTATCGTAATGTGTATGCATGATTCAAAGCAATAACACCACACACAATTATGAAATCTTTGTTCACATATATTTTATAACATTTTGAAGTACATTAAGTACATATTAGAAATAGAAGCTACAGTTTATAAAACCTTTCCAGCAGAAATCATTGATGGGCCAGCATCAGCCTTTTTTCTCTAGCAGACAGGTCTATTTTCTATATAAAAAAAGAATAAAAAAACAAACAAAAACAAAACAAATCGCTACATTATTTTGTCCTGCGCTACCTTTATATTCCCATGAAAGCACCAGCTGTCTGCATCTCTTGTCTTTTATAAAATATAAATTATTGAAAAATATTCAAATGTTTGTGAACTAAATACAATAAAAATGATCTCATAACAAAAATACAGAGACACTATAAAATATACAAAAAAAACAACAACATCCAAAACAAAAAAAGGTTTTCCTTCTGAATCCATTCTGAGATATGCATATGCCACAAAACTACTGGAGTGTGTGTGTGTATACACCTGCCCGACTAGGTTCATTAATACATAAGACCTGCAGTAGATTGTAATCTGTGACATTTAACAATAGTTTATATCCTGACAAAATATTTTTGGGTAACAGAACGTTTTCTTTTAGCACATTAATCTTATGAAGCCAACCATACTGATATTATGACATTGTGTGGGGGGAAAAAGATCACTTCTTCCAGGGCACTGACAACCGTTACAATAATGTTTAAAAATCTCTCTAACATAAAACACTGACATCAGAAAAAGAACCTGAACGAAACCAACAGTGTTTTTGAAACCTTGACATCAACATGCAGAGAGGAATGAAAGTACAGTGCAGCTTATTACTAATTAATTTGTTGAATTCTTTGTGTCAGATGACGGCGGACAAGCTTGTTACCAATTAAACATTATGAACATATCCAGCATCTCTTTTTTTCTACACTCAGATCAGCGAAGGCGTTTTTCTTTGTCCTACAGCTTGTGTGCTTTCCAACAAATTAACAAAAAAGACCAAAGAAAAGTCAACACTTTCCAAAAATGTGAGAGAATTCTGGTCCCTGTCTTTCCGACATTGTGGACGATACCCGAAGCACCGCGGCCAAAGACCTCACATGGGTTTTGGTTATTATTCCTGCTTTGTCTCTTGCTTATTTGTGTAATCTGGGTCTCAATAAAGCATTATGAAATACAATCTGTACAAATAGACATCTCAAAAGCTATTTTCATCCATATGGGTAACATTCAGCCACTGTAAACAATAACATTGTATTCTAAGATGATATTCCACTTTGGCATTTCCCATAAGGCCAGTGTGCAGCCACTGTTCCCACTGTTGGGAGGAAACTGCTGCCAATTTGCTCTAATGTAACCAGTGAATCTTTATTCTGAGCGAGCTGCACAAGTATGAGTGGAATCATACATGAGTTACTATGAGCTGAATATTATTTTGCTCATAGATGAGTAACGCACAAACCTCAAAATTAAATACAAATGTCTGCCTCTAGTCCTAAATGCCTCTATTTTCAGTGAGGTTTCAGTTGCATTCAACCACGATGGCAGTGGAAAATCAAGTGCACAAGCCACACAATGGAAACCTCCAAGCAGCGCCAACTTGCATCGTTTCTGTCAGTCTTTCTCTATCAGACCTTACAAGTGATTATCACCTGCAGCATTCTTTTCAGTCACCTCCATCTATCCCACAAGACTTCCGATTCTCTCTAGTCAACGTTTTTCTATTGCCTGTCCCTTTTTCCTACACTGTACCTTCACACTATACTGCAGCCGCGTCCTTGAGGCCAAAATGTACTGCATAAGAAAAGAAAAAAAAATCTGACATTCTTAGGATTTTGTAAAATCACTCCCTCAACTATTTCACTTGTGATTTTATCGTATAGACAGACAGAAGACTATTCAAACACTTCTAAAGCAACACTAACATGGACAGTGAACCGACAAATTATGCATCTAATCTGCACATTAAACAACTCTTCTCACCAAAGACTCCTGAATTCCCCCACATAGATTGTCTACAGTTTGCTAATACTGGTGGTATATGCAAAAAATGCATAAGTTTCAGTCACAATATGTGTCTCTAACACGGTGGCAAACATGTACGTAAAGGTGAAAGCGTCAGTTTCAAAAGCAACGGCTACTTTCAGTTGTCTGTCTATCAGACACTCTTGGGATGAGTAATCTCACCAGGTCCTCGAACCTTGTGGCCAGTGTCTATAGTGTTGTCTGATAACCAATCAGCACATTTCAGTTAAAGGCTCCTAGAGAACATCTAATGTTTGGTTCCACTGTAATACCTTCATTGACAACATAAGAAAAATACTCTTTCCAATATATGCCTGGCAGGTTTACATTGGCTGTTCTCAACATCAATAATATAATACTGGCACAAGCATACGCTCCTCAAACAACAAATTAGAAACGACACTTTTTGGTCCGAGCTGAAAATTCTCTCTTTGCCACAGAGAAACAGTGAGCACGTATGTAAATATGACAATATACCTTCCCGCAGTTTGGTTTTTACATTTTGGCAACCCCTTTTTCTTAGCGGGAACCTTCCGCCTGCTCTCCCCCGACAATGAAATGAATCAATTATTTTCTCTCTCTCTCGGTTCTCTCAGACGTTCTGTCTTGGTCCTCTCGTCTCCCCACTGTGCTACTTAGGCAGACCTGAACTCTACCCGATGGCGCTCCATCTGCCTCGAGCTGCTAAATAATACCGATACATAATCACACATACGCACGCTCACACACACATGCGCGCACACACATCTCAGATGCGACAGGGTATGAATACAGGCTTTTGGCTTGTGCCTTCTTTTTTAAAACATGGTCTGAGAGACAGGAGCTTGAAGTTGACAAAGACCACAGTTAGTCATTAAAAACATTTTTGGTCCCCAAAAAAACAACTCTATCAAAACAGTTAAGACCACTTTATGAGCCCCAGTCCACGTGTCTCCTCAACTTTTTTTTCTTCACTTCTTGTTCCGTCTCTGCTTTCACTCGTCCGTATCGGGCTTTACGTCCAACATTGCATGGAGCTCCTCGGGAGTGTAGCCCAGCAGGCTTTTTAAGTCACAGACAAAGCGGTAGACGTAGCGTTTCCCCGACGTCTTGTGGATGATGTTCTTGTCATAGTAGTAGCGTAGGCCACGGCTCAGCTTCTCATAGTTCATCTTGGGCTTGTTTTTCCTCTTGCCCCATCTCCGAGCAACCTAAAACAACGCAGAAAATAAACATGTCAAGATGTGTCATAAATAATATAATAGATATGTAACATATGACTTCAAATCAAAATCATATTTTTCTTTAAATCTGGTAGTCTCTGAGAATGTGCAACAGTACTTTGTTTTATCAAAGTCATTTTGAAAGACTAATATTGCAAACCCTTCCAATAATAAAAAATAAAAAAGATTGATGGAGCCAAACAAGGCATGCTAAACGTTTTCACAAAGGCAGAAGACATCTTGTTCATCTGGCTAACTACTTAGGACCTCCCAGCGCGTGTACCAGCGACCAGCGGGGTCACGACTTCTCACCTCATCTGGGTCAGAAAGCTTGAACTCCCAGCCGTCGCCTGTCCAGCTGATGAAGGACTGGCAAGACTTGTCGGTCAGCAGCTCCAGGAGAAACTGCCACAGCTGGATGGGGCCGCTGCCTGCACAACAGATGAGGGAGGGAGAGAACGCGTGCATTAAAAAACAAAGCTATTTACACCGAGGAGACACATTGTTGCTGATGTAGACATTGGTTGGTGTGTGGATTTAATTAGTTAAGCGTGAGGTTGGGACAAAGATATGAAGATCGAGACTCTCAAGTTCTGTAGTCCTATTAGTTCAGTGCTCCAAAATACTGTATTATAGATAATAATACATTCACATTTTAAGACCATTCAAGATTTCTAGAATAATAGTTTACAAAATTGAGAAACAATGCATACAACTATGCAAAATCTATGAAAGAAGTACTATCCAGATCAAAAGGAGGAGTATATCGTGTTTAGACAGTGTATATTTCTGCTATGTATGATGTATGTGTTAAATATGGATGCCAATTATTCACTTGTGTCTGAAGAGGGACAAAGTAAACCTTCTAATGTGGGTCAGACTCAAGTACAGCAGTGGAACCAAATGTCCTCCTAAATACAACAGTCCCATTCATCATGTATTCCCTTGTCTGGCAGTTGCCCTGTGCACTATGTGAATCTAGAGTCTGTATGAGTTCCATACTGGTGAAATCACTAGTTTAAAATAAGAGGGGCTGCCTTTAGACTGCAGCAACACATCTGAATGCAGACCGTGCGTGTGAGAAAGAGAGCGGTTGCTAAGTGATCTGTAATGTTATAATGGATTCATGAATAAAGAGTAATATAATAACCAGATAAAAGTGAAACTTCAGCGCTATTACAACAGCTTGTTCTCGTGGAAAAAAAGGAGGGAAAGCAGAATGAAGATAACCAAAAAAGAAGGCTGGTCTTGTCTCTGAACTAGATTCACTGCAGCACACTTTGATCTTGTGGTTTTTCAGCACATACACTAACGCACCCACTTTTGAGGCTTGCATGTTGAAATCACACCTGCCTATGCAGCACACCGCCTCAGCAAAACTGAAGCTATACGCAAAAGTCACCTCTCTCACCTCAGAAAAACCAAATGTACCTTTACAAAACACAAACAAAAGCAGCCAGGGAAACAGACGTGTGGGTTGAACGCTTGAAATGTTGCTCGCGAAGCCCTCTTTGCTCCTGCAAGGATTGGAGAAGGTGCATGACAACAGCCACCAAGGCTTTAGGAAAATAAGTGGCTGTGCAACACTGGGTCTCTTTCAGACGGAGAGCTTTGACTCGCATTCCAAAAGTCTGCTACTGTAATAGCGAGCCCACATAAGGGTGATACAGTGCCCGTTTACCAGCCCCCTGTGCTCTCACGCCAGAATGTAGGCGACCCTTTGACAAAAAAAAGTTTCCAAAAATATGTTACAAGTCTCCACGCACAATGGGCCTCATTGAAAAAGCACAGTGTGGCAAAAGGGTGGGTGGGGTGGGGTCTCGCATTCACAGCGCAGAGTTAAGTATCTGACCCATGGTACAGTATGCTAAATGAGTCTTGAGCATAATGCAGCTACAGCAAGAAAGCTGGGTGGTGATTTGGGCTGCAGCTAAGGACTAATTTATCTATCTATTTCTATCTTACACTGTTTTTTGTACACGTAAACTAATGATAACAAAAGTAAAAAAAAAGGAATGAGTATCAGGTTGTTCTCATACAGGTAGCGTAGCTATACGTACCAAAAGTAATACACTGTAATTGGTATATTTCCCACGAAATCAATTCATAGTAATCCACGTAATTGTGAAGCAGGAAGTATAAAGAGAAGTATAAAGTCGTTTTGTTGCCTAAACCTAACCAAGTTATTTCCTGTGGAGACGGAAGTTTATTTTGAAAAGACTGGAGCAGGAATTGACACGTGTTGCTGGACATTCATAGGAAAACACGAAAAATGAGAATTAACTTATCATACGAACATTTGAAAGCGGATACGTCGTTGAATTTTCATATTTTAAAAGATGAAATCGACTAATATGTAGTGTTTTAACTTATCAATAACAATTTTACCACTACATCTAGTGGCAACGTATTTGTATGTTTATACTTGTGAGACTTGTGAGACAGGGAGCCGGAGGACAGAGATAGCAAAGTATCATGATACAGATTGAGAGTCCACCTGTAGACAGAGGTGTAAATGATAAATTGTCACAGGAAATCGCTGAGATGACAACTAAAGCTTCACTTATCTCTCTGCAGCCTTATCAGGCTCAATGTCAAGTGTCACCTGTCACCTTGTGACTGGGACAGGAAGCCGAGCAGAGCAAGCTGTCACAAACACCAATTTGGAATCTTACAAATTTTTTTTGGTTGAGGTTTCTCTCTCTCTCTATCTCTCTCTTTCTCTCGCTCTCCCTTTCTTCCTGTATTTCTTCATCCACCCCCACATATGCGCACGGGCACGCACACACACACACACGTACACTCAAAGAATGCTTCCATCTTTGAAGGACTACACTCTCCTTACGCCGCTCCTAATAACAGCTTGGACTGCCGGCTGCTCGGCATTTTCAGGAAAATTAGGATATTTTAGCATGATTTTCATCTTTCCCCTTTTCCCCTTCGTGTAAAAGCACAGAGGAAGCACATTCTCCTCAGTGAGAGTACATTACTATGCATTAGGCTGGAAACACTCGCCAGGCTTTCACACATGAGCTCTTTGGAGCCGTAACAACTGATACATGTCAGACGTCGAGATCGAAGCGGTAAATGGAGCCAGAATGCTGCAGTGTACATTTGAAAAAGGTTTTGAAAGAAGATATTTCCACATGCTCGGGTTTACATTTTGATATTATACAGATTTTTTTTGTCAAAACGAATTTCATAAAGACAGAGGTCATCATAGCTTGTTTTAAAAATGTACTTACACGACTCTTCAAGGGTGTAAGAATCTCAAGTGCATCCTATCAACTGATGTATCATATTTATTTTTATCCATTCATTTTCAGTATCTTGGTTCAGTCTACTTTTGTCAAATATGGTGTATGGAGAAACACAGCCTCTACTGGTCACTAGAGGGGCTTTTTAGACTGTCCTACTCTTCATTATTTGATTATATGTGCATTATGCCATCTTTCCAACATCATTACGAATGAATGACTCATTGTTCTATAAACGGCTTTTGAACTAATAACCATACAGATGACCAATTACCTCGTGCATACCAACTTTAGGGACAGTCTGTTGAGATCTGATGTATGCATTGTTAGTGACGTTGAGAAATTTGCTTGGATTTCCCCTTTTCCAATGCTGGCAATCTCGCAGCCTTGTGACTATGATTTAAACATGACTGAAAAAGTCCCAAACACTTTGGCGTTAAGAGGTGATTCAACGCTCCACACAATCCAATTTTCAAACAGCAGTGTGTGTCATAAAGACTTGAACTAAACACTCTACTTGTGTATTTTCTTTTACGCAACACATGATTTGGAAAGTATCGTTTTCATGTGTTTACGTGCACATCTTGGTAAACTGTTAAAAGTAGTAGCAGTAGTCGTTCTTTCATGCACCTTTTTCAGACTAAAAACCGGGGACAGATGCTAAAATTGTGTTTTTGCTTTAGAAGACTTTGCAGGTATCTCCACATCTTATTGAACTTGGAGAACATACATAAGCCGGCTCTTTGAGCGTGTACGAGTATGAAGAGGCCTCACGAGATGAAGAGATATCAGGGGCAAGCATAATTTTCTATGTTTCACCAGCGTTGCTAGGACGACCTGGAAAAAATAGGTTGAGATGCGGGCTGCAGATAACAAGGAGGTAGATGAGAAGTGAAGACAGAACAAAAGAGTGCGAGACATAGACAGACAGAGAGAGAGAGAGAGAGAAAAAAAGATCAAGAAGAAGAAGGTACGAGCAAAATCTATTTTGTTTCCTGTAATGTGCATGACTCGAGCTGCCAGGGTAAAAGGGGGTTGTTTTTTTTCTTTCGGTGTAAAAGCAGTGCATTAAGGCACCCCCACATCTGGGGCTTTTGCAGAGCATCAACAAGTGTGTTACAGCTGCACTGAATCTTATTCCTTATAAGACTTGCACACACTATCAGGAATAATACAAAACACCAATATTATTCTTTAACCTTACCTCTCGCCATGTGTGAGCTCACTTGCATATGTATAGTTGATAATAATACTATAATATATAAATAAATAACATAGTTCTGCATTCCTTTTATGTGTACCAGTATCACAGACCTGGGAGTGTGCATGCTGGCCAGAACAGAACAGAACAGAGCTATGGTTAATTTCATTGGTTACCTTGTGATTTCCCTGCTATGACATTTTAAAAATGCCTGCTGTGGAAAAAGGTCTATAAAAAGCTGCAGCGCTTTTAGAGGTAGAACTGTATATAAATATGATACTGTATAAACTCTGACCTCTAGACATCTCTTACCTGTGTATCCTGCCAGCGCCGCCGCTGGGATGACGGGTTTATCCTTACTGAGGTCTGAGCGCTCCCTCACATAGTCTTTGAAAGTGCCCTTGGGCTTGTGGCTATGCAGGGCGGTGGGGTAGTCTTCCGAGTCGAAGCTGTCGTACGAAGGTACCCGCTGCAGGCTGCTGAACGAGGACTGGCTGCTCCATGACTGGGTCAGTCGGTCGCAGCTCTCGAAGCTCTCGATGCTCTCAAAGGAGTCCTGGCCACCGAGCTTACCTGAGAGGGAAGGACGGGCAGAAAGGGAGAGAGAGAGAGAGAGAGAGAAATAAAGTTGTTACAAAGTTGCAAACTGTAAATTTGAAAAACTCTTTAATAAAGCCTGAATTTGTAAAATGTATGACTTTGCTTTTCCTGAACAGATGTGTAGCTTTTTTTTCAATGCAATACTTGAATAATGCAATACCATAGTAGTAAATTATGCATCCTAACTAAGCTATATTGTTCTGTACGGTGCCACATCTCTCTCCATTTCACACCTCATCTCCCTTTTACAACCACCATTTGGATTTGATTTTAAATGGAAGACAATCACACAAATTGCCTTGCTATTTTTGGCCTTGGGAAAGATAAGAGGAGCCCTCAGTCATTATCAAATGACAGATAATGCAGCCCCCTCGATTGATGCCGAAATCTTCCAACTGCTGAAATTGAAGCCACATGTGGATATCAGTTGTGCTACAAAATACTTTCCCACGTCGGGAGGGAGCACAACGCAACGCTCAAAAGCTGTGTGTGATACATGAGGATCGGACCTCATACCTTGCAGGCAAATGCTTAAAGCACTGGCAGGAGGCTTGCACAGTGTACATGGCACATGCTATTCATTTATACAGCTGGGGATTTGTGAGAAGAAAATCCTAGCTTTATGGCTATAAATGTAAACCATGCTGCTAATTCCTCTGTAAACTATCACTGGGAGAGAAAACAAGCCTGCGCATTGAGAAAAGCAAACAGTTTCATGAGAAAACCCCACGCTCGCTAGCCGAGGATGACACCTCTATCTCCTTACCTAGAAGTCGAGGAAAAGAGGCCAACAGAAAAAAAAAAAAAAACGTTCTTGAAGGTTACACCACTTGAGCTGTTTTACATAAAGGACGGGGCGGCAAGAAGAGAACACGTTGTGGCTTTGGTTCGTGTATCACACTGACAAAAACAATAGAGCTTTCTTTTTTTTCCCCGACCCAGTCTAGAGTGTACGAGCCGGGTTTGCTTGAACCACAAACCAACTGGAGGGCCTGCTTTTCTTCTCCTCTAATACATGCACGCTGATGTGGCATGACAAGATTGTGGTAGCCTCAGCACAATCACACGCACACAGACGCCCACGCAAACACATTTACATGCACTCGCACACGCATGCGGACCCATTTATCAATTCCAAACAAACTGTTGATTAAAACAGAAATGCGGCACCGAAATGCTCTGCTTTAAATCTCAACTGTGCTCCTCATATCTAGTGTGTGACCCCTCACCTCTGCTTAGGCGTCCAACACACATGTTGTCAGGGGAAACCACCTCCTGCTTGACGGTGAAGTAGTCCCCCTGCAGCGGGTTGAGGGGCGTGTCCCGCAGGATGACAGCGGGGTATTCACTCTCGTACTTGAGCGTCAGCAATTCCTCCGAGCTGATGGGATGAAGTGTCTGGTAGGACTCTGTGATGAAGCCGGGCTCTGAGTATTCAGAAGGAGGGACACATTGAGCATGCTCAACACCGTAGCCTGGAGACACAAAGGGAAATGAGTTTGGATAGAAAGCAGAGAAGGAAAGCGAGGAGCAAAGCAAAGGAGGAAGATCAATCTTAGGAGAGCGGAGTCATTATCCATCTTGTGCTGAACTGCTGGCCAAAAGCTTAGTGTATAATAGTCCATAACAAAACACAGCCCTGAGTGCATAAGATGAGTCTTGCACATTTGAGGCGAAATTATTGATTAGATATGTACCTAACTTTAGCTAAACTTACAGTGATATGTGGTCAATATACGCCTATATACACAGGCTTTTTACTGGGATCTAAATCCAAATGTACAATGGGATAAGATCCATTTTATCATCTAACACTAAATCTCCAAACTCTTTCATTCACAACGCCAATTAGGCATGCATATTGTGCTATTACACAGTGACTGACTACGAGTGTGATGGGTACTTACTGACAAAGTAGTCTGAGGTATAACGGGATTCCTGGAAGTTGGAGGTCAGTCCATTGATGGGGTAATGCTTTGCATCCTCTTCATGAAAAATAAATAGAGAACGAGCGTCAGTGACCTCGCCATTGATTTCATGTATCGTGTAACTGCATCCAGCATTATCAAAAATTAATGACCTGAGCTAAATAGTGTCTTCCTGTTTGGCTCCTGTTACTGTAGCATCCTAAATTGGTGCAAGCAGTGATATCACCCTGTGTGGTGAGACTTTTTCTCACACAAAACCAGCTGATAATGCATAAAAGTGCCATAAAAAATAAATAAAAAAAATCTGTATTCTAAATTTTTTTTCAGACCAATGTGGCCTTACCTTTCTGAAGCATTTCTAAATGTTCCCAAAGGATGTCACCCACAAAGTCAGGTGCTAAGTCCAGGAAGCGCTCCTTCCCCATCGCACACAGGGTGGCTCCGTTCATGCAGAATTTGTCAAAGTCGACGTTCTTCAGACTGAACTCGTTCACTGTCCACGTTAGCCACTCAGCCACGTGGTTGTCTGTCCACTGTCTGGGATCTGAAGGAGATCACAATTGGTGATTATTATACTGTGTTCACTGTTGAAATACAATATAATCCTTCTGTTAAAATCACATGATGTGTATTCAGACTGAGGTGGTGCAAATACTACACATGCTCTATGGACTGCAGCACATTCTCCATTTTCACTGTGAGAAAACTCTGATATTTGGTTATGCCGCCAACTTTCACATCGCCGCTGTGGTAAATAACTACCGATAACAAGTCAATCAAAAACAAACAAGGAGGCAGCTGAAGATGTGAGCAGTGGTAATGACAAGCCAAAACCATAGTTTGTAGATATAGTAAGATTACATAGACAGATACTGTCCTGCTGTTTTTACATGAGGAGGCTCTGTGGTCGGCTTCCACTGAAGTAGCTAAGTCATTATTTTACGGTCTAGATTCTCTGGATGCGGTAGTCAGACAGTCTGCCCGGACTGAAATGTATGTAATGTAAGGCCCTTTGTGGAATAACTGGGTGTCTCCTTGTTTTCAGTCCTTCTAAAAGATGCCTTCACTGAATGATCTAACGCAGGCTACAATGTGAAATGATTTAAAGAATGTGCATGCCTGACATGTGACACGTTGATGAGGGCTCATGCTTTTTACTGACAACATTGAACGTCCCCAATGGAAACGTTAACAGGGTCTAATAAGAACACAAGCAGCTGACAGTGTTACCTTTGGGTATACCCAGCCGCTGCTGTTCCTTCGTGAAGCCACTGAAGGTGGCCTTCAGAGCCTGGGACATCATCTCTTTACTTCCTGGAGTCAGCAAGGGGACATCGCCACACTCCGGATCTGCCAATCACAAACAACATTGATTAGGATATTTCTTATTCAATATATATTTCATTTGGGATTGCAATTACTAATATTCTAATGTTACATAATGCTTTAACAATTATTGACAACCCAAACTACGACAATGTATCCTGTATTGTATTTCATGCCGATAAAGCTTACTGAATGGGAAATTAAATTGAGACAGAGAAGGGAGCAGGAAAGAGCGATTTGTGAATGTGGTTCAGTTAGATATTCACACAGACACACACACACACACACACACACACACACACACACACACACACACAAACAAAATCAACAGTTGTATCTGCCCGTGATCAACAACATGGCTCAACAATTACATCCCGTCTAGACAGACACTGTCTCCGCATCAGATCCAATCTATTTAAACAAGACCTGTCACACCGTCGCATATGAACTGTTTACAAACGGAGGTAACAGTGCATGTGCACACTGATACACGTGCATGTTTCAGAAAGGCTGAATAGCAGATAGTGGAAACAATTTGCGCAGTTTTTAAACTGAATTTAGGGCATGTCTTTCAATGGCTTTCAACCACGTTTTTACAATTGTCTACAGTTTCTGGTATTTCAGGCAGGGTCCTAAGGCAAATCCCACTCATCTGGCACAAAGTAATCCCGCACGTTTACTTGCAAATACTTATACCAAACTCTCTCCTAGCCGCAAATCCTGGGTGGGAGAGCAGGGCCTGGTGCCCATCAGTGACACCATGACCCCCACTAGCCCTCCTACCATGTTGCCCTTACACAGTGGGCCTACTGTCACCGGACCAAGCACGGGGTCAAACATTCTGAGAGGTCAAGGGTCGAGGGATGAGGTGATGATGTCACCGTGGCTGCTGGCGGGTGGCTAGGAGAGTTTGGGGGTGGGCTGTCTCGAGGGTCTCGGTCACACACTGGGCGTACTGTTCTCTGCTCACAGCCAGTGGGCACCCAGTGCGGAACAGAGCTCCCTTTGATGGCTTTAAACAGTGCCTGATGACTCGCACTCATCTAATTAGATTGACCAGGCTGCAGAAGTGTGGGGATGAGGGGGCAAAGCAGGGGAGATGATGAGGGGAGACGGGGAAAGACCCCCGGGCACTAACACTAGAATAGACGGCTAAAAACTAATCTGGCAAAGACTCAACCAATGACTTGTAAATAGACATAAAAAGGCCTTATAGAGCTCCAATTAACTGTCTTTATCTGCAATGCGCCCACACTCATTTACACAACAAAGACAGACATGATATGTCAGGATCTGTTGGAGTCTGCGGTATATAATAGCATTAACTCGTCCAATCAACTTGGGGGGTTAAAATGCGTGAGGCAAAACTTTAACTCGGGGCTTCAGCGGGTTAAGGTGCACACAAACCCAAGGGTTCAATCAGGCTTTGATTCTCGCGGCATGTCTTTCTCTTTAGCTCATCCCTCTTGTCTGTCTCCATAGCGCGTCAATTAAAATCGTTAGAAACCAGATCACAAAAGGCTTGGCTTGAAAGCTAAATCGTGATGAGGAAGAGTTGTGTCACTCCTCTCACAGCGCCGCCATTCGTCGAACCCAGATGTTCTGGCATCTCCGCTGGCTGGTGGTTTAATCTGCCAGCAGTACACTGGGGCAACATACAGTTCATGCTTGTTTTCACCACTCGCTGACGTCTCGACCTCGTCTGGAATGCACAGCAGCTGTCTCTCCTTCGCCCATGTAACCAATGTCTGTCTGGCTGTTTGTAAAATTAGGTCTCCTAGTTTTCTGTCTTTGGCTCTTTTTTTCCCTCTATTTCTCTCTCTAAAGAAAGAAGCCTCACAACAGGCCAAAGACAGAGGACAGACAAGAGCTCTTTGCTTCTTCATGTGATTCAATTAGGCCTATAATAATATATTGCTCTCTGTTACACTGGTGGTGAGCAAACAGAAAGTTATTCATTCAAGTCAGGAGTAAAAGCAAGGTAGAAGAGCTGAGAATAAACGCTGTTTTACAGCCTCACATAAGACCTCAGTTTAACTATTGTCAGACACAGTTCGCACATCAAAATAAAACCGTGCAGTTTCACAATGAAAATAAGACCTGAGCGAGGTGTCTTTAGTGTACAGGTTGGCCCTGACAACAGGGTTGTCTTGGCCTCTGCTGAGCTCATTTTTCTTTTAAGTAGTGTTGGTAGTGCTAAAACGTACATGTTGCAAACGGCTGCAAACTGAGATGGGACTGGGGCTCAGACAGTCTGCGCTTTGATGTGAAGGCAGCGGCGAAATGTGGCAGTTTATTTAAGCTGGATCGAGTGGAGTTTGTCTGCACTTTCGAACCGCTTACGCCCCTCCCTCTTCATCGCTTTTATCAACCCGGCCCCAGCCTGTGCTTGCCCACACAGACTTTAGAATCCACTTTAGCACTAAATCCTCCATCAAAGACACTCAACACCATCGTGCATGAGAACTACCATTAGGCACTCTAAAGAGGGAAATATGTGAACCATGATTATAGAGCAAATTAAAATGGGAACTGCAATTTGTGTGATTTCTTTTGTTTTTATTTTTGAATTACTCATTTCTCCAGTTTAAAATGAGTTTTGAAGTGGGATTTTTGTTTACCGTCTTGCAGAAATTCAAAGCACAACAAATGTCTTCCAAGTTTGGACTGTTAGGTGACAGATTTCTACAAAGAGAAATTGCATTTTCAACACAACAATTTACTTTCTCAATAGTATGTATGTGCGTTATTGTATTTTCGTGAATTGAAATCTTAAAAACATGAAGCAGAGGACAAAGCAAGGCTGCAAGGCAAACAAAAGACCTAAAAGTGCAGTGATAACGGAACAGCCTCCATGGTGAGTGATCCATATGAAAGTTATCTGCGGCAGAGCTAATGTACAGTGTGCATCCATTAGCGAGAGAGAGGCGAGCTCGGATCTAGACAATCTCTAGTAAATGATGAAGTCCTGATAGAATTTCAATGCCTGCGAGTCCCATTAGATACAGAATGGTCAGTATGTACTGAGAGTTAGAGCATCCACAAGTCATCACTTTCCACATTAGACCGTGTGGGTCTGTCCGCAAAATGAGTCCCATCCACTTAGCTCACAAAATGTGGGAGTGGGTGTAAATCACAGGCAACATTATGGCATTTCGCTACCAACTAGCAAGAGTAAAAAGAGCGTCCGGAGTGAAAAGTATGAAATGAAAACAATTTCTCCTAATGACGTAGAAGGAATAATATAAGTCCATCTATTCTAAGAATGAAGTGAGACCGGTGTTTAGTCTGGATTTACAGTAAAAGCTATTGATTAGCCACTCCCCTCTTGCCATGATATGAATAATGGACAGGCTGCTGAGTGCGACGGCCATATTTTCCCCAAGGGATTGTCGCTGACAGACTGTGCACCTTCACCGCCCTGCCCCTTTGACCAAGCCCCAGTTTGGCACCTTCGGCTGTTAAATTGACACACATATGAACACACATACACACACATGAACCAAATTAGCAGCCTTCTTCGCCTGTGCGCCGGAGCGTGGGCGTGAAATTGGGATTTTTGCAACTGGGGCCAAAGTCTATGGGGCTGGAACAGACAGGGTTGGGTTGGGCAGGGCAGGTTCAGGGCTGGGGAAGATAGCAAGGGAGCATCTCTGGTGGGTGAGGGGAGACTGAGTAGGAGGGGTGGGGGGGGGATGAGTCACCGGCCTGTAATATGAGCCCATCACAGGACAAGAGAACCGGGGGTGGGCACAGTGGAGAGAGAGGCAGAAGAATGAATGGGAGGTCTCATAATGCTCCCTCTCTTCTGCTCTGTCTCTGGAGTGACATCACAGTGGGATCAGTGCCATCTCCCAGGCTCTGGCGGAGACTCGCTTCATTCATAAAGCCTGGACTTCTGCCTCCGCTCTGAATGATGCAACGACACAAGCAGAGCAGGCAACCAGACCCAACAAATAAGGGACAATATGCTTTCTATCATGCGATTGAGCTATAAATAGACCTATAGAGTTCGGCCAATGAGTGGGTGTGTGTTGGCGTGAGGAAGAGAGAGTCGGCTGTTAAAAAAAAAATGAGGATGACATCAAAAAGGCTATTCGAAACTGGGTTTTTGAAAAGTGAAACACTTTAGGGTCAAATAGTCATTTATTTATATCAGTGTCAAAGCATGTGTCTCTGTAGCTGAGTGTATGGTGGGCTTTATTCAAATCAGCGAAAGAGTCCATTTCCTGTGGCTAAGTTGCCACTTCCTGTGGGAAGTGAGGTGAGTTGTGGGTTCAGGTGAGGGTCATACCCTTCCTGAATATCCCTACATGCATACAGGTATCAGCGGGGTCACAACGCGGCGCAGGAAAAAAAAAGAGTCGAGGTCTTGGCTACTTGCCAAGGGCTTATAATCGTCTCATTAAAGCAGACCAGTCCATCCACAGCAGACCAGAGGTGGCAGTGGTATCTGAGAGAGCCTTTGATGGAGATCCGTATCTAGACCCCTGGTCTGAGAACGCGGGGTCATAAACCCGACCAACATAAAGGGGGCCCATTCAGCGCCACAGGGTGATAAAGTGGCGGCTGAGAGCTGCAGTGGAGCGAGAGGAGGAGGACGGGGTGGCAGTCTGGTTTTGAGAGGGCCGCTTGTTCGGCCAGCCGCTCCGCTGTTTAGATTTCCATCTCAATGCCAAGACCAGGAATAGATGTGTAGGCCTGCAGCTCAACCCAAAGTGAAGAAGCCAGACCAGACCTAGACCCTGCTCCAGCACAGGACTGTGTTAAACAAGGACCATCCCATCATCACAAACAACAGTGCTGAAACACTCGTTTTATTCTTAGGTCTCCACCGCTGGCTCCTGGCTGCCCTCTTGAAGCACAAGCCTGTGGCGGTGTAAAGCAGCTGTAGGCTACGGGACGAGGCCACTGTACTGCTGACATCTGTCTTTGGCCATGAAACTAGAGTTGTCCAGGATCATCACCACCACCACAGACATAGCGGCTACTGAAGCAGACAATAAGTGAGACTAATACCCCCATAGCTGCCTTGCTGTCTTTTCTTTCTTCCACTCCCTCCATCTCTGAAATCATATTAGCTTATGATGTGAAAGTGCATTAACTCTACTGTTTATGCCAAAGTCTCAGCGCTTGATATGACATTACCTCTGAGTTTGAAATGATACGCGCCATCGCCAACAGACGCTAAACATATTTTTGCTAAAAGCTTGATGGAAATTCTTTCCTTTTCCAGAAGAACGAGGGGAACAAGGACAGGGCGCTTTCAAGCAGGATTTGGCTCCTTTGGTTGCTTATTTAACTGCCTACAAGCTTTGTTGCTCTGTGATCTTTAACAGTGTGTGTGTTTTTTTAGGTATGCCTCAAGTATTAAAAAGGTTGAGCAACAGTAATGTACTTCTCACAACATGCCCGTTGCACAACCTTCAAGTTCTCTTATTACTTTGAGAAGGCTGACAAATAATATTGAGAAAAAAGCTACAACCCAGCATGCACTAAAGCACAACACAGACAGTGGAGATCTGACAAATCTCACACAACTTGAAGGTTTTCCATGACCTCCATATATGTTAAATATTTATAATGAAAGCCCTACTTAGTCCAAAAGGATTTGACTGTTTTGTTTTATCCATCAGTGTTAGGCATGGTGGTGGGAAAGAGGAACTGACAGGCGAGCGTGTACTGGAGAGTGCAGGTGGCGCTAGCCTAGCTGTATCCAGGATAGCCGGCCTCCCAAGCTCCGTCCCTGTTGTAAACAGACAGGGGATGCTCCGGGAGAACTGTTTAGGCGTTAAACCAAACACACGACATATCTGACAAACAGTTTACTCGATGTGTTGCATTTTTTCCACAAAACATGGTGCCTGCCCCATTTTTAGTCCAAACTGATACATTCCACAACCAGGTTCCTGAAAGAATTGTGAATCGTGTGGGACGGCACACAGCCGCACATTCACACACAACATCAACGGAATTGTTCGCCACTCAACCGTTCTTTTTTGTGCAACACATACGCGTGTAAGTCTTGTAGTGGCTGGATCTAATTATACATCACACATAGTATATAAGAGCTTGTTGCTTGTTTGAAGGCAAGCTATGGGCGACAGATGGATACTTGATAAATAAATTCCCCCGAGACCGCAGTGTTTTCATGTTGCATGCCTCACATTCCACCTCTGTTTTACAATCGCTAATGTGCTTCTCACAGCTTTCTTGTTTTCCTCTAATGCAACCAAAAATGACTTGTGGCCTAAGTGGCAAAATGGTTTCAGCTCAGAATGATGAATTACCCTTCTATTTTTGTCTCAATGTAGGCTCCATGGCTAATAGGAGCATAAAACATCTGGCCCCGTCTCCTCTTCCGTTATCTTATTTAAGATATCGGAGTTATTTTTCATGACGCTGTGAACAACCTCAGCTTTGGCTGACTTGGCTGCGTAAAAAAGATGTAAACCGCGATGTGATAACTGGAAAGTTACAAGTCAAGTGTTTTGCAATAAGAGATGGAAGTGATTTCCAAAACACGCGCATATCGTTGCAGATGTGTAAACTCATGATCACCTTGTCTTCTCTATCTCCCTTTCTCCGTTTCTCTTTCTCTCTCTCTTAGGCACTCACGCATAGACTATGACTCATTCCATCAAAGAATGACTGGACTTCATTTGACAATGTGACTGGTCATGATGAAAGCAGTGACCATATCTTGTAAAATTCCTACTCAATGAGTCAAAAGTGGTCACAGTTACCCTGTAACTATGCATAGAACAAACATGCAGATACGAGGGAGGTCAGGCTAGTAGGCAGGCAATGGAATCCAGCTGCTTTTACTCTCACAGCTAAACTCCAGAGGCAGTCTAAAAACTTACACCGAGTCCCATTCCTCGACCTCCTCCGTAGCTGCCAGAACACATGTGCCTCCCATTTGACTGCGTCACTGAGGCCCAACTCATCATGAGCGCTACAGAGTCGCACCTACACAGCAGCAGCCAGCCACCCACGCAAACACACCCTTCTCTATCTTCCTTTGCTTTGGGAGGCCAATCAATCAATACAAGTCTGATGCTGAAGGTCTGATACACATACGGTCTGTGGCTGTGCCCCATTTGTTCACCTGATTACAAAAGCAGCACGCTGACTCTAAAAACAGGTGGTGTGCAGCAGACACAACAGAAAACAAGGGAAGAAAATCTGGAGCATACATACAGCACAAAATGAGTGACATGGCCTCGTTGAGGACAGCTGAACATCCGTAGTGAAACAAACCCGCTGCCTTTCAGGACACTGGACTGATTCTCAAAGCAGGCATGTTTCTAAACTAGCCCAGTTTCCATCCCTTTATGGGAAACACAGCTCCCTAAATGTGGAACAGTAAAACAGAAACAGAGCAAGAGGACAGAAAAAAAAGTTCTAACGCACTCAGGCCGATGTTGAAATGCGTGGGAGGTCGTGGAGCCATTTTGGGGGCAGCGTCGGGCCAGTTAGGCTTCGCAGTCAAGACTGGTGATGTAGGGAGGGGAGAGGCCTGTGGTGGCAGAAACCAGTAAGCGAGCCGAGCAGACGCACAGTCGGACAGCCAGTGGCGTGTGGTGCAGCAGGCGTCTAGTGCCATGACTCAGGGATTACAAGCCAGGAATGACTGGGGATGGGACAAAGTGCACTCACCAGGAACTCACTATACACCACATCAAGGTGCCGTGAGAGAAACCCATGTGGCCAACAGAGAGACATTAGAAACCGAGGAAGAAAGGAAAGGAGGGGGAGGAGCACTTGAGTAGGAATTGTGTGAGTGGGTGGGTGAATGACTGAAAAAGAGTTGTCTGTTACAAAAAAAGCTTGTTAATGCTTTATTTCTCCAGCCGAGGAGCATATTTTCCTTTGTTTTGGTTGTTGGCTTTTTGTGGAATGTGAGTAAAAATGAGAAGCTGTTGAAGACTGATTGCAAAGAGAAGCATAATCATTTTGTGCTCTAATTGTTTTTTAGCATAACGAGGTCTACTCGCTAACAACATATCGGCCACACCTTGGAAGGCCCCTCTTTCTCAGTCCCTCAAACACCCAACCCCCTCTCTCACACCATATGCTTACTATTTAGCAGTCTGCTGTATCTGCTGCTAACACGCCTTGCTTTATGACTAAGCTTTATAAGCAAAGATTAAGGCGTGTAGTCACCGGGGAAGCGTCGAGATAGGACCCACGCAGTATAATGGTTTTATGATGGGCAACACAGCAGATGACGGGCTGAATGAATGAAATGCCGACTGAATGGGGGGGATAACCTATTCGATTTAACACAGCGGCATCAATGAAAGAAAGAAAGACATGGTCATTGGGGAAACTCACAGATAACCACTTCACTTGTATCCGCCCAGTCTGTTGACAAGTGTGACCAGCACAGGGAGGCCCATTGAGGAAGCTGGTATTAGTTGCCCTCTAGGCACAGTCACGGTCTGGTCAAACACCACCTAATGACATTTGGGTGATGAGCTGAACACTGGACTGACTAATCAAGTTTTGATCTGGCAAAACCATATCGTCCTCAGTTTGACACGGCGCACATCAGATGAAAAATGGACCGGTTAGCTCCGTTTGGCCCGATTCATTGACAGACCACATCAAGAGAAGCCTGGATCACCCAAACAGTGTTTGCACAGCTGCCAGGCGGCCACGCACACTCAAACATTGGCATATATTATACTGCGCTACTGAAGGAGTGCTGACACAAACACACCGAAGCAAAAACCTGAAGCTTATGTAACACCCTCTGTTCTGACACAAGCTGCCCCTCTCCGCACCATACCGACATGGGAGGCACCTTGGAAAAGAAAACCAGCGAAGCCTTTCTAAGAGTCATTCGTGTGGTGGCATGGCCTGTATGTGCTTGTGTGCATAGCGTATGTGGCGGGCGTGGAGCGAGATGCCTTATAAGGGCTCTCAGAAGCAGCATCAGGCACGCCAGTTACAACAAACAGCAGCGTTTTGATCAGATAAAAGTGAGCCTCCCACTTGAGCTCCTTCTATGCCTCCATGCATGCCACCCAGCAGGGCATGCTCACAAGCATTCCTGTCAGTCACTGAACCCCGACCTTCAGGCCTGACAAACACAGAAGGAGAGTAAAAGAGAGACAACTCACTCAAGTCTAAAGGGGACAACACCTTGTATTGTAAATGATTGACAACTCTATCGAATATTAAATCTATGACCTCAGAACAATGTTATAGTATACTTTAACGCTCAATAAGAACTTCAGCAATACAAGAGCACTTTCATGTCTACAATTTCACAATCAAACACCTCCCCGGTTAAGTAACGCTCTCTCCTATCTTTAAAACTTGTCTCTGTCGAGCTGACAGTGTTGTTATGACTACATGATGCTTTCAATAATAAGCTACCATGGTCTGGGTTACATGGAAGTAAGTGTGCTGTGTCAGGAATTGACTACTATAACTGAACAGAGGAAGAAAAGCTTTGTGGAACATTAGATGCCTTGTTTGGGTGCACCTCTGACCCTGGCACAGTGTGAGCGCTTTGAAGGGAATTACCTCCGCTGGAGAGAGAGAGAGGACAGGCCTTGGGTAAGCTGACACTGGCTGCACTTTCGTCACAAAGGAAAACAAACAATGTAGTAAGGTGGGCCACTTAAGCTTGTTAGTGGGGTATGCATGCATGTATGTACAGTATGTGGTTGCAGGTGTTTGGAAAAAGATAGCATCTGTAGTTCCCACAATGCCATAGCTCTGCGCTCTTGCTTGTGAAAAGCTGAGCAGCCATGCCCACTGGGACAAGTGCTGCTACTTTCACAAATCCAACAAATCAACAAATGCGTTCTGGCTTTGTATGGAGCACTTATCGCTCTCAGCAAAGAGCCTGTCATGGTCCTTTACATGCCTGCAACATTGAACATCACTGTTGTGTCTTCTAAGGATCAGGAACAGCCTTGGACACGTGTAGTGCACTTATCTAGTAAGCATGGTAACACCACTGAGTGAACAGAACAGCGTGTGTCTGCGTGACGGAGAAAAAAGATGTGTTTCTGCGAAGTTGTGAGCTGCTCCTTGGCAGCCTCGGCCTGACCCCGGTGCACCCAAGTGAGCGTAAGCAGGAGCGAGCATTGCAAAATGCTCTTTGCAAGATAGCGCTACGCTTTTGGCAGCCCAACTGCAGCTGTCAGTACTTTTTTATGTACGTTTTGTGAGACGTGTGAATCTACACTCTGCAGGTATTGACAGTGAGGAGAAGGTGGTTAATGTGGTGAGTCACAGCCCCCTTAGTGGGTCAACACTCGCAATTAGTATCAAATTTCCATGTTCCTGCTCGCTGCTCTATTAACAGGCTCAACGCCACCTGAGCTGCAAAAGCACAGGGGATTTTGTTAATGTGAAGAGCTGCAAAATGCAAACTATCCAAACATGCCACCATGTGTAACATCACTGCAAAAAAAAAAATGAGAAGTGAAACCACACGAAAGGTTTGAACCCAAACACAGCTCACAGTTGTGGTGGGCATCCCTGTCCTGTATGTGCACCCGGACTGGACTACCCCTGAAGCAAGCCAAGTCTTCCACGCAGCCGGGTCAGAGAGGCAAGCCTCAGCACTGCAGATTCATCACCTCAGCCTGCCTCTCCTTCCCTCTGGAAAGTCAGTTTCAACCACAGCGGAGGAGGGAGGGAGGTAGAGGAGACAGCAGGGTTGGTGGGGAGGGCAGTGATTAGGCACTATACTGCCTGTCTGTCTTCCCATGCCGGCTGGGCAGAGTGCCCTGTTCTCTCACCAGAATGGCACTGAATATAGGGTCAGAGATGGGTGTTTAGATGGGAGATGGAGACAGAGCCCCAGTGACATCAAAGCAGGAAGAAAGAGAGTACTTCAGAACTACAAAAGCCTGTATTGACAGTCAAGTTGCGCAACACTAAACAAAACATGACAAAACTTACACAATAACTGTTTAAGGATGCATGTGAGCAAATTTGAAAAAGTTGTGTGTCTGAAAGTATGTATTAATATCAAAACACTGGGAAAAAAAATCATAATTTTTTTGTATGAATTGAAACATTTTTGTTACCATGTTGTGACAATTTATTTTGCCTACATGACATCATTTTCTCCTGGTAAAAATAACTTTTCCATAGCAGCCCAATTGTTTCACACACATCATTATATTGTTAATTATAAGAAAGGCAGCGTCAGAGTGTGATTCATCCAATAAACACGAGAAACACACATACTGGCATTGCATGTGCAATGACTGTGGAGCCTCCGGCGTGGTTCTTTCAAGTGTTGCGTGTTGTCCAATATTGAGCAACCGACACACGCTGAAATCGGTTAAGGACGTTGTGTCCCTCTCGGCCGCATGTAATCACTCAGAATTATCACTACTAGTATCAACATCAACGTCATGAGCCAGCAGCCGGCTACACGGCGCACAGTGAAACACATCCAGGAGTAACGTTATAGTCTCGTGTTAACTGTCACAGAAGAGTTGTTATTACTCACCGTCCATTTTTTCAGCCTTTATGATGGTTAACGTCGGTTTCATATCGACAGCTGCCGTCATGACCATCAGATCAGAGTGACTTAATAACGCCGCGTCTCCTCTTTTTTTATTCTAACAGCTCCAAAAACACGCTCTATAAGGAATAAGAATCTTCTCTTCCTCTGGCGCGCCGGTCAATTCTACCTTTTTTTTTAAAAATCTTTCCTCTCACACTACAAATTCAGTTTCTTTTACTCGTAACTTCTCTTTCCCTCTTTTTCTTTCTCCCTCTCTCCGGTACATGTACACACACTCCCTCTTTTCCTCGTTCTTTCTCACTCACTCACTCACTTACACACTCACTCACTTCTTCCTCTCTCTATCTCTGGCTATGGGCGTTGCATTGCAAAGAGCCGGAGTGCGACGACAGCTGAAGGGGGCGGTGTTTGGGGCTGACTTGCCAGTTGATTCACAATTCAATTACAATCCCCCCCCCACCCCACACACACACCCCACCCTTTACACACACACACACACACACACACGCACACACACGCACACACACACACTACTACTACCACCTCCCCCGTGTGTCTGTGGGAACCTACTTAGTTCCAAGACCCCTTCACGTCATCAGACAGACGCAGTTAGCAGGAGTCTACATGTTCCCGTAAATTGCTGGCGTTTTACAGGGTATGAGAAACACTCATTCTCTGCTGAGAATTAACTTTAATAATGTTTAACCACGTTACTTCCCAAATATGACAGCAAACAGTTCATTCAGCAACTCCATCATACCATCGTACATGCCAAAAATAAAACAAATTTTAAACATGGTAAATTATTATAAGTAACACCATGAATGAATTATACTGGAATGTTACAGGCATATACTATAGGGGCGCAAAAACAATATGGTTGCCATATTTGAGCCCTTATAGAAACATTTTAGGGAACAGTAAGATGTCTTTGGAGATGGTTTTAGATCTTAAAAGAGCTACATACACACAGTTTAGCTGTACGTGTGGGGAACCGTTAACTAAAAAGAAGCTAAAAGGAGAGTCTGGCTCGTGCCGGTTGATTCACAATTCAATTAAAATGCCAATTACAATACTATGAGAAACACTCATTCTCTGCTGAGAATGAACTGTAATGATGTTTATCCACATTACTTCCAACATATGACAGCAAACACAGTTCATTCAACAACTCCATCATCCATGCCAAAAAAAATAAACAATCAAATTTTAAACATGGTAAATTATAATATCAACTTCTGCCCTCCAAGAGGCGATTTAGAGAATTTTTTAATGGGTTATGTATGACTAATTGTGATGTGTTTTGTTTTTTGTCTTACTTGTCCGTCTGTCTATGGTAAAAGTATGTCTATTGTATGTGTACTTTTTTCTCAAACTGAGCTGCCTATGGATGCAAAATGAATTTCAGTGCAAACTGACAATAAAGTTGTATCGTATCGTATCGTATCGTATCGTAAGTAACACCATGAATGAATTATACTGGAATGTTACAGGCATATACTATAGGGGGCAAAACAGCATGGAGTACAATATGGTTGCCATATTTGAGCCCTTATAGAAACATTTTAGGGAACAGTAAGATGTCTTTGGAGATGGTTTTAGATCTTAAAATAGATACATACACACAGTTTAGCTGTACGTGTGGAGAACCGTTAACTTAAAAGGATCTAAAAGGAGGGTCCGGCTCGTCTGTGTCCTATATTCTGCAGGTCCGGCCTTCCTCATAACTTGTAACTCACCCTCATAAACACCTCAGAGTATTTCCTGTTCACCTTGTACTGATCAATAAAAAACAACCTTTTTTCTTTACACAGCTGCCACAGGTATTAGACAAAGTGCATCTTTGCAAATGTTATGTTTACAAGTGTTTGTGAACAGTGCACGGTTTAAAAAATAGGTTAGTGGTGCGGATATTTAAATCAATCAAACTGGGTCACCAAGACCATCGATGAAAATTCAGTTTGAACAGGGCAAACTGTTCTAATTCTGAGTTTTTTTTTTACTTTTGTGCTTTCTTATCTACAATAATCAGGGACAATGACCATGCCTTACTGGAAATCGAATCAAGAATGTGTTCTGCCACTGGAAAAGAACAAAGACGAGAGTAAGATTGGGCTTTTTAGCCACAGTAAGGCTCCACTCTGAGCAAACCACTGCCATTCGGGAACACCTCCCATGGCAACAGAAAAATGTAATAACAGATTATAATAGTAATTCTCGCACAAGTACCTCTGGAACCTGCTGCTTCTAAACAAATGCAAGCAAATTGAGCTCAGTACAGTCTTTTGTCCATTAAAGAAACTACGGAAATGGTTTTCTTTAAAGCATCAGCCCTGTTTTTTTCCATATATCCAACCATATCTTGTTAAGAGTGAGTCATGGCACAACCTGCAACCTCAATGTGATACTTCTGCATGTACTGTACGTATGTATGTATGTATGGAGGCTGGGGAGCCAGGGATATTGATCACACATGGATTTTTCAACCGGTGGTACTTCACCGGCTCCATTAGCAGCCCCGGATCAGGTTTCATTGGCCTGATAGGAGCCTCGTCTGGGAAGAGTGCTGCTGGGTTCTATGGTGAGAGGAGCTGCCTCATATAAGGGGCAGAGTAGAGGGGGTGATGGAGGAGAAGAATGGAACAGTACCTCTCCCTTCATCTCAACAGTCAGTCACTCTCTCGCTGACTGGACCTCTTTGTTTTCTGTTAATGAACTCCCTCGTATCTGTTCTTAAAAGGACAGCCTGGGTCCTTTTGCGCCTGAGGGCGGCCATTAGGGGTTTAATGGTGTTGCTGACTAATATCTAGGCTGGCGTCACTGGAGCCCATTTCAGTTTGGGTTTTCTTCTGCCAGTCTTCACTACTTCTTCTTTTTTTTCAGTATTATAACAAAGCTTTTAAATTGCATTTTTTTCATTTTCAGAATGTGTAGAACCGATATGATAAAAACCGAACTATTGAAGTGAAATTAAACATGCAGTTTGCTGACAAAGCATTGTCGCTTTAAACTCTTGTTGCCAGGAAACATCTGAATACATTTCTGTTCTTGTGGCTCAGAACAGTGTGTGACTGATCTGCCTCTCAGAGCAATGACCATTTCTATTGCCCTTGGACAGCCTGCTGTACAACGACCTTGCAGACAAACACATTTTCACGAACAGGACACTGACATGAGGAAAATGATTTCCATAAAAAAAAAAAAAAAATGGAATTCTAAACATTTAGTTTATCTTCATGGAGATCTCGATATCAACTTGTAGGAATTGCCTGTGTCAAAGTTTTGCACATTACGAACCCAAAAAAAACAACTATTGTTGAAACAAACTGCGTCATTTCCTATTTAGACAAAGGGATTGTTAATTGTCTTACACTCATAAAACAATCAGCCAGTGTCTACCAGTACACTTGAGGACACATGTCCCAGATCAAACAAGTTTTGGTTTCAATGTCTCATTTTCTTCACCTGGCACATGCTGTTGCCATGGTTTTGACAGTTACTCATTTTGTGTTGCAGCATCGCACCCCTAGCTGAAGCAGCTTTCTCCCTCTCCTCGCTGCTCTCTCCTGCTCGCTGTCTGCGTCTCGCTGGCACATCTGTGTTGTCTGCCTGTCTATGATCCCTAGATGTAACCGTTGCACCTGCTACTTTTCACCGAGTTAACTGAAAGGTTATTCGATTCAGAGCAATCCGTACAGCTGTCAAGTGATATTTGTCTTTGATGTCGGGCGCCCTCGCAGCAAGTCACAAGAGTATTTAGATTTCAACGCCGTGCTTCCTTTCACATTCACAAACATAAAAATCTGAAATGATGACGTAGCTGAGGCGAAGTGTAAAACATCCCAGACAATGGATAATGGCTTCACACGTTTGGTATGTTGTGTGAATAGGCGGCATTTAGCATGTAATCAATCAGTCACTCATTTACAGCACACCCTCACATGGGTGATGGACACACACACAGACACACTCAGAGAGAGAGAGAGAGAGAGACAGCAGACAGTAAAACAGTGGGGTCCTTGTGGCCTCTGTCTAGCAGCTCTAGTCTCAGCTCTATCTGTGGTGGACGCTGTCTGAAGGTGCCACAGGCTGGATGCACTCCTGCGGAGATCAGAGGGTTAGCTGGGACAGGAGTGGTGTATCCCTGTCTGTGTGTGTGTGCGTGCTCATGTATGTGTACTGTAGTAGTGTACATCTTTCTCTTCTCACATTCCAAAGTCTCTGCTGAGAGCATCTGTGTGTGTGTGTGTGTCAGTGAGTGCGTGTGTGTGTGTGTGTGTATGTGTGTGCGCGCCATCCTAAACTGTGTGCATGTAAGTGCACTGGGAAAGTAGCAGGGCCTCCCTGAACAAAGGCTCAGCTCTTTTCTGAACAATTAGCTTCGCTAAAAAGGACATCTCTTCCTCCATTAGCGGCACCACGTGCCCCCCATCACTCCATTGTGCAGATAATTCAATTATCCCCACCCCCCTCCGAGTCTCTCTGCCTCCCAGACCTCCCTCTTCTCGTCTTGCCCTCCCTCCTCTCTGTTACCGCCGCGCTCTCAGATAAAGCTCCACTAGTCCCTGAAGCTGAGGGGAAAATACATCAGTCTGCGGTTTTAATTCATTTCTCACTGAACAAATGAAGACTGTACATTATAGAAAGCAGCGACGCTCAAAAGAACGGTACATTCTGAAACGATAATGATCTGGCTGTGGTAATACGGCTGCTGCTTGTTGTATTTTGTTAATTGTTGAATTAATGTTCTTTATATTGAGTGATGATAGGGAAGAATTGATCTTTACCAACAATAGGATGGACTTGACTCAACTATGAACGCACATTACAAGACACAGTAAGAGGTATTCATTCTTACCATTACCGGTGTACACTCATTGTAGTTAACAGTGTGTGAATATTGCTAAGCACACAATAGAAAACATTAACACAATGGGAGGTCTCTCTTAGGATTCATTAAAGCGCCACCTTTCCTGATGAGCTGGCATCTGTTGCATCATCACCCGTCAGTGATTGCATGTCTCAGAAGTGCATGTTCTCCAACTAAAGTGGTTTAGTCACCGCACTATCAAGAGGAACTTACGACACTAACACTTCCTAGAAATAAAAGTCCTAGAACTCTGGGAAAGGGAAGTTCAACAGTCGGGTATTTGGCTGAAAGCATCTTTAAAAATCTTTAAAAATGTTAAAAGGAAAGTAAGGTGTTTTTCTTCAAGCAGCAATGCCAGTAAGCTTTTAGTGTGGGACATCTCAAAAGGCCTAAACATCAAACCGACATTAAAGAACTAGCGGCGACGAAGGCCGACTGTTATGTCGCCAAACACCGTCTGTGTCTTGATCAAAAAGTTGCACTTGAACACATCGCAAAGACTACAGTCAACGGCCAAATAGCACGTACGATCTGTGCCTGCGTGAGAGAAAATAACTCTCCCTACCAGCCGGCGGCGGTAGAGGACCGCGGATTTACAAGCCATTGTTATGATACGTACATGAAATAAAGTGGCGTTTGCCGACCATATCAACACCACTTTGTCTCACCACTTAGCTTCATTCCAGATGGCCATGTCGTTGTGAAAATACTTGTGTACTGGAATGATCCGATGAGATTCAGCTGAACAGCCAATCAGAGGAATTTCTCTAACCGACGGGCTCCGCCGACGATTCAACATTCTGAATTGGTCAAAAAGCCACCAACAAGGGCAGATTAGAGTAAACAGTGTGGGACACACCTCAAAGACTAGGCCGACAGACGCTCACCGACGGCCCAACATTAGCTGGCGGCCGACCGTCGGCTTGGTGTGTCAAGGTCTTTAAGGTCAAGAGTTTTCATTTGGATAAATACTCCAATAAATGTCTCATCAAAAGAGAAAGAATATCCACAAGAAATCTTTCTTTGAGATGGTTTATTTATAGTTCAGCAAAGCAGTACTTTGAGTTATGGGGTGGAAATTCCAGAGTGACTCTACTGTAATTGCCGATTTCAATGCACAATGCAACCACTTCTCAGAAGTCTAATGTGGAAACTCAAATATTTCAGATTTCTAAAAATACTCCAACATCTACAAACGTACAGTGTAGTAGTAACGGATTACCTCTTTCCTCTGTTTATTGACTAACACCTCTTTGCCTCACAACTGTCATCACACCATGCAGTTCAACTCTAGGACCATGGCAGCGGTGTAGCCCATTCCTCCACAGTTGTCTGTCGCTTTTCCGTGTTTCCACTCTTGTTTTGTTTTATTGTTGGAGGGGGAAGTGTGCGCCGGCCTGATTAGCATCACTGTTTCCTCCTTTCCCATAACCCCCCAGACCTCCGCAGGCTGCCTGTTTACTTTTAGAAATAAAAAATGGGCCTGCGCCCGTGAGGACGTGCCCCTCATCAGAGGCGAAGCCCCTCGTCCCCCTCCCCTCAAGGCTCCACATCCCAGATCCTCCTCCCCTCCCCACGTCTCCTCTCCTCCCACCAACCCCAGTCTCAGTCCTGAGACTTATCCCTCTCTCTTATCCGTCTTCTCTCCTCAAACTGTATTCCGCCCACTCCTTTGCTTTCCACCCCGTTCCCCTCCTCTTCCAACTGTCCAGCTGTCAAATCACATCAAATAAAACACAGGCCAATGGTCCCTGAGTGCCAGATCACAGCTGTGTTCTGCGTGTACTAAATGGGAGGGCATGTTTAAATGTACAGTGAACTCATGAGTGCCTGGGAGTGTGTGTGTGTGCGTGTATGTACTGTATGTGTGTGTGTGTGTCTGTGTGTGCGCCTGCTCTACTGAATGGGAGGATGCTGTAATACAATACACACCAGAGTGCAGGGTGTGAATTTAATGAATGAATATGTGGAGTGTGCATCACTGCAGGATGTTGGTGGAGTGTGTATGCATGTGTGATATCTGTGCCTGGATTTCAGTGAGATCACACAGAAATACACACTCACTCAATTTTTCCCACACACCCACACACACACACACACATAGTGAATTTCCACAACGGGAGTTTACAACAGGCCCTGTGGTGTGAGTGTTGGATAGTGAAGAGTAGAGCTGGGTCAGTGTAAACACCACCATGGCATGGCTGTTGTCAGGAAGCAGTGTGTGTGACATTGGGCTCTGGGCCAAACATGCGATGGTCCTTTAACATCCAACATCCCCGCCTCACATCTGCTCTCTACTCTCTCTTTCTCACACTAGCACATTTCATTTTAACAACACCCAATCCATTCTCCAAGAAGTCACTTGAGCTGTAAAATCCTATATGTAACTTACCCACTTTAAACGTTAAATAAAATATATCAACCCCTTATCCCAGACAGTGGATTTAGTTTGTGAGAAAGTTAGGAATGTTGTTAACTAAGGACTTATGTATGGTGCTTTAAAAAGTAACTGGTTATATCTTTATCTTATCTTGATCACCTTGAAACTATTGTGCCAGTAAAATATTTGAAATGGCTGATTTATCGTGTTATAATTTAAATTTCAGTCTGACTTAAAGCGGGTGTAATCAATATATCAAAGAACAATATGGCAATGTGAAAGGGGGTGCTCGTAGTGATGAACCTAAAGAGAATACAGACATACACAGTTAGCAACTAGCTTGTGAACATAGTGGAGGATTTAGCAGTTAAAGAGCTGGATATTTCCCTCGGGAGTTGGTGGAGACCAAAAACAGAGCTAAAAGAGAGTGAATACTGGCCTTACATTCACCATGTGGCCTACAACACGGCTCCACATGAATGATAACTACTCCATGTGTACATAAGCAGCTGTTTGCAAACAAGTTTGCAGTGTCAGCTTAAAAGGTGATGATATGTCAATGTTACGTTCACATTGTGTTTACGCTGGCTCCAAGTGGCCAAAAAAAAATCAGTTATTGCAGGTTTAAGGAATATCAAAAGATGAGTTTGTATTTATTTGTTTCCATGAATGTATTGTTGCTGATGACAGTTTTACTTTTTACACACCTTAATATCAAACAGCATACACTTAAAGAGGTTCCTTATAAGTGGTGTAGCCCTTCTAGAAGTGATTATATTCCAGCAAATCTTCAGTTGACTGACTCAGATGTATCCTGATTGGTTACATAAAACACTTGCTCACTGTTAAGGAGCAAATGATCATGATTAAAAACGGGCACACCCTCAGTGGTTAAAAAAACATGAATGGTATGCACATGTGACTTTGAAGTAGAAATCTCCGAGGTGCCAAATCACTTACACAGCAGGAAAGAAGCTGACTAGTTTCTAATTATATACAAATTGAATGAGTGTTCTGGAATTTGCAAGTGCAATATATTGAAGGGGAAGCCGTGTTTTCAGTTTGACAGAGATGAGTCAAAGCAACGGCTGCAGGGTGTGGAGACTGTGTCAGAGGTTATTTGGCTGCTGTTAAGGTTAGCACAGACTCATAACGCCGTATACTGGTAGCACAAAAACCTCAGCAGCTCTATATGACCCCACCAACAAGACCTAAATGACTCTAACAACATCTCCAGGTGGCTAGAATGCTCTTAGACCTGTGGTCTGCATAGTGTAGGATTTAGGAGACGGATGAGAAAAAAAAAAGGTCAACGCTCGGTCATTTTTTTCCACTCAGCAATGTTTATGTCAACGGTTTAGCGCTGGGAGCAATGAAGTGAGGGCTCCAAAGGAGTGTGTCTCTGGCAACAAACATCAGCAAATCCCATCAAATCCTGACTCCCTCTCATACACACACACACACACACACACATGTGCACACTCAGGCCCCCTCCACATCTCCAGAGACCAAACCAGAGGCTTGGGAAAAAGATGGCCGCCCTTTTGCCCCCTGTCTTGCCCCCTGCATCCAGCTCAGGGAGGTGACGGAAGAAAGCCTGTGCCCCCCAGCACCCCTGCCCTACTCCCGTGGCGTGCGTCCCAGTCCGCCGGCATCAATCACTTTTGAGGGCGAGAAGAGGCCAGAGTCAAACGCAGGCAAATGCACTGGAAGGAATGTTCCAGTTTAAAATAAAACTCATATGAAAAAAAAAATGAAAGAAAAATAGAAAGAGAGGATTGAAAGAAGAAAAATGCACGGCATTTGGTTGTCCAAAGAAGAAAATAGGAGAGAGAGAGGGGGGGGGGGGCGGGTGTGGGGGGGTATCTGGTAAAGGCATTGCCCTCAGGGTCAGCATCACCAACATCCCTCGTGCAGCAGACGCAGAACAACAGGCCAAGACAAGACCATGTGTGTTTGTGTGTGTGTCTGTTCTAAAAAACTAAATGAGGAAGTTTAAATGTGTGCGTCAACATGAATGCTAAGAGTGTGAATGATTGCCCATTTAGCATTCCAGTTAACACAAAATCTTGTGTTTGCTCTAAGTTGTTTATTCACAATGAACTATTTGATCATTACATAATGAAGCATGTACAGTATGAATAAAAAAAGAAGGTAACGTGTGTCCTTTTATTTCTTAATAGTTTAACACTTATAAATCTTTACAAATAAGAATTAACTATGACTGAATATGCGTTTTGCCTCTTGTTCCAGTACCTCATACCATATTCGAGGTCAGACTGTCTGTGTCCATTTCTTACCTGTAGGGCACACGTCGCGTCCGTTGGGCACCTCCTGCAGGGGTATATCCTGGATGTAAAGGGGCTGTGACGGGTAGTACTGCTGCTGAGGGTGAACCACACCTGGGAGGTGGGTCTGAGGGCCAACTGCCACCCCGCCACTATGCCTCTGGAGACAAACAACACACAGTATGGTTTATCCATAATGATCTGATGCATACTGTATATTATTGTACAGTTGATTTACTTCCGTATGCTTGTTTTTATCTGCTTTAACGTGCTGTTGAAGAGCAATATTCCACACCTCATAGATGTGAAAGTAAGTAATACAATTTTGTATATTTTAACCACCTGAACTCAAACAAAGGAAACTCTTGTGCCATGAATATTTGCTATTTTATAAACATTATACAAATCACTTGGCTAATGCTTCTGACAATAGCTGATGGGGTTTTCTTAAATATGACTTTGGTTATGACGAGGATCCAGCTCAACTAGCATAAAATAAAACATTTGAGTTCTGTATGGAATTCAAGCTATAGAATAAATTATTTAAATAAGTGAACCAGCTAGAATTAAACTAATAAAGTTGAACCTAAACTCCAAGCACATCAATCGTACTTGAACCATCGGAGGGGCAGTGCATCCCACCAGTGTTTTACTGTTCTGAAAACAGATCAGTGTGTGTTTTCATGTAGCAAATAAGTTTAGCCAGAGTTTTATCAGTTAAACAATGAAAAACATGTATTTACGTTCGTGGGGGATGTATTGAAAGATTAAGCTGAAAACAACTGATCAAACTGTTGCTTTGGCCGACAGCGTAACCTTGGAGTTTGAAAGCATTTTTCATTTATTTTTTTCATTGTTTTCCCGCACAGATAGCCCTCGTTGCTAAATTTGACTCATTCAGTTTATCTTTTGCCATGTTGATTTATCCTGCTTATCATCAGAAATGTTCACGTAAGAGGTCGCACTAAAAGGGAAGTCTAAAGTCAGCACTTGACAGGGGAGCCAGGAGAGATATGAAATTCTGTGTGGATACAAGAGATAGTAGGGAGGAAGATAGCCACTTGGCCATTTTTAGCATATCAAAGCCTTCACTTGACAACAAACAAGAAACTCAATAGATATCGTTGGACGCTTCTGTTTGAAAGTGATGTGAGCGGGGTATGGACATTTTTCTCACAAGAGTGTGTCTAACTAGATGAAATGTGCTCTTTTTAACTTAAATAAGGGTTATAAATGCTGTTTTTATAATGCAATTTTGAATATTGATATAAAGTCTAAAGAGCAAGACTTAATAATTTAATGTTGTTGCATGCAAAAAGACACTCAAAGCAATCCTTCAGTTAGCTTCAAATAAGAGGGATGTTAGACATATGTGTAACTGACAGACTGGCTGACGGAGTGACTGCCGATCTGATAAGCGGCCCCCGTTTAAGCACTGCAGCATTTATCAGTAGCCGGCCAGCTTTATGGATGGCAAACATGACCAGAGGATCAGGGAGGCCAGTTTACGAGGTTCTTTAGAGGTTTGCGTGGGACGTTGCCTTCTCCTATCAGTCCAGTCGGCAATAGGGGGGAAAGTTAGATAGGCATGGAGGGAGCCACATGGATGATTTATGGATTAGACAGAGAGACTGACATAGATAACAGTGGAGATAACATCGACACCATAATACTGTGTGATCAGTTCAAGTGTAGAATAACTTTCAATGCAGAGGTTGAATTTGGAAAAAGAACAGGCTAACGACAACCTTGAAGGAGCCTTGTATGCCTTTCAATTTAACTTAGTAATTAAATATAAATACTGTGCTGTATACATTTTCTGTATTGTCCATTTTCATATGTATCTCCAGTCCACAAATAAACATCTTAACGTTTACAATATAAATCAGTTTGATATCAGAGTCATACTGACATTAAAATTCAACCTTTATCCGCCCCATCTTGACTAAACAGTGTAATTTATTTTATTTTACTGGCTTGCTTTTTCTTCTTTTTTTGTTGTTGTTTGTTCGTTTCTAACCCTATAGTGATACAGCGAAAAAAGCAAAAGACAGACATCCAGCACGGTGTCAACACCACTACGGCTATGAGCAATTTTGCACACAAATACAATGATTAGAATGGGAATGTAAAACAGACAGATATTTGTGAACTGAACGAAAAGTACATATGTTGCAAACCAGTTTTGCAATATGGGAACATAAAACCTACAGTACATCGTGTCAAAACGACATATATATGGAAGAATTTTTTTCATTGTGACATTTGTGACTCACTGTTCTCATGCAATGTTACAGGAATAGTCATTTCCTGCACTTATTCATTCATTCATTCATTCATTCATTGTGACATGTGTTTAGTTTACCTGCCCCCTAGTAAGGAGGAATTGCAGTGTGTACATTTAACAGACAGGTGTAATTAAATGCACCTGTGTGTTTGAGAGGAAAAGCACAGGTGTAATCAATAACAATGATGACAGGCTGCTGTTCCAGCGCTCTGATGTGTACGTGTGTGTGTGTGTGTGTGTGTGTGTGTTGGCTCACCGAATGGCTTCGAATCTTTATGGAACTGAGCTGTCGTTAATGTTATTAGAGACACCTGCGCTTTTTCTGCAATCATCGGTCCAAAGCTGTGTCTGAAATCACTCCCTATTCACCACATAGTGCACTGTATTTACCCTCTGCCATTTCATTGGTGTGTTCAACTTCTGAGTGTGAAATATATGCACTATGCATGATGTTATTATTCATCATTAGAGCCATTTTAAGAAGAGAACTAAATCAGAAGGTTGACTGCATGCCATTCCAAACCAAAGCATGCGTTAGGAAGAGTGGTGTGCTAAAAATATGTTGCTTATATTACAGTACATGTACTACAATAAGGAAGCCTCACACTGTGTATAATTCCTCTAAGCAAAGATCACCTACTGTATGCAGTGAAGTGGCTTCTGTCCCTTTCTCTTTAATTGCTGCTTGGCTGCTTGAAAGCCCTGTTTTTTTTTCTCTGCACACAGTCTTTGTGAAGCATACATATAAAACACCGGCAATGACTAAACAGAGAAAATAAAACACATCAAGCCCTGCTGCTGTTTGCTGATAATTCATGTAAATTCAAGAGAATAGAGCTACCGAGGTGATCCGGGTTCACCTTTTGACCAAGTCTGCCCTGGTATACAGTAGTCTCAATTTCAAAGGACAGCCCCACCACCTGAGCCAATTAGGAGCCGGGGAGCTGTATCCTTCTATGTGTTCTATCAGGCCAGGGTGGGGTTGCCATTTGCATATAACCTCAGTCTCTTATCCTAATGTGCCGGCGCTCTGCATACAAATGGAGGCATTTATTTTGCCGCTCCTTGGCCTTCACCCTTCAAATGCTCATCTGACAGGAATCCCAATGTTCCCACTGTCTCTGACTCTGTATTCAGCTCTCTCATTTGGAAAGCGTTAAGAGCCTTGGTGTTCTTGCAAACAGACTGCTGCGGAGCAGTGTGCCGGGTAGCTTAGCTGAGAAAAGTGTTATTCAGTGGGGATGGTCTGACTCCAATTTGATTGGTTAGTGGCAAGGTTGGAGGCCTGTAGGTCTCAATATTTACAACATGACTTGCTAAGGAGAAGTGCATCTTGGCGCACGGTGGTTGTGCAAACACAGATGAGTTCATAAGGGCAATTTCACAGCCATGTAGAAAATGTTCTTGTTCAACAGCTCTGTTTCCTAACTTTTGACGAAATCATACGGAACAGCATGTACAGATACACTGCAACTGTGGTGGACTAAGCTCAACAGGAAAAAGGTTAAGATAGAGTGTTCCTGTGAGGTGATGGAATCCAGAGTTGCTAACACACACATACTGCTCATATGCTCCTGCACACATTCCTGCACTGCAGCTAACACACACACACACACACACACACACACACACACATGTTCATTCCCTCACACTCCTGGACGGCTGTGTGGCAGGTAGCTGAGGCAGCCTTAACACGGGGGTAATTTACGAGGGAGGTCTTACCATTACGCCCAGACGGTCACAGGGGTGAAGGGCCGGGTAGGAAGAAACTGGATCCATGTAGTAACTCATCACGGACGCTGCGGACAGGAGAAGCAGGGCCTGCTGAAGGGATCAACGCTGCAAACAGACGGGGCACGGTGGAGCGACCTATCTATCACAAGCTGTTTACACTTTGTGTGCAAGTGTGTGTGTGGTATATACTATGTGTGTGTGTGTGTGTGTGTAGGTGTGTGAGAGAAGGAGGGGAGAGGGTCAAAAAGAGAAAGAGGAGGGAGAGTGAGACATTTGAACTGTGTTTCAATAACCTGCAACATCAGCTCCACAGTTTATAAGGGCGAGAACTGTGGTTTGGGGCTTTTTAAAAACACGTCAATCTTTATCGGATTTAGGTTATAGGGCTTAGGGGTGTTGATATATTTCTTTTAAATCAAACACTGCTGATTTTTATGTGGAAAAAAGGATTTCCACCGAATCAAATCCATCCATCCAGAGGCTTGTCAACCTAACATTTCCATCTCTTCTCCTTCACCGTATCACTCCCCTTCTCCTTGTGCAAAAAAAAATCTGCCTCCTCATCTCATCTGCCTCACCTCTTCCTCCTCCTCTTTCTCCTCCTCTTTCTCCTTCCCCTTCCTCTCCTTCCTCCCCTCCTACACACTTTGCTTATCACTTCACATGGTTTACTTGAAGCAGCATCAACAAAAGAGACTGGAAACTGAGCTGAAGGGTTACATTAGAGGAGGAGGAATGGTGGATATGGGCAGTGGCAGGTCCCAACCTCCTCACATTCATATGTTAAGCAATTTGGCATATCTAGTTTGTGGCAGCTGCTGACATACTGAAGGAAGATGTGCCACTGCTCAATGCTTGCAGATGTTCATCAGCTCAAAAAAACATTCACATGCTCTTGTTTCAGGAAAAAGAAGCACCCATACACAAAGTGAATAATGTGCAAATCAGTTCTTTCATTCAAATGCTTGCACCACCTTTAGGCTTAAATGTCATTGATTTGCTGGGAAAAAAACAAGACATCAATGCTAAATAAAAGCATTCATATAACCCCAATTATTAATTTTGGTGTATAAATAGATCCTACTTATACATTGTATATTTTGAGTGATCTATTTTAATGCAGCTTCAAGCCCACAATAAATTGAAAAACACTGGAGTAAAGTTCATTTTAAAAAGAGATAAACATATGCATGCAACTTTGCTTTTTCTGCTGCAAAAGGTCGCACAAATAAGCAGAGATGAAACAGCGCATCTCAATTAAAACAAAAAAAAGCGCGCTGGCTGCACACATTTAGGAGAATTCCTGACGGGAGAAGCAGAAAACTTTAAAGCCAACACTTTCACCTCTGATGCATCAAAAGAGCGCCGATAATATCTCTCATCTTCTCATCCTATCAGTTGACTTGCAGTTAATTTCGATACAATAAAACTTTGCACTTACCGACTGCGGTGCGAGAAGTTTCCTGTAAAGTGGGCAGCTGAGTGTGACAGCTGAGCTGTGGACTGCACAGATGCTCTACCTGCTCACTGCGAGTCCCACAGAGGAAGGAATATTATGCACACTTTTAGTCCCTCCCTCAATCACACGGTGATCCTCTCCAAATTCTCTTCTCCTCTGTGTGCAGGCTTCGACTTCACATGCAGTTCTGGTTCACACATGCAGCCAGTACAGGTGTTTAAACTTGTAGAGAGCCTGTGGTGGTCAATAATGGGTTCAGTGTGACTAAACTTTTCCAGTTTAACATCCACTTTACTGTGATATTCCAAAAACAATCCTGTGGGGGAAGTATATTTATTCAATATCAATTCAGCTAGGGAAGTTTCTTTGTTTCAGTTAAACAATGAAAAGGCAACAACTGATGTGTCATTTTATACTCGTCATTCCCAGACCCAAACCTCTAACCCAGATTTATATTCTGTTGTTGTTTTGGTTAAGTTTCAATAAAAAAAATGTTTTAATTTGAGCTAAATTTGAATAAAGTTTGTTTATTTGCTTGTTTGTTTTTCCTTTTTCTATAAGCCAAAAGTCGTACTGGGAAAAATAGCAGGAAAGAGGCAGGAAACTATCACACAGAGAGAGGGGGTGTGATGATAATGACAATAGCTGATCTTCCTGTGATGTTGTCATCTGGAAAGAAAAAAAAAAACATCTGTGCATGTACAGTATGTGTGTCACATGGGTTGCTTTAAATGTGCCATTTTGGACATGTTCAATCAATCCTTAATATTTGAAATTTGCTGCTAAACATCTCCTGGCATGTTATCCCTGCATGGTGAACCTCTGAAATGTGGCATCAAACAAGACTAAAAGAAGAAGTGTCGCCGTCGAATCAATTTGTTTCAGGTCTTGCCAGAATGCACCTGAGAAACATCTGCTTCTTGAATATTTATTTACTGTACATCACTGACTATCACATCATCCTCCACCTAGTACCTCCTAAGCCCAACCATCAGCCGACGCATGTGGGACACTGATTAAAGCCATGACAGGAACGTTGACCACTCTTCTGCGAAATGAGAAGTTCCCCCTATAGTACAACGCCAGATCTACATCCAGCTGCTCTGATAGAGGCTGGTGATAACCAGGTAAGAGTGTGAAGGTTTATCTATTTGCTTATTTGTCGCTTTATTTGTTTATTTATTTCCACGCTGCAAGGTCGCAAGCTTTCCGCTGCACTGCTACCTAACAGTATAGAGTCTCTCTCTCACTCTCTCTCTCTATCAGCTTAACACTCAACACTTGCGAGTCATCTGAAACACCTTGTGACTCCATGATAATTCCGTGACCCCAGTGCAGCATTTGTTTGAATTAGAAAGTGCACGGTTCAATCCTCCTGACAGCCACTGCTCTTAACAGTAAATCTTAAAAGTCTTGGGGTAAGGCGGTGTGTGTGTATGTGTGTGTGTGTGTGTGAGTGAAGAGCTGAGGAGGGGGGAAGGGGTCAAGTCCAAGGTGAGAGGCGTGAAGAAGTACCATAAGGGGCTCAGTGGCAGGCAGCCTGCATTTTCTCAAGACCTCGTCTGAATCCCTCTGCGCTCTGTGGGCCTCAGCGCCCCGGGCCCCCGGGGGACACAGATGGGCAACACGTCGAGGGCAAAAGGCGAGGGTATGACTTATTGCCATGTGGAGAGAAAAGCACGGGACGCGCCCCTGTGATGGGACCAAATTGAATAAAAGCAGGGGGGGATGAATGCGATCCAGATCTTCAGTCGATGCCCCGGCAATGCTGTTTCAATTAGCCGGCTCGCCAGTTCAAAGGCGAGGCCCTCGATACACTTCTGCTCCGCATGAAGCCACTATCATCACGTTGCCCCATTGCCTTTCACCTCCCCATTATGGTACCACCTTTTTCCGATCAGAGCCTCCAACTATGCGCTGGCTTGCGCTCATGTTTTGCATTAAACAGATAGTGAACGCCTTGCCATCGCCGCCAGTAAAAGCCGTTAGTCATAAGACCTGCAGGGGTTTATGGCCCTCACCATCACTCGCTCTGTAAAGTCTAATAGTGTTCTTGTATCTACATCAGCTCTTTATCAAACATATATGGGTCCAGCTCTACCTGAATATCTGAAATCTTTCTTTCCTTTTGTCATAGTTGACAGTGTTCAATGCCACATTCCTCACCTAAAGCCACCAGGAGTTTAAAACCATATAACTTAAACTCTGAAAGGTGACAAAAAGGTTTCGTGACAGGTTCATTCTTTATCTTGAAAGATATCTGGAGTCAGATAGGGGTCATATTACTTATCTTTACCATCTGTTTAGGAGTGACAATTCCACCATACACTGCTGAATTCAAACCCCAATCAGGGTTACTAGAACATCTCTAAGAAAACACCAAAAAAAGATAAATAATTTAAAGCTTGTCTGACAAAAACAAGCAAATATGCTTTGAGACATAAATTCCACAAACCAAATGTTTTGTAGATGAAACATCAGTACAGTAATAATAAATGGGACTGTCCTGTTGCCCTCGTGTTGTCTTTTGGACATTGATTGATTTCTGTCATCCGAATGCTTTATTTAAATCAGCACACCAAACCATACGGCTGTCTGTCCTCCGCTGGTTTCCTGCTTCTTGGTGAGCAGCTCCAGACTGTAACTCCTTTTGTCTCATTTTCTCGTTTTGGATCTTCCAAAGATAGCGCTGACAGGTGATATTAATGGTCTTTTATTAGCATCGTCCTGATTGCTACAGATTTTTGGAAGCAAGAGATAGAGGGAAAGAGCAAGAGAGAGTAAAAAAAGAAAGAACGAGGGAGAGAGAATATGGAAGTCCTCCGCCCACTGCTTCTCACAGGAGATCGCCTCTCTCTTTGATAGCCTGCCCGAATCTGTTCCCCCCATAGAAACTGCCCTGCAGATGTTGTTGCTGTATGCCGACTACAAAGAAGGAGCCCTTTATGAGAAGAACGTCTATTTCGGGCCTCAGTGTTTCCGAGCTGTGGCGCTCAGTGAGAGAAGCACAGGCCTAATCTATGTGCCGCTGAAAACTCTGTTTTATTCCCTGCCCGTGATATTTTTAGATTAAAGCCCAGCTCTAATGAATAAAGTGAGGATGTAATATTTTATGACAGTATCAATATGCCATCACCGCGGTGGGCTTGGGCCTGAAAAAGCCTGCGTTGCTATTGGCATCGGCAGAGAGAAAGAGGGGGAATATGGGGTAGTAACCTCAGTGAAATAAAGAACATGGAGAGGCCTTTGTGTCAAACCTGACTAGATTCATTTAGAAGACTCTCACCCTCACCCACAGAACCGTGACTTTGTTGCACTGTTGACTGTGAGGCAAAGGTCTTGGGGGCAATATTAGCTTTTGATATTATCTTTAATTAAAGCACCAATCCCTCAACCAAGTTGTCCAAACAGTTCTAAATAGGCCTTGTAAATCAGACAAACATCCTCAATATTCGATGGGTCGAGAGTGTGCACTATAGCCTCCAGATGGTTTGTGTTTCTCAAGCGTTTCACGAGGGATGGTACGGGACAGCGATCTTCTGTTCCGAGAGCGCCTCTTGACAGAACGAGTTCCTCCAAACCACATGCTGAGTCGCTGGATTTCTGCCTAGGTCGCTCTCTCTCCCTTTTCTTTCCTGTCTCCTCTTGTGTGTGGGTTTATCTGTAGGGTATACGCGTGTGCATATACTGCATCTTTTGTCAGTCAGTGTTGTGTTTAATTAACGGCATGAACACGACTATTGAAACTAACATTGCACATTTCATGCAAAAAAGCCAGCACAGCACACAGGACAGCGAGCGGTGACAGATCGTGGATTTGCATGTATTTTACATCATACTTCAAAGACTGTAAGAACAAGTGTCCTTTTCAAAACCTCATACCATCTTTAATAAGTGCAAAGCTAACGACGCTTGGAAAAAACAACGCCCTTACACTGATCTTTTACGAGAAAAAAAAGAGATGAGTGTAGTAAGATGAAAGGAAAAAGCAGGACGAGGAGGGAGGGAGAGAACGAGATGCTGAGTCCAACATGCCCCGGTTGATAAGCTGCTGGACTGGCGCCATAATACTCCCCCCCACCCCAAACACACACACAAACACCCCACCCAGTGGCCAGCTTGACCCCCTCCCCACCACACACACACACACACACACACACACACACACCACCACTCCAGTGGCGTCTACCGCTCGCTATTCCTCTTCATTAGTGTTCCAGAACGAGATGCTTGTCATGTAATTAGCAGAGGAGGCTTTCTGAATGCCTGTGTAACACACGCTCTCATTAGAGAAGTGAGAGAAGGCTGGAGTGAGAGAGGAGAGGAGAGGAGAGGAGAGGCAGGCCTCGGAGGCAAGTAGAGGGAGAGCAATCAGTGAGACAGATGGGGAGAGAGAAAGACAGGGGGACAGAGAGAGAGCATGTCAGAAAAAAGTGTTGATAGCAGCAAGAAAACTAGAAACTGATGATGAGGGGCCAGATTTTTGACTTGAGTGGGCCAACTAGGGATGTGAGTGACAACTACTTAGCCTGGACATAATTATGATGACTTACCTCAGTCAACTGGCATTCTCATTAACATTCATAGAATCTGCAACAGGCATTACAGCTAACTTGTGCCCAGTTTTCTTGCAGAGTCATCAAATTTAAATGCAATCATCAATGAGAAAAGTGAATACAGATAAAATGAATATAATACTGTGGCTATTCCTTCTGGAGAGTTATCGATGATGTTCTTTTTTTCCCTCCTTTAAGTGACATACACCTCTCACACACACACAACCTGGGATAATTACAGTTCGTCATCTTATGTGAGAAGTAATTAAGGACCTGGTTGAGCCCTTTGTAGTAGGCTATGTCAGTATTTCCCTGGTCACTTGTTGTGAGAGAGAGGTATCATTAGCTCCACTACATCCCTGTTGTGTTCACACTGATAACAACATCAGCGCGCTGGTAGACCTGTCGGCTTTGTTCAGTTCATCCAGCCTGTGATGAGGTGTGTGGCTCAGGCAGCAGAGGAGGGCTTATCGGGGTGATGAGAGGGAAGAAGGAGCTGCTTGTCAGTGGCTGGCCTTCAACAGAGTCTGTCTTGTGTCTTGTGTCTGGTCTTAAATACTTCTATTACACCACCTCCCTGACCTGGGCCATAAAATATTTGAAAATACCTTTTTACACTTTGTTTTTTAAACCCACCCAGGAGACAGGTGAGTTGCAACAAGTTTGAATAAAACTACTGGAAAAAATATATATTTTCCTGTAATAAACTAGTGTACTGTACTGGTGATAGGCCCAAGCCAATGTGGAGCTCCAATTATGAAACAAATGCTTCAAGACTGATTTATTTGACCCAGATCTATATTTTTCTAAGCAGATTCTGTCTAAATTAATCTAACAGAGATACACTGCTGTCTCAATCATCTTGAAACAATCATGTGCACATGACCGTGGAAATGTTTCTTGCCAGACAGGATAATTTATCTTATCTACAAGACTGGCATGCATGAGTATCAGGATTTCCACTCAGTGGCACTTTGATTAGATTGCATGACTAGGATTTAGTACACACTTGTTGGTAACTTCTTATTTAATGTAACCAGTATCTTTTAAAGAAAAAAAAAAGAAATGTGAAGTAGGTACATTTCCATCAACTGGTTTGGAGCTAATAAACTCGGCTAGAGCTAGTGATGTGTCGGTCACGAACGAGCCTGCTCAAAGAGCCGGCTCGTTTTTTTTTTATTAATTCAAGGCAGAATGATATGATCTTCTCCGCGCCACGTGCACTCCATGCACTGACTGTGACTGAATGTTGTGCTATTGACGTCCGTGCGACAACACAAGGATCATACCATCAAGCAGGGAGGGGCGGCGCGCTGATGGTCTACAGGTACAGAGCAGGAGGAAGAGGAGGAGAGAAAGAGAGAGGAGTGTGATGCGCGGAAACGAAGCAGCATGTCAAATTATGGTATTCTGGAAATTATAAGGTTTAGTATAATTATATTGAATAATTTAAGTGATATATGTGCACACATACTAATCATAGGTCAAAACAGCGCTAAATTTGGCTGAATGATAAAAGGCAGAAGTGTTAAACTATAACGATAATACGATAATACTTTATTGTCAGACAGGTCTGAAATTTGTTTCAGAAGCTCCATTTGCAACATCACAAAAAGGCCAAAGACAAGAAACAAGGATACGTACATTTAAACATTACGATCACAGAAGACGATATTCAAGGCCCTTCAACGTACATTTGATCTGGGATTAGGCTCTGTATTTAGTTTTAGGATTGACTAGTGTACAAAAGAGTGCTTCAGTCTAACCTTATTAAATCGTGAAACCCTGTATCTCCGATTTGATGGTAACAATTCATATTCACTGTTCAAAACATGGTTGGGGTGAGAGACGATGGTGTTAGCCAGCCTTAATATGTTATTATGATATAAGCTGATTCACAGAATTTCTCAAGGGGTTGACCTACAATCTTTGAGCAGATTTTCATTTGGTGGAGGAGTTTTGACTTTAAAGTAGTGAACAAACTCTTGTACCATGTAGTATAACAATACTGTAGAACACTCATAATAACAGAAGTAAAAAAACAAATGAAGAATTTGTTTACTTGCCCCAAAAGACCTGAGGCGGCGGAGAAAGTAAATTCTTTGTTTTGTCTTTTTACAGACAAAAAAACAAAACAAAACAAAGAATTTACTTTCTCCGAATTCCCATCACTAGCTACAGAGTAGTTTGGTCAGGAGGTGGCGCTATAAGCTATGCCAATAAAGTAGAGTAAGTAAGAGTAGTAAAGAAGTAGAGCTAGCAAACCGGAAACAAAACAAGTCGATTTAGCCATGCAGTTAACCCCATGAGCTAACCATGTACGAGAGAAAAATGGAGAAACGTCTTCAGGAATTTGTTTCAATTAGGCAAGTTGTAATTGTTCTTTCATGTCAGCTAGTACTGGCCTTGTTTCATGCTGTCCGGAGATGAAGACTAAGCATTCACACCTTATGGGAGGAATACCTGAGAAGATGCAGACAGAGGAAACAGCTGATAAGTCACGTGAGTTCATTCAGCACAGGTGTTTCCATCACACATTTAGCACATCAACTCTTTTATTTTGATACAGGCAAAATTTATCCTATAGCGAGTGTAAAAACTTTTTTTTTTTGCATTTCAGGAAGTTTTATTTTATTTTTATTTTTATTTTTTTTTTTTATTTCAAAATGACAGTATCCATAATAACAGCAGAAAACATTAAAAACATTTACATACAGAAGAAGCATAGCGAAAACATAAACAAAGAGCTGTGCCAAACATAAAAGGACAACAGAAATTAAACAAAACCAACATAAAAAAAATAAATAAATAAAAATAAAAAAAGACCGTGCGAGAGTATGACAATAATTTCACTTAATAACTTTAAAGATATTGAATTCATTCATTGTTTTCATTGCTTTTTTGTTTCGTGAGGAAGAAATTGTTGACAGATATAGATCCATTTCTTTCATAAATACAAAGAAATTAGGCTTTTTTTGGGTAAATTTACACTTATATATACACAATAATTGTGTAAACATAGTAAATATATTTTTACCACATTAAATAAAAAAAAATATGAATTAACTTCACTTATAAACCATAGGCTAAATGTCCTGCCTCTCTCACAAAAGGATCTTCCTTGTTTCACATAAGACGAAACAAGTCAAGTTATAAAAACAAAGCAACAGTCTCTCTTCAGAACATAGTGGTAGAGGAGACAGTGTGGGCTAACCATCACTTGGGGGTAGAGGGGTGAGAAATCAAACAATGAGTCCAAAAAGTTGAGGCTGCAAAGATGCGTCACAATCAGATGTCTTATTTCCATGATCTGGCACAGGAGCATTGTTATGTCTGACACCATTGTAAAGAAAAACTCAAATATTTCAAAGAGGCCTTTTCCAGTGAGGAGCAAGTTTTTGTTTATATGTAGTGGGATCCAGAAACATAAGGAGTGTGCCTGACACATTGGTCATGTTGTTTCTGCTGCTTTGGGGCACAGTCTCTGTTCCATGCAGCAGAACTGAAGGCTGACCAAAGTTTCTGGGTCAACTGTGCAACATAGTCAGCAGGAGAACCTGGAGTAGATGAAGATGGGAGATTGGAGCTCTCTGGTGATGTGTGGGATTCTGTATTGCACATGAAGTACATTGCTTGCACCACATCTTGATGTCCTGTGACATGATTGGCCAGTATTGAACATGTTTCAGGACTTTATCTGCAGACAGATGACCAGCTATTGAACTATGCATCAGCTGTAGAGCAGTGTTTTTTAAGGCATGAGGGACAACAACTTGATGCAGCACTGACTTAGAGGAAGGGTTGAAAACTTCACGACTTTTTTGTAAGTACTGTTTTTTCACGAACTCAAGCTCAACTTGAAAATAGCCATGCTGAAGGTCCATTGTGGAGAACCAGTCAAAGCCCGATAGAGTTAGCACAGCAGAAGCAGGTGTAGACACTCAGGTTGTAATGAACGACCTGGCACAGAGGAGGCAATCATAGGGCATTTTTTTTAAGGCTAGATGAGAATTCTTTGGCTCTTTTGTCTCCATTGTGAGCAGAGCCAGGAATTTGCCATCAGTAGGTTTAGGACAAATCATAGCTACCAGTTCAGAAGATAGAGTGTGTGGAGAAATTGCAATGGTCGGGTGCAGCGCTTCCCCAAGGTTCTCTGCAGCCATCTCATGATCTTTTGATTGTAAGGTTGGCTCCAAGGCAAACTGGCAACAAAGCATCAGCATTTTTCACCTTCTAGTGCATTGTGGGTACAGTTGGGAAAAATTTCTAGCACAAGGTGAGGGATGTCTGCATTGCACATGAATTTGGAGAAAAAGGCAGAGAGTATTTTAGCCCAATAACTTTATCCTTCACTAAATCAGTCTCTCTGGGTTAAAAGAGGGAGGCTGTTCCAATACAGTCATGCAGCTTCAGCTCAGCCAGTAGGGAGGATGAAGGCCATCACCGTAGATAAATCTGCATCAGGTGAAGTCATAGCCTGCACTGCCATGTCAAAGTGTTGAGACCAACTTGTAAAAGATATGGTTCCATGCACTTTAAAAAGCAGGTGGAAGATCACACCAGAGACGGTATATGGAGCTAAAGGAGCAGCACTGGTCCTCGTAGCATCCGCTGATCTCTGTTGTTGCCTGGGAGCAGCTCATCATGTGCTTTGTAAGAGAAATCTGAATCTCCAATATAACAGTAACTGCAGCAAACTGCCTATAACTCACAGCCCTGTCATGCTGAGCCCTCATCAAATTTGATTCAATGTTAGAGATTAGACAGATGGTATTACCAAAAGAGAGTGTTTAGTGAATACTGAGATAACTCAGACCCTGGGGTCTAGGTTGGGGTTCTCTTTCCTCCACTTTCAATCTCTTACTCCCACTCTCTATCTCTTTGTCTCTCTCTCTCTCACACATGCACAAGCAGCCACGCAATCTCTGGCCCATCTCTCATCACCACTGTCTGGCAGGGTGGCGTTCCTTTGTTTCTCTCCAACTTTTCACTCCCAGGCTCATGCACCGATTCCCATTTTCAACCGCCAGCCGGCCCCACTCACCCCCACCTCGCTCACCCTTGCTCCTATACTCCCACCTCTTACTGTGCAGAAACGGAGGTTATTTTTAGAGCTCAGTTGATGGTTTAAGGATGTTAAGTCCATATTGTGCCATGGATTTTCAGGGAGGAAACAGGCTGTTTCTCTTTTTGCCCCCTAACCTCCATTTCATTTCCTTCTCTGCATCCTCTCTTTCCTTCTCAGAAGCCCTCTCTGTGAAACACCCTCTTACTAGCACACTTTCTTTTTCTCCCGTACCCTATAGCCTCAGCCTCTCTCTCTCTCTAACCACCCGATTGTCAACACACCACCACCGCCATGCTCTCACCTCCCTCCTCACACCTACACAATTCTCTCATTTTCTCGTCTTCTTTCTCTCTCTTCCTAGCAGCGAGCTGTTTTTTCTGCCTCTACGTGCAATCTGGGCCTGTCATCATTCAGACCGCTCACCCACTCTGCTCATGTCTATGGATGGGAGATGCTTTCAGTACAGCGCCTTACCAAGCCTTACATTATACAGTTCGTGTTTGTGATGTACGGAACATCCCAAAAACAAAAGTGCACACACACAATACTGTATATCGTAAAATTCTCAGAAACAGTCGTACAATTTTCTGTTTAACGTCCAGACTGTAAATCCAACTTTGGTTTTGTACACTTGTCACTTGTATGTACAGATTTTTGTCAAATTGTAGAGAATTGTAACTAAAACTATATACCATAAGGTATTGATACAAGAATCTTAGAGATCCACATCAGCTGATTTCATAGGAAACATATTATTTTGTGTAAGTTGTGAAGTTATACAAGATAATGATGCTGAAATTTGAAGTTAATGGAGCAACTTTTCAGCATTGTTCTGCTTAAAGGTGTGTAAGATATTGAGAAAAGTTTCAAGCACAAGCCTGCCATGACACTCTGCTGCTATCACACTCTTTTCACAGCTCAACTCTGCCCTCTATCACTGGATCTCTGCAATGCAGGTACAGTACAACTATCATTTTTAGCATGACACAAGCCAAAACTAAATGTCTCCTTGGCTTTGATACCTGATGTGAAATTCTGATGTTTTTGTACATTATATGACTTTGCCAAATTGAAACAAAAATCCCTGAACCTACTTTTTCTAAAACCTGACATGTTGAGGTCTTCTGTCAGAATGCGATGAGAGAGCTGGCATGGCCACCTACTGGCTTCTGTGCGTCTCACCAGCCGTCTCAAATAGCCCTCGCCATATGTTAACACTTTACTCCCCAAATACCCGTGATGACAGCGTCGCTCTGTCTCTTTAAGACCCGGCGTGGAATGCTGTGGTTTTGCCTAGGCGTTTGGGGTAGTGCCCTCACCCACACATAAACACAACCCTAAAAGTGACTGTGACTCACTCTCCTTCTCGCCGTCCCTCTCCTCTTTCATTCTCAGATGCCTCCCTATCCTTGTCCGCCCGCGTGAGGACGTTTCTCGTGTTGTTTTGCGGCTTGTGCTTTCATTCTGTTTCGCTTGAGTGTTTGAAAGAAAACAATGTCCTGCCCTCATCTGGCTGGCACTGTGTCAGAGCACGGCAGCATGTGTTTCCTGTTTCACATGTTTGTTTGTGCCACAGGTGAAAAGGGAGGCTGCTGTTGTTGTCTTTGGCCTCAATAACCCCACAAGGCAGCTCAGAATAGGAAACAAGCATCTTATCTTGCAGATATTTGTATACAGTTTGTTGTCTTTGGATAAGTCACAGGTACCGGTATCTTAATGTTTGATACAAACACATTTAAAGAAGAAAAAAAAGTTTCCTTATGACCTTTAAGGCTTTTTTTAATAATGAATCACCTGAGCTGATCTGCACAAAAAAAGTGAATCATCACTGCTTGTTCATAATGTCTCCCATTCTGAACAAAAGGGTACCAAAGTCCTCCATGAGCCGCTCCTAGCTTGAGCCAGAGAGCCCTCCAGTGGTGACAGCCGGCAGCAGCTTTCCCTATGAATAGGATCAATAGGCAAGCTCCCTTTATTAGATCCAGATTTGACCGTCTGAAGGCACAGATGAATGATTTTTGTAGTCTGGTGAGCAGCCCACATCGAGTTCAGCCTGTCAGACATGTCTGGGGGGACGTGGGGGAGGAAAGAGAGACGCGGGCCTCAAAAGCCTTGAGAATGCGGGACAGGGGTAAACCCTAAACCTGAGAGCTCAGCCCGGGCTCGCAGCCTTCCAGGGAACAACACTTTTCTTATTGAGCCAGCGGGCCAGACCCAAATGAGAGGTGACAGCATATTCATTTCACTCCGTGTTTTTCTTTAAGGGCTTTTTAAAATGCTGCTGAATGATGAGCGGTCAGTGGATTTATAGTTCAGGGGATGATTTAGGCTTTCTAAATGGCACTGCTTTCCTCCTGCTCTCGCTCGCCCTGCCTTTTTCCACAGGAGCAGTCATTTTCAGAGGCTTTATTTCAGCCTCATGTTGTTCATGTAGGGATGACTCCCCCACCTGGCAACCAAGATTGATTTAAAATATAAAGTGAGCACCTTGATCCCCATGCCCAGTGTGGACTAGAGGCAGGGTGTGTCCAGCTGAATTGACACAAGATAAGTGCTCCGGGAAATCCGTGCATACACCCTGAGAACAGAGAAATTCACAGCAATTTGTGGTGTTGTTAAAAGTGATTACATGGACACACAGTGTAGATGCCTAAAGCACAGACACACACCAGACACTGACCCAAATGCACTCTCTTTCTTTTGATTAAATGCATACCAGAACATATTATATGTAATGACAACATGCATTTCGTCTCGACACCACATGTCCTTCCACAAACATCCACTCTCCCAAGCTCTCATCTCAGCACACCAACCCCCGCGGGCAAGAATACCAAGACTGAACAGATGAGGTCACATCGTGGACGTATCAGTGGTTCGCTCTGGACCTGATGAGTGGCAACACATCAGGAGGCATTGGGAGGTCGTTAATTTATAGGGATGCTATTACCTTCATAAATGCTTGCCTCATAAAATGACTGCCTTGCTTTAATTTAATACTTCCCCTTGCTAATTATCACCGCACACACGAGTGGGCTGCTGTCTGCACTCTGTGTGTGAGCTATTTTCAATGGACAAATTCTTTGAATTCTGATGTTGGGTAGTATCTTGTAAAATTGGACAAACCATCACAACTCTTTTCTAAACTTTCTTTCTTGGAACAAAAGAAGCTTTGGCATCATTACAGTTCGTCACAGTTTTACCAATATCATGAAAAACATCTTTCTGTTTCTTGATTAGGCCTCTTTCAAACTGTAATTCAGCACAGACAAATGATACAAATATTGAGAAATCCCACTCTTTTGAACATGAGCCCTGTGCTTACATGCTGTTCCATGTCTGGCCCATGCCTGCCTGGAAGCTTGCGTGAAAAGATTTGATACACTGCCCTGCCTTCCCTGGTGCCACACTGCCATTTTCTCTCTCCCCGAGGAGTAGAAAAAAGAAAGAAAAGGCTGGAATGGGGCCGATCTCCATCTCCAGATCATCTCTCGGTAGCCCCTTCAACTAAATAAATAACTCATTAGAGTTCAGAGTAAGGAGCTTCATTTACTCTGGGCGATGTAATCGCAGATGTCTGTAGGTTGCACACATCATCTCAAATACAAGCGTTTTTGGTGGAATCCCAAGAGAGGGAGCTCTGAAATGTTAACATAACAGTGAGGAGAGACTGGCAGTGGACTGCATATGGGAAACTGTTGATGGCAGATTGTTTGGCCTCGTTGCACAGTAGTAATTAAGTTTGCTTTAAAAAAAAAAAAAGTACAGAGGGAGATTCAGTCAACAATATGAAAGCATATGCTAAATAATCATGAAAGACAATTGAGAGCCTTCTGTGAGCCCTCAACAGGCACATTCCACATGTGATGACAATACCATGGCAAAAACAAGAAGTCCTGGATGGTGCAAGAGTTGATGAAACAACCAGACAGAGGACCTGAGGCATTTGCAAATATATTCTGTTTTGTTTTTTCTTCACCTCCTTAAAATAACGCAAGAAAGACTGTTGCCACATAGGACAAAGCAGTCAGTGTCAGAACGTTTAGACAGTCAGTGGATCAATTCAACAACCTCTGATAACTGATATGGTGCTATTTGAAATGTCATTGTGCTTGCTGCTATTTGAGGTTAAACAGGCACTAATAGTTAGGGCTGGGCAATATATTGATATTATATTGATATTGTGATATGAGACCAGATGTTTTTTTAGATTTTGGATATCGTAATATGGCATAAGTGTTGTCTTTTCCTGGTTTTAAAGGCTGCATTACAGTAAAGTGATGTAATTTTCTGAACTTACCAGACTGTTCTAGCTGTTCTATTATTTGCTATTACCCACTTAGTCATTATATCCACATTACTGATGATTATTTCACAAAAATCTAAATATTTTGTAAAAGCACCAATAGTAAACCCCACAATAGAGTCGCATTATCGACATTGAGGTATTTGGTCAAAAATATTGTGATATTTGATTTTCTCCATGTCGCCCAGCCCTACTAATAATGAACTGCAAATTTGAATTACCTTAGTGTAGGAATAGAAGAATGGAGGTTATTTTTAAACAGTTGTATCCAAATGCCTGACTCCTTGTCATCTTTGCAGCGCTAATTAGATAGTTTTATCATTCTAAATTAATATGTGATGTTTTAAATGCTGATGGCACATTGAAGAGTGACTTCTGATTAAAAGCTCATGATTTAGGCCATTAAGGTTCCCATCAAAAGCTATGTTTGGTTAAATGTGGAGCTTTGTCACAGCTAATGCCTCTATGTGTTTTAATATTAGTATCAGACCACATCATTTCTTTTCTTTTTCTTTTTTTTTTGTTGAGAATTTAATAGTTGCTGTTCAAATGTGTTAGAAAACTTCTTCTACTGTATCCTGAGGAAGGCAACACAGCAGGCGCATGAATGCCATTTTTCAGTAAAACGGATGTTGGGATTTCCTCCCATTGTTTGGTGCTGGGAACACTATTATCAATGTTGTTGTTTTTAATCATTGCATTAGGAAGCGGTGCCACAAACAGAAGGTCTAGCCGGTGATGAAAGACGACCTTTTTACCAGATGACCCCCCCACCCCCAACCCTGTAAAAAATCACTCAGTATAATATGTCGTCTGTTTTTATAAGTGATTGTTTTGCATAATGGAGTGTTATTCTAACGTTTCCAGACTTTTTCCTTTACGTCTTTGCCTCACTATTTGGCAAGAAAATATCACATGATACAAATTCATCATTGGCAAGAAATATGCATCTTTTCTTGATGATGGACGATCACATGAAATATGTCTAAATTCCAGCAGCAGATCTCATCTTTGGCATGACTTATTGGCTCTTCAGTGCAAAAAGGTTGCAGTCCCCGTTTCACTTGGGTTGCTGTGCTGTGAAACAGCGACCTTGATGAGGCTATAAAATGCCATGGTTGGGCGACTTTCCTCACCGTGAATTGCCTCACATCCTTTGGGGGCTTGAAGATGAGGGCAGCAATGTAAAGGAAATGAAGTTAGTGAAGTGAGTTGGGGTCAACTGAGCAGGAAAAGACAAACCCTGCTGCAGAGGAACTCGTGCTGCTGGTTGTATTCCTGCGGGAACTGTCACCATGCAGGACAGACAGGGACAAGAGTCAAGTCAAGTCAAGTCAAATTTATTTCTATAGCACATTTAAAACAACATGAGCTGACCAAAGTGCTTTACAGACATAGGCAGAATAAAAACAGGTCAACAGAGCAGACAACAAAATGTCACACATCCACAGACAGAGACCAAGATAAAAAATCCATGAGTAAAAGACTGTTATAATGAGCATTTATAAAAGGCCAATTAGTAATCACAATTCAAGTACATGAGTGAATATCTGCATAGAAACCCTTGCTGATGGCTGATAATTAAAGTCCCTTGTACTGGTTCAAAGTCTGAATGTAGGCCTATATTAGCATCAGGTTATATTATATCATTATAGTTTATTTAGCAGAGTAAATGTGTGAAAATCAACAACTGTTTTCCAGAAATACTCCAGCTTGATCCTTGCGTAATGGCATTATAGCTCGTGTCAGATATTGTGCTTTCTAAAGTTACATTTGAGGCCTAAATACATAATAAATACAATACTCTCCACATCAGATCTGCTCCCTCTACTAAGTATTTCAAAGCACGGCTCAAGACCCACCTCTTTTCCTTGGCTTTTGAATGTACTTGAATTGTGATTACTAATTGGCCTTTTATATAATGCTCATTATAACAATCTTTTGCTCATGGATTTTTATCTTGGTCTCTGTCTGTGGATGTGTGAGATTTTGTTGTCTGCTCTGTTGATCTGTTTAAATTCTGCACTATGTCTGTAAAGCACTTTGGTCAGCTCATGTTGTTTTAAATGTGCTATAGAAATAAATTTGACTTGACTTGACTTGACATCTGAACACACTTTGCCCCACCACTTAATTTGAGGAAGGATGGTGAGAGAACAGTTTATTGGAAGAAAAATGTTGTTTTTGCAATAATCTTTATTATCATCAGGTTATATTATATAATTAAGGTTTATTTTGCAGAGTAAATGTGTGAAAATCAACAAGATGATCTGTTTTCCAGAAATACTCTAGCTTGATCCTTGCGTAATGGCATTAGTGTCAGATATTATGCTTTTATGCAGTTACATTGGAGGCCTAAATCCATCTGAACACTCTTTGCCCACCACTTAATTTGCGGAAGGATGGTGAGAACAACAGTTTCTTGGAAGAAAAATGTTGTTTTTGCCATGATCTTTGTGGTGCTTTTGAAGTCCTCTGACTGTACTCAGAGCATTTTACGCACAAAGCACCACTGCTGTTCCAATAACTGCAGTAGCCTATAATCACAAATGAATGCTAATTAAACCATCTAAAAAATAGAACAATAAAAACATATATTTTTTTATATTTTCGCTTTCCTTTACCAGAAACACTTTATAAAGCAGATTTATGACGCGCTCTGCTTTCCCCTTATTTCATGGTTCAGTGGCCTCACACTGCAGGCTAAGGGGAGGTTTTCTCTCGCTGCTCATTGGTCGCAGCTCTCCACATCTCAGCAGCATTTCCATTCATACACCCGGCGCTCCTTTTCAGCCCCTTTTACTAAATAACTCACTGTCATCATCATCGGGAAAACGGCTTTGCCTGCACGGGACTAATTATTGAGAATTGGCGGAGAAGTGATTGGATCGAAAGAGATCAAACGAGCGACAGAAAAACGACAGGTGAGTAGTAAAAACTGAGGATCGCGTTTTGTTTGCAGAAAGTCCTGCTCATGCATGCTCTGCAGCTTCTACATGTGCATGCAGGAGGATAATAAATCAGTTCCACTTGTTTTAATGCTATTTGTTGATCACGTTGTAAAAAAAAAACAGGTTGCACCTGAATCGATAAAAAAAAGAAAAGTGGACGTTTTGGAATAAAACTGTGAAGTCCATCGCAAATCTTTGTCTAAATGTTTGTTTTATTGCATCAGGTTTGTTATTCAACGTTATACCTTATTAATATCTGAGTTAAATATGAGTTTTTGCTATCGAAAAATACTGAAGTTGTGTCAGCTCACCTCGTCTCATCGCAGTCTCAAAAAAAGAAGCAAAACTAAAATCAACATATCTATATGTCTGTCACATCTGATCTGAAATGACTTTGTTGCACTGCACAGAGACGTTTTCAGATGCAGAGGTCAGTTTGGCTCCACTTGCGCTATATGTATTGTGTTTACTCATGTCATATTAAAGCACGACTCTGAATTTAGAGTTGCGGAGTAAACAACAAATGTGGGGGAAAAAAGAGAAAAAAATCCTCTCCTACTGAAAGGAAACAAAAATGTGACAGATCATTCCTGATATAGAGACTTGAGTATATATTAAAACACCTCTCAGCCTTTGAGAGGGGCTTTTAGTCTCATATAGAAAAAAAGAAAGTGGAATGAGCTGGAAATCAGTTGGCTCTCTCTTGGTTTATGATGGATAACAGCAAGGTAAGATGGTTAAAATGTAACACTAGAGGGGTCCCTGTCTCGGAGGGAGGTTCACGCCGTTATTCACCAGAACCTCCTCTGCCTAATTGGCTGCAGATGCGGGATCCTATGCTCCTTTTACCGCGGAGAAATTGGATGCATTTGAGGAACTTTATGAGGCGAGCCTTGCGTTTGCCTGCAGGAGCCGAGAAGACCAAAAAAAAAAAAAAAAAGCATTGGTCCTCTACTAGTATTTATACCGTGTGCCACGTTCCTATATATAACCCCCCTCTTTCTCGGCTAATTTATCATGGGGGCAGGAATTCAATGAAAAAAAAAAACGTGAAATTGTGCTGTAAAAAGGGAGAAATTGTAGTCCTATATTAGACCCCTGGTCGTGTGTATAGGAAGGTATAAGTCTCCCTGTGTTTTTTTTATTATTGTTTCATTTTTGTTGAATTTCCCTGACCATACCTGAACCATAATCATGGCACCTGCACTTTATGATCCATTTATTTGTCTACACTTTTGATTTGAATTTTTTTATGTTTGCTTTTAATGTTTGCTTTTACTGCCAAGAACTATGCTATACTGTTTTCGTTGTTTTCAATGACAATGACAATAAAGTCTCTATTCTATTCTATTCTATAGTGGCTTTAAGATCACAAGGGCGCGTGATCTGAATCCAAAAATTACTGATTTGTATATGTGTGTAATAATCCTTACAGGTCAGATCACACGTGCTACTGAACAGGAGAATGATGTCCCATAGGCTTTGTTAAAGCTCCCATATTGTAAAAAAAAAATAGATTTTCATGTCTTTTATACTATAACGCAGGTTTAAGTGCTATATAAATACTGTTAAACTATCAAAACGCTCAATATATGGAGAAATACACACAGCCCATATTCAGAAATTGCTTGTTTGAAACGAGCCTTTATAGGATTTCTGTCCATTTGTGATGTCACAAATATATAATATTTACACCATTACCCGGTTTTAAATGTAAACATTCTAAATGTGTCCCAGTTTATTTCCTGGTTGCAGTGTATGTAAATAACATCAGCTGACACGAAGTAAACATGGACCCAAACTGTTGCCTAGCAACGCAATTCCGTTGCAATTCCATTGAAATGCACTAAAACGGAGCGTTTCAGACAGAGAGGGTAAATACAGGTATATTCAGGCAGATAATATGAGGAAAATAATGTGTTTTTTGAACATTACAGCAAGTAAACATGTTCTAGTAGAAACACAAAATACAAGTATGAACCTGAAAATGAGCACGATATGGGACCTTTAAGATATGTTGAACTGTGCGTCCTGAATGCCAATATAGACTGTTTATCACACAATCTATATATATAACAAGCCATTTGTGATGCTATATGCCACTGCCTTCCTAATAATTGCTTAGGGAGGGAAGGGCTAAAGACACCGTCCTCTAAGTGCCCTTTCACCCTAGACTTTGTAAGCTGCACTTATTAAAGCGAAAAGTGTTTCAATATGTGGTAAGCTTTAGGGGAAAACGTGATGGGGGTTGGGATGGGGCCCTTTTCTTCTTCTCCTTCTCCTTGCTGCCCAGCTCCTATTGGGCGACTCGGAGTCATTCATCCATGTTATACCAGTATAGGTTAGTGGTGTATAAGTTGGTGTTGTTAATGTACAGACAGTGGTCATTAAAAAACCTACCCCTATCTAATACCTCTGACCACTCTGCAGAAAAAATGAGGCCTCTATGAATGAATCAAAGGATCATGTGTGCAGTCAGGCATACGGGAGGGTGGGGGGCATTAAGCTTATTTGACTTTCCCTTTATTTTGGTGGAAGTGGTAACCCAGATGTGGTGCATTTTGGATGTTTACTGTACAGCACGTAGCTGTCATGCAAAGTGATGTCTTGATGACAAGAAGAAAATGTTTTTGTGATGTATTTTTTTCGCTTTACATTTTAGCAAAATGTCACATAACCATTAAAATAATACATATACAAATAAAACACCAGGTTCAAATGGAAATATATTATACATAATAATAATAATGACATTATTATTAATTTCCTTTTTTTTTCTTTTCGCAGGGCCCATTGGACACTGAGCACCCTTGGGCCTGTCTGTCAAGTAGACATGTTTCAAACTGTTCCTGACACGTCGTCTTACGTCAAGGTAAGACACCACCGTCTCTTCAAACAGGTAATGTTGGAGGGACGAACTTGGGGTCCTTTCATTTTTTCTACTCAGATGTTCCAACCAGTCTTATTCTTACTGTTAAAACAATCATTAAACCTGATGAGTAGCTCCAATTATTTGCATCAAACAAGTAGAATAAAAATGTTTATAGTGCTTCTTTTGCTGATTTTATATGAGAAAAAAAAACAAAAAAACTTGCCTCTTGCAAAAAGTATACTACTAAGTAAGCCAGGCTTATTGCATTTGATTGCCATGTTGTTATTTTCCCCTCTGTTTACGCTGTAAAGTCACTTGTTGACATGTGGCTCTGCTGTGGTCTATTTGAAGTGCCAGAGTCGATTCAACTTTTTGTCGAATTTTAAAAATGCTGCTGTTATGGCTCATTATTATGTTTGACGTCATGAATCAATCTCTCTCTCTCTCTCTCTCTCTGAATGTAAATAAAGCAAACAGTGCACATCTGGTTTTCACATAAAAAGAAAACTGCATTGCGCACGTCACACATGGTGCAATGTGTGAATACCTGCGACTGCTACATATCTGAGGCACTGAAACCATTAAATATTTTTATATAAAGCCGTATATGACCATATAAAATGCCCACATAATGTCAAGTTTAACATGCACTTTGCTCGCATTTAATTTGGGTTTGCTCACACATCCATCATAATAATAATCTTCCTCGGGTGACTGCTCGCATTGTGCCTTATTAAAATGAGCCATTGTGCAGAGTCGAGCTATGGTAATATCTTCATAATCAAGGTATTTTTCCAGGGCGACTTGTTAATGTTTGGAAGACTTATTTCCCCCAATAAGGAGAATAAGGGCTCTTTTCATGCAGCCATGCAGCGTTTGTGCCACTGCAGAGAGACTCTGCTTTTCAGGGCTCAGAACAATTCCTGATTTGTTGTGAGAGAGTTGAATAAAGCAGGAATGTTTGAGGAGAAAATATACCTTTTTAAATGAGTCTTTTTGCTCCCTAAAATAAAGAAGACAAGGAGGGACAAACAGAGGTTAGTGGGATTTAAGCATGGAAGGAGTTAACTTTCAATTTTACAGTGCTTGCATTTAGCTTCTTTGATTTGCTGCTAGATTATTTTCTGTTTGTTCTGAATCCAATAATGTTATTTTTTTTTTTATTATGCTTTATTCTTCAGGGGTATAGCGTGCATTTTTTGCGTGCTAGTGCTCCACTCCCTGGCTCAGTCGCATTCAGGGAGATATTGGTCAGCATGTGGAAACGCCTCAATACAGAATTTTAAAGAAATATTCCCCATTCAAGCGAATCCACGGCCCCAACATTTGGTTTTGTTTGGTTAAGGCCAGGCGAGACTGGAACTCTCCAATAAAAATAAATCTCAAATTAATTATGGCCTAGAGCGAGGGGCCAGACAGTTCGTGCTTCTATGTTGCTGCAGACTCCACTTTTTGCCCTCAGTATTTTGACTCGGGCTGTCTTTTAGCCTGAGAGAAGGAATGATCTGAATACAAGTCTGCTGTCTAATAAACAGCAAAGTTATAGCAGGGTGCTCATATTGACTGCATGAGACTATTTTTTTTTTCTTGTAGAATAACACAAAAGTTTCTCACAATAGTACTGAATGCTTAATTTCCCAATTGAGGACTGATCAAATGAGGTACCCATGAGCAACCTTAAATTCATAGACTACACTATAAAAAATGTATGTTTATAGAAAGCACAAGAAAAGAAACAAAATGGTGTGGACAATTTCACATGTATGTTGACTTTATTTTGGGAAAGTGTCACCTTGGCATGAAGCTGAATACTCAACACACTTATAATAAAAATGTGCCTGATTAAAGAAACCCTCTTAAAGTTTAAATCCCCCTTTATATTTCCATTTTGACAGATTGTTAGACCTATGTGACAAATAAAACTCACAATACCAGTATAATTCATTCATGGTGTTACTTACGATACGATACAACTTTATTGTTAGTTTGCACTGAAGTTCATTTTGCATCCATAGGCAGCTCAGTTTGAGAAAAAGTACACATACAATAGACATACTGTTATCATGGACAGGCAGACAAGTAGGACACATCAGACAAAAAAACAAAACACATCACAATTATTCATACATAACCCATTATAAAATGACCATCTGTCCTCTGGATTTACATGTCTTTAGCAGCACATTAATTATTATTTAGCAACAAGATGGACTGATGGACTAAAGCCTGTTCTTTAGCCTGATGCAGGTTAAATGTAGGGACTCTGAATCGCCTCTTGGAGGGCAGAAGTTGATATTCCCCATTTAAAACATGTAAGGGATCAGAAGAGATGCTGTTGGCAAGTCTGAGCATACTCTTGTTGTGAGCTGCTTGTTGTTGTTGACTTGTTTTGGGAAAGTGTCACCTTGGCATGGAGCTGAATACTCAACACACTTATAACAGAAATGTGCCTGATTAAAGAAACCTCTTAAAGTTGAAGTCCCCTTTTATATTTCCATTTTGACAGATTGTTAGACCTATGTGACAAATAAAACTCATAATACCCACTCGTGACCAAAGTCTCCATGCACTAAATCTTAGTAGATCTTCCTATAAGCTAAAACAGAAAGGCAGGGCCTAACAATTGAAAGGCTGCTGAACATAAACTCCATAGTGTCCGCCCACCTCTGGCTGGTTGCCCCAGCGGAGAGACTGAGGAGCTACTGGCTCGTGGTGTAAGGAAGAAATGTCTGGCTGTCTAGTTCCAGCGTCAAGCCAGATGTTCTGTGGTTCGTTGTGTAAACCAACTTGCATCTGTTTATTGGCCTTCCAAAATGTTTGTTACCACTGTATTCATTATGGTCTTGGTAGGTCCTGGACCCCCAGTCGTCCTAATAAGCTCTATGACTGGGATTGCAGGTATGTTCATACAGAGAGGGAGAGAGATCTGGGCTGAGGCAAGCTGCTACTGCTGGCAAGAGGATGTTTGATTAGAAAATCAGACTTCTCAGGAAAACATGAGGGTTTTGTGTCATTTGAAAAGCATCCTGGAAAGTATTTCATAACACTGCATTTAAATTATTTACACAACCAAAACTGATTTTGAAAGGGTAAGCTTACATTTTTTATTAATGGAACCTGATGACATGAATCCAAAGACGCACATCGCAGTATAAAACTAAAAGGAATGAGGTGTTTTAAGAGATGTGGTTCTGTTGCTGGTCATAAAGCGCTGTATGAATCACCAACTCTGGGTCAAATATTAAGCACCTCTTTAATTTGCCACTTTATCACTTGTCTCCCTAAAATAAAATGCCCATATGAAAACCTCACACACTGGAATGTATAGAAAAACAACAAAAAAAAGAAACCAAACCAGTCAGTGAAGAGTTAAACAAGGTGTCTCCCTTAATTACACGAGTCTGAACTGGCCTCAGGCAGGAGAAGCCTTGACCCTTAGCAGGATCCAGATGTGGTGGTCCCAAGGGTGGGGGCCCATAGCCCCTCCAGACCCCCAAGTCGAGAGCAGACAGGCCGGCCCTGCTGTCAGTCTCTGTTTGGGACCACAACACTGCAAAAAATATCCAGCATCACCATTTCAACTAAATCATATTATATTGTTAAATATTATAAAAAAAGTGTCAGTGTAATGAGATACCTTACTTTACTCTAAGTTGTTTATTATCAAATGCAATTTTCTTGATGCTGATCAGTAACATATAAACTTGTTAAAAAAAATCCTTTAAAAATATGGGTTATTGTTATTTATTTTCTTGGTTTTGTTTTGGTTTTAAATGTTGAGGTTGTTTTCTCTAGTGTACTTGATGGGTTTGTCTGTAAGCTCATCTACTTAAAAGTTGGTTTATAGACTATTGTAATTACAAACAGCCTTGAAAAAAGGGAAAAAAAATAAAGTATAAAAACAAAATATATGGGTAAAAGTGGATTCCCTTCAAATCTTTAAATCTAAATGATCTTTTTAGATTTATATGTGTTTCCCCACTGAAATGCTGAATGTGTTGTGAAAATGGAGGTTTTCTTTCAGTGTTATTGGTCTGGTCACGTTCAGAGCTGGCTCCATGTCTAGCATCTGCGCGAAAATTATGCTTGAATTGATGAGGGCAATTTCATAGGGCAGACGAAAAGGGGGAAAAAATACCTGTGTGGGGGTGGGGATTAGGGGATTTCTTTTTTTTTTAGGCTCAGGCGAGTAGAGGGGAAACTATTGAATAACAACAGCAAAGTCAATAATAATAAAATATAATAACATTTGACACATTTGTGCCCCTTTTTCAAACGCGCCTTTGTTGACGCATGTAGGCTGCGTTTCATCCATTCATTCCAGACGCAACACGTGTAGAGCAGACCTTCAGACTGTAGTGCGGTTAGGAGCTGAATGCTTGGCTTTTTTATTAATGGTGTCTAAGGAAAAAACTTCACAGAGGGTTGTAACAAAAAAGGACAAGGTTGCAACAACTCCTGCCTATATGTAGGTGTTCAGGTTACTCTCCTGTTCTGATTTAGAGCTCCATCAGCAGGAAGAAGAGAGAAACATCTGTCCACATTCATAGATAAACTTTATTTTATCACTTTATCTATATGAAATATAGGATAATATATATAGAGAACATTGTGATTTACAGAAGGATGTTGCAACAACTCCTGCCATATATAGGTGTTCAGGTTGCTCTCCTGTTCTGATTTAGAGCTCCATCAGCAGGATGAGAGAAAAACATCTGTCCACATTCATAGATGAACTTTATTTGTTTGTTTGTTTGTTTATTTAGATCCCCATTAGCTTTGGCATAGCAGCAGCTATTCTTCCTGGGGTCAACATAGTTTACATGGCGATAATACAAAAATACAAATTCACACTACTCATCATACATTAACATAACACATTGTCATGCACGTCAACTGACACAGTTTAAATGACAAAAACAAAAAGCCCTTAATACCCCTTAAACACCAAAGAATACTTATTAATTACTAAAGTTTCTTCTTAAGTAATGCTCTTTTAGTGTGTTTTTTAAAACCATATATTTCATGTATCACTTTCACTATGAAATATAGGATAATATACAGAGAACATTGTGATTTACAGAAGGATGTTGCAACAACTCCTGCCTATATATAGGTGTTCAGGTTGCTCTCCTGTTCTGATTTAGAGCTCCATCAGCAGGAAGAGAGAAAACATCTGTCCACATTCATAGATAAACTTTATTTTATCACTTTCACTATGAAATATAGGATAATATACAGAAGGGTTTACAGAAGGATGGAGGCATGGCCAGATGCAAGTCTGAAGTGTAGGCGTGGACCAAAAGCTCTCTAAAACATGGGATCACATAACTGCGACACATTCCTTAAAAAAAAAACTCAGTTAAATGTGTGCAGAAATAATTCATAAGCCGGACAAACAGAAAATCCGTGACACTACTGGGAAAAGCAAAAACACCCACCAGCCTTTTCTATTCTCCAGCAGGCTATACGAAGCAATGGCTGTGCGCAACGCAGGCAGTCATCCTGTAAATATTTCCGAGCAGAAAAACATAACAGCGGAGCGAACAGTCAATTGTTTTCCCTGCTTATCTCTCTGGGACAGTATCCTGCTGCTTTTTTGAAGGCAGGGCTTTTTCGGTGACACACAGCTTCCTTCTTCTCAAACCTTCTCAACAGTGGTGGTGACTTCACTTCCCAAATTTAGAGGGGAAAGAAAAAAAAAGTCAATCCGGTAAAAGTGTCTCTTTCTCTCTCCACGCCACATACATACCGGGGGCTGGAATTAATTGAGGAGCGTGTCATGTTTGGGATATTGTCCGGGTCCGCTGAAAAGTGCGCAAAATGGACGGAACTATTAAGGTAAGGGTGGAGAACTGGGTGAGTTTTTGTGGGAGACTCTGCTTTTTTTGCGGAGTTGCGCCTCCTTTTTTTTAAGCAATGGGTTGAAATGCTCCTGTGTGTCGGTCTGTGAGCTGGGACCTCCAAATCTGACGACGATGAGCGGCGTTTTTCTCTCTGTCTGAAAGCGGTAAACCACATTTCCTTCTTTTTTTTTACACTTTCTTTTGAAAGTGTCCACTCTCCTTTTTTTCCAATAAGCTGCCCGGTTTTGAGAGGACACGCTTCGAAATCAGAATTTGGATTTTTGGAGACCATAAGCGCACAATTACGCACGTCTGGAAAAGGCTAAAAAAGGAGTGGCTATTTATTTCTAACAACACGCTGAATGTTTTTTCATATCAGTATAAGTTATCCACGAGTTCAACGGTTTGGTTTTTAGTCTGGGCATGCGGGGATTGAGCAATAGCTGGATGATGTACCGCTGGATACGAAGTGTCGAGCTGCGCAACAGCGGTGTGGCACAGATCCTGTCGTGGGTCAAAAGAAAAGTGTGATGGTTTGGTATTTTACACATGAAATAATCTTTCTCTGTGTGTTTTGCTGTTGATAATTGTAACTTCTCTCCCTCCGCTACAGAGAGAGTTGTGTAAAGGTGAAAGTGTAAAGGAAAGCTGTCATTTGGCAACTTCATGCGGTAACTGCTCCGTTTGCAACACTTAAAAAACCCACAAGCTTCACAATGATACCTTGGCTTGCTCCTTATATATAGTTACACAACTATTTTGAAACGGTATGTTGGTATAGTCGAGAGCGCTGGTCTACATTAACTTTGGCTACTTTGCCCTCCGACAGTCAAATTCCAGATGCATTATGGCTGCAGCCTCCAGATGTTGAATGGCAAGTCCCCATTAGTTCACCCTGATGCGTTTAGTTCACGTCAGTCTGTCCTCCGGTTTAACAAGTGTAAAGCTCAGAAGAATGCAGCGTCTGCTCGTTTTGTTGCTGAAAAGTAATGTTTTCTTTTGGAAATTTAAAGGAGCTGGTTTGTGGTGGCTGGGTGTGGTGTGAGTTTTGGAAGAGTGTAAACGTTGGCCAGACAAAAATGTCAGGCTGCATATATAGTCACTTAAATCTCGTCATTCACAGCTCACAACGCTGGGATTGTTTTCTTATGTATCATTAATGCCTCAGCCTGGATGTTTGTAACAAAGCAACAAGTTGTGACAATTAATGCAATCATAATTGGATCCTTGGGTGTAAATGACTGGCTGCTATAGCTGCATTCATGCTCTCTAAAAGAGAGGAAGGGCTCTCTAGCCATGAGAGCTTCCTGCTCCACACAATCTTTTCCTGACAGGTTTCCTCTTCCTCTTTAAACAAAAGACAGGAATGCCCCCCTCTGGGTGGCTCCTGCTAGATCCCTGTGTGTGTGTGTGAACGCCAAACAATCACACGTGTAGTCTGGATGGATGTGGAGCTCTTGCATGTATCCAGTCTGCTCCAAACGCGTCGTGACGCATTTTGGAGAGATGGACTTTGGGTTGATGTAAACAGAACAGAGGTGGCTCCCAGCAGGTGTCACACTCGCACAATGCTTATAGTGATGCGTGCAGTTTTTTCAGCTGATTTATTTGACTTTTATATCCTCTTTGTCTGTGGCACTAGTGCAGAAAGATATATTGCAAAAAATATAATTCAGATCTTATTTATGCTTTCAGAAAAAAACCGTCTATACAACACAGACTTTTTACTCAGAAGTTCATCTGGAGGAATTCATCTGCATGTATATATATCATCTAACAGTGACAGGGACAAGCATGCATGAATTAAAAGAGTGTTTTCTTCCAGATTGATTGTTGTAGTAAAAATAAGAAGTAAAACATCAGACATTTGACAAACTTAGAGACGTCCTTATCCCCAAAACCAACTGTGTTAAATAACATTGAAACAGGAGAAAATGTCCTCAGGGGGGGGAAATAGATTAAAAAGGATCACTGTTGCAGTAAAATTAGTTTGAAATTGCAACTATTGTAAAGTCAAAATAAAAAAAAGAGTGGAGAATTCTCTGTGGACAATGTGAGACAGACAGAAAACTAAACTTTGTGTATCTCTATGTGTTCCACAAAGATACTGGAAAGAAAAACATATAGGCACTGGTCTGTCATCCTCTCAGCTTCTCTTCACAAGATCCTATTTTTAAAACACTGTCTGCAATCTTGATAGGCACACACCACTTGCCAATCATGGTTTCAATTGCGCAGGCTGATATGTCGCAGTAAATATAACGTGCAACAGTCATAATGGCACAGTAAGCCCTTATCGGGCTGTAATGAGACATTCCCTCACTCTTCTACACTTTATCATCCACAGACTAGCTGGTGTGCTCTGCTCAGATAGGGAGTCCTGCTGCCAGGGTTCAGACTGTGATGGATTCACTGATGAAATCACTGGAAAATCTAATTCTGGCAAGATGGTTAGAGGTTCAGCTTTTTTTATCAATCCATTAACTTGAAGAGTAGTATTTTATTGTAGGAGTAGTAAATACAAAAACAATATTTAATATGTGGCATAGATAAAACCACTTCTAATATTAAATAAAAGTTCTTTCTTGTTCGAGAAGGAGTTTGACTTGTCACCACATTATTAAAACAGAAGACCAGTGCCTTTTATTCCAGGGTGTCTACAAGCTGTTACACTTTGTAAATCTTTGTGTCCATACTTTACCTTGTCTAGACACAGACAGTATTCATGGCATTACAACAGAGGGCACTATAGTGCAATTACAAATTAAAACCTTTTTCCACTGCAAAGGTCGCCATAACTTGAGATAAAGAATGGTATACTGAGCAAAGGCTTCACCTGTCACTTTCTTTTATGAGATTTATCAGTTTTATGCACAGTATCTGCCCTGGTTTCAAATATTAATCCGGATTATTTCAACGTCATTAAGGAAAGAAGTAATTAAGACAAAGAACCAATTGAGTGGCTGCCAATCAATATCAAAGTATATAGTCCAAATATTGGATCAAGTATTGGCATAGCGAGGATCATGCTTTTTTGATAATCTTATACAATCATTTGCTAAATAAAATTATTTTATAATGTATAAAAAAGCTATAACTGCCATAAAAGACGTGGCGATATGCATGTTGTATTTTTCAACTCGGTGTCAAAATGGAGTTGGTGAAAAAGCATCCCTGCCATTTATAGTCACTATAGTGTTTTGCTGTATGTGTCTATACAATAGACCCATACATTATTATAGTCACCCCCGAGGAAAAGTTTTGCCACAAAAAAAGACATTTATCATCCAAACAGGGATAAGCGAAAACATTCTTCTTGCATGACATGTCTTAGAATGGAATGAGATTGAAGTTATGTGAGATCATGAGGACTTAGCTTTCATAAAAGCAACATTTTATAGAATGCAAACGGCTGCTTGTTGGAAATACTGATCAATGAATATCAAGTAGCATTTTCCCCCTGAAGCAGATATGTGGCATTTTGGAATGAAATAATTCAGTCCTCGGGAATTAGACACGTCTCGGTCTAAGCTGTGCCATCAGATCCTATCAGATCCAGATGTGCGTCAGACCCGAGCCTAATCCCCAGCAGGAGCATAGGACTGTAATGATTTCACTTGATAGTCTGACTTTTCTTTTTTAATTTGTTTGTTGTTAACAATGATGGATGGAACAATGATAATGAATGCTGACTCATCAAGTTATTTTAAAGCAGCATCCCCATTCTGTGCCAGCTTAAAGTTGCCTGGCAACCGGTCTGAGATGGTCACATTGTCCGACTGTCACTGTCAAACAAGCTGCGACATCTCTATGTTAAAATGTAACCCACCACGTACACAACCCATGCTTTACTTCCAAGACATTACACGAGGAGCATGTAGGAAATATGTTGGCCAGCCGCAAGTTTCTGCGTTTGTTTTCTTTAATAAACTTACATTGCTCCAGCTGAGCCACAGCAGAGGGGTCAGTGCAGCCGTGACCCCCCCTGCTTCTGTTGAGTCTTCAGCTGTGGAGGGAAGCCCAACGCTCAGACAAGACAGACACACCAGGGCATGACACAGGGGATTTTTGGGCCTCAGTGAAGTTAAGAATGGTAATGGGCGAGAGAAAATGATTACACAACCAGGAAGCTGGGAAATTTGGTTTGGAATATTTTTAACTGTCAGCTGTGAGACAATAAACGTGAGAATTTGAGAAGCCATTTTGTTTTTTTTATTTGTGAACCAATTACTGGTGGAATAGCTGTATGTATTGACTGATAATGTTTGTAAACCAGTACGGTGGTAGAGCCCATCCTTACTACTCTGTCGTACTCCACTGTGAGCATGATTGAAGTCATCCTAACATCAACAGGAAGCTACAGTTGCTACGTGGGTTGTGCGTACAAACTACTTTGGATGCCAGACTGCGATATGACCCATAACTGCACATAATTGCTGTAAACAAAAAATACACAAGAGATTGAAAATTTGACATCACAGGTTTCCGGGTAATGACAAATGAAAGACTGGAGTTCGTGACTATGTCTTACCACTACCAACAGTTTGATATTTTGGGAAATATTCCTTTTTTTGCTTTCTTGCTGAGAGTTAGATGAGAAGATTAATGCCACTCTCATATCTGTCTGTTTGGAGATTGTTAGCTTAGCTTAGCATAAAGAAGCAGGGGAAAACAGCTAGCCTGGCTCCGTCCAAATGTAAAACAAACTGCCTTCACGAACCTCTAAAACTCTTTAATCAACAAATTCTATTCTTTAATACATACAAAAAAAGTGTAAAGTTATGTGCCAGGCAACCAGCAGAGACTCCAGGAAGTCACTGTGCCCATCCAAAAAATAGCGAATGTAAAACCATGCCACCTATAATGTGTTAATTAGCGCGCTTTAGTGGTCTTAATGCTTTTATTATTTTAATGTCCTATTGGTTTTAAGTTGGTCTTAGTGTTTTATCACCAACTGCTGCTGTAACCTTATAATGGACAGACTTAAGTGTGTTGTTCATCTTCTTATCTAACTCTCTAAAAGAAAGCAAATAAGCGTATTTCCCAAAATATTGAAGTACTTATTTTAAGTGTATTGGTTACGGCCTATTTGGAAGCTCACACACTAGCACTTGTTATGTGAGTCAAGAAAGACATACCAAGTATTTGTTCCTTCCACCTACAGGAGGCGCTATCAGTGGTGAGTGAAGACCAGTCCCTATTTGAGCCTCCATACGCTGCTGCTGCCCCTCTCCCCAAGACAGACATGACTGCATCTGGCACACAGGACTACGGCCAGACCCACAAAATCAACCCCTTACCGCCACAGCAGGAGTGGATCAACCAGCCAGGGCGGGTCAACGTCAAGAGAGAATATGAGCACATGAATGGATCCAGGTATGGCATGACAACCACTTCCTGTGTCTTACATTAGTTTGTGTTCAGTGAGATATGAGATTTGATGTTTCTTTATTAGACATTTGGTGTTCATCACTACAGTTGCTGCTATAAATGTTGTCATCTGTCATTCAACAGGCCATTTCTTTACCCGCACTTTTTGCTTCAGTGTACTTGGCCCTGGCCAGTTTAGGGCTCATATATCCCATGCCAAAGTCAATGACTGGAAAAGAAAACCAACAACACCCAATTTATCTGCTGATAATATTTTTACAACGGTCTCGTATGTGTGTGTGTGTGTGTGTGTGTGTGTGTGTTTGTGTAGCAGGGAGTCTCCAGTGGACTGCAGTGTGGGTAAATGCAATAAGCTTGTGGGGGGTGGCGACGCATCTCAGATGAACTATGGAAACTACATGGATGAGAAGAATGCCCCTCCCCCCAACATGACCACCAATGAGCGGAGAGTCATTGTACCTGCAGGTATGTAATAATAAAAAGTATGTATAGAATAAAAGGATCTGACATGAGATGGATAAGGTTGAGGTGTCTTAAATCCGTGTATCTGCGTATTTATACAGGTGCTAATTGCTTGTTATTTTTCTATGCTGCTGCTGCGGTTGCAGACAGAATCACTCTTCTGTTTCGGTATAATTTTGCCAATGCTGTAAATGTTTTATGAGTCCCATTTCTATTTAGCTGGTTTGTGGGGTAAAGTCATTGTTCCAGTGTTTTACGTCACTCATGGGAGCACGGCTGGATGCGTGCAGGTAGAGATGTCTGTTTGTCTGCCAGACCCATATATTTCTTCACTGGTTTTACAATTTCACAATTTGATCTTTCAGTATGTGAAATAACAGTTCGGGGAGTAACAAGTGCAGTTTCAGGGTTGCAGCTTTAGAAATGTAATTTTAACACGTAAGTTGATTACGTTGTTACACGTAGGCCAAAAAGAATGACTGTACTTTCCCAAAAATGAGCACATGTTATTCATTTAATTAAAATTAAATGGAGCCATGGTAAATTTTCCATTGTAAAGGCTACTCAAATGTTAGTGCTAAAATGATGCAAACGTCCACTCATTTATTAACCTAATAGGAGCTCCACTTGGAGGCCACTCCTTAACCACAAGTGGTGAGTTTGGGGTTTGGTTTCCAGATTGGCTGTACAGTATATCAGACTTTGGTCAAGTTGTACTTGCAAATGCAATGCAAAACATACTACAACATTTGGACAATCACAGGAATGGATTTCAGTCTGAGTGAAGGATTATTTACCTGAATATGAGTCATCTGGCAAATCCTATTCATGTGGTTAAAACATGACAAAGAATATTTACAACTATCTGAACAAGGTCTGCTACTGATACAGAAATGCTGTTTCCAATTTGTTCATTGCTCCCCCTGCCTTTACCTCAGTCAGATATGGGGCTCTTCCAACTCTGTCTTCCCTGGTGTCTGTCCAGGATGGAGTCAATAAACTTCCCCTCTCTTCTTCTGTCTTCCTGCAGACCCCTCGTTGTGGTCTCAGGACCATGTGCGCCAGTGGCTAGAGTGGGCCATCAAGGAGTACGGCCTGGTAGAGATCGACACGGCCATGTTTCAGAACACAGACGGCAAAGAGCTCTGCAAGATGGGCAAGGACGACTTCCTCCGGCTCACCACCATGTACAACGCCGAAGTGCTTCTCTCTCATCTCAATTACCTCAGGGAAAGTAAGTACACTTCATGAAACTTAAGTGTTCATAAACAAAAAGGTGAATCAAGAGGAACAATGGATGATAATCAATTAATGGTTTATTGGAAAAAATATTGGACTCAAAAGTTATTAGACAGCAAAATTTGTTTGACAATTGATTGATAAAAAAAACAGAACAGAAAAATGAAAGAAAAAAGTTTAGAATATTGAAAATAATCCAATTTTTGACAGCATAAGGACAGTAAAAGGACAGCAATTTTGGTGAGCTGCATCCTGCTGTTTGTGTTTAAGTTGAAGTCTGCACTGACTGCCAAAGAATGGAAGTGAAAATCAACTTTAAGTCAAGACACAAGCCTCTTTTCATATGCTTTTCTCTACTTTTGGATGAGAAGTGAGAGTGAAAAACTGCCAAACCAAAGCGAACAACATGACACTTTTTTTTGTCACCACACTATACTCATATTACCGTCAATACACAATGAAATTGCCTTTACTGGAAACTCATTTCTCCATAATGGCTACCCAGTATTAAGCAGAGCCGTGGAAACCGAGGGGGTTTCTCTCCCTTCTCGAGATAACCATCGACTACATCCCCCACTTGACTTTGCTGCGCCTTATTCCACATGGGCCAGAAAGATGAAGCCCAGGTGCATTGCCTCAGGAATCACGCTAGGCCTTGTGTGTTCAGCACAGCAAAGAAAGTTGATCTGCAATTTGCAATGGAGGCAACTAAATTTGAGCCTCTTGCCTTTGAAGAGTTCCACGGTGCAATCCTGCTTCATATGTTTCGGCGGGGAAACGAAGCCAATTTTCTGAGGCTGTATGCAAATTACATTTTGATATAAGATGTAACATCTGGCATGGCTGCTGCTCTGAATACACAGTGATGTCTGGTTCAGACAGTAGGTATGTCTACCAAAAGAAGCAGATCAGGAGAGATGTGATTGTTGTACAAACAGAGAACAGTTTGTCCCATGTTTGAATTCTTCGCATTCTGTACTTTAAAATAGTGGGAGCTGCTTCGGCTGCAGAATATCATGACACCACATTGGGTGGAGTGACTGATGGCTCAACTAAATTTAACATTACTCCCAAAAAATTGCGATGGGCCTCCGCGTGATGTAATGGGAACTGCATTTTGTGGGTGTCAACAGTTTTCTCTGTGCACGGCGTCTGGGCAGAGAGAGATGCTTGTCATGAGTATAACAGCCTCATTGTGCAGCGCTGCAGCGGGTGGATCTGTCTGACCGCCACTGGGCACGCTCCGCAGAGCAGTTTTCATTATGGCCACTGGCTGCGCGACTTAGCCACGGCTTAGGCGTGCTGCACCGCGACTCTGCCCATTGCTGCCCTTCTTTTGATTTAGACCTTGTGTGCTTTGGAGACAGAGGAGATGTCTCGGGAATCCTCTCCACTTGCCAGTTGAAATTGCTTTGGATCCGTTCCCGACAATCAAAAAGATGAATGTTCCCGTCCCGTGCCTGGACTGACTGACCTGTTTCAGGGCAGCTCTCTGAGAAGCGAGCAGCGTGTATTATTGACACTAGAAGCCTAAGGGCAAGACGAACCATGTTAGTAAATGAACGTCTAAGGAAGACTGAGGAGGAGGCGGAGGAGGGTTGAGGCTTTATGTAGACCCTGCAGCGCTGATGATTTGGAAACTAAAGCGGCTCTCTCTTTTCCCCCCGCAGCACAAACAAACACAATCATAGACGGGGAGTAACCCCGTCCAGAAAATAGACCTCTGGCTTCACTCACGAGAGTTGGAGCTGAGCCGAGCTTCCAGGATACAGAAAAAGAGAGAGGAAGGGAAATACTTAGCCAAGCCCTGGAAGCATTAGTGATTACAGGTCATGTGATGTCTTCCTCCAACCCCATTCACTATTACCCCCCATCCTCCTCCAAAAAAAATGGATGGTCCAAGGTCCAATCATTTCATACACATCTGTGTGCATCATGTGTGCCTTTGGTTCTGTTTATTGAACCTCTGATTAACATTCCTCAGAGTCATTAAGCCCTGTACGTACACTCGGCACGGGGCAGGGACACACTTCCCCACCCTACAGCCATACCATAACAAAACATTCCTGCCACGTCATGCGCAGAAATATCGTTGAGACACCCACACACTGGTGCAACCGCGGGCACAATCTGAACATCTGTCTGGCTACCCAGCTGCTTGCAGTAACAAGGGTAGTTGCCCATGCATTATTTTGGCCTCATTGTTGGTCACTTATCCAGATTTTTATAAGTAATGGCCGCCCGCACCCCAATGTGCTTTCAATTTGGGGTGCAATTTGAGAATTTGTTCAAATTAGTCTGTCAGGGAGGGACCGCGGACTGTTTGCTTTATCGCACCCATGTAGGTCGGTTTGATACCACATGTGCTGGAAACGGAGCGGAGCAAAAAACCTCAGACAATGAAAGACCGAATCCTCCGACACACAGAGATGTGAGAAGAGACGGGGAAAAATGAAAAGGGAGTGAGGGGGGAGAGTAACGAGACAGACAATTGAGAGCAAACCTACTGTGGATCTAAAGAAACATAAGGGCAGAAACTGGAAGAAATATATCCTTTACAGTAGTTATTTGAGGACATGGGCAGGAGGGTGTGAGCAAGAGAAACAGTTATAGAGGGCGAGTGTGAGATAGAAAAAAGAAGTCGGAGAGGGAGGGGGGGTGAGCTATTTTTTAGAAGTTTGTGGAACCGGTCCGAGGTGATTGAGTGTCTTTGGAGAATTGCAATAGTTCTGTTTCCCAGCTGTCGCCGTTGCTTGTATGTCTGGATGGATTTACAGTGAGGGAGTCAAGACAGAGAGAGAGAGAGCGAGAGAGAGAGTGATAAGTCTGGGCTTCTGCACCGCTGCTGCTCGCTCCAGAGTGGGGGACATTCTCGAGCCCTCAATAGTTTATACAGACCATAAACATCTGGGCTCGAAGGCTGAGTAGGGAAAAAGGAGGTCTGGAGAGCTCTCTCTCTCTCCCCCTTTCTCCCCTCACAACATTTTTATTGAGCTCCCCTTGCATTAGTTCCTTCTATTGGCAGATTATCACTGGTGCACAGGGGCTCAACAGCCTGGCTCCGCGCCCTTTACTGTTAGCTGTCTGCTGTTAGCCACCGTAGTCTGCGGCTGCTCACTTGACTGCTGGGGTTCAGGCACTTAGCATTACATGAATTTATGTGCATATCACATTAGCATAAGCGGAGGTGGATAATAAGCAGTGGCTATTCATGTAAACACTGAGATGAGCTCAGCTTTAATTGAAGAGAGCTGCTTAGAGGTGCATAATAATTACACTTGCAAGTGATGTTTTTGGCTGGAACGCAGAGGGCCAGCCCTACAAATGCAAAAGTCTGTCACTGAGTGAAGGCGCGAAACAGTCCTTTATGCAAATGAGCCCATCCAGCGCAGCGCATCCGGTTCATGAAACTTGGACCAAGCTGTCAAACCAGGCGATCTAGTTCTAAAATGAAAAAAGATTCAGAAGTGGCATAGTCTATTTCTCACTTAAAATGTTTTCAGAAGTAGATTTTAGTGGATTGTTTAGCCGGAATAACTTAGCTGATTGAACGGCCCCGAATTGGGGGTGCTGCGTCAAAACATTTCTCTAGCTTTCCAAAACTGACAATCTTAAATTCACACCCACTTCAGGCAGCGATTGGTCAGGTGTGTGGAGGTGAAAAAGTCAGCAAGGTTTGGACTCTTATTTTGTTCTCCACACATATATTTCTGGCACTTTTCTGAGCATACCAAAGTCTTTAAGGTCAAGTAACTAAAAACACTTCATCAAGGTTAGGGAGGTTACAATTTTGGTCCTCTAAAGATCGTCAAAAACAACGCTGACCATTGGTAGGAGATGGGATGTGAACAGTAAGCCCACACACTTTGTTGATCCACCCCTCCACCTTCCACATTTATTCCGTCATTTTAGGAATTCAAACAAACAACCCATTATGTCGTTCTCTGGTGAGGACTACTGGCCCAGTGTCTTTAGGAATTACGTTCATATTGGACGATTCTGCACCGCAAAATTGATGTCCAATGCCAACATTCAGTGCCAATGCAGGAAGTAGCGTGCCCTTTATGTAGCAAGGCAGAAAGCAAAGTGGAGGTCATGATGTTTTGCATTTGAATTTCATATGCGAGTTTGTGCCCAGCAATGTGCCCAGCAATGAATGTTTGCTTTTTTTAAAAAACCAAACCACGGTCTTTCCCTAACCTTACCCAAGTTTTTGTGCCTAAACCAAACCAAAAGTTAACTATAGCGGTGGCAGGTCAGAAAAAAAGTTAATTGAAATATTTTTGTAATGTCATATGCAATGTGTGTTGAGTGTTTGGCAGTAACGCGTTACCTAGCAACGGGTTTCAGTAAGGTAAGGAGTGGTGTAAGGGATTACAATTTAAGTTTTGGTTCTAAATTGCTGCTACTAATCTCAATGACTCTTTGATACTTTGGCCTTTTCTGGGTCAGTTTGTTTGCCGTCTTAGTTTATTGAAGGATTGATCTCCCGTCAGTTGACTGGACATGTTACCTTGGCACAGGGGCTGGTGGTGGTCTTCGCAGCTGAGTTGCTAACGTTAGCCACTAGTTAGCCTACCTCTGATTGGCTTACCCTGAGATTCTTACCTTAACGCTAACCAATCTCACGCTTCATGTCTAAACCTAACTAACCCAGCCAACATAGGGCTGAGGGAACATAGGACTGACCCCTTTTTTGTATACCTCCATCAGCGCTTTGAATCTTCAAAGGTATTTTTGTGATCTCACACATGTTAACTGTCTGGCCGGGGTGAGAGCATCTTTTCCTGTAGCGTAACCAATACTTAAATCCAGTATTTCCACAGACTGCGCTTGTGGACAAAGCTCGTAGTTGGTTCAGTAAAGAAGACAACAGCGGGGCCAAGTTTGTAGTGCTGTTGCTGAAAAGCTGGACACAGTCTGTGGAAATAGTGGATTTGAACGTTGGTTTCGAGAAGATGTTCTCACTTGAGTAATTCGTAAAGTAATGTAAATACAACATAAATAATGAATTACCTTTTTAAGCAACCTCCCCAACACTGCTAGCAAACAATGTCGTTTTCACAGTTGGGACGTCAGCTGAGAAAACGCTCATGGGCCGTTTTAGAAGGCAATGACAAATAATTTCTTTTGGTTTGGAGGACTTGTTGGAAATATCTCTCGTTCATTATGAAAGGCTGGTGAGAAGACGGGCAGTGGTGCTACTTAGCTTTATCCTATAGAGCTAAAAAGGATGATTTTGGAAAGCCCATTGGCCGCCTTGAGGTGGCAAGATGCCCAAAACTGGGTGACTGGGACCCTCAGTTTGTTGACAAAGCTCAGACCACATGTTTGAGGCAACAGTATCGTATAGCTCCACAGAATAAACAGCAGGGGCCCGATGGAGGTCAGTCACAATGCTGAACAAACCCCGAAAGATCTCGATATTATGAGCGTGCAAAAACTGGAGGACAGGGCCTTTTGAAAAAGCCAACACTCATAGGAAGGAGAGAAAAGAAAATTGTTTGTGGATGTTATGTAATCTAACAGACTCTGAGCAGATGTGAGAGGAGAAGGAGAGAGAGAGTGAGGGTCTTAAAGGCTGAACACTGGCCAGTCCTCCCACTGTGCTGTCAGATTACCGGGACATGTTTGTTTTCTGAGAGAGGAAGAAGCCGTCCAAATAAATAGGCAGCACAGCCAAGACTCCCTCCACCAAACTGTCAGCTGTGGTGTCTCTCTCTCTCTCGTCTACTCCCTCACTAACTCTCCCTCTCGGTCGTACAGCAGCCCTGAATTTCTCTGTGGGATGATTTGAGGTTTTCTCAGCAATGCTGCCTGTTTGCCTGTCTGGGTCAGCCCACATATGTGGCACACAGCAGGAAAAGGGTTAACAGCCCCTTCCTCCTCCCTCCTCTCCCTCGCCCTCTTTTTTTCTGTCTGTCTGTTCATCTTTCTCTTACACTTTCTCCCTCATTCCAAAGCTTTTGGTGGCTCGCTTGCCCCCGTGCGCTTATACACTCTGCGTGTGGAATTATTTTTGTACGGGGAGCTGCGTTTGATTGCTGTGCAGGGACCCTGCCTCATACAATGGCTCCCCTGTTCTGAGGCCCCCAGGTTTCTAAACTAGACCCAGAGCCTTGGGGGTGCCGTGGAGTAGGTAGAACTGGGAGGGGTGGGGTGTTGGGAGGTTAGAATACATTTGTGGAGCACCCCGCTCTTCCCCCCCAGCCACCCCCTAAAAAAACAGACCCCTAGTCTGCCACCATGGGCCCCTTCATCCCCCCCAACTCCACCGCCAGCAAGTTAGGTAGGGATCCTGCATCAGATCTCAAGAAAAGCACATAGCAAATTCAATTCTGCTTCAGAGTTTTTGTGGTTCTTTTTCAGATTGCCCCGTTCAGAAAAGGTATCCTCCTTACTCAGCAGCTCTCCGTAGCCGTCTCAGTGCTAAAGCTTAACACTCCCCATGCAGTAGCTGCTCTTGTGTTTTCTCTGTGCATTTTTGGCTCTGTTTTTCCACTCGCTGATTTATGCCTGGGGGCAGCTAAAATTAAGAGAGCATTTTGGTGCCGCCCAGGGTGCCTGTGTAAGTGGAGGAATGCAGCGCAGAGTTCTGCTCCATAAGGTGAAATGAATAGGCGGCCATATGCAGACTCTTGCCTCTCTGACTTTATTATTCAGGAGTCAGGTTTGCAGTTAAAATGCTGACAGGCTACGGGTTTTTTCCTACGTTTAAAGGACTGCCTGTGTGCTGGTTTTGCTTATTTAGGACTAGATTTATGTATCATGAATTACTTTATTTCTGAGATTATTTTTCAAGACAAAACAGGAACAATTCAAGAAATGAAAAGGGCTCTGTAGTGCTGCTTGTCAGTGATTGAGCTGAGCCTTCTACTGCCACCTGCTGGCCTTTTGTTACACCCTTTGAGCTTTTTGTCACAGACTTCAGGGTGAGGGTACACCACGGTTACTCTGAATTACAACTTCCCTCATAGCAAATTTATCATGATAAATATACAAATTCACATCTGTAAATAGTCTGCAAGATATCTTATTCTAAACCAAAAACTAATACAAATCATAAAATGAATGCTGAACCTTATAAGTGCAAAGATGTAACGTGTACTGTCACTGAGTGCTTCATAAAATGTAAGAATTTGTAAAACAAAATTGCACATTTCTTATAAAGGTTTTTATATGCTGGTTTTGTGTGTAATCATTTGTTTTCATGCAGTACAGGACTGGTGGATGAGACATTGTTTTGTCTTACTATGACCTCTTTTGTCTTACAGGTAGCTCATCATTATCCTACAACACGCCATCTCACACAGACCCATCCCCACGTCTGGCTGCCAAAGAAGGTAGGGACAAATATATTTTTTTATTCTTTATTTATCCTAATATCTATTTGTGTGTTCATATTTGGGCTGATGTAACAGTTTCATATCAAGGGAGCACGGTGGCTACCTGAAGATAAAGAGAAGAATGGGAGACAAAAAAGAAATTGACGAGAGCTTCACAGCACCTGCCAGCTTCAGACAAGCAGATACAAACAGATACACACAGAGCACACACACTTGAGAATACAGACACAAATCCAAAGCACATGCAGTCGTCACCTGACAAAGCTCTGTGCAGGTGCACCTTTTGTGTCGTTGAAATAATATGAGCCAAGCTGCTACAGCAGACTGTGCTATTCAGACCCGCTACCTGAACGTGACAACACTAGTAGCTCAGAGGGGCGGCGTATTAACAAGAAGACAAAAGCAGTGTGCTGATGAGTTCAATATACAGCAGCGGGGGCGACAACAGACGGTGAATGTGGCGACGTGGGGACGTAAGACGTGTGAATGAGGTTGTTTGTTAGAGAGACGGGCATCAGGGGCAGGTGCTGAGGCAAGTATGTGTGCGGTAAACATGGTAGAAGAGCCTGATTGGCTGCTTCAGACCAGACTGGAGTGGAAAGGAGTGTATGTGTGTGGATCTCTCCTGTGTGTATAAATGGATTAATGGCAGAAAGGTTGACAGAAGGTTAAAGGGAGAGTAGCCATTCAGTATTTGCTGGAGCGACTTTTGTCTTTGTAATAAACTCGCCACTTCTAGTGGTTCCACTGTTTTTATGATCACAATATGTTCATGAAATTTGGTTTCAAAACACACAATGTAATATATAATTTATTCTATTTTTATTTAACAAGAACAAAACATGAGTTGAGGTTATTTCACTTGTTTTGAACACATCAACTTTACTCAAAAATGTAATTATAGTCTTTTTTTAAAGATATTGACACACCTCTCTCAGAAGGCACATCAGCTGAAACAAATAGGAAGAATAGGTCACCTTATCTTGAGATTTGTCATGGAAAGTTTAGTGAATAAGATTTTAGGAGTGAATGTAAACATAAAAGACACATAAATATGGACGTTTTTGCTTGTGTTATTACCACAAGAGCTGCTTAGTGATTGTTTTTCACAAGTGTCTAAGCTGACCATGAATTACTGGATCCAGTTTGCTCGTTGAATCAGCATTGACCTTGACAATTCTGTAGTAAAAGTATAAATGCAGCAGTCAAACGAGACCTGTTGCAGTGTTGGTAATGCTGCACCAGTAAAATTCTTGCCAAAGCCAAGCTGAGTTTCTAAGAACGACGCCCACAGCAGCTCTGGATGATTGTCTCTTTCCTCTGGATACCTTTTCACTCTACAAACATTATTTTGTGCTGACACAACACCAGCCTAGGCGAAGGTTGAGCTGCGCTATCTGTAAAGGAAAAAAAGCTCATCCTTTACATCGGCTATATGGTGTCACCACCAGAGACGGGAGAAAGGACTGCAATAACAGTGATAGCCTTGCTCACAGGATGAGGGGCCCTATCAAGGCAGGAAGAGAGGAAACACTAAGTCTGATAAGTGTCCGAGAATGCCCTCTGCCTCTCTCTATCTGCCCCAGTGGTGAGCGTTAGCGGGCAGGCCGCGTACTTGTTCTCGCCCGGCTTCAATACCAATAGACCAATGGGCAGGCCAGATAAGATTCTGCTCAGTCACCCCCAACCCCGGCCTTCCTGGTTCTCAGCGCCAGGTATTTGGACTGGCACGAATACGCGGTCACTCCCTTCAACAGCATTTCCCTTTCACAAGAGGTGACTTCTATTATAGGCTGCTGTAACACTGGCTGTGCCTCTAGTCGTGTCCCGTGATCGCAGCCAATGAACAGCTTCTAGCTGAGGAAAGCCTGTGTCTCCAACAGGGAGACTTTTCAAGAATTCGGAAATATGACCAAGTTATCAGATTGATACCAGTCCAATTTAAAAAATGAATCCCTTTGTTTAGAAATATTCGCATTCACCTTAAAATGATGCAACCTGTTAACCACATTAAATATCGCATAATGTTAACTTCATGCAAAATCAAGTGGAAAGGTGAAACAAGATGAAGAAAAAAAACGTCAAAATTGGAGTTTGGGGGTTGTGACTCAACAATAAAAGACGTCTTGCTTCAGGAGAAGCCTTTATCAACATTTTCTCAGATCAGCAGTGCCAGATGTTCAAGTTCATATTGCCTTTCGAGAACAGTCAAATACCGTACAGGATCTTTGGGGTAGAGTAAGCACGAGCATGCAGCAGGAGACAACCCTTAATCTGCTCCAGACTCTGTGGTGTAAAATGCAATGTTATGAATAAAAGAGAGCATATAAAACACGGAATGCAGCAGCTATGAAAGGGTGTGTGTGTGTGTGTGTGTGTGTGTGTGTGTCTTGGTGTGTATCTAAAGCCTATGTCTAGTATTTGCCTGTGGATAGGCATGTGTGTGGGTTCCTGCATGTCTTGCTGGCATCATACAACACGTGTTATGGTGTGTATGTTGGAAAGTACATCTGTATTGTTTGTGGTGTTATCCTAGTGTAAATGTTTGCATATGATACAGCCTTTCTCCCAGAGTCTTCACACCTCTTTCGATTTTGAGCTTCTGTTTTTGTCTCTGCTGTGAAATTTTGGAATTTTATAATTCTCAGCAAGGACACTCATATTCTCCGCTGCTTCTCAGTGAATGAGGAAAGATGATGATTCACCTCTGTGAATATATTTATTTTTCTTCCAAGTCAAAGTGCAGTACAGCTTGAAGTGTGCCGTTACGTGTACAAGCTGGCGTACATTTATGACTTTCGATTCCTCCCCGTTGCATTTCGAAAATTAAAGAAAAAAGTAAATGAAAGATGCAATTCCCTCTTTAGAATAAAAATAATAACGCTAATAATGTTGCCTATAACTTGCATATGCAAGAATATCTTTATGTTTATGTGCAGCAGTGTTGCAGTGCCTTGTTGCTCCGAACATTTGATGCTTCTCTGTTCTGGTGCATCCCACCGTCTCCTCACTGTGACTAACTCCTGTACTTTGCCATCATTCTCCTCCTCTTATGGCTCCTTCCTCACACAGATGGCTTTTAAAGCACCTGTATTACGGGTATTAAAAAAGTTTGCCCTGTCTGGGTCTCTCTCCCTGGCTCAGACACCGGGTTAAAAACAGTCCATGACTCTCTCCTCTCTTTCTCTATCTCACCCTCTCTGCTCACATGTTCTTTCTCTCCCACTCTTGTCTCCCGCTGTCTCTCTTTCTCCGTTACTCTCTATGTCTCTCTCCCTCTCCGTCTAGCGCTCGGGCCTTGTTTTGACTAACTGGTCCTGCAGCCGAAGTCTCCCAGGAGCGTGCACCACACCCCAGACCAGAGTGGAAACTGGCTCAAGTCGCAGTCAGAGCGAGGCCTGGAAAAATGAAGGAGGGGGATGGGGTGGGGGGGAAGAGGCGGCACTGTGTGTGCACATTCGGGTCTGTGTCTGCGTTTGTGTGGCTGGCTCGCCCCGAGTATCCCCGACCACTTGAGCTTTGTGTCCATCTGCTGCTTCTTCCTTCTTCTTCCGCTTCCCTACCTTTCACTCACTCCAATTAACCCCAAAACTGAGTATTCATGGAGTATTGTGAAAACATTGAAATGACTCTATTCTTGCTTTCATGGAGGAAAAATTGTTTTGGAAGTTAGTTTAATCTGCTGCCAACAACAACACCAAGGGTATCTAAAAGATGTGGATGAGCCCATTACTGGGTTTCTCCTCCAGCCCATACCAGACAGTAGCCGGGCTGGTTTGCTGCCTTTGTTTTCTTTTCAAATTCCAAAGTTGTGTTTCGTCTGACTTTTTTTTTTTCATTATTTTTCCTCCTCTTCTTTCTCTTTCAAGCCTTTTCATGCACTTAGTCACTCTGTCTCCATCCTCATCTGTCTGCTTCTCGATAAAGTCTCTTTCTCTTTCTGTGACTCCCTCACCTTCTCTCTCATCTCTCCTTCATCCGTCTCTGCTTCTCCCCCCTCCAGCTCTGTTTGTAACCCCTCTCTGCACGTATGGAGGTAGCCCCGTTGTGTTTTTTTCGGGGTGGTGGAGAGTGGATGGTTGGAGGGGGGGCTGGCGGTGAGTAGAGGGGAAAAAAGGGCCAGTAAAACAAAGAGAGGTTGTCTGCAGGCGAGGCAGGCAGGAAACGCAAGTCTCCCAGGACTCTCCCCCAGTCACTGCTCCTTGGCTATCCTGCCGGCCCACACCAGATTGAACCTGACAGCCCCGCTGAGCCACGGCAGCCCGCTTGTTATTTGTCCCTCTTCTCCCTCTTTTTGTCTTTCTCTCTATTACACCCTCTTTTCTTTCATTCTTTTGATCATATTCTAATTTATTCACTTTTCTTTTGCTTTGTTGCAAGCTCATATTTTACTTCATCCATATGTTTTTGCACCGCCACTTGTGCCGTCTTCAACCTCTACTCCATTCTGAATATCCTTCTTTTCAGTCACAGGGACCAGAAGCCCTCTTGTCATCTGCAGAGAGGAATAGGCCTTTTGCTAAAACGTCAGAGGTTAAAAGTTGAAAAGTTAGAAATTAGTGAAGAAGAGACCATGAGGTCCCTGAGCAGCTGGAAGTTTTCCCATTGGTGGATATTCTTCTAGTGAGGAAAGGGAAAACAAGGCAACAAAACATTATTTTGAAAGTAGCACAAGACACATAAAGTGGATCTGAAGTGTTTTTAGATTTTCATTGGAAGATTATGAAATGAGTAAAACAATGGACATACTTATGTGGGAGGTTTCCTGGCAACTGTTGTTTTTATGGTTGCGGAGAGATTGTAATCTAGAGTGCAGTTGTGCTGAAAGGAAAAATAAGATGTTTAACTTAATGTATTTTATTTATATTTGTTGTTTATTTTAGGAATACCAAGATTTGTCCTGAACCACAGGAGGGCAGTATTGTACAGTGTTTCGAGAGGGCCGTGCATGAGGTGGAAGCTGGTGATGAATGTTGGTTGATGTCACTGGATGTTCCACTGGTGTGGCCGTATGAGGTTATATGGGTCAAGATGGCACACGAAGCCCAAATGTGTTGTTGTAGCGAAGACGTTCATTTGTTTCTGACACATTAAGGCTGAAAAGCCGCTCTTACAATACGTCATCTTTAATGTGTGTTTTTTGCGTACCAAACTGATGGACTTAACATATAATTAACATAAATATGATCTATAAAGTTGAGACAAACACAGGGACATATATTTAAGTGAATTTATCTTGTCTTTTTTTCTTTTTTCAATGATTGATAGCTTATCGGCGTGTGTAGTTCTTTGACCGCAAAACATGGTTGAGAATAATTTGCAAACACATAAATATTCATGTCTGCCAAACAAACACCTACACACAGAGAATGCATTTAAAGTGTGGGATCAACACACTCACTCACTTCTGAAATGTTAAAACATATTGTGATGATGATCTATTCAGGTTGATAATTAGTCATGCATATTGTGTAAAAACAATGTTTCTCTGTTTGAGATGAGGACCTGATGCTCTTCATTAGCACCGTCATGCTTCATATTTGCATTAGTTATACTGCCTTGTTGCACCAGGATTGAGTCTCCTTCTCTGTTAAGATTTAGGGATTCAAACCGTCAATAAGCCTACTTCTCAAAAATCCAGCCTACGCTGATGGGAAATGGGATTGCCTCTTGACCTTCTAACATCTTGCTCATCCCAGCAACAACCTCTGTCATCACCATTAGACTGTCTCTAGCCGCTGCCCTCTGGCAGAAACTGCTGACAAAAAGATGTGCACATCATGATAACACTGTGAATAGCATGTTGCACACAATACATTGTGAAACGTCTAGCTACAGTACGCATCATATTTCCATGTATTCTGGCAACTGTTTTTAGCCCTCAATAATACAAACCATCATCAAGGGTGCTGGCCAGGTGCACTGTGAGGTAACCAGGGTGTTTTTGAGACATTGCCAGGGGAAGGAGAACACATCCTCTGTTTTATCTGCTCGTGTCAGAGTGATTGATTGTTACTGGAAGCTGTCCAGTTTCACACTCGGTCAGGTTTGAACCGCAGACACACAGCAGGTAGAGCTCATGCAAACCGGGCCAGTTTGGCTGTTTGTCAAGGTTTCGTTGTGTGGGAAGAGGGGTGAGGGTGAATATCATGTGCATGTTTTGTCTATGTGTGTGTCTCTGTTGTACGTTAATTTGCATCAGTCCCTTTATTTGTGGTCAGAGTGTTGCAAGCTGTTCAACCAACTGTACCCTGTTAAAGATTGAGCCATCTACATTTAAACCATCACAGCGAGCCAACACTAAACCACACTACCATGTCCAGATATCCTGTGAACAGCATCTAGAAGCACGTTGTGATAGATTTATTGTCGCCATTTGGCACTGGTCTCCCTGTTTTTGCCGTGACAGACGCAGTCCTGTGTTAGACTAACACACAATGAGATGAGATTCATTGTAGTCACATAAACACAGGGATATTAAAACATTGTAATTTGACTAAATACACAGATTTCTGGTCAGACAACTGCAGAGAAGTGTATTTCTCACCCTAAAATGGAAAATATTTTTTAAAAATATACTCTAAACGTCCCTTCCTTCCTCTCTCTTTGTCAGACCCTTCGTATGATGCTGTACGGCGGACAGGATGGTCAAACAACATGCACAGTGGCAAAGGTGAGGACACAAATATCAGTGTGCATTTATTGTGTGGACAATACTAGTAAGTATATGCATGGCTGTAACCTACTGAGAGGAGGCGTGATTCTACATTTCACCTGAACTTTATCATCTGGTAGGATATGCATATTAAAGCACCCAGATTATCTGCAAAAGCTTTTTAACCTAATCGCACTAGAGGCAGTTCCAACCTCCACAGAGTCTAGACGTGTAGGACAGACTCCTAAAGATTACAGCCAGCCAGACAGTTAAAAGAAGTCAGTCCAGCCGTCGACTACCGCCTTATTTACTTTGGCCTTCAAGATGTGTAGCCTGGTTATCTGTAGCCACCCATACTTTTTATGTCTCTCGGTTATCTTCCACTGATTGCTTCTCTCTCTGCAGGTTCACCGGTGGTTACTCAGAATGTGACCAAGTCCACTGAGCAGCCAAGACCTCAGCCAGGTAATGGCTTACCTGGTGTCTTTCTTGATCTTGTATAAACACAGAGTGAAAGCTAAATGTGTTAGCATGGATATCAGTTTCCCTTTTTGCCAAACGTTCTCCTCTTTATATTGATAGTGAAGACGGTCAAGCATGATTATTCTATGACCATAAGAGAATTGTATTCTCTAAGCTCTCTGCATCTGCTTATTTTACTGCTGTGTTGTTATGAGTCGGTAGTAGCTTAAGGCCTAATGTGTAAAAGCTAATGTAAGTAAGCACAAATCAGGACACCGTCACAGCCTCAGAAAAGCACTAAAAGAATTGTTTACAAGTGGTTCACCAGCAATTTAATAATGGACTGTTTGGAATACAGTCTATATTTATAATCTATCATAAACCTTTGAGTGTTTACTAGTGTTTGTAGTTTTTTTTCTGCTTCATCTATTAGCGTGTGTAATTGGTTTTCCCAGTCAGCTAATTATTTAGAGGAGAACAAAAAACCAAACACACTAATACAAGACTTTAACACATAATGCTCTCTCATTTTGTTATTGTTTTTGCATATTTTGTGATATTAAGTAAAGGTATTAAAGAGGATTTTTTTAAATTATCATTATTTTATATCATCCGCTGTTGCTCAGAGACGTGTTTATTTTGTGTTCAGTCTTAACATCTAATTAGTCACATACCGTTATATGACCACAGTAATCAGCGTGTAGACCAACAATGCTCTCCCTTTGTCCACAGATCCGTACCAGATTCTGGGTCCCACCAGTAGTCGCCTAGCCAATCCAGGTGAGATTTTGAGCCCACTAATGCATCTGAATAGGAAGTTGACGTGGAAGTTTCTCAAAAATGTCCTTTCATGCAGGCCTCGCTGGATAGATAATGAGTTGTCGAGCTGTGAACAGTGAATAATGATGCATCTTCGGTCACTATTTATGTGTCCACCATCAGGTTCAGGTCAGATCCAACTGTGGCAGTTCCTCCTGGAGCTCCTGTCTGACAGCGCCAACGCCGGCTGCATCACCTGGGAGGGCACCAACGGCGAGTTCAAGATGACGGACCCGGATGAGGTGGCGCGGCGCTGGGGCGAGCGCAAGAGCAAGCCTAACATGAACTACGACAAGCTGAGCCGCGCGCTGCGCTACTACTATGACAAAAATATCATGACCAAGGTGCACGGCAAGCGCTACGCCTACAAGTTCGACTTCCATGGCATCGCTCAGGCGCTGCAGCCGCACCCCACCGAGTCCTCCATGTATAAGTACCCCTCGGACCTAGCCTATGTGCCTTCCTACCACGCCCACCAGCAGAAGGTCAACTTTGTATCCCCACACCCTCCTTCCATGCCCGTCACCTCCTCCAATTTCTTTGGACCCACCGCTCCGTACTGGAGCTCGCCCACTGCGGGCATCTACCCCAACCCAAACGTTCCCCGCCACCCTAACACCCATGTGCCGTCGCACCTGGGTAGTTACTATTAAACAACCCACTCTGATCATCCCCCGTCCTCTAAAATCTCCCATTTCCCACAACAAAGTCCACAAAAAGCTGACCTGCACTCCCAATGACGCCTAACCGATAAAGACTGAGTTGATAGAGGTATTTGTCCTCTGAAGAAATTTTGCTCCTAAATGAAGGATGATAAAATTGAAGGAGATTTTTTTATTTTTTATTTGTAAGAATCTATAAACAACTGGATGCTATGGTCCAAAATGGAATACTACTTACCTTTACCAGACTAGCAACTGTTTGTTTATGCTTTTTGGACGTGAGTCTGAGTTTCCTGTGCCTTTCTCTTTCCCATCCTCCAGAAAGCTTCACCTACAGGTGTCCTTTCCAAATCCTCCCCAAACCAAAGCAGGGCAGGAGAACAAGTCGAGTCTGTCTTCCTCCTCGCCACGCTACTGTACCAGACATGGGCCTATTATTTATGGGTCTCAATCTACATCCTCCTCAGTACATCATGTACATTACGCTTTAAGCATCTGCCTTTCCTGCTTGTCTACAGCCTTGTTGGGGTTTCTTATTCCCACCACATCTAGCCTTCTGTTTCCACTGTCTCCCTCTGCTCGTCTGTCCATCTGCATCTGTTTATGTGTGTGTGGAGAGTCTTCTGGAATTCGCTGGACAAGGAGGAGCTCTCAGAGAGATGGACTTTTCTCAGCACTGAATGAAATTTGGCAACTGGAATATGCCATTCACAATTTTATTTATCCTCCAAACTGGAAGGCTAGAGAAGAGTTAAATGCCGAAGAAGGAAGCGCTGTATGTTTTGCTGACCTGGGTCAACACAGTCACATAAAAAGGCTTTCTGTGAGTTGTGTATGGAGTTCAAGATGGGCGTCGTGTACAGTTGACTCGACCGTGCTGGGGGAAGCTGAGTCAAGATGTAATTGAAGTAATTTGCAACAATAATTCAACCCAGGTCAGATGTTTTCAGGGGGCCACACACTAGGCTATTAAATGTTTGCCATGTTGTTGCCTTTCAGCCATGCCATTTCCAGATGTTTTGTTGCTCGACCATGTCAGTATTAATGTGAATGTCTTCTGGTTTGTGAAACACACGTAAAAAGGATACCCTGCGGCAAAATCAAAATTTGTCAGATGTTTTTTATTTTGTTTAATGAAAAAATGACGTCATTTTTAACACCATGTTTGCTGCACACGTCTGAATCTAAAACATGAAAGTGCCTTTTTTTTGCAAATGTGATTATGTAGATGTTATCTACACAATAAGACGTGTATGTTTGGATGTTTTTTGTCCAAAGTGCCTGACAGTGTATCCAGTTTTAGTACATGGCATAATGAGAAACAGTGCCTTAACTGCTGATTTATACCATGTATTTTCTATTCATTATAGACAAAACAGCATTAAATCTTAAAATGCATAATAAGATATGTAATCATCATCTCCATGTCTCACCAGAAATCTGACAATTTTTGATTTTGAAGTGCACTCTGTCAATACTGGCTGCCACAGCGTCTCCTTCCTCTTTGTAGGCCAGTCAGGACCGTACAGGTCAGCACAGAGAGGCGGCTCAGCAGTAAGTCATGTTAATAGACATTTTACCAGGGCTGGATCCTAGTTTGAGAGCAGCATGTGTGTTTGAATGTTAGTTTCTCACTGATCTAAAGCCCAGCTAAATGCACATGAATCTCAAGTCAGAATTTCATCATCATATCAAAACATATCCATCTTCAGGTGTTCAAAGCTGTTAATAGCAAACGTATTCCTTTAGAGTAACTGAAAAATGGACACTTGAAAATAAATTACTTGGGACTAAGTAGTTTATCAGAGAACAAAACCAATAAAGTATGACGAGATGAAACAAAGAAATCCTCAGATTCGCAAACGCTGTGCGTTTGTCAGACCTATTTTTTATTATTTTATAAGCATCAGTCAACTAGGCATTAAAGCAACTTACTGTATAAATTATGCAGAGTTATTTTCATATGTGACACAGTATAAAAAGTCAAGAGAATTAATACGAGTTGACCTCGGTCAAAAATGCAAACCTTTTAAGTCCATTTCTGCTAAGTAGTTTGTTCAGCATTTTAAGCGTTTTTATATCTGTACATTTGGGCAATACATTTTAACATTTTTTGTTTTCTTGTTATTGTTATTATTTCTGAGATTCGGTTGTAACATCCAAGTGTCTTTATGTGCACGAGATATTTTTCTTATATTCCCAAAACCACAAATGCCTGCTTGAATCATAACCCAACAGCCAGGGATTCCTTCACTCTATATGCAACATGTGATTATGATGGATCGTTTCCATTGTGAATCACTTTTTATGCCAAATAGCCCTGGAATTGATAGCTTTTCCTGTGCATTAAAGAATTTCAGGTATGTTATGCAAAACAATACAAACAGTATCCACAACCAGCTTTTCCTGAAAGTTCATAGCTTTAAAACAACAAATAAAAAGGGAACTTGTAATTTGTAGCATAAAGAAATGATTCTAATGTACCCTGAACTTCCATGTTTCACAAGCATTATCAATGAAAAGGGATCTGTGCTACTTCGTATATGCAATGTATTTTGGATATCAAATATATATATAAATATATGTGTATAATTTTACAATTAACCAATGTATTATTAATATTGTCATTCCTGCAATGTATGAAGTAATACCTTTTGAAAAAGGGCTTTTGTATAGGAAAATGTGACAAAATAAATGTTTTTACCTCTCAAGTTATCTTCCATTGCCTGCCTGTGGCCTCGCCAGATGAAAACACAGTTGTCGTATTTTCAGCTATCAAAAGTAGTACAGTCATGATAGTGACTTGCACATTTTGTGACAGTTCTGACAGCTCATTATATATTTTCAAAGAGTATTATTCCTTAGCCTAGTTCAATTTGTTTATTACATATACTACTGTGTTCTAACACCTGCAGATAGAAAACAGATTTTCAGCCCCTCCTCATTTAAGCCAGCTTTGTTTGTGTCTGCATCAGGATACAAACAACGCATGCATTCATTCTAACAAAACAATCTTACACTTCATATTTTTACTGACACTGACGTGTAGCTTTTTCTCCCGGATTCATGTGTGTTTCACAGAAAGATAAAGTCGCCGTTACAGTTTTGTAGTTAGGCAACTTAATCTCGATCATCCTTGAAAGGCTTTTTATCTGATTGGAATATAATCAAATTTATGCACAAACTAACCATGACAAGATACAGCAGAAATGTTATGTGCTATAAAGAGAACATACACTCTGTTGCTGGTCAAATATTTTTTTCCACCATTCCAATACTGCATATTAATGATGATACAATTTGCATTATGCCAGTTTTAGCTGGCTGTACCTGATAAACTAGCAACTGAATGTAATTTAATATAAATTAATCATTTCCGGTGGAAGGGATAGGAGGGTGAGGAAGCTGTACCATTTTGACAGGCTTTCTTTTTGCCATGATGATCACAAGTTACATTTTGTCATTGCAAAAACGATGATAAACCACGTTTACACCCTTCTCAGTCCTATCAGGTTTTGAACCAGCACATCGTACGAGAGCACACGCTGTGAGCAAGGGAAATCACTTTAGGCGGGTGTACGTCAATTTGAAAGTCTCCTCTGCGTTTGACTCTTTGCATCATCTCTCTGAACACAGCTTGAGATGATAGGTGTGGGTAATTTAACAACCGGTGTGTATGCATGGCGTCTGTGTTAAATGACAGCTACATCCTTGCAAGGTGCTCTATTAGTTTGCATGAGCCATGTAAACAAAAATGTGTATCACAGACACAGTGAACAACCATCAAGGGACGGTTGTGGACTTTCTTTTTCATTATTATTAGAATATATGTGTCTGTGAGGCATGTATCATCTTTATGCAGCTCATCCATTTCACATTTAATAATATTCAGAATCTTTCACCCGGGCTATGCATATTACTGTGTCACGTACTCCGGGTGCAGACACACACATAAGCATATGCAATTTATTATAGAGGTCACCTGTTAAAGCTCCATGCTAGTGTACAGTAAGTGCTGTTATTTCTCTAAATGGAGAGTTCTGGTTTCATGTTCAGAACCTGCAGGCAAACTAATGGGCTCTTATCTCCCAAAGACTTCCACTCTGTTGTGTTTGGATCCCTGTTTGCTGTCACAACTTCACTTTGTTTACAGATGAATAGCCGGGATAGGGGTTGGCACCTGTCATTACGCCGCTTTAACCTTTTTGATCACAGTCCTTATTTGACATTCAGGCTCGGTTAGGTGGAAAATAACGTGACGACAGAGACATTTCTAATGCAAAAATAGCCTTTATTTCAGTGTATTTTTCCCCCTGAGATCAAATACAAAAAAAGATTTAACAAAGACAATTTGTTTTCATACTAGTCAGTGCTGCATGCAGGCATATTTTAAGTGTTTCCTGAAAGCTTTGTTCTCTCACAATGTCTTCACTCGAGAAGAAAACCACAACTCCATCAGCCACTGTTTGAAAAGAGTGGCCCCTGAGCCCAACCCTTTGCTAGTGCCTCAGTGTCTGAATAGTTAAGCATACTCTAATGGTTCAAGTCCAAGTGTCTCGTTGTGTACAGCAGCCTACAGTAGCATGAATAATTGAATGAAACACTTTTTCTCACCCATGACAAAAGCATGGCCCTCAATGCTGGTCCTTCAAGTAATTGTACAATTTATACACAAGATAATACATTTGCTTTGTTTTTCTGCCTCTCTATACTCGGTAAACCCAATGTGCGAGGCCAGAGGTAAATTAGAACCACAAATCTTCATTAAAAGCAAGAGCACATATGTATAATCCATGTGTGAGTAATTGGGTCTGTTTCTGTTGTTGAATTGTAGCCTCACCATCTTGCATGACCTCTCCCTTTAGAAAACAGGTTTTGTTTTGTCAGCAGACAGTGGCAGGTGTGGTTTTACATACAAATAGTTCACAATAAGGGTCGTGACCCACAGACGGCTTTCTTATCTGTGTTAAACACAATAGAAGAACAAATGAGTGGGTTTTCTCTACTTCATATTTAAATGCTACACAATGTGCTGTTAGGCATTAAGTAACCCCATCGCCTCCAGCACCACTTTGTCCTACTTGAGGAGTTTGTCAATGAGAGGTATGAGCCTCTAACAGTCTCAGCTTCTACTGTTCATTGCAATGTATCCATGATCTCACATCTTGGTGACATTGGGGGGATCGTTGATATCAATCACCTCAAAGCCCTGGTTTTCATGTCCAGCTCTGGAGTGGTGATGATGACCCTTGATGTTGTGGAAGCAGTAGGCACAGTGTGCAGTGGCCACCGGCGCCACTTTGGAGAAGTTGGAGAAATCGACTCTGTACTTGCCCTCTTTGCTTCTGGAGATGATGGGCAAGAAGTTGTAGCCCCACATGATCTCCTGAGGAATAAAGGAGGTCCGGACTTGGCAGGCAGAGCTGGTGGACTCTGCGGTGCCGTCTAGGAAGACGACAAGCTCAAACTCTTGATTGTAGAGCGTGTCCACCGCCATCTCGAAGAAGGGGCTACTCTTGTCGATGATGTGGTAGAGCGTGAGAGGACACACGAAGAAGAGGTTGTCCTTCCCGGAGTCCACCATGAAGTCAATGTTCACCTGGTCCATGATGATTGTCTCCCCATCAGGCGTGTTTGTTGTCCTCAGCAACTTGCCGTAGATCTGGCTGCCAATCATCAGGGTCTTGCGCAGGTTGGCCACTCTGATCGACAGGGAAAGAGAACCATTTTTGGGGCTGATGACGGCCATGTCACTGAATGCGATGGTCTTTGCCCTCTTTTTGGGTAAAGAGATTTTGGACAGGATGACTCCACACATGAAGCAGTTGATGATGGCTCCGAGGAGGGACTGGATGATGAGAAGGGCCACAGCGCCGGGGCAGAGAGGGGTGAGCGCTCGGCCACCATACCCAATAGTCGTCTGGGTCTCAAGGGAGTAAAGGAACGCTGTGGTGAGTCCTACAACGTTATCAACACATGGAGTGTGACCTGCTTTGGGGTTTTGCCACGTCAAGTCTCCATTACTGCGGGAAATCCAGTACCACAGCAGGCCAAAAATGAACCAGCTGAGGGTGAAGGAAGCGATGAAGAGGAAGAGGACAAAACGCCACCGGATCTCCACAAAGGTGGTCCAGAAGTCCGCCAGGAAGGATAAGTGTGTGCTGTACCTGATGTTTCCGTATTCAATGTTGCAACGGCCATCTTTGGTAACTAGTCTGGTCCTGCGGCTTTTTCGCTCCGCCAGATAGTCCTGGATACGTTTGTTCAAGTATCCAAACATTTTCTACAAGCCCACGACCTATAAGACAATAAAACAGCATCTATAAGCACAGAGTAGAAAATTGTCATCAAGCTGTTGTGTGAACAGTAATGAAATTACAAACAGTTACTATGCACTACTACTACTTACTTACTTACTAAAAGCAATAACTATCGGCTCATAGCTGACTTGTCCTAGCAAATCAGATACTGCACCTGGGACCCAGCAACAATGACTGAAAATGTAATTGGAGTTACAAATGCTGATATCAATCATACTTGTTATGGCTTTTTATCACAGTATCCGTCCTTTAATTAGTCAGCCGGTCACAGGCCCTCTAAAACTGTCAAGCATCCTTAATTCACTACAATCAAACAGCAAAATGTCAAGATGACACTGCCAGTCCGCTGTTGAATGGGAGGTGTAAAAAGGAGGATACGCAAGCACAAATTGTGCCACGGTAAAAAGGATATATATGCGCAGTTGGTGGTGTATATGCAATAATATTTAGGACTTACAAAAAGAAAGGAATAACTCTGCTTAAGGTAAATTGAGGGGAACATTATTTAAATTGGGGGTATTTTGAGTATCAAGAAAACAGATTGCATAATCAAATACAGTGAGAACCTGTCCAACTTCTGTATACTGTAAGTATCTTTCCTGTTTTCTTGCTCCAAATGCTTTCCTCTTCCCATGGTTACTACTTATGTACAGTCTGTCCCACTGCAGTTTTAGTCCTCACTGAAAGGCTACAATCCTGGGTGGAAGACTTGAAGTTAATGAGAAACAAAAGTTTCCAATGAAGTGTAACACATAAGTGCTCCAAATAAACTAAATAACTTTGGTCCCGTGCAAGTGTCTCAACACAAGGATCAGCTTTGTTTGCTACAGTTTCAAGGCTGCAAAAATAAACGTGGCATTAAAATAATTTGGGCAAACTCGGCCAGGAGGCCAGCTGCTCACAGACATAACAATCTTTGACTTTATTCAAGCTCTGAGTTCCCATAACTCCAGTGCTTGATGGATGGTAACTGGCAGTATTGGCTATACAGAGGTTTCCAAACAAGTATGGCCTCTGTTCTTGCCAAGTCATGCAAACTACCCATTTGGATCATGGCGTGCTTGTTAGGGAGTGCGAAGTACTACAAAACGATCACTGCAGTGAGTTTCTGTTTTTGTTTTTAACCCTCAAAGCTCACATCCCATCATTATACCAAAGAGAAATCTCATAATCACTCTGCATAGGTTGTTGCAAGCTTTAATCCTTTGGAAGCAAAGCCAGTCATTCCACACCTAATCATTAGGTCAGCATGTTTTCATAGCGTAACAACATATGTGCGGAAATAATTTCAGGTATTTAGTATTTTAATTGTATATTTGACAAGGTAATCTAAAGTATGGCTTTGCAACAAAAAAACACTACCTTTGGGAATGGAGATGTGAAGCTGAAAGTCAGCTCTTAGGGAGCATCCACAAAATAGCTTTAACTCTGAAAAGGCTTTACTGTCATGAGTCAAAGCATTTCAACCTTAAGAATCATCAGAGGTCACAGTTTAGCAATCTCTGTATATGCAAAGAGTCCTTGTGAGGACAATACTGTACATTTTTTACATTCTATTTGACTTTTTTCTTGTATTTTCTCTTTACACAGACCTTTTGAATGTGCCTTCAATGCTAGTCATTGACTAACTGTATTGAGCCAGTCTAAATGCATCGGCCCTGAATCATTACAATAAATGTCTTTCAGGTTTAAAGCTTTGAGACTCTTCTGTCTTTCCTATAAATTTAGATTTACCTTGGATACCTTTGAGTTATGTCTTCTTCCTGCAGACTGATTTAAAATGTGTACCTCAGTTCCCACTCTAATATAAAAATCCATTATAGTTGAAACAACTAAGAGCTAGTGAGTAATAGTGCTGCTTCTGTTGCATTAATTGCCGTTAAGTGTCACAGACGATCAATATTTGACTTCATTACCTTTTTTAAACTACCTACTACCTTTCATTATAATGCTTCAATACTGTAGGCTCATTCTAATGTCTGTTAATGAATATCTAATTTCCTTATTTGCATTATAAAATTGGTTTGTGACTGTTACATAATTCCAGCCACAGCAGGGGTTTAGCAATACTTTTGATTTAAAAGGGAGATTACTGGAATACTTCTCTAATGAGCCGTAATGCCTTATTTGTGGTAAATGCTTTCATTTGTCAGTGAGGTACAAACTAGCTTCATGAGCTAATAAATAAAGTAAAACAAAATGTAATCATTCAATTTATTTGCATTTATTTATTTATCTATATAGAAAACATTCACAGTGACTATCATATTTCCTATGAAATGAATTGCATCTGAAATACTCCCATAAGGACATCACACTCAGCTGAAAATTAAATGTGTTAACATGAAAGTGAACTTAACTCACCTCTGTAATTCGAAGTGAAAGTAGTTTGATGCACATCCAAAGGTTGATGAATGGCAAAAATCCAGCTTGACCTTCTCTCCTCTCTCTCTGTCTGTGTCTCTCTAGTTCACAATCGATTGAGTCAGTCTAGGTGTGTCCTCCTCTTATGCCTGTTCACAAACACCTGTGTGCCTTTATACTGTCCTGTCTCGGCGTGCCGAAATCATCCAGGTGATGTTTACGCCCACAGAGACGTAAAGTACCCCTCCGCCCACAAACACACACGCATACCCTTCCCCTGGCTCTAATAGGATGTTTACCCCACAGACGCCTGGCACCGAGGGCCAAGCTGACCTCTATCCGCCACACGCCCAGTCCACCTAAGATTTGCTCTGGATTTACTGCTTTTGCGCAGTTGCATTTAGTATAGAAAAAAAGTGAATGTTGACACTGTAAAGGCACAACCTCTATGTACTGTATCTGTATGGTTCCGGTCCTCTGCGTCTCTATGACGAACAGACTGTGTGCTATTATTTACTGTAGACACAAACACTTTATTGGCATGTTTGGAGGAAATCTTAGCAGTGACTGAAGATGACTTTTCATCTCCTGATATTAACATGATATAATAATCACGTTGTCCCTAGAATACTGTATGATAGAAAAGAGCATATAACTCAGATTTGTTTATGCATGTATTCCTCCACTTCTGTGAGGAAAATGATCACCATAAGAACAGATCTCGGGCACAGCGTTGTCACTATGAATCAAACATCAGTGCTTCACAGCCCGGCGCTGCACAGCCGTCTTCCTCCAAGCAACAAGCACTTTCCCCCTTTTCCCCACAACCAGCCGTGTTGTGATGAATTGAGGGGGCATAGAACATAAATAGGGGATGTAGTGAGACAACAGAAGCTGCGGAGATGAAAAAAGAAGATGCTCTAGATCCAGACAGAAAGCTCTCCAGGGCCGTCCAGAAACCGAATCAGTTCATGAGCCCAAGATGTTCTGAATGCTGAGGGGAGAAAAGTTGTGAATTGTGATGGGAGTCATTTTTCAACTCCATTGTTCCCAGCAAAAAAGTGACAGAAAAGGCTGCAGTATTACCTTACAGGCTGCAGTGTGTGTATTCTATTGACAGCCACAATACATTACTGTTGACACACAACAAGATTAGGCTTGCCTGTTCTTTTCCTTGTAAAAGGATGACAAGCCTTTTGTATTTAAGCATTTTTATTCAATAGGTGATTTGCGTGTTTGTTTAATCAACTCCCTCGTTTTTATCCCTTTCATATCAGACAAAAGGCCTGCGAATAGCCACCAGACCACATAGCTGCACTGATTGTTGGGCTGGTTTAGCAACTTAAACGCTGTGGAGGCTGCATTTGATTGAAGGCAATGCAATCTGAGACAATTGCTGCCACTGAATAATAATGACAACAACCACTGATAAGCTCCGCAGATAGGGTGATGCTGTTTTACTTCAGAAGAACATAATGTATCATCAAGCATCAAATATTGAAATGTAGTGACCTTGTTGACTATAACAATGTGCGATTAAACCAATCATAACACAAAATGTTCCGAAACAATGTAATAAACAGGTATATAATTGTGGTATGTGGACATGATTTGTATATAATACATTGTCTTTCTGAAAATTATGATCATTTTAAATGTCAGTTAAAATCAATCAAGTGAAACTGCTGAAATTTAATGAGTCAAACTTAATGGAGAGATAATGGCATTATTGAGGAGATATATACTGCATTAATAAATATACAGTATGCAATACAGACTGATGAAGTTACAGGAACGATTGCGTCAACCTCTGGTGACAGCCTGCCACATGTGGTATGTTAACAGATGTTCGTGTTTACCTTTGCACTTAGCTGATTAGCACATGAACACAACACTGTCACTGCCAGCCCTCACTGATAAGAGATACATGTTTGAGAGATTAACACTTAAGGGTCTTTGAAAGCTTGATGTCTCACGGAGATAGTGAACAATGGCAGTTTCTCTCTGCATCAATTGGAGTACTCAAATGAATCACTCCGAGCGACCAATTTCACACGCAGGGGTTAAAGTGGGCTCGAATGATCCGGAACGGCGTCTGATTGATAACTAAATTATGCAGTTTCATGCATAATTATGTCAAGCGAGTTCATTTTTTGGGTGGTGCAGAAATCAATTTTGAATTAAATCTACCAATTACAATATGTGTGATATGCACTTCTTAGCATGTTAATGGGAAAGAAGGGATTCAAAAGTCAGAGCCATACTGCATAAACCTTGAACAGTGTGTCTATAAATTACATTAATTCTGTTAAAAAGTTACCCATATTGTGCTGTAACTTCCAGCCATCCAAATCAACAGTAACAGAAGTTAAGAAAAGCCACTCCTGCGTTTGTTTTCATTAGCGATCAACTGATGATTTGAGTTGACAAGAGAGTTGACAGTGAAAACAAGACCAGAGATCTCTTTTTAAATCTCTTAACACTTGTCAGAGGTTTTCCTTTGAAGCTGTTAAACTTTCAACATGTTGTCATGACCCTTTAAGGCTCATATATCACGTCTCACTTTAGCTCCTTTGTGGCTCACTTTGCCTGAGCCACGATTGTGATTCTCCAACTTGAACACTTTACTTGGTTTGTGATAGGTGATGATGAGAGAAGTGACTTTTAAGCATTTGATTAGGCTATTATTTTACCCATTGGTCTCGCTGCTCCTGTCATGCTCATTCATTCTTTTTCTTTTCCTATTAGAAATGTTTAAAAAGACCTCAGCTGCAAACCACATCTGACTGTTTCACAACAGAGAAAATCCACTGCCATCAGAATTAATTATGCAATGTAGCCTTGAGCATTGGGCTAAAACATTTTAATTAATTCTGGTGTGAATAGAAATGCCTTTTTTTAACTTTTTGATTAGTGATTCAGGCGTTCCTTTCAATAGTTGTAACATTCGCCATGTGGCTTCATATTCTATGATGCGCTTTGGTTGAATAGATCTATACTTTGGGGATGATGGTTGAGTGTGTGTGTATGTGTATGTATGTGAGCAAGAGGAGGGAGTGGGGGGGGGATGTACACTGATGGCAGCCGTTTTGTTGGGTCATCATGTCACTGAGCATTCATATTCCATATCCATCATTCTCAGAGTAAAAATGGCAAAATGCTAAAAGCCAAGCATTGCAATCCCAAGCTGTGCAATGTGCTTGTGAAGCATTTGCCTCTTGCGATGACACAAACATGTGCTGCGAAGCATTTCTCAGAAGATGCCCATGCACTTTGCTGCCTTAATGTCAGCATGCATTTGTGCAAGAGCATCTGGAAAATTCTGCGACGTAGGCATGCAGAAAAAAGCACGCTTTTGAGATGATAATGATCTTAAGGATCTGTGCATCCCGTATTGACGCCTTTGGGTACAATGTGCATTTCAATAGAAGTCTACAGACGAGGACTTGGGCTGTCAGGCCTGAACGGGAAGCCTGGTCGACAGGGTTCGTGGGGATTTTCCACTACAGGACTTACACTTGCTTGTCCACTAACTATTGGGCTTCATCAAAACTACTGGAATCGTGTATGTTTTTACTATACCATCCCTTCATAAGCACAGTGGTTTTCCAAGACTGCCATAACCTATTTCAGCTTCATAAGCAGATGGCTGGGATGTGATTATAGTATGTACAGTAGGCAATGAAGTGTAAGATGAAAAGCATGGCATAAACATTTCAAGTACAGCTGGGTGAGATGTGAGATGTGTTATGCAGGGCTGCAGGGCGATGCATTTCGGTTATCTGTCTCCTTTGTTTCTAGAAACACCAGGGTGTGATTCTATTTGCCCTGTGGACATGTATAGAGATAAAGAGACAAGTAAAAAGCCAGGAATACAAACTAAAAGAATCTTATTTATATTCTTGAACAAATAACCTGCTTTCATTTTGATGAATGGCATGCCTTTAGTGATTCTAACTCCATGGAGAAGGTCTTCAGGGAGTTCTCCTTCCTCTGCTGAATCAATCATTAAATTGGAGGTTCCCAAGGTCACATGGGTATCACACATGTATTTTTGTCCTCCACTCAATATTGTCAGGTCACATTATGTCTTCTGCCATACATACTCAAAGGACTTCGGCCTGATTAAGCAGCTTGGTAGCCTGAAAAAGCAACTCATTGAAAGGGAAAGGAAATACGAAAGCCCTCTTAAAAGCTTAAAATCACCTCTCTCTCACTTGCCCTTTTTTCTCACCCTGCTGTGGCATGGTCAGCGTGAATTCAATTTTGTATGATGTAAAGTGACACCCGGCGACAAACTCCACGAGAGAACACTAACCTATTGTTCCACTCGAGGGATTTTCTCAGTTGTGGATAAAGCAACTATATCACATTTCATGTATTTTCACAGGTCTTTATCGATATTATACTACTGCTATTATTGATATTCTCCAAATGAACAATACAATTGTGTTAAAAGGACTAAATCTCTGCTTTGCAGTGGTTCTAATGACGGCTTAACAGCGCTTACCAGTATATTGAAATAGGAATGTTAGAAGAGAAGGTGTCTCTAAACGTGTATGTTAAACCGTCCACATGAACGTCTTGGAGCTGGAGGGTACAAGAGATCTCAAAGATCTTTCTGCCTGCAGGGTATGCTCAGGAGGTACAAGACTTTGTCTCTCAGTAAAAACTCAACCCGACAGCAGTTCCCTGCAGAGTCAGACTATATTTTTTAACACACAACTATTACAGTAGGAGGTTGCTCTATGGATGCCAAAGCTTTTTGGCCTTGATGGACTGAAGCACATGGAAGAATGTGCCAGTGGGCAACAGACTGAACAATTTGAAATGAACTACTTTGTTTAATAAATGGGTATTCCGAGGCTTTACATCTTCAGTGTTGGAAGGTTTTAATTCGGTAAAATATAAGTAACACATGGAATAATAGTTCCTGCTTTAAAAGCAGCCCATAAACATTCTCTTGCCATAAGCATTCCTTAATGAAACAGAAAGAAAGAAAAACAATTTGGGATTTGTCAAAGTAATATCACTGGTGTTAGTCTGCTATTCACTGAGCAGGGCATCAACCCACTGCCATGCACAAGATTTCCCACAAGACTTGGAATAAGGCTGCACATTTTTGCAGGTGATGAGATAAACAACAAAGCAAGAGAAATTCAATTTTGAGTTTAAAGTTTGACGGAGCCAGCTGAAAGCGGTCACCAATTACGTCAGCCACTTATATGTTGCTCTTACAGAAAGAGACCAGACTGTCAGGAATTGATTGTGCTGTTTCATTATTACAGCTTGTATACAATTGCAAAGTTTTCCAAAATGTCTCAGATATGACATAATGTTATTGTACAAGTGCAGAATCTTAATTGCAGAGTTGCAAAGATTTACGATAGTTGCAACAGCTTAACTTTGTTCAAGTGCAGATATTGGCCATGTGATTCTGTATAATCACTCACTGCTATACCTCTTTCCTCCACATAGTGTCACTGTGTCTGGACTGTGTAGTGGTGAAGATCAGTCACATTATGTTCACCCAATGCATAATATAGCATAAAAACAGAGCATTTATGGTTGATTCTTGGACACAAAGGCATCTACATGGCAAACTATTCTAATAATACTATTGACTAATAGGTTATAAATTAAAAACTTAAATTAAAAAATCTTTTGAGCCAAGGAGAAATAGTCCAGGCTTTGTAGTTGATTCATGTCAGACTTGCCATACATAATTATGTTAAGTATAAAACTAAGTATACCTGTTTGAATAGTGTTTTTGAGTGTCTAATGGTCACTGGATATGGTGTTATGCAATGCCTGTATAGATCTGCTTTATTTTAAGACCTCCACTGTGGATACTTCAACGCTCTGTGCACCAGATAAAAACATGCATAGCGTATTTCTAAATTATGTATTCACATATAACAAGCACAGTGCTGCGACGTAGATCCTCACACTCACATAATTCATAATTTAAACGCTAATAGATGTACTCATTCCTTAAAGTTAAGCTTCCCCTTTAAACGACAGGGCATGAATATAAAAAATAAGGAGTACATGGTTGCTGCTCTGCTCCTAAATATGCATTCTGTCTTCTGTATAATGATGCGTTGGACCAATGTGTTGACACTGATAAATTTGTTTAAGCCAAAGCTGTGCCAGCTCGCTAAGATAGATTGTTTAATAATTTACACTCTTTCCATTGCAAACATACCTTGCCTCTTATGCATTCACCAGTTCTCCAGGCTATTAAATGTTGGCCTCCGAGTTCTGCTATCTGTGTAACGACAAATGCAAAACATGCACTTGGTTGAACAGTTAAATATTTTAGATGATACCATACATAGAGCAGCTTCAACTTCAACATTTCTAATAAACTATCATTCAGGACATGTTGCTCTTGTTACTGAACTTCCTCTATTATGTCCTTGTAGTGATATGTTTACTGTGGTTGTCCTCTGATTTCCATCCCCGCTCCTTCTTGTTCCTGGCTGCTAGTAACAATGCAGTTCATCGCGGTGCCATAAGCTCTGACAAGAGGATCAATCAGAGCTAATGAAGCCTGGGAGGAGGTGAGAGAAAGCGAAGAGGGATGGAGCCAAAGGGGGAGTGAATGGGAGAGTACGGTAGGGGCGGGGGGAGAATACCAGAGCCAAGGGAGCAGGGAGAGGATTAACATGACACATCATCCTCACCTCCTCACTCCATGCAAGAAAGAACTAATTCCTCAGTTATGACCTCTGAAATGATCATTTTCTTGACCTGATGGCCTGACACACACTATCGACTGTGGGCTGCTGTTGCTGATTTGGACTGAGGCATTTTGCGTGAGAGTCTGCACTGACCTCTGATACTGCTATTCTGTCTGAACTGCTTCAGCAGAATGGGAAAATCTATTATTTACATCATGTGTTTACGTTTTGCAATCTCTCCTTGTGTAGATTTAAGCCACAGTTTACGTGCGATGTCTATTTATTTTTTAGTCTGCAGACAAGAATAACACATTCCCACAATGATATAGGAGCTGTAGCTCAGTTGATTCCATATGGAAATCTCTGCATTGATGAATATCAAATCAGACTCAGAACATACATAACACTTCATTGTTTGTATAAGACGTCTTCATCCTGCGGTTAACCTTGGCAGGATAATCCACAATTTGATCATTCTAATGGATCGTCTATTAAAGCACCAATGAAGAGCCTATTATGTTGTGTTACCCACACCCCTTAATATTATGCAAATCGAATGTCTAATGATGTACACTACGCTCAAGTTTCCTCCGAACACTTGTAATAATGAATGTGCCAAGAAGCTTTATTAATGTGTGATGTGTGATTAATGGGAGGTAGTAGAGTCAACTGAATGGGCTTCACCACAGGATGAACAGCAGAGGCAATAAGGAGGAGGGAGGGATGGGGCTCTGCTTTGATCAATAATGGTGTAACCTCAGGAGGGGAAATAATTACACATGCCCCGAATCTGAACCACAAGGGGCTGATCCACACGCAGGATCCATGGAGCTGTGCCGCCGAAGGACCTGAATTCTTACAATTAAGATCACCAACACTTCGTGATCACTGCTGAGATTAGCACCGAGGAGCGAGTGTGAGCGCGGCCCAGAAGTCGTATCCCTTAGCCAAATCCCAAGCTCCTCATTATTGCAGCCTCACTCCTTGATGTTCCATAATCCGCTGTCATTGGCTCCCCGGCTGGTCGAGGCTGGGAAAAGAAGAAGTATCTCCCAGCCATCTCGCTGTGGCTCTGCGACTCAGCGGGGAGGAACAAAGGGGGGCTGCAGAGTCATAAATCTCCTCCCAAACTCAATGCAGGAAGTACATGAGTAGGCTCTCTGGTGATAGCTGCTCCTGTCGCTCCTCCCCCACCTATCATCGTCTCCCTATCTTTCTCTCCCTTTGCTCTCACTCTCATTACTCCTCCTCTGTTATGTCATGTCTACATTCAATTTTCTCTTTGCCTAATAACATCTCAATGTCAAGCATCTATCCATCTGTCTCCGTCTGCACTGTGTGTCCTCTCATTTGCGCACACTTCCCAATCGTAGATCACACACTTCCCTGCTGAACAGAATTTAAAATAGGGGGGAATAAATGAGCCTGTGCACTCCGTTCTGCTGCTAAGCTTTATGAATTGATCTTACTTTTGAACCATGAGCACACGGCTCATCATCATGGTTGCTGTGATGCATTTCACTTCAAGTTCAGATCACTCATGACGCACCATTTAGGCCTTTTTAGGAACTGCAGTTGCAATTCTTGTCGGGATTTTTAGTGAAAGTGTCACCATTCCTGATTTGTAAGCCTCTTCTGAGGAGAAACTCTGGGTCAAAATGTCCCTTTCCCCCTGTTACGTCGACCTAAGTGCTTCTCCTTTGTACTTGCTCCCCTTTACCTTCCTTGTCACGCTTCTCTCGTACTTCTTTGTTACTTTCTTCCTCTTCTGCTCTTTCTTCGCCTTGCTCTGTGTGTTTTTTTCCCAAAGACTCTTTGCTCTGATCCCACTTTATATCTTTCTCAAACCCTTGGGGCTTTGTCTTCACCTGCAGTTTTAGAGCAATTGATTACACCCCACTCCTCTTCACCATTGCTCTTTCCCTGTCGGCACCCACAACACGCACACACACACACTCTCATCTCTCTTTTCACTGTACACTGGACTTGCATATTTTGCCTACACATATCATTGCCTTTGCAGCAGAGAGAAGGGAGCCATGTGGTGGATTCACACACATACATATGCTGATGCTCTGTGCAAATAGGCATAAACAAACATTCTTATAAAGGACAAATCCTGCGAGACAAAAGGTTCAATCTATGTGTGGAAGTGAGAAGAGAGGAGCTTTCAAGAGAGCGCACATATTTACATCCTTTCCATCTCTTCTTTCACCCACTCTGACTGCCTCTCTCTCTCTCTCTCCCTCTCCCTCTTCCCCTCAGATACACACACACACACACATGCACACAGACAGACCCCCCTCTCACACAGGAGTAGATAGAGAGCGGTGAAGAGCAGAAGGAGCTGGGTGGCAGGAGAGAGGCAGGAGGGCTGTTGTTGATTGAACAAAGCCAGGAAGGGAGTGCGCAGTCCTGGTGAGAAGAACAGCTGTGAAATGCCTCGAAGGGAGCCTGCCAGCAACTCCTGCAGAGACCTGAAGGTAAGCTTCGTGCACGGCTTGATGGAGAAAAGGCACAGGAAAAGACAGAGAGAGGAAGGCAAGAGAGGAAATGGGAGGTTTTTAAAGCCGCTGATGCATGGTATACGACCGTGGCTCCACGTCCAAGCTGCGTCCTCTCAATTTGTCTGTGGATGGCATCGCATGCTGTGATTGCATTATGTGTGTCGTTGCACAGCCACAAATCCCATCTGGAGTGGCTCGCCAAATAAAAAGTGTGCGTTACTTGAAGGAAGAACAGAAACTATGAGAGTCAGATAGCTAGAAACGGGGAGACGAGGACAGATAGCACGAGAAGATGTGAGACAATACAAGACACTTCCAGAGCAAAGAGCAGGAAAAGGAAAGTGATGATGGGGAAAAGTGTCTGGATTACCCTCCTCCATCAGCTACAACCTTTATCATCACATCTTGCCTCTTGCATGTTATGTCACTGCAGTGATACATAGATCATCGCCATGCATCTACTTGCCCTCATGGCGGGGGCAGGGTAATCAAAAAGGCAATGGATTTCTCTGACGCAAGCAGAGAAAAGCCTGTCAACACTCCTGCTGTTTACTCGTGTGCCGTGCCGTAGTTCTCTCAGTGCAATGCAGGAGTTTTACAAGCGCAGCAGCAGCAGGAGCAAACCTGGACTCAATGTGCATCTATATGTGTGTTACTGTAAGTGTGTGTGTGTGTGTGTGTGTGTGTGTGTGTGTGTATGTGTGGAGGAGGGGGTATTGTTCCACCAGCACGCAGCACAGCATGTTGCAGCTCTTACTATACCCTCAATAAAAGCGGGAGATAAAGCGACGGACTCGATGTGATAGCTGTTGGCAGCGTTTTCATGAATTTTGTAGGCATTGAGAGGAAATCATTTATATTGATTCCTTTGAAACACTCTCTCAGGGCTGAGGATTAGGGCTGCTTGCTTTAATGTCTGATGTACACCCCTCTACTGTAGCTCCAGATCGGTGCACTCCGCAGGACGCACATCTGGAGAGTTGTTGCTGTAAAACTTTGATGACAATGCAGTGGGCTTAACAGCCACATTAATCGAGCGCAGTTTCCCCAAAGCTCCTGTCCTTCCTGGCATTGTCTCATCAGGGAATGTCAAAACAGCGTCAAGGCAGCGAGTGGACTCAATCATCATTTTTTTATATATATATATGTTCTCTGGCAAGTGCAAGCCATCTCTCCTCTCATCATTAAGCACATTTTTACACATGGTACATTCTCGACTCAAACCCATTAGAGCGAAAGGGAAAGCTCATTCGGACACTGATTTTTACTGCCTCTGCAGCAAAACCTGTCTATTTGCTACTTTTATCACAGTAATATACCACGACCCTCACAGCTGGTTGAGCCATGATTGGTTAAGAGTGTAGGGGGAAGTGTGAACTGCTAAAAGTTAATGGTTTTTGATGGGTGGCCTTTTGACCTTAATAAAAGCTCTATCATTGTAGCTGCGACTCAACGCTGTGTACCTTGCTCCCACCCCTCCTCCTGCTTGGTTATTAGCCATGTCCTGATCTCACTATCAAGTGGACAAAAGAGGGCAAAGGGCAGATGTAATGCTCCGCAGGATCTGAGGAGAAGATCTCAGGAGAGGAGACACTGTGAATAATTAATTGGATCTGTTTATTTAGTCAAGACTGGGTGTCTCTAGGGGATGTAGGGAAAGCTACGTTATTCAAGCAGATCCACACTCTCTAATACCGCAGCGGCACATTTGTGTCAAGAGCTTAGCCAGGCGTGAAGATTTTTTTTGTATTTAGTGCCCTGGAAAATGTGAGCATGTCAGCGTACCGCATAAAAATACAGCATTTATTGTAGGGCTGCTGATAGACCTACATGAAGATGTCTAATTTATGCAACATATTCTCCTTTAGTTCTAGTTTGTACACTTCCCTCTCTCTGGAAAATAACTTTTTGTATAATTTAAAAGCCCTTTGCACTGTGTGAGCTGTATATGTATGCAATACAATCTCTTGGTATATTTGCTTGGAACAGATAAGCAGCATAATATTTCATACACAATCTTGTCATCCCCCAATGAAAACCACTCTGTTTATGCCTTCATAAATCTGTTACCGATGCAAATTCAAGCCCCCGTGTCTACTGTATTTGAAAGAGTCACCTACAATGCTTTTGTACCAGATTTATGGTGCGTCCCACTCACTGATTTGGCAACGACTTCACAACGCATGTATTCCCCCTACAGTCCTGGCACACATAAAGTTAATACAGTTTACATGGAGCTGCTGCTCCGGCCTACATGCAGCACAAACAAACCTTTACCTTGTGTTTGGCAAAGAGATGACTGTTTTAGAGTTCACCTCCAATACCAACACAAATGGTCATGAAAGGGTATATAAATACACAATGCACACACCTCCAGAGTCCCCCGTTTTAGATAAGAGATAAGGGCAGAAGATATAGCTTGCTGTCTCTTGGGGGTTTCATGCAGCTGTCTTCTGTAAAATCATCAACAAAAAAGTAAAAATGGCTGCTTGTTTCAGGTCAACTTGTGCTTAGCTTCTGTCAGTGTGCTCTTCTGCAACAACGTTTTACCTTTCAGGTGGTTTGGAAGGAATATCATTTATGTAGCACAACTACCTGCCAACCAGAAAAACGATTAAGTGTAATATGTCACAGATTATAACTGTGAAAATGCATTACAGTGCATACATCCCATGGCCAGGTTAACTGGCTCTCAAGAATCTCCATATAATAGCTCATGTTCTTATCAGTCAGATGCGGGTTATGTGGAATAAAATGGAAGTTTTACAGTGTCTCCTGCTCCTGGCTTAGCCAGTGGGGCTTAAACAGACTGTATCTGGAGTTATCTTAATAAAGGAGGATCCCTTATACTTATTCATGGGGACTCTTTTGTTAAGCATGGCAGAGACGATGGCAGAGATGCGTTGATGTCTCGTGTCCACCTGATAAGCATTCAGGTCAGGCCAGTTTAACTTAATCACATGAGAGTATACGTGTATTGTGTTACAAGATCCCTTTGGTGAACATGTATGCACTTGTAAGTATCACATCGTACGTGATGGCTGATTTGGATTTCTTATATAATTTAAAACCAAATACACTACCATCACAGTCTCTTTAATTGGCCAGTATAACAAATGTGTAATGTGCATATGGTGCAAGGACAAATTAGCATCACGTGCAATGCAAATAGAGGACATTCAATACATGCATACACTTCATTTTAAGCATTTGAGAGAACTGTAGTATCATTAAGATGTAGGAAGCGAACACATCCAGGTCTCCACCACATCAAGCATCTATGAAGCGTGAGCATCCATCACCCAGGGGAAGCACATCCCCGTAAATTTGCAGCTCATTAACGCGAATAGAAGAGTGAAATACTGTATGGTTATCGGGGCCAGTAAAGTGACAGCATGGATTGTTTTCTTATTCGACATGCTTCTTCTTTTAAATATTGTTTTTTTAAAGATGAAATGGTTGCTGGGCACTTTTTTTTTAACACCAATTTACCTCACATTTCTACAGCTATTCACACCATCACCTACTGTCAGCAAGACGGGTTTAAGCTCATGACTAAAGCACACCTTGTCAAAATACGCACTAAGCATATGCTGCGTTACTCAGCTGCTTTGCCAAGCAAGCTGGTCTGAAGATTTTCACCATGCAGCTCGTAATCTCATTTCATTCTGACTTGGTATGTGATGACTATAGAGAAGGAGGCTCCTCAAAGGGACAAGCACGGGGACACAGTGAAGCATGTCAGGAATTCCAATCAAGACCGTTTGACCTTTGGCTCCTCCAGCATTCGCCATGCGCTGCCTTGCTCTGCAGCCCCGCCCCGCCTTGCTCATGGCCTCCCATCCTGTCATCCTCCCCTGCTCTCCTGTCCTCTACAGTGAGGATTAATGAACCAAATGCCCTACAGTAGGATCCAGTTTGATGCAGAGGATTCGTATAAGTGGATCTGATTTATAAACAATTAACAGATTAGTTTTTTATAATATTATTGTGAAATCATATATTTAATGCTCATCTCATTCCAACTTGTTCTTTTGCTCCGCTATCACCGCCCTCTGAGACAGAGAAGTGTCCTATAGGGAATGTGGGATCTAAGGCAGTAAATCACATCAAGAGCCTGACAGAAACGCCTGATAAGAAGAAGAAACAGGGTGTTGGGGAGCATGCCCAGCCACCCAACCTCACACACCTCACGTCTCTCTCCCTCTGTCTCTTTCCATCACATCTGTTGAAGAGGGTGTTATTTGGCTACGGTAGGTGTTAGGTTTTAATCCCATCCAAGCTCCACTCAACAGCAATGTCAAATCTTGGCTATCACTTTTTAACAAAAAAATACTCATATTAGTGGAGTAGCGAGGCAGATCGGAAACGTGCAGCAACAAAATTGCTATTCTTGTCTTGACCAACTGTACTTTTTTTCTAAGAGGGTGCGCAAAATGTACTGTAAGAAGGAGATTGAGTGAGGGACAGCCAGAGAGGGAGATGTGTGTGTATGTGAGAGAGAGAGAGAGAGAGAGAGAGAGAGTTGGACATATCATTAGGGAAATTGTTTCTCCAGTGTGAGTCGAACGTCTCGGTGCAGCAGTGTCACTCCAGAGAAGGTCACCCATGAGAAGGACACAACTGGATACACTCAGCTCACTATCGGGCATAATGGGAAAATGGGAGGGAGGGATGGTATGATGTGTGTGTGTCCGTGTGTGTGTGTGTGTGTATGTGTGTGCGTGTGTGAGTGTGTGTTTGCTGGGCCTGGAGCCAAACTAGCTGGGGACGTTTTTAGTCATTTGACCCGCACAACCTCAAAGTGTCATAAGTGAGCAGAGATAGGGATGTAGCCATGTTAGTTTATGGGCCAATCTTAGCCCGGGACATAATCATCACAGGCCTGGTAGCCATGACTCTTTGCTTTCACTCAAGGGGGAGGAGTGATGGAGGGCAGGGAATCAAGGAAATAGAAAGTTCTAGTGCTTCCAGGAGCACAGACAGCAGATAAGCTGGAACGACTGTACCAGTGTAGATATCAATCGGATGCAGTGATTCGGTAAATATAGTTGCTGTTTCAATACTCTCTACTTAAAAGCTCAGCTCTGCTGCAACTTTTATCTTTCTTTTTTCTTCCTTCTTCTTTCTTTTTTTGCCTATTTTTCTCTGTCTTTCCCGTGTCAGCATTGTATTTGATGAACCGACAGAAAAACTGCAAGCGATGACCTCAAAATCTATGGATGAGTGCCCACCAATAGTCAAATTTGTATTGTAAACTAGGAGATTCTGCTGAGTTTGCAACATCTTACTGTCATTTGTAACCCTGTCATGCTCGGCGGCATGCTGGGTCGCAACCCAAAAGAGGAGCAGGGAAAACATAAGCACTATTGTCAGGCGAGAGACCATAGAACGGTTACTGAAATGAATTTTAGATAAATATAAGAAGAATACTGCTGATTTTTGTTTTTCCTGAAAAGTTGTGGAGATGCGAAGCAGCATTCTCAGCATTTGCAAAACAAGCACGTCTGTGCAAATTTCAAGCAGGAAATCGTGTTCTTCCACAGATAGAAAAACAAAATTGATTGCCTCCATATAATGGGAATTAAAAAAGTAATTCACAGAATTAAACTGTTTACAATTATGTTGATCAAGTGAGAATTATATCACGGCTAATTAATCTGTTGCAAAGGCTTTATTAGAGCAGTATTGATGAAAAACCCGCTCTTGGCTCAGCTCCTTCCGTTTCAGAACTGCACACAGAGCTGACAACACAAGTTTCTGAAGTTCTGAAAATGTAGAAAATTAAATCATGAAGCAAGTGCTATTCGGTACGATACAGACCCAAGGGGAAAATTATAGAGCTTGCCACAGGTTAGAAGGAAAAGAGCCACATTTTGCTGTGCTCTGTGCAGATTATTGTTTACAGCATGCAGCGTCAGCAAATAAGGAAAATATATGTCCTGTAGATATCCCTTAGGAAGCAAGTTCCCTGGTTTACTAGTACCCTTTTGGCTTTAAGCACAACAGATGAGTGCTCTTGTTATCAGGACACAAACACAATTCAGCCAAAGCATCCTGTCACTCTCCCGGTAACAAGATAAATGCTTGTTACCCTCTTAAAGAGCAAAGATAAAACACCCCGGCTGGTATCCATGTTCGAACACCTCTCATTCGGGCTTGTTGAGTCTGCTGCTGCGAACAGTCACCGCAATCACAGCCTCGCTGAAAATACACACAGGTCTGGGGTTCACAAATCTCCAGGGAGCCATGTTTAATTCATGAGAGAACCTAAAATGAGTCAGAAAGCGAGACCTTGCAACCCCTTTAATGTATTCAGCAAGGTTTTTCACTGTGTGTGCGTCCCGCGCCTCTGCTGTTCGTCTGTCTGTCTTTTCCCTGCTCAGATGCCTGTCACGTCACTCTGCCCTTTGCTTTGGACCATCAATGTCAACACTATGCTCCTGTGTGGATCTGATTTGTGACGCGGTCCTCTCACTTTTCCACGCTCGCCTTTGCATTCCCTCTCCTTGCTTGTCAGCGATCAAATAGAGTAACATCAAAGACAGATGACAAAGAAATGTCAGATGTTGTTAAGGTCAGGAACCGGCTGCAACCGTAATTTACCCATGTTCTTTTGCTTGGTTGGTTATAAGGCACCGTGTATCCCTTGTTCTTTTAGTAAATTAAAAGTAGTTGATTTCCAAACGACACCCGGGGGCTCTATAAGTTAATTGCCTCTTGTGGAGCTCCAAAGGTGTTGTAAGATTGCTGCTAAAATTAGGGCTTTATCTGAGGTTCCCCCCTCACACTCACACCCCCACTCCCCTCTATAACTACAGCAGTGGCTGTTATTAAATCCCACATCATTCAGGAGACAATTGAAAGCGTTCCTTTTCTACTTCTCCTGTCACTTTGGACCTCAAATAACAGATGTTTAAAAATACCTGTTTTGGGAGCAGAGAAATACTCTTTAAAATCACATCACACACTGTGTAGACTGTCAGCACATCACCTAGTCGCTCCACTGGAGCTAAAAACAACCACAAAGGTAATATGTACACTCATTTTATATTAGATTAAATGTAAAGTACAAGAGCCCACTGGATTTTCTGACAGTAAGTATTTATTTGTCTGTCTCCAGCTGATTAAGAAAGCAATCACTTCCTCCGATCTGAAGAGCAGTGTGGCCGTGGTGGAGCAGCGTGAGAGCAGTGTGTGTGTATGTGTGTGTGTGTGTCTGCGTGTGGGTACATTTATGCGAAGCAAGTGGCGATTCTGGCAATGATGAGCCTGCTCTTTGGGAAATGACACCGTTAAAACACTGCAGCTGAGCCTGCTTCATTGTACAGGCAAATTAGCCAACAGTGGACACTGGGTCATCTCCCATGTGACGTTAACAGCTAATCCTTTACTTAGGTCTTCCAGCAGAGAAAATGCTGCGCCTTTATCATCCTGTTTTCTTATATTTGTGCAAGCTAATACCGTATATGTTTTATTTTTCTCTTATGGTTAATCATAGTTGTACTGTCAGATGGAACTAGCTTTTCTGTCTTTCTGTCTTTTTATGTTTTTTCACCATATACATATGTGTTGTGAGTTGAACTTAAATTATGAGTTAATATTTTAATATTTATGTGTTAATATTTAATTCAGTATATATTTTTACAGGGTAAGCTGCAAATGCATTGACTGCTAATTAATGGTTGTTCAGGTGCTGTATTCATGAATATGATATGCCGACCCTGTCTCGCAGAAAAACTTCATGTAGGCTGCAACTGATTTCTTTTGCTTCCTGGGAGTGCTACTTTTTTGTACCGTATGCAAGTTGTCACATCCTCAGTCCCATTTGTGGTTAGCTTCAAGCAATGAAAGCACACGTCCTGACTCGCTGTGAATGCTTAAAAAGCATGAATCATTCTTTAGTTGCCACAAGCAGATATTGTATCACAACTGTGCGTTTTGTTGAGAAAACAAGATATATACATTGTCAAGCTTCTGTGAGGCGGTGCTTAGGCACAGCGGTGCTTTGAGCACAGTTTCTAACATCAGCATGCTAACATGTTCATAATGGCAATGCATGTTGATGTTTTGCAGGTACAATGTTAACCATGTTCACCACCTGTATTGCTAACATTTCCTAATTAGCACTAAACACAAAATATACAGCTGAAGCTGGTGGGAATGTCATTCGTTTTGAGGGTCATAACCAAACTGATGGCACCAGATGAAATATCAGTGTTTACAGATAATCATCTCAGGACCATGGATGTCTGTAGCAAATTACTTGGCAATCCATAAAATTGATGTTGAGATATTTCAGTCTGAACCACAAATGTCAACCTTATGATGGCTCCAGAGGAAAAGTCAGGGGATCACCAAAGTCAGAAGGATTCAACCTCTGGGGACCATGGAAACCTGTACAAAATGTCATGGCAATTCATGTGATAGTTGTCTTGATATTCCAGTCTGGACCAAAGTGGTGGACTGACTGACCGTGCTGCTTGCGTGGCTAAAAAATTATGTTTTATTATGTTGATAAAAAACGGAATCCAGGCAGGCTGATTTATGTGTCCTCCAGTGATACCACCATTACTGTGGTGGGAGAGTTGAACTGAACAATTTCAGTGAAAAAGCATAAAAGTTGGATTGATGACATCTGGAAATGGTCCCTTTTGATGGATGAAAGTACAATACACTATGTGCACATGGATAATATATTAAAGTACAAGTTAGAATTTAGTTGTGATATGGTTTTTGGGGGAAAAACATCAACACTTTTGACAGACCACATTATGGATGTGAGAGAGCTGTGTTGTAGCCCCAGCTACCATTCATCTTCAGATTTAATTGTTTGCATATGATTATCATTCATAAGCTCATGATTTATTGCATTGTGGTGATTTTTATCATAATATATAAGTGGAAAAGTGCAATTCTAGTAAAAGAGTTTGGTCTCAAACACCACCTAATCTTCAATGATTTGAGGCTTGTGAATTCTGCAGTTCTTTTATTTTCCAAAGTTAAACTTTGCCTCTATTGTTGAATGAGCTGATAAGAGCACATAGTTTACCTGATTCTGGTTAAAGTCCATAAGTAGTTAATAAATTAAACTCTTTCTTTAGTGGGATGCCATAGCAGTAACAACAGCCTCCACCTGCTATACTTCCCTGTAGTATATACTTGTATAGCAAAAACATTTTCGACTATTTTGACAAAATATTACAACCAATACAAATGCAAACATCTTACTCCGTTGAAGATTTGACATTCTAAAGCTTATAGATCAAACTGCCCTCGTGGATTTCTGCGGGTTCTAATTACACCTGCTTGCAACTATTGACATATTGACAAATTTAACCAGTTTAAATGACAGGTGAGAAATAATATGCCCGAGGGGGTTGCACTATACATCAGCACAACATTGTTAGTGAGACGTAATGTATGCACTTCTCAAAGAGAATGTGTAATTTGGATAGCTGAGGGCTGAAAGGCTGAAAGGCCTAATGGATCAAGCTTGTATATGCACTGAGGGCACTGTAGCTTTGACCTTTATTCTTGGTTGTATTGGTTCATTTTAATGTTGGTGAGCAATGATCTGAGGCTTACTCTGCTGCTGCAACAAAATGCTCATTACAAGAACACAAATGTTTTAGAGCCTAAATTCAACTGACTATCGTACTTCTTCATGTCTTACAGGTGTTGAGCTTCAGCTGAGGATGGCAGGAGACTCTCGAGTCCTCATGGACCACAACATGGAGATAGGAGTCACACCTGCACAGGTACAGATGCACAGCCACTACTGGTCAGACACTTTACTGATCACTCACCACAGCAGGGAGAGAGAGTGTGAGAGATGAGAGAGGCGATGTGAGAGAGAGGCGGCATGGTGATGATGGTGGCTCAGAGAGAGAGAAGAAGATGGAGAAGATATAGAGAGATGGGAAAGATTAAGGAACAGAGCGATGTGAGAAAGAAAACCAGACTGATTGTTTCCAAGAATAGTGGGAATTAGTAGGATAAAAAGGCTGTTTGATATACATTATACGTACTTTATAGATTAAATAAGCAGTACAGATTATCGATCAAGCCCCATAAAGTGGAACCAAGCCAGTTTCTTTAGTTCACGTAAATATGTTTACTTGGCAGTAGAGATAGGGAGCCAAGGGAAAGACACCCCACTCGCTCCCAATAACGGATGGTGGAGCTGCACTGGTTATCCGTCCTGATTCCCAGCTGATTGGAACTTACGCTGTCTACCCAAGCGCAGCCAGAAAGACTCAATGAGAGAAAACACCCACCACTTACTCCTGCCACGCAGAGAGAACTAATGAATTTGTTTATCGACCATCACCCCCACAGACCATATTGACTACAAAGGCCAAAGATTAGACGGCAGTGCTGGTGACAGCTTCATCTATCACTGAATTAGCCCCACCCCAAAGTGTGGAAATGAATGAGCCTGTTTTAGCTGTCTTTCATTTAAAAGCAGTCATTAACAACGACTGTGTATATTAACTGATGTTGTCAGTAGAAAGTTTCACTCTAAGGAATGGTGGGCAGACTGTGTTCTGACTCTATATTTGATCCAATATCCCTGAGCACAGTTGGTAATGAGGGAGCCCATTGACATTTAGTGAATGCATCGTCATCAGGCTACTAATTGCAATGCCGGTCAATGAGCATTGTCTTTCAATTCTTCTTTGTCAAAACGTTCCTTAAACAGGGATCACTTCAAATCGATATCTGAAAACTCAATACTGCACATGCAGGTCTGACCGAGTGTGCACACACACACAGGACAGCAGTGAAACAGCACCTGACATCTCCAGGAAACCATCCTGAATAAATCCGTCTGACAGCTTTTATTATCCAGGCTCTTCAATCGAAAGCACTGCAAGGATATTGTAGTACCTTAGATGTCCTTCCCCGGCTGAACTGGGAGAGTGATCGTCTCTGTGATAGAGCATTAGAGCAGTTGGTGTAACCACAATAGGACGTTACTTCTCTGGTGACGCGAGCACGGCTCCAGGGCGAGATGGAACCCAGGTGTCCTCTTAGAAGCGAGAGATTCAGAGGGCATGGGAGGTGTTTTCTTGCCTCGACACAATGCATTTCAATTATCAAGTCAGATTGGAAAGTGTCAGTGTGCTGCCAAAGTGTCCTTGGTATGTTTGAAAGGTGCCTTCCTCCTGTATGTGTGTTTCTTTCTGTCTGTATGTATGCATGGGTCCAAAAAGAGGGATAAGCAACAGCATCCTGCTGGACTACATTGTCTAGAATACTGCATGTATGTTTCTTGATAAGTGTGTGTGCCCATCCTCTTTTTGAGGATGCCATAAGGGTCTGTTGGGGAAGGATGGAGGATCTGTTCCTATCCAGGCCTGCCAATGTCCCATAGGGTGCGAGGGGAGGGAACACAGGGGACAGGGAGGGAGGCAGGGCACAGCTGTGGAGCCAGATCGCCTCGCTGGAGCACCGCCAACATAGACAAAGACCTGAGCGTCCTTGTGTTCTTGTTGTGTCCTTACTCTCTCTTTCTCCCTGTATATGTGCGCGTACACTGACACCTACAATGTCATTGTGGAGTAGCACAGAGCAGTGACTTTATAACGGCTCATAATTTTATTTGCCTTGCCGCCAGCAGCACAGAGCAGTGTGCTTTTGCAAAAGGCTGGAAGAAAATCTCATTAAAAAGATTAACACCTACATCCTCCGATACAAACTCGATCTAGCTTTAGAGACAATATTAATGAAAAGAAATCAAAGTGGCTCCTTTAAAGTACACCCATGTGGAGAAAAACTTCTCTCTCGATCTTTTTTTCTGTCTTTGCTTGTTTGCTTTCTTTCACTCTCCTTCCCCTCACTTTGCCCATCTCTCTCTTTATCTTTCCTCTAGGTGAAGAAACTTCCTAAACACTTGCGGGAGGCTCAGATCTCGACAGAGCGAACCCACTTGATTTCTGATCCGGCGAAGAAGCCACGTCAGCGATACGTGCAGAAGGACGGCAAGTGCAACGTTCATCATGGAAATGTGCAAGAGACCTACCGATACCTCAGTGACTTGTTCACTACGCTGGTGGACCTACGCTGGCGTCTTAGCCTCTTCATTTTCACCTTGGTCTATATAGTCAACTGGCTTTTCTTTGGCTTTCTGTGGTGGCTGATAGCGCTCATCCGTGGGGATCTGGTGCATGCCGATGAGGAGGGCTGGACCCCCTGTGTGGAGAACCTCAACAGTTTTGTCTCAGCCTTCCTCTTCTCCATTGAAACAGAGACCACCATTGGGTACGGTTATCGTGTAATCACAGAGAAATGCCCTGAGGGGATCATACTGCTTTTGGTGCAGGCCATCTTGGGTTCCATTGTTAACGCCATGATGGTGGGCTGCATGTTTGTCAAGATCTCACAGCCAAAGAACCGCGCCGAGACCCTCATGTTCTCGCACAACGCTGTCATATCGGTGCGAGACAACAAGATGTGCCTGATGTTTCGGGTGGGGGACCTGAGGAACTCTCACATCGTGGAGGCATCGATCCGAGCGAAGCTGATCCGCTCGCAGCAGACCAAGGAGGGGGAGTTCATCCCGCTCAACCAGACTGACATCAACATCGGCTTTGACACGGGAGACGACCGGCTTTTCCTGGTGTCGCCGCTGATCATCTCTCACGAGATCAACGAGAAGAGCCCTTTCTGGGAGATGACACTGACGCAAATGGAGAAGGAGGAGTTCGAGATTGTGGTTATCCTTGAGGGCATGGTGGAGGCCACAGGTATGAAGCGGGGGGGGGATGATAAAGGGAGGGGGGAAAGGTGGAATGGGAGGCCATGTGGATGATGCGTAGATGGATAAAGACAGAGACGGAGATTGATGAAATGTTGGATGCGGGAAGTAAACTGAGTGGGAGGGATGGTAAGATGGATAAATGGATGGAAAGAGAGAAGAGGCTCAGATGGAAAGATGAATTGCTTAAAAGAGAGGAAGGGCGGGAGTGAGTACCTGTGAGTGCTGCAGATTGCAAAAGATAATATTGTAATGGATGGAAAGACAAAGAGACTAACTAAACAGATAATACATTCTCTAAGTGAGACATAAATAATATTAATGCATGTCACTTCAAAGTTAGTTTTAATGTGGATTTTATTATTTCAGCAGCTGACAAATGTTTTTGAGGAAGGTGGCAATTGTTTCTTTCATGACTCCTACAACCGTAGTTCTGTCTACATCAGCATATCATTTCTACACATTTTCAAGTTATTACACTTCAACTGACGCAGACGATTGAAAGCTAATCACACCACAACCGCCTAGCAAATGTTTCTCTGCACTCATTGCGGCGTGCTTTTCCACTGGTGCTACTTCAAGGTTATGTCTTTGATATTGTTTATTTCAAAATGAATGAAGTATAGCTACCCACACTGCTGGTCTGTTTTGGGTAAAGGCCAAGCAGTCCTGAAAAGTGCTCCAGGCTGGTTACGTTTAGGAGGCGGACGGGCGTTTCTGTAAAGTTCCACAAAGCTCCTTATTTCCAGTATGAGACTGTATTCAAGGCTACAAGAGGAAAATATAGCATCTTCTACTCAACAATCAAAATAAGAAAACAGCAGATTGTAACGTCAATTTCATCACACAAGGGGATTTTCAAAAACACCCAATTTATAATATTCGAAGCTAGTGTTTTGTCATTTTTGAAAACCCCTGCGTGGAACATCAATCCCCTTGTCATTCATAATAATAATGTGATGAATACAGAAACCTTTACAGCATGATGGACCACAGCTAGCTGTTAATATGTCTAATGTGTTTTCTGTGGTATGCTGGCTAAATGAAGTATTGTTTATATGCCTAAGCTGCATTGTTTATTGTCTTTGTTCAAAGACTCATTTTAAATACAATGCATTAAACATGCTATTAATTTACTTTATTGATTATCATCAGTAAATGAGACACACTGGTTGATTAGGATTGTTTAGTCTTGTTCACACGATTGTCTTTTTAAAAACTCGTTCAAACAACCAAGCTCCCTAATGCGATCAGGCATGGCATTGTATACATCTGAACATTTCTGCTCTATTTCATTTTTGATTTATTTATTTATCTAATTTTCTTTCCCTCAACCAAAGCACCAGTAGCCGTCATGCATCCTGCTCACGCTGCTGGATACTTGACTCAGACATTAAATCACCTTTCGCTTCACCGGCAGAGACCATGCATCATGCAGGGGCTATGTCGTCACCGTCCTTGACCGCTAGGCAACGGACCAATCCGACCATCCAGTAACCCTACCCTACTTCCTTCACTGTTTACCTTAATGAGACTTGTTAAACAGGTTATAGAGCGTAAGTCAGGGAATTAAAGGATAGCTCAATTACAGTATTAACCCTTTTTCTTCTTTTGCCATCTTAACATTTGTGTTCTGATTTTGTCGTCAGCTTTAACTAATACAGTCTTGCACTTGAAACACACGGGGAAGTCAGGGTGGTACTAACAACAAGACCCCAAACTGTTGGGGTTTGAGTAAAGCCTGCTTTTCATTGATAATACTCATGTGTTTTTAATGGAGGCATAAAGGTCATAAGGTCACCAACATGCAAATTTATAGCTGAATAAGCTCCCCCACTTCCTATTTTAAAAGTGATGAATCTGCTGTCAGTGTGGTTATATATCAATGAGGTGGCCAATGCTGTGGTATGCAAAAAAAATATTATTTTTATCCGATCCAACAGGATAATAATATTCTAAAATCTCCAGGAGTAACGCCAGGGGGGAGAGATGCAGTACAAACATCATTTACATGTTTTAAGTTGGAAAATAAACATTAATGGCTCATATCAAGCAAGTAATTATCTCATAAACTCAATCAGATTGAGAAAGATTAAAACCAGCATCTGGTGATGTCCATGAATTGCTCAGACTTTATATACGCTAGATTAAAAACTCCCTATTAAACAAAATATTTACCACATCATGAGTTGGATGCTGTCACCGAGTTTGGAAGTGACAGATGAGTGGGTGGTTTTCTCTTTAATGGCCATCACTTGTTTTTCTCCGTTGACATCCAGCCTGTGGTTTTAAGCGTAATTGTGAGTCAGGCTCTAACCGCATTTGTTTCTCAGCTACTGCCACAGCATTTTGGAATAAAAAGTAAAACAAGATGATGACTTTCTAAAGAACATTCTGGCCTAGCTCCTGTTTGATGGCACAGCTCAACTGCACTAATGAAAATACATAAAATAGAAACAACATGCGATACACTCAATTAAACTCTCTCGGTTAATGAATGCAGAGCAGCTATAAAATGTCACAACACTATAAAATTATGCAATCAAACTCATATTCATCATATTTTAGATCAATATTTTTAGATCAAAAGCAACCTAACCTCACGAGCCAGGGCTCGAAATACCACGTGCATAAAATTTGAGCTATGCACGTAACTCTGAACTCTACAGGCACCGTAACTTGTTACAGAAAACATGTTGTGCAGAGCTGTCACCTCTCACACATTGACCATGAGACACTTTTTATTTAAAGCAAAAAATAATTAATTTACTAATCCATCTGCACTTTTTATTTCATTACTAATTTCCTCAAATCTGCCATTTCTCACTTCCACTTTGCTTTAAATTTAGAGATCAAGTACAAATACAAGAATTGCAAATAATGGAAAGCTACAATTCATTCACAAGTGCACTTTGTTGCCCAGAGGCTCAGTATATACTATCATAAAAGATTAAGTTTTACCGTCAGTAACCCTGTTTTCAAGTGGTAAGGGATTTATTAGATGAAAAATGTGTTAATCATTTGTGAGCATGTAAGCAGCAACCAAACTGTTTTCTGTGTTATCACAGCTGTCTACAAATAGCCGAGGGATCCCGAGACTCAAGATGTTTATGCACTCTGCCTGTTTATTTTTTTATATCTAATTTTTGTTGTAGAGTTCTTCTATAAACTTAGTTAACTTACTTTTTTTTCTTTTTTACCTTTTTTTTGAGAAACGTGATTATGCTGCAGTTCCCGTTTCTGGTACTTGTTCTGCTGTGCCAGAGGCGAGGGCATGCTTGTCAGTGTTGCCGACAACAAACCTTGTTTTCATTATTGAAGTGTCTATGAAGATAGCAGGTTTATGGCTCATTTGTCTCCTGTTTCCTATACATTCAATTATTTATGTATAAACTAAAGCCTGCTCCATCAAGCCAGATTAATATGGACATATTTAGTTTCAACGCCAATAGTGTTAGAGGTCAAGATTTCAGATACACACATACTGTACACTGTTACTGCTGATCGGTTACCAATATGCTTTCTTTTTATTATTTAAAATATGAACACAGTTATTGATACAGAGCAATCACAACCAGGCCCAGCCAATGTCATACAGTTAGAGAGACACATTTCCACAAGTTTCAGCAGTTTCAGTCTAACATGCTACACCTAAAAGTAACAACAGCAGTAGTTTCTAACTGGAAACGTACTGAAGACATGTTCATGTGCTCCATCTTTTTCAATTTTGACACCTCTGGGCAATGTGCGTCACGGCTATAGTTTTGTTTGTTTGTTTTTGTTAGCTGGTGTTCGTATGTTTGTGTAAGGTTTCATAATTTACAAATTAAGCCTGCAAAGCTTACAAATTTTGTTTAGATTAGCATATGTTCAACTGAATACTGACAGACTGCTTTAGTGTCATTGTATGCCCTCTGTCCTCCCAGACTGTCCTTGTAGTTGGAGGAGGTTCCTAACCAGATTTCATTTGTCCACGAAAAAAAAAAAAACTTGTCATGAGACAAGCCCTCAGCATCCTGGTACCTGAATAAATCACGTTTGAGTTGTTGCCACTGTACAGGTTGCATGCCAACTCTTAGCTTAGTCAGCACAGGGCATGGGTACATGTACAGAAAGCCTTAAGCCACAAAACATAAGGGCATACTACGAATAGTAATAAAAACAAACAAAACACACACGCAAAATTATGTTGTTATGAATATGTTTTTTCTTTTGACATAAACCACATCTTTAATCGATAGGAATTGAACAGTAATATGTACAGGTTAGGTGTGTTCTAATACAAAATTGTCCAACAAAAAAATTCTGAAATTCACAAAAAATTCACAGCAGACATAAATAATATTTGAAGTATAGGCTCTGACCTTGTCACTGCCTGTCAAGCTAAACAAGGCAGACATTGGGGAGTGGCGACAAAAACGCCTGGGGTGACATAGAGTCAGAGTTTACAAGTGGATGCTGGGGTGGTGGTCATAAGACCTTATGACGTGCTACCTGAGAAGCAGCAACAGTTACACGTGATATAACGTTCTGACGTTCTGACGTTCTGATGTATCCACATGGTTAAAGCAAAGGTGTAACTAATAACATAAATGATTTTCCATTTTGGTATGTCAGTAAACCAGCATGCACAATACTACGACCCTGAAACTGACACACCTAAATGGAAAGCAGGAATACACTTGACACGTCTAAGTGTCTGGTGTGAGAAAGGTGTGTTGGCTACAGAGTGATGACTTCACTCGTCCATCATTTACAGGATATTCAAAGATCATGCTGGTGCTTTTGAATGCTTTATCCTGTTTGCTGTGTGTTTACATGATGTGAAAATGCCCAGCTATAGCTTTTGCAATGCCAGAAACTACAAAACTCACACCGTTGTGTGCTTACAGGGGAACTACATCCATTTCCAAAATGCATACGTTTTTCCTATGGTTTAAGACAGTCCAAAGAATATTAGTAAACATGAACAACTCTCTCCCAAATCAAAAAAACTAGAGTGTTTGTGATGTCATAGGGTATAACACACCAGTCGCCAAGAAAAAATGTTGCCATTGGATGTTTCTGCAAACCAGGGATACGTTGAATGTCAACTTTTTTGCATTCGGTCAGAGCAAGTGACGTAGTTTAAAGAGCAAAAAGACACACACCAGGCAGGAGGAAGGGGAGGTGGATGGTTCCAACAAACACAAGGCTTTCATCCAGGAGAAGTTGTGTCCTGTGCATCACGTTACGATCAGCTGTTTGTTCGTGTCCCGTGTTCACAACGTTCAGTGTCAATTTCACTGTTCAAACATAGTAGTTTTTAAGCCCAACCATGTAGTTCTTTCCTAAACCTAACTATAGTGGTTTTGTTGCATTGTTATGGTTGTTGCGTTACGTTTATTATTTGAACATAAACCATGAACTTTTTTCTAACTTTAATTGTTGCCTAAGCCTAACCAATAGTTTCACAACGCTAACCACGTGGCATTGCGTTTCTGCAAGCGTGATAAGAGGCTGACATGAAACGTATTCATGACATTTATTTTTGTTTCAGAAATGTTGACATTCAACATATCCGTGGTTTGCAGAAAACGTCGAGTGCCAACATTTTTTCTGGCGACTGAGCTGGGAATAAAGTGTGGAACTGCTCCATAAACACTGAAATAGGAAAGATGATATACAGTAGATGACACTGAAAGCACTCAGGGGAAATGTTCTGGGTATATGGGTACATTTTCTGTTTCACAACTGACAACAATGCAATTCTTAATTTAGGTGGTGTTCCCCTTTAATGTTTGTTGCTGGAGAACCACAGCTGGACATAGTAATGAGTTTAGTTGAGTTGTATTTCCATAATGAAAATAAAAATAAAAACAGGACAAAATCGCAGTGTGATGTGTTCATGTGCTGGTGTGAAGATGTGTAGGCCTACAATCGAAACCTGAATCTCAGCTGCCAAACATGAGTGCAGTCGCAAGCTGCGTTTTCAGAAAATGAAAGCCATAAAATCACACACGGTTGTCGTGAGAAGAATAATGTGAATTCTGTAACCTCTTTTATTACGATGGCTGCTGCTCATCTGCCAACTGTCAGGTCTTGAAGCACATGAACACATCACAGCACAAGTGTCTCCTACGCACGCTCAAGCCTGCAGCACACTTTTTCAACCAAATGTATAAAACATATAAAACAGGTATTTTTTACCACAGATGCAAGAGGGAAAAAGTCAATTCACCGCTCAGGAGCCAAGAGCTCAGCAGCACAGGAAAGCAGGACACATTACCATACAATATTTGCTACTGTTGGTAGTGAAAAATGGAAAGTGTGTCTTCAAATAGTCTGTAGTATTACTGATACAGTTGCTGTATTCAAAAAATATGAGTGTATGTGTGGCAGATGTGGGGTGGAATTTTCTGTTTTTGTCTTTGTGAATGATCAAATCCCTCAGGAAGTGACAACTATCTAAATGTATTTTCAAAATCATAACAATCAACACTATACCAATGCAATGTGAAGCGTCTTCCTGTTTTTATGATATCTAGAAGTATTAAGTCAAAGGCACCTGGGACTCTTGAATTGTGATAAAACTGAAAAAAAATAAAGATAAAAATAGAACTGGCTGCTTTTAAATGCTAATAGAACAAAATGCTAATAGATCTTCACAACACAACTTAATGTATTTGGACTGATGGACTCCAAAGTATTAGCTAAACTAAGAATTTAAAACCAACACATCAGACAATATGCCAACAGCCTCAATAGACACTATAGAAAATCCTTCTCATAGGGACAAAAAGACGCTATATTGTCTTTGATGATCCAGTCACAGAAATAACAAACATTTCACAAGTTAAATGTGGAAACTAGGCCACTCATATCCAGAGGGAAAGCTGAAGAAAAGGTGCAGAAGCCCCTCCTCTCACCGTGACATTAGACACCATATCAATTTGGCATCTACATCTATTTTAGAACACACGCTTGATGTTATTGGTAATGTTTTGCATTTACAGTGAGGCAGAGCATTATGTAACTAAACAGCTGGAAGTGCAAAGCAACTAGAGACAGATGTTTCCAGTTTATAGTGATACTCTACCCAATATCTGTCTTTCTCACCCCCTGTAGGCTTGAAAGGTGGCTGTAAAAAGTTGGTTAGCTTGTGACCACTTTAATAGCTATATGCAAATTATCCATTAGCCGCACAATACACCTGTTTGGCGGTGGTCTTGTGAAAGCAGAAAGCAGTGAGCAAGAAATGGAAAATAACAATTATAAGTTTCTAGGTGAGAGTGACGCTTTAGTTTCGTGTCGCACATGTAGCGCTGTCTGTCTCCATTTCTTCACCTTTCTTCTTCTTTCTTCACAACTCAGACAGTCATTTGTTTTGCCCTTAAGGGCAGTGTACACATGTTTTTTCAAATATTGATTCAACATCTTATTTATGCTAATGTTGAATCCACCAGAGAGAAGCTTGCTAACTGCTAATTAGAGCACCTCTTGTTAGGCTAGACCTAAAGATAAATACCTAAAGATTCATACCTTACAGTAAAGTCAAAATTTGAATAATTTTTCAAAATCGTTAAAATGGGAACATGAGATGGAAGAATGTAAAATGAGATTTATTTTTGTGAAGATTTATTTTGTAGATTACCTTCTCAGGTCTAAATAATTTACAAGATGCAATTAATGCAATTAATCTTTTCCTTAAGTTTGATGGGGAACTACATAACATGGTGCACCTTGCCTGTTATTTTAGTAATGGTTAGGCTTGGCGGACTGATGTGATGATGAGGTGATGTTTGTTGTTAGTGTTCAATTTTCCAACTGCGGAGATGAACATTAAAGTGGCCTAAGATTAGTGAAGACGCTGTCCCTGTGCTCTTGCTTTACCACGTCCCGAAAGTAGTTTTAATTCAGCAACTAGAAGTTTATCTTTAACACTAAGAGCAACCAGTGTTACAGTAACAATGGGCTTTTACATTTGTGATTCATTGTGTGTATCGTAACTCCTATTCGGTATTTATTTCTTTATGTTTGTTTCACAATAAGCCATTAGCTGGCTAACTATCTGCAGTTCAGCTTTCCCTGCTACACCTTTTTCATTGTAGGAAAAACACATATGCAATTAATAACAGTAATAATGAATGGGTTGTGTCTAGATTAAACAATTTCCGGGTCCAGATATTGTGCATGCATGCTACAAAGGCTTCCTGGGACACTTAATGGAACAGAGCCATCATCAAGTTACACCTGTGTGACACCTACAAACCAAAAATAGATTTGTGCAATGTTTCTACATTCATATCTAACACTACCAACACATTTAATGACCAAGTTTACTAAAAATGTACAGTAAAGCTGTGCCTTTAGCATTAACATCAGGCTACTAGAAGCCAAATCTTTCTCTCTTTCCATTTTCAAAGCAAGTACAGTTGCAAGATTGGGCTACCAGATTTTTTCTGACTTGCTTATCCGCAAAGAGTAACCATTGTGTGAATTTGGCGTGTAATTTATCAGCTAAACAGCTCATACCTTCTACTAACCTATATATTTAGATAAGTGGCGTTTAATTGCTTTCACAAACACGATGGAGGTTTAGAGGAAACACTTTGCAGGTCTTAGCCATTTCTGCACAGATTCTGTATGACGATAAATTATTAACTGATGCTGCCTCTCTTTCTCCCTACACCCCTTTCCATGTGTGTGTGTGTTTGTTTGTTTACCTCTCCACTCTGGTTGTGCGTGTGTGTGCATGTGGACTCATACACCTACCTGTAATAGGGATGACATGTCAGGCACGAAGTTCCTACCTGGACACAGAGGTGCTTTGGGGCTACCGCTTCACGCCGGTTCTTTCCCTGGAAAAGGGCTTCTACGAAGTAGACTACAACAACTTCCACGAGATCTACGAGACCAACACCCCCACCTGCAGCGCCAAGGAGCTAGCTGCTAAGCTTCGGGAGGGGCCGCTATTGCCTCAGCTTTCACTCCTCACCCCTGATCCCAAAACGCATAGTACATTTGACCGCCTGTCTGAACGGGACCCACTCAGCCCAGATGAGGACAAGGAGGAGAGAGATTCAGGGGGTGACAGAGGAGAGACCAATGGTTCAGCTGCTGCTTTGGAGGATCCGCCTCTTGTTGATGGACTGCCTGACTGATGTGACTGACGGCCACATCAGCAAAAAACCCAGGAGAGACTGGACAAGAGGACGGGACAATATAATGCTTAATTTAGTCAATGGCCAGCTTGTTCCTTTGCAATGCTCGGAGATACAAGACATCCGTCTCCAGCCCCCGACTCATGCAATACTCCTCTACTAGAGTGTCAATCTATAGTATAGATTGGTTTTGTAGACACGTAAGTACACATACACAGACACACACGTACAGTATCTATATCTACACTTAAAGGTTGGTGGTCAGATTGTCTTTTTATAATCGCAACGACCACTTACTGCTGCAACAGCTGTAAGTTGTATAATGTAAACTTGAGTTGAAACTGGTAGCCATGACAGAGTACCATGGGCTTATTGTGGATACTCCAATATTCTCATTTTAGAGTGTGTTGATTCAGCTTCATTTGAATATCAGTCTCATAACTCAGCTAATGTGTCAGACAGCAGCTTCTGAGTGATAATGGAACCTTGTTATGACCATTTTTTAAAAACGTGAGAGATTATTATTTCCTTTTTTCTGTCAGTGTTGTTATTATTCTGTGTCAGAAACCTAATTCACCCAGGAGGAAAAGTATAGGGCTTCTAGTTCGCATAGGCAAGAGAAAACATAGGACATGTGTACTGGCAACCACAATCAAAATTTCTTTGTTCACACCTTCCTCATGGTTGTACTGTCGTAAATACCATCATTGTGTGTCTGATTGGCGCCCCCAACATACTGGGAGCCTTGACCCAAAAGAAACCAGCTAGTACCTCATTTTATACTCATTTTCAGGGTTTGAAATTAACAATGAGAAGTAGGCAAATGCTGGTAAAAAGATGTATATGCCACTGACTGACCATTTTGAAAACCTCTTGAATAGTTAAAGATTTAATTCCCCTTACCAATGCAGCAACTAAAACATTAATTTTCTTGGTAAAGCACAATTTCCCATGAGATGACTCCACAGTGACCTGACCGCCCACCTAGCCCCCGCTCCGGGCATGTCATACTTAAAAGTGACATTCAAATGTAGATTCAAATATTTATATGAAACATCAATGCTCAACTGCTATTTGAAATGCTCTCGATTTTTACACACCACGCACATGAATATTTCAAATGCTACACAAGCAAAGTGAAATACTCCGTGTAAACCATGTTTGTTTTGTTTTTGTTTTAAATATTTAAAACGATATACAACCTTTGATGTTTTCCAGCTACATAAAAGTTGAATCGACTGAAGATGGGAGCAGGTTTTCTGTCTAATCTCACGAGTTTAGTATCTGGCCAGCTCATCACCTGCAATATTTGCCTTGTTTGTAATTATTTCCTCCAAACTTCATCTTCAGCAGTCACCTCATGATTTTAAGCCTTCTCTGTCCACACACACACACACACACACACACACACACACACACACTTGGTTCAATCTGCACTTTGGCCCTGTTCCACAAACCACCCCTGGGTCTTTTGCTTGATATAGTTTATGGCCCTTGTGACTACTGTTTTGGAAGCTGACACTTGTCCTGTGAGGGCCATAGCCTACAGTATTTCTTGACTTTTCTTTGAAAGGACACATGTCAGAGCTTGCATGCATGAATCAAACCCTATGCGTCTCATTGCTGAGTAAGTTTAATACAGTTAGAAATACAGGGTATTTTCTAGGCATGCAAATTATGAGATTTCTACAATATATTATCAGAAAAAAAATCTCCCACTCCCCAATTCAATGTTAAACTGTTTTTTTTTTTGTCCAATAAATGTATTTATTTTCACTGTGACATTTCAGCATCTTACTATGTACTCCATTTGCTAAACAATACGTTTTTCATTAGCGAGAGATCATCTTTCATTGCTGGAATGTCATCTGTTGTCTGTGTGTTCTCATGGGAATAAACATAATATGGCCGAAAGAACAACATGTTCCTGTTAGATAATGTGTGCATGCATGAGCGATTGTAGGAGAGTGTGTGAGTGTGTCATTATTTTGCACATTTACTTTGCAACTGAGGATTGGAGAGTTTTATTTACCACGTGTGACACTGCACTGTATCAGCTGTAGTGTGACAAAATGACAGATTTATGGCCATGGGTAAAACAGCTGACACACAAGCTACCTGAAAACTGGATTAGTCGTGTATCTAATCATGAAAGGGAGACTTAAGCAACCTTTAATTATCAGCACAACAATCTTGTCTTGTACTGAGGCTCGAGGCAAAAACTGCTTCATGCATAGGGGAACAAACATGAGGGATAACATCAAGAACTTTGTCGCCCACTTTCCGTGTCTAAATTTGAATTAATTAATTAAAATGATACACCAGTGAAGTGTGGTTGCATCTCAGTAGCAACCCAAAGCCTCCCTGTACTAAACCCTAAAATCTAACAATAGTTGCTCAAGCCTATAAAGGCATATAACCAATGGTTTCTCGTGGATTGGATGATTGCGTCCTCAGGACCTTAACAGCATCCCTGAGTCAGCTTTGTGTTAGGAGACTGCAATTACACAAACACATGCACACACAGGAAGACACAATCGCAGAAAACAGCCGGCAGACTGATTAAGAAGGCCACCACAGCTATTAACTAGCGACAGAGAAAACGCTGCAGAAGTCACAGGGGTAATCAAATTCATCCAGTGTCTACAGAGTACAACCAGTCCTAAAATGAAACATGACATTACATTTGGTGTCCAGTGTGTCATAGAAATTCACAGAATCAGAGCAATGCGCTGTCAAGGCTATTCTTGTCCGAGCTATTAAATTTTGGAGCTGGATCGTCAGAAGGCTGACAGTGCCTGATTCAAATCTGAATAATGTACGATGATGAATATAATGCGCCATTGAATGGTGCATTGAAATAGGTACCCAAGGCAGGTGCATGTGGGTGAGCATGGGGGAGAGAAAGAGAGGGCGAGAGACATAATCAGTCATCACAACCTCAAGCCAACAGTGCACATGAACACACAATAACACCGACAAACACACAACAAAATTATCCGTTTAAGCTTTTGCCAAGTTTGATGTGCCCTTTTGACAACGAGGAAATTATGAAAGGAAAAGAACAAAGAAAGAAAAGCATGCAAAAGCTGATGAATGGCACGGCACCAACAGAGTAACTAGCTATTGTTCTTTCTCTTTCCATAGCTAGCTAATACTCTTCCCTTCTCCTTTAAATAATGCATGCTTGTGACGAAGAAGGAAGCACATAGGCCATTAACAACTGTGTAGTCAGAATAAAACATCCTGCACAAGAAAGAGAATTATAGTCACAGGGAGAAAAAAACGCAAGTGGGAGGAATTTCACTCTGGTGCAACACACTAGTGTAAGCTCTTTCCATATCCTTGCTCTATCCTCGGACTCCCCTTATTCTGCTCAAACAACTCCCACACAGAGGGAACACACACACAATGCAACAGGGCATGGGTTATTTTACAATATTTTTCACATATTTTTCTGGATTGCCTGGTGATGTTTTTATTCTCCAACATCTAGAGCAACATCCAAAGATGAAAAAGCAAACCTCATTGCCCCCTCTTTAGCAACGGCGACACCCTGCTGCAATTATATCTTATTAAGCATTCAAATATCCTCTTACATGGTACTGTAATGGTTCCCCCGCCGTCATTCCCTTACAGCTCCCACTGGTAACAGAAGGCTTTATGTGTGTGCTTTATGCCATTTGTTTCTTTTCTCTTTTTCAAGCTTGTAATTTAACTCTCTGTGTGCACATTCATCTTCGTGTGCAGCTCTTATGTTGCATCCCGTAAGACCTGGTGGGTTTCATGGGAATCTTCCAATGCACTGTTAGTCTGCACAAAAGCTGTAAGCCCGCCAGAAATCCAGCAGTGAACATGTTACAAAACCTTATGTAATACAGCTTCACACAGAGCAAGTGAGCCAATCACAAGAAGGTGATGTATTTCAGTCTGCTGTTTGTTCAAGGTGATAATTTGTTTGGAGCAGTTCAGTTAAACAGTTTGAAGCAGTTCATTTAGGAGGAAACCCATATTGGAGCTACTCATCCATCCATCATTTTCCTAGAGCAGAAACAGCGCATATGTCAAACACATACAGCCTCACACATTTCTTAGATGTGTGAATGCAGATATTTCACAGATAGTGGCTAGAAGTATGCGAAAACCATTAGCACAGGGAAGTCTGTTTGGTTCTGTATGAAAGGAGTTTGATAAAAAATATTTTTTTCAGAGTTTTGAATGGAGCAGGCAGACATATACACAGACACAGAGAGAGAAACATTTTCCTTTTCCCAGCCAGGAGACAGAGGTCTGCCCTTTGATGTGTCTGGACGATGGCAGCCTTTGATGAGGATTTCTATGGCCGCGGAGTGGCTGTGGCTTCAAATTAAGCTGGCTGAGCTTCTCCTGCTGAGATGCACAGGCAGGCAACACTGAGGGCACAAGAATATTGTCACAACGCCTGCCTATGTTTAGTCATTTTTGCAAATTTTTGCTCGTTTTCCTGTTTTTCCAGCCTGTCATTTTGACATACCTGCCATTCCCCACATGCCCCACAGCGTGTTCCCACCATTCCCAGCCACCTGATCGCCTCATTCACCAGAACACCTGTTCCCCATGCCCTCATTAGCTCCCCTGCATATATACCAGCTTTCTCTGCCCAGTCATTTGCCAGATACTCTAATGTACTAGTTCAGCTCATCCGCCTCTTGCCTGCTTTGTGTTTCCTTGCTGACTGATTACCCGTTGCCGAACTCTACCTTGATCTTCTTACCAAGTAAAAGACTGATTGCTTCCAACTTCCCTGCTTCTGAGTCCTGCTTTTCAGTCCACATCTCTGTGTGCAGAACCATTACAAATATTCAAGGATGTAAATTGTATAGTCAGTGCCCATGTTAAAACATTAGTTCAACATTTTGTGAAATCACTCATGTCTGTGCAGTAAATTTGAAGCTATCGCCATCAGCTAGCCTGGTTCTGTCCGACGGTAACAAAATCCACTGACCAGAAAGTCTTCTTAAAACCCGATATCATGCCAAAGCATGTAATAGACCCGCCTGTCCACCAAAGGATAGCGTGGCAGTGTCACGTTTTGCCTCACCGAGGCGTGAATATTATACACACGTGTATGAAGGTGCAGTACCAGCAGGGGGCAACATCCATCATCCAATCCACCTCCCCTCCCGACCGTCACAAACAGTCTTTCTCACTTTTTATTCAATGTCACTAGATCTGAGCGCAGCATATTTACACAGATGTGTTTAAATTGCAGTCAACACAAACTACATGGCGTACAAATGACACGCCAAAAGGAAGAACAGCGTTCTTATTGCACGCGTTTGCCTTGCGCATTATTGTGTCATTCATACTGCTTCTAAAGCTCACTAATTAACATGTTATATCTTGTTTGATTAATCCATATAAAAACAAGGTCTAAAAACTATAAGTTGCAGTTTTACGGAGGGTCAGGCTAGCTGTTTTCAGTGTTTATTCTAAGCTAACCCAGCCACCTGCTGCATGGCTGTAGCTTCATATTTAACATGAGACAAGAAAGCAAAGAAGTGAATTTCCCAAAATGTACAAGTATTGTTTTAAAAGTTTCCAAAATAAAAAACTATAAGGAAAAATAAATAATTTGCTTCCCTTCATGTCAGAAACTTCCGGGGCTTTAATTTTTTTTATGCTCTGTGAAACAATTCTGTCACCGCGGGTCTCGTTTAAAACTGTTCAAGCCAATAGAGCAAACAGGGTTGGATTAATTAACACTGACCTTTTAGCATCATAGTCAGCCATAACTTCTACATTAAAACTGCAGTGAAACATGAACTGAATTATAGCCGACTGTACTGTAGAGAAGTGAGGAGTTTGTAATCCACAGCTACTTTAGAAGCTTACTGACTCATCATCATGGCACAGCACAGAGCAATGCAGCAAACACTGGATTGGGATTTTGAAAAAACTGGGAGATGGCGAAGGTTTGTTTGCTCTGTAGTATTTTCTTTGGTTTTCATTTGGTTTCAAGACAAACAATGGAAGTCTGGAGGTTTCAAGGAGGAACAGGGGTAGTACTGTAAGTAGGAAACAAAACAACCAGACTTTTTCCCATTCTATAGCTTACCCAGAAGTGGTTAAACAAGTGACCCTTTGACATAAGATTTGCACCATCTTGAGACCATTTTTTTACTACTTCCACTTGCCAGTTATGACATGAAACACTTTCTTTGTCTCTTATCTAAATATTGCACTGGGGAGTGTAGTGGAAAATAGGCTGGAACTGAGGCGCGCTTTTGAACTCATGGTGGATTTAAGCCTTCTTGAGAACCTTTTGAATGTGTAGGAGAGAGCGAGTGAAGTCTGCGAGATGTGAGAGATCCCACATCAATGATAGTGATAAATCAATAGTCCCACACAATGGCTCCAAACGAAGGCATCGGTTAGCTTTGTCTGGGAGCCCTGTTACCAAGAAGCACTTTATTTTAACAGGATTTTTAAGCCTCCGCAAGACCTTCTTTGTGTGCTGGCAGTTGATGTTTATTGCAATATTTAAACTGTCTGCCATTCAGGAAAGGAGTGACCTTTTCTGTATGTTGAGTGCAAAGAAAGATCAGACAATAAGGATAGCCTTTAGACGCTTTAAGGGTTTATTGACTTAGTAACACCAGAAACTGAATCAATACCCAAGCCAATGAAGCAGCCCTCCTTTTTCTGTGAAAATCATTCAAATTAAATTATGTTTTCAGTACTCCCTGCAGGGAGGGTACAGTGTATAATGTTGAAGTTGCAGAAAAACAAACTGTGGGTTTATTGGCAGAAATCATCAAATCACATGAGATACAGTATAAGTGGTTTCATGTGCATTTAATACAGAAGATGTTGTATAAAGAGATGAAATGACTTATTTCACTGCCTACTGTGCAGTTTACCAGTTTGTCGGTAAAAAGCAACTGTGGGAAATCAAATTACCTCATGCAGAGATAAGATTGTCTCTCTATATTTATCCTTTCATCTCTCTCTTTCTCTTTTTCTATCCATCTCTCTCTCTCTCATTGAGTAGGTAACCCTCATGATTCCTCTCCCTCCTACGCACTAAAACAATACTAGAACAGGAAAGAGCGCTGTCCGGTCCTCACCTGCCTGTGGGTGATCACCACGGCACACACACAAGCACGGACGCAATTGCAAAACCAGCACACACATCGTTAAAATCAATAGGAAATTCAAAATGTATCATGAAGCTGCTTTTGAGAGAATTTTATCAAAGTATCACAAGAGTATTTGTCACTGCGGGGTCTGAAACAATGGATCAAAAGAAAGCAACCTATAATTCTATGCTTTGTCATACAGCTAAAATTGCTGTACAAGTACTCTCCTGTGTCTCTGATAATGGGGAAGATTGCAACAAAAAAATCTCATTTTCTCCACAAGCTCCAAAATATCACCTACTTGATGCTTTTTCTTACAGTCTGTGTTACAAAATGCAGCACTACCAGCTGACAAAGTGAGTCTACCGCCAGCTAAATCCTTGCCTCTTAAAAGACATGCTCAGCTATTACTCATACCGCCAAATCACATCGCTCGTACAGTACGAACGCTGCCTCACTTCAACTTCTGTGGGCTGTTTGGGTTTTGAGAGAAATATCAAATATTTATAGAAGTGACTAAAGTATGCTGTGTTGAATTGTATTGAATTGAAGCATTTTCAACAGGGGCTATTGTCTCCTTTGGGTCCTGCCATTTACATGCATCTGTGAGCGGCTTTGTGCTATAACTCTTCATGCATAAGGCAGCCATCCTTTATGAGTCATACCATAATCACATCAAGCATATACAGCACCACACATACATTCATACGCATTCACAGCAGGCCGCTCGGAGTGCGTCGCCGAGGGAAACGCTCCCTACATCTCGCTTCCTTTATGCAAACTAAGCCGATGAGTCTCAAAGACTCTTGAAGTCCCAGAAGCTTTAAGCATCTTCAACACGTGCTTCCTTGTCACTGCATGTCCTCCCTCCAGCCAAGCTAGTTGTTTTGCCTGTGACCTTTTAGCAGATTCCCCTGGCATCACTGCAGCCTGCAGTCATTTGCAGTGTGCTCCGTCACAAGCAGCATAGTAAGCGTTTCCAAAAGGGTCATAAACTGTATGTCAAGCATCAGAGGTGGCCCGTTTGATGATTTTCATACAGATTGTGCATGTTGTTGTCACGATGAAATAATTCAAGGGTGAAGAATCAGTACTATGCTTCCCACACACGCTGTGATTTGTTTGTTTGCCCTTCAGCATTGGATTAGGACTATATTTAGACGAATGAAGTATGCTAATGAGCACCTAGCTTCTGGAAAGCATATCTGACAGCCTCCACCACACGCTCTGCCAAGTCCATAATCTTTACCCCAAATCCCGCTTCTATTTTTTTCTCTTCACTCTATTGTGATCCCATTGTTAAAATGCTTATGGCGTTTCATAACATAAGGTTTGTTTGCATGGATATGGGTGAGAAGGGTGAGGGGAATTCTCACGTTTATTAGTTGCAGAAGTACATCTTAATTTGACACTCTACTGTAGCCCTCAGAGAAATTAAACTCTTGCATAACTGTGCTCTCTCAGATGGAGATAAGAAATTTGTCCCCTGTCAGAACTGTGCTTACTGTGAATCATACCCACTCGGCTCACGTACCTTTTTCATGCTGATTCCATGATCCAGATCAGACTGTCTATTTCATGTGTATGTCATGTAAACCTCTCGTGGCAGGAACTGTGGAATTTTCATCACAGCAGACGGGTTTTCTTGTTTCATCTAAAAATAATTAACCTTATTTTCAGAGCAGCTTTCCATCAGAGAGTTGCAACTTTCCTATCTAGGCTAAGCGATAAGTGCAAACAAGCAAAGACAGTCATCGAGCCTAAAAAATCACCAATAGCTTCAAAATCATCCATAAAAGCTTGAAATGATGAGGTGTTAGTTGGGGGAGAAAAGGAAAAGCTGTTCACTGTTTCTAATTAAGAGGAGCTTACACTATTCCTAAAATCAATGCAAGTTGTTTTCCAGTGGTAAGCTTTTAAAGCTCTGACATCAATACTCTGTAAGCATCTGGATTAGTCTGAAAAAAGGAAACTTGGGAAGAATCAAATTTTAAAATCAAGGATTAATTATTTTAGGTGACATCTTTCTGTTTTAAAAGACCACTTAACTGATTTAATGTTGTACTCTTATACCATGTCAGACAAGAAAAGGATCCGCACATTGTTCTATATTGGCTGATGAAGGTCTGAGGATTGTGTTAATAAAGTGATGGACAGTGTGCAGGATTCTTTGGCTTTTTTTCCTTTTATTTGTTGTGTAAAATTGGTGGAGTTCTCCTTTAACAAGTGGACAACATGCATTTATTTGAGAAAAAAAATAAATAATTGGATCTATCAATTTCAGATTTAAATGCAAATGTATAATGATGGGTCCATACATTCTATAGTAGCATTAGAGGCATGTTGTGTGTAATTCTTTAGCTGAAACCAGCAGCTTATACAGTATGTGTTACGTACCGGTTAATCCGTTTCTAAGTAAATCCAAAGAATGCTTATTGCGTGGATCCTGGTATCACATCCTGGTTTCCATCAGCACTTCTCTTCAAAAAGGTGGTAAAATGTGATAACGCCACACTTTGTTGTTGATCTTGCGTTAGTGAAAGGAATAGCCTTGAAGCTGAACTCAGAGGTGCCAAGCATTATGCAGCAAACCTCCCTTACCCAAAGGCTTTGTTAAAAAAAAAGCAATACTTGAGACGCCTGAGGCCATGTGAAACAAATGAGGGTCATGTAAAAGAAAAAAAAAGCCATTCTCACAATGACAGCTTTTCAAACATTTTGCATTAGTCCCCATGGTGCAGTTAACTGTTTCCTCACTGCATGTTAGTTTGTCCATGTGATGCCGAAAACAGAGCATGGAAGTGTGGTCTAAATGTATTTTGATGACAACTGCATAATGCCAAACAATTAAATCTCTGGTCATTCATTGGTCTCTATGTTTCTCAATTTCAGCACAGAAAAGGCAGTTTCCCTGCTACACATTATCCTATGCTTTAAGTTAATGGTGCTTTTTATTGCTGCACCAATGAGAGATCAGAATTGGGATTTTTGTGGTTTTAGAGATTGGTTTTTGCCTCAGGCAGTGATATCCCTGCTATTGATTTTTTCACATTCACAATTGATTCACAATTTGATTACTTTCCAATATTATCATATGGCAGTGCAATTTGTAATCTTGAACATCAAATGAGATGGATAAAAATGTATCTTAAAAAGTCCTCAGAAATCCTCAAGGGTCCCTTCCTGGTGGCTCGGCAGATTAGGCGGTATATGGGCCCATCAAGTCATGCAGGTCAAAGTTTTCAAATCTGTTGCATAATGAAACCTCATCCCTCATATCTCCCACACTCTACACCACCTAATCAGGCAAAAAACCCCATGATAGCAATCTCATGATGGCTCTCAGGAGACGATGAATAATGTTTAGTGAATCCTTCAGTCCACTGATGTGCCATTTATTAGCGTACTGCTACCGTTGTGATGGGCTGTAAAATCAGCTTTTGCTCTTTAGGATACCATAATATGCTGCCATCTTGATTGACACCTTTACAGCTGATGAGGCAAGGTGCAGTCTGAGTTAAAGAATGTTTTCAAATGAATAGCAAGTTTTCCTTTCATGCTCGACATTTTGGGGAATTGGCTTATTTGCTTTCTTACCAAGATGTACATGAGAAGATTGATACTACTTTTATTTGTGTGCGGTAAATATGAAGCTACAACCAGAAGCCGTTTAGCTTAGCTTAGCATAAAGACTGGAAACAGCTACAATGTATTGTTTTTACACTTTTTTATGGATTACACAAATGAGATATAACGTGTTAATTAGTGTCCTTCAGAGGCAACGTATCCCCATACAATGAACCATTGTATGATATCTTACAAAAAGTTATTCCTCATTTTTCGTTAGTTTTCCTACGAATGTCCAGCAACATGTGTCAATTTCCGCTTGTTACATGCATACAACAACTTGGTTAGGTTTAAGAAAAGATTGTGGTTTGGGTTAAAATAACTATACACTTGAAATATTTGGTTAGGTTTAGGCAACAAAACTAATTAGTTAGTTAGGTCTTAGTCCTAGTTTAGAAAAAGATCGTGGAAGTGGCGTTACTTAAATGCGGAAGTTATGTGACTCACACGGGGTACAAACGCCGGTCACCTGGTTGAAAGTCCTGTGTTTTTTGACCCTCCAACGCACAAATCGCATTGCATCGTCTTTTCGTAGAACAACCTGTCGGAGGAGCTGGTTGGCAGTTTTTGTTACCTTCAGACAGAGGACCATCCCTCCATTCTTTACTCTAAGCTATGCTAAGCTAACCAGCTGGGGTGTTAGTTTCATATTTACTGTACAGACATGACAGTGGTATCATTCTTCTCATCTAACTCTCGGCAAGAAAGCGAATAAGCGTATTACCCAAAACATCAAACTATTCTTTTAATTTAAGAAAACCCATTGAAAACAGGTAAAGACAATTGGTTTGGAGCGCAAAAGCTGTGATTAAATTGTGATGTTTTTAATGATACTGAAAGGTTTTTAGCATCACTGATCCTCATTTGGAACACGGCTCATTATATTCATAGCAGTGCTTAAAGAATATGTTAAATTTGAGACTTGAGAATTGTGGTTTTGGTGTTTTCACAGTCCCTGTAGATTTGTGCCACCATGGCAGTCAGCCCTGGCCTTGTCTGCGTCTGTGTTTGAGCCTGTCTTTGCATGGCTGCCTGTGTATGTGTGTCCCTGCATGCATTTATATGAGGACTCAGCTGTAAAAGGTCTTTAATTAGGATTGGATGGCTCCTAGTATTCTGGGTATTCTCAGCTATTACACAAGCAGACCTCCTGTGGGACAAGCGCTCCTAAATTAGAAACGGAGAACTGCTTTTCACTAAGATTTATTCAACCAATCCGTTTTTTCATCAAAGAGCAAAGGAGTCATATTTGCCTCTGTATGTCATGCATCTGGGACCATCTTGTGGCCACTCAACCAGAATTTATTTTAATTAATCTCCCTTAAAAGACAATGTCTTACAGTTAATTGCTTCAGCCTCTGTGCTGCATCAAGCTGGCATTCAGAATGATGATAAAGCAACAATGGTGTCACATGGTTTTGCAATTTGCAAAACACCATCGCTCCATCTGACAAATGCCCCTTGATGGCTCTTGTTAATGTCATTCTTAATCCGCACATATCCCCGCTGGGTAGATGTTATGGGTGAAGGGGCTGTCAGCCATCTGCAGTATGACAGCATCATCAGGAAAATGTCAAGTGACTTGATGAGCTCACGTGAGACCTTGGTGACAGTGTCTGACACCTTTTTTATGACACTGTACGACTGGATTTGAAAGGGTTCTTAAAGGGGGAAGGGAAATAAATAGATTTGATTTACTAACAGAAAAAAATGCAGCACCTATTGTACATATTGTCTGTTGGTGCAGCAAGATTATGGCATATTGTGGCAAGATTGTGGGAGGCATAATCCAAAATTGAGACTTTTAACTTGCAATCATCATAAAATCCATTCATAAACTACTGTTAGGTAAACATGTGATATTATGATATGAAGCTTGTTTCAAACTGTTTCATTTTGTCAGTGAGTAAATCAAGTTCTGAGCTGATCAGAGACCAGACCAGACACTTTCCTGCTGGCACAGACAGAATCATCACGTAACTGTCTCAGCTCCTTCCAGTTGAAAAGGTAATACTCTCCATCAGCGCGGTCTGCTTCGCTCTGTGTGCCAGCTCTAAATGGTTGAAATTCATGCCCACACATAGCAGTGGTGTGATCTGCGTTGTGAAGGCTTCATGGCCCAAGAAATACAGTTTCTCAACCAATTTATTCAGACGCTGGTTGCGTTGAATACATAAATGGTACTATATTTCAAAAATGTGACAGCTCCTCTGACAAAAAGATTTATATCTCGGGGTAACACCAGTTTATATTATTAAAGCTGCAATTTTTCTTAAAAGTGAAATTTGTAAATGCTCATATTAACATAACAGTAAATAGACATGATAAATTATGAATTAATGTTATCATCCTGACACTGTGTGTGCTTAAATATGCACCTTTGGCTGCAAATTGGCTTAAACTGCTTTTTAGATGGGCTGTGGATATCAAGCGGTAGTAAATCTGATTTAATAGCCCATCCAAAAATGATATAAAACAGTACGAAACAGCAATGCAGCAAACATAAATGTGCCAGGCAAGACTCGATTAAAACCCCAGAAAACATCTGCATTGTCTGATCCTTTTTGCTGCAGCTTGTCTGCATCTGGCATCTGTTCCTTCACCCTCTAGTACATACAGTACAGTACAGTTAGCTGCTTCAGCCTCAACCTAGATACCAACTCAAGATGGGTAGCACATCAAGCACGACAGGCACTCTGCTGCCCCTGGGTTAAAATTCTCAACTCTTTCCAACAACCCTTTAATGTTTAGGGATGAGGATGCATTTGTTTTTTATATCACTTTGCTTCTTACTCTCAAATGGATATACAGTGCAGAAATAAATCATGAAATGAACCTAATGAACCTAAATACAACTTTTCCGTAAACGAGGGAGCTTTATACCCATTTCTTCTCTGTCCAGAAAATGATGGGGCGAAAGGGACGGGGAGAGACATTTCATAAGGGACTGCTGTATAAAGTGTCTACTGACTGTCACAGTCAGTCTTGTGTAGTTCACTATGCACAGCGTGACACTGACACTTCAAAACTCTCTCTTTAGTTCAGAGTAACTGTCTGTCTCCTCTGCTCGGCCTGACAGCTGTGTTTAAGCAGAAGTGTCAAAATGGTTTAATAATGGTAAATAATTGCTTTCTACGGTAAAAAACAAATGAACACTATTTGGTAAATCCCCATTAAGAAGCTGCTGTCTTTTTTAAAATATATAATTGACTGCGCGGTTCCCATCCGACCAGCCTACTGCTGTACTGTAAGTGCTTGCTGAGTTGAACTGGCTAACCCCCCCCCCCCATGACACTCTCATTAAATGGGCCACAGCCCGAGAGCTCCAACTCATTCACATTTTCAATTCAGCGATTCTTTTGACACCGGCATTCCTCTAACAAAGTCAATTGGCTAAAGAAAATGACAGCCTATCTCTATTTTTTTCAACAGTGGCTCTACCATTCTAACTCTAATTAATGGATAAAGCAGCTACAGCTGACAGCGGCCCTTTGATGTAGGGCTATCAGAATGTAATATGCCCCCGCGGCTGAGCTTTTATTAGCCAGTGTTTTGATATAGTGAGCTGAGCTGAGGTTAAGGGGCTACTTTGGCCTCCCAACGCTGCAGGGAGCCTGTCTAACGACCCTGATTTCACCCTCCACTCCATCTTAATCTCACACACCTCATATGTTGATGATCAACATACACAGTATTTCTCAAACATTTGCCTCTAAATTTGAGTCTTTTCTAACATACAAAGTCACTACTCTCTCTGTGTAGTTCTGTCTCTCTGTGACAGCTGTCAATCACTTGCATGGTAGCTCAAATAGAAATATGGGACGTCTGAAATTCTGCACCAGATGCCAATTTTTCCCACCGTTACAGTTGGCTACCTCTGAACATATACTTTATAAAACTGAGAAGTAATTGCAGGTTCCGAAGAGGAAAAAAATGAAGGATCTACATTTTGAAATGTTTTGACTGTCTAACATAATTGCAAATGTATTCAATATCAATGATTTAGTCAGAATATTATGCACCGGACTAAATTAATAATATCCTCTACAGTCATTTACTGCAAAATCATAAGATGTTCAGACATGCTGTCTTAAGATAATGGATTTTAAAAACACTTCTCATCCTAAAACTTCAAATGAACTTGTTTAGCTCCTCATCTGCGATATTTAGTTGTACCGAAGTGTAAAATTGAAATTCATGTTTGCCTTCTGCAGTTACAGTACCATTTCTCTCTCTGCCAAGTAAAGCTTGGTCAGGTCTACCTGCCGGAGAGCTGTCTAAGAAAATACCTCATTGATCCTCGTTGCTCTATATATCTATTTTTTACAGCACTGAGCCTGGCAAGGCTGCCGTGACAAACTAAACTAAGGACAGTGCTATAACACAGGCTGTCAGACTCCTGAGGCAGCTGCCAGGAGAAAAAGCAAAAGGATATGGGACCAAATCAACGGCAGAGAAAAAGGAAAGTATGCGTATTTGATGCAGATAGCGCGTGCCAACATGGTCATTACTTCAGGCAATGCTCCTTTAATGAGCCAGGCTCTGGAACTGGTACTGGGTTAGTACTAATGACTACCCATGTTCCTTCACGGAAAGATGCAGAGTTGGTGTGGACTGTGGAGAAGGCTTTTCATTATTTTTCAAATGAGAATCTGTGTAATGCAGCCACACTACAGCATTGTTATTTTGGAGTTTACAGGCTTGCTTGAAAAAGTCTGCAAGCAATTTTCACATTCACTCTAATGTTGGGTACAGTGACAATTTTCTCATTGTAAAACGTTGAGATTTATGCATCACCAACATGTGGTTGCACAAATTAGGTCTTGCACAGAGCTTTGTTGTTACTTACGTGCAATGGCTGCAGAGGGGCCAATTTTTACAAAAACATCTTTTTCCAACTTACCCTTTGGGGTTAAACTTGGTATCTGCTGCTGTGTAGGGCTGGCAAGAAAATGAAACAAATCTTTTGTGTCTGTTTATAAGGTGGGTATCTACCGGAACTGCACTGGTAGACCAACATACTACTTGAGGAATAGCCCACTGAAGAGTAAGTAGGGCTGTCACTTAAGTTAGAACAGATATGAAATAGAGTGCAATATCTTGGAATCAAATTTGTAAAAATCAAATAGTACCCCAAATACCATGGTGAGCTCATATCACCATCACCACAGGAAAACGGGAGCTCCATTAGGCTACAATTATATTCAGTTGGTTATCTTGGCTGGCAAAAAGCCCCAAAGTCAAAGTGTCATTGATCACTGCAGTGACAGTCCAGTGCAGTTTTGTATTCAGTACCAAGCTCCCATAGTAGTATCCTGGGGGCTGTTTTCTCAATAAGATTCTGACAGCAAGTTCTGTGGTCTATGTGGAGTTGCAAATGTCACTTTTCACTCCCATTTTTCCTCTTCTAAACTCTATCAGTCTTAACCTCTTGTTCCCTTTCCCTCCCACTGGCACCCCCTTTCTCTTTATTTTTCACATTTTCTTATGCGTCTCTCTGTGTGTGTATGTGCGCGTGGGTGTGAATGTGTGTGTGCATGTGCATGTGCATGCATGTGTATTGGTCTCAGAGGAGTGAGTTAACCCAGGGGTACAGAGGCGGGGAAGAGCAGCTGGAGATCCACTCTCCCTTGGTTCCTGTCCCAATTAATTAGCATGGACTAGGACGTATGCGCGCACACACACACACACACACACACACACACACACATTATATATAGACTCTACAGTATATACTGTGACTCCTGGGAATCTAAAGTCCCAAACCTCTTGCAACATAAGGACTGAAAAAAAGCTTAGCAGCTGTACAGTATAGTACTTAGTAGTAGTATTTAGACAACAGACAGAGTTAATTTTGTCCTTCTTTAACACCAGATAAGTGAGGTTTAATGCATTAGGACAATTCATAATTCCTGTTGTTTGAGTGTCAGCTCTAAATAATATTTGATACAGACCTTTGTTTTGCTACAGCCTTGCTTTCTTAATCAAGAAATAGCTCAGAAATAAAACCTTTTTTATGCTCTGCTGGCCGTAAAGAAAGTTATCCGTGCTTTTATCTCATTCCTGCCTATAAGCCAGCGTTGTCTCAACCGGTCCAAAATGCAGCCTCAAGGCTTCACCATTTCAAGGAAACATTACATTTATCACTCATATCTTGGCCTCCTTTCACTGGCAACTGATTCATTTTAGAATCACTTTTAAAAAATTGATTATCCTCAAGGCAAAACTAGGCCTGGCCACGAGCTATATAACCCAGGCGTGTAATTCCTGTGGGGGGGTGGTGGGACAGAATACACCCTAAAGCTATAAGAAAGCACATTTGTCCCACATTATGAGGATCTAAAGATTAAATCGGAAAACTGAGACACAGAGAAAGTCAGAGATATGGCTTCATCAATACACACCGAACAGATCGGAATAGAATGATGAAATTAATCAAAACTGGTACGGCTATCAAATGTGAAAATCTGATCTTTTCCACTCTGTATGTGTGTCAGTGTGTACAACCCACCCCTCTCTGGTTACCTAGTTTCCTAATCAAACTCTACTGTGAGCCATCCGCTCTCTTGATTCTCCTGGTGTTTTATTTTTCCTCTTAATGAACAGAAATCCAAACACAGTTGTGCATGTTGGGTTAAAAGAGTAGCTCAAATAAGAGATGCATTTCCATTAAAATGCCATTGATAGCTATAATCGTTATATCTATAATAACTATGCATCAACTGAAAGGGGTCGCTCATAATGATGAACCTAACCAACTTTGAATGTTGTGTTCACAAACTTCGACCGACAAATCCTACTCATTCTGCCTTTCACAAAAAGCATGCAATAAGTCGTCCACAACCAACTAAACTGTAACAGTCAGCCTCAATGTGAATGAACAAAATCACACCAATTTTACAAAGTAGTATAGGATCAGACTATGTGGGTTGTGTTTGAATTAAGATAGATATTAGGTTTATTGATTGATTATTTCAGTTGAGATAAATGGTCATGGAAATGGACCCAATTTTGCATTTCATTTTTGCTCGTCTTGAAAAAGGGTCGGTTGTGTCTGGTCCGTGCGTCTTTCAGTCATGCTTTGGGAAACATGGATCGAACACAGGTCCTTGGTGTAAAAGAGTTCTAAATCTGTCAACTCCAGCATACTGTAGGTGACGACTTGGACACTGACAAGTCAGACACACCAGTGAGGAGGGTTTTAAGCTAAAAGAGACTGAGACTAGTGACAACTGAACAGTAAAACTGACAGCTCTCACACAGACGCCAGCTCGAACAACTAACAGACAGCTGGTACTTCGTTGGTATGGTTTATAATCCAGGTAAAAATTTAGAACCATCATTATGAAACTGTATTACACGATAATAACAGAGCCATCATTATGTATTCTGGATGAGATTTAGAGATATTTTCTGGCAAATTGATTAAAAAATGTATCCCATGTCTGTGTGGTGTCATTAAATAATCTACCTTTGTCTGTCTGCAATACATTCAGGCTTTTCCTTCTCTCTTTTCAAACTTACTTTCCTCTTCCACCGTGGGAAGGTGTAATCTGGATTCTGCGTATATTAATAAGTGTTGTTTTAAACTCGTAAATATTCACATTTAAGGGATTAAAAATATATACATACTTTTTGCCACTCTCTGAAGTTCACAGTAGCCCACTTCCTGCACAGAACCTTGGAAGGAATTGTGGAGAAAAGTGTTAAAAAAAAGATTAATTTAGCTTCTATTGCCATGATAATGGATAACTATTATTATTTTACTGTACATGATAACTAGGCATTGGTGATATGATTAGTTGACATCTTCATTTCTGGGGACATTCTGTCTTGGCTTTAATCAAATGTTGTTTGGGTGAGTGACCATTAAAGGGTTTGGGTGTCTCTATACGTTTACATCTCACCTGACGGGTCACAAGGTCACTTGGTGTTGTCACACACTCTCTTGGCTTACCCTACCACTGCTATGCTGATGATACCCAACTATTCTCCCACCATACGACACGCATCACTGTTTGCGTGACCCATATCTCGGAGTGGATGTTAAGGCACCACCCAAACCATTAACAACACTGAGGTGATGCCAACTGGGGAAGCAAAGAACCTGAGTGTGACCCAAGATGACAAACTGTCATTCTCAGCAAACATCGAATCAGTAGAGTAGAAGGATGTGGCCCAGATACTCATCCAGGCATGTCGACACTCAACTGCAGATAATGTAATAAGTGTGCATGTTGTAATAAAGAAATTTAATACAAATGATATTGTAATAATCTAATAATAATAATAAGTAATAATATAAGAAAATGGTGAGCAAATTATGTAATAACTTTTAGTGCATAATGTAACAAGTTATTAGATTTTATGCAAGAAGGACAGATGGACTTACTTGACTTGCCACCAACACTAACTTGAAACTATTCTGTTCAAAATGTTTGTAGGTTTGCAATATTCACTTACAGGAATCAGTATCCATCAGCAGAGTTGTAGCAAACAAGAAAAAAAGGGGGGACATCAAGAAAAGTGTTTTTTATCTGCAGACTAGTAGAGCACTTAGTAGTATTTTATTAATTCCTTGAATTGAAAAATATAATATTTCTCAACAAGAAACAAATTACAAGACTAGTCCCATAAATTTACATTAAAATGCAAACACAGGTCCTCAGGATTCATTGGCACCTGACCTGACAAGGGAAAGTCACCCTTGCATCATGACCTAGAATCACACCGTAAGCTGTTTTGTAGACACCCAAAACACGATTTATTGTTGCCTTGCTTCTGATCACCGGGCACAACACATACGCATTACATTACAGAACTTTTAGATCTTATTAAGTTATTGACACCCACATTTTTTTGTTTGTTTTCTAAGTCACCGAGATATAAAGCAATGCTGGCTTAAGGTTTTATTCAATTTGGTGCCTTATGATAAGAAGGTATATACACTCACCGGCCACTTTATTAGGCACACCTGTCCAATTGCTTGTTAACACAAATAGCTAAACAGCCAATCACATGGCAGCAACTCAATGCATTTAGGCATCTAGAGGTGGTGAAGACGACTTGCTGAAGTTCAAACCGAGCATCAGAATGGGGAAAAAAGGGGATTTAAGTGACTTTGAACGTGGCATGGTTGTTGGTGCCAGACGGGCTGGTCTGAGTATTTAAAAAAGTGCTGATCTACTGGGATTTTCACGCACAACCATCTCTAGGGTTTACAGAGAATGGTCCGAAAAAGAGACAATATCCAGTGAGCGGCAGTTGTGTGGACGGAAATGCCTTGTTGATGTCAGAGGTCAGAGGAGAATGGGCAGAGAGGTTGGAGATGATAGAAAGGCAACACTAACTCAAATAACCACTCGTTACAACCAAGGTATGCAGAATACCATCTATGAACGCACAACACGTCCAACCTTGAAGCAGATGGGCTACAGCAGCAGAAGACCACCCGGTACTAGCACTGGCCACTTTATTGGGTACACCTCGTACCCAATAAAGTGGCCGGTGAGTGTAGATTTCCCGGCTTGCTGCTCTTTCTCTCTCACACACATAAAAACATGCAGCAGACAATCTCTTACCGAGGTCTTTTTCATTGCCACAAGCCAGCGTTAGCATAGGGCCAGCTAATCACGGTCCTGTTCCTCAACTGCTTACAGTAGCACATTTTCTCCCTCTTGAACAGGATGGAATAAATTCAGATGATATGGTCTCTTTTTAAATAATCTGTAGGGAGGTGAAATAAAGCAGGAGAGTGGATTACTATATATGTGTAGCCCTCACTCTACTGAGCATATTGATGTTACCCGCTGAACCCTGACTCTTATTTAATCATGTTTGGCTCAGACTAGTTTCTGTGCCTTTCCTCTGGTTCCAGCCTAACATATAGGGAGAATATATGATCTTAAGCTCAGCTTGTGGCCGTTGGTATAAAGCAAAAGACTACAGAGCTGCACTGACTTGGAGGGAGTACAACCATTTCTTTCCAACTGCATGTGCCTTTTATGGAGCAGGCTAAAAAAAGGGGGTTAAGTTCACAGAAATCATCAAATAGGGCCAGTAGATGAGCTCCACTGCTTCTAATGACAGCATCATCTATCACTGTCATTTAAGGGCTCAGGGAGAAGAAGGCTTGAATCACTCTCAAGTTATCCCCAGATGGCAATAACTGAGCTTACAGTACAGTGAGAGTCTTGTTCTCCATGTGGCAAAACTGAGACAGGAACATGGGAAATAAATACATAGAGACAGCTATGACAGCAATAAAAAAGCAAATATTCTACAGAAATCTTGGTTGCTCAGCAGTGGAGGGCACACAGCATTTTTTATGTCGCCCAGTGTGTCATCTGAAAGAGCAAAAGTTCATTTAGAATAAGAAAAAGAACTTCAACGCCAGTCACAGAAACAGCGTAAAAGCTGTATACACAATAGACACTCCCAGTACCGTGACAGTGCTGACGAGTGGATTTTGGAGAGGAGCTCTTTTGCCCCACACAGAGGATTCGCTTATGAATATCGTTTAGACAGGAAAAAAATCATTTCGAGGCATTATGAAACCATCCACTTCTGGCGGTATTTTTACATTGTTTTGTATGGTCATTATAGAAGCCTCTGTATTACAGGCAGACAGGGAGAGGGAGAACGAGAGAATTGACCTCTTGGTAACGTGGGTGGGCATTACCACATCGAGAGGTTGACAGGCACAAAAGGCTTCAGCTTACTCCAAAAAAGTCGATTGGATATTGAAAAAGCGACGACACATTATTATGTAAGTGCACATTACAAGCAAAAAAGCATTTTCCCATAAGAGTGTGATGTGCCGCTCAATTATACAAAGCAGCTCTATTTCGGAGAGAAAGATAGAGGCAGAGGCAGAGAAAGATGTTCGCCACGAGCTTACATTATCAGCATGCATGCAGTCTTTTATTTATCTGTGTATAACAATAACAGTAAGATCCCGCGCAGCACGGCAGACCCATCATCGCTCTTCTCCAACCATTCGTTTGGATTTACAGTCAACACGACCTGATGAGTGAAGTGCTCCCATGTGTCAGCAAACAATTTTATTGAAGAACAAATGCTCTCAGACTGCCATAAAGGAACAAAAAACATAAGGGACTGTCTCTGTCGTGCCCTGCTGGTGTCAGCACATCAGTCACATGTAAATGTCGTATACATTTATAATACAAAACTATTCGGTAGTAAAAGAGCACATTAAGGAATGAGGTGAATAAGGTACAACTTCTTTGCTTCTGGTGAGATCTTTTATGACAACTATTCTGCTGTAATGAGCAGCGGTTTTGCATAAAACTGGAGGATAGATAAAGATTAATAATGAGTACAGATCAAACATTATATCCAGCTCTCTTTCGCCGTCTCTTCTTTCCCAGAGTGAGGAGGAGGCAGCGTCTGTCCTTCAATAAATCAACTCATTCCAATGTTAAAATTTTATCGACTACTGTGGAGGTGGAAGGTCTGAACATTGGATGGACTGGGAGCCCACACTATTATAGCTGATGATGTGGATACTCTACTTTTATGTCTGGTTTTATTGGGGATTAAAAAAAAAAGGCTGTCTTTATAAATTAATTTTCAATTTTGCTTTGATCTGCATGGTTGACCGTGCTACCCACTCACAATCAGTCATCCAATTCACTCTTTGTCATTTAGTATGCCAAAGTTTGAACAGTTTTGGTTATTTCAGATGAAGGTTATTTAAACGTATTAAATATATATGTGTGCTCCCGCGTTTTTTTCATTTGTGCACACTCTGTTGCTGCCAGAACGTCTGCCTCGCACAGTCTGAAGAGTTGCAGTGCATTTTGGGGCAGTTGAGTAAGTCCAATAAGATCATACTTGCTAATTTAGTATTCATCCAGGCATTTCTCGCATACACAAAATCCAAATACTCTGCCCACACCATCCTGATGAAACAGATTAGCTGAGTTTTTGAGTATTAAACTCATTAAATGATATCTGAATTGTTAATTATTTTGTCATGAATATGTACGATTATAGAAAGATTACTCAAGAGTTGAAACTTTTTTAGGGACTTTAACAATAAAGGACTTATTCTGCTTTGGAGTCTTTTGATGACATTGAGTTAGACTTTTATTTCTTTGTCTGTCGTGCTTTTTAGAATTAGAGAGAACATGAACCCTACGCCCCCACCCCACATCACAGACAAACACATACACTGCCTGTACATCCGCACCATTCTGCCTGCTGCAGCATGTGCGAAGTCCAGCTCCAGCATCACAAAATAAAATAAAATACTGGGTCGTGTATTATGGAGGAACAGTACACACTGCCGCCTCCAGACATCCAGTCCTCGAGGACAAGCAGACAGATGTACCAACAGACTGACAGACAGAGTGGTGCCAGGATAAGAACTCCACCCTCTTTGGCACAACAGAAGGAGGACAGGATTGTCTAGTCACACTCCATGTGTAGAGCGGGATAACCGCCTTATGTGGCTCAGCGATACAAACCTGGAGATCTGCACATGGAGCCAGAACAAATCAGTACATCCAAACACACACTTCACATAAACGGTATTTGTATATGTATATATTTATTTGTATTCTGTATCTGGAGGTCATTCAGAAAGGGTTAGAAAATCAGCTCCCGGTTTATTCTCTGACCTCCAACTCCTATTATGCCTGGCTGGGTCTCCGAATATGTCATCTGTCTGTGTCATTACCAATCAGACAGATTGCTGCATATAATTTATATGGTATTTGTTTCTTAAATCATTGTTTCTTTGGAAGATTATAAATGTGGCTTGACTTTTATGGCTCAACTTGCACTCAAAACAGGTTCTGTTTCCTCCAGGGTTTACTCCACAATGACTTTATATGACTTTATAAAACCGGCATTCATACCCAAATTTACATCTCAGCAGCCCATTTCAACTGATATCAGTTCACAGCAAAAACAAATACTGCGCTATCAGAAAATGCTCCTTTGGCTGCCTGTGAGGAAACGATGATGCCGTGTTAGCCTTTAAATCAGCTGAGTTGGCTGACCTTTTAGGCTGTGCAACAGATACATGGAACTACTTAGCATAAAGTGTTGCGAATTAGTCTGTTTCTATTTTTTTACTCCGTTTTTTTTCAGTCTGTTGCTATTTCCGACAGTTGTTCTTTTCAGTTACGGAAGAACACGGTTACGTGCATCACACACTGTTTTTGTTTTTTTTAGCCCAAAGCCTCTCTGTAGGGAGGAATGGATGGAAATCATACTGAACGTCACATGGATGCAGTGCCCACATGAGAGTCAGGAAAAGGGGCTTTATGAAGGAAAAAGCAGAACTAGCAAAACTCACACTAGAGAAAAGCAGCTTATCTTTTTTTTTTTCTCCCTCACTCTTCTTATTTCCTACTCATTCTCCCGGTTCCCATGGTAGTGTTGTGTTTTCATGAGCACCTGACTCACGGCAGCTCTCTGGGCTGTGGGGGAGTTATCAGTGAGCCAAGCCAGATGCCCTCTCTCTAGGTAGCTGGCTGCATCCAGTACTGTACCTCTTCTGCCTCTTCTGCCCACACAAACTGTCCTCTGGGCTCCTTACACAGACACATCGTAGAGCCACATTGTGCGTCTTCATTTTTTTTTAACAATGATGAGAAAAAAGGAGGCCTCGGGTGTCCTCACTAGGTTGCTGTGTTCCAGATATCATAAAGTCAATGACTCAAGGTAGAAAGAAATGTCTCTCCGGCTTCTTTGGCTTGTGGCACCTTAAATAAAATGTTCCAGCTCCTGATCCCCTTTGTGCAACAATCACCTGCATAAAAGATGGGTTTTTTTCAACCTGTTATGAAATGAAATAGATGTGTTTATGTGTATTAGATATCCTATTGCAGAGTGTGAAACATCGTCATGTGATCTGTGTGAGGATGATGACTAGAAAACAACTGCTTTAAATTAGGATGTTGCATGCACCGGCAGGCTGAGAGCAGAGAGCATATGGTGTAATGAGATATACTGTAATAACACTGTCAGAGCTTCTGCCTGCATGAAACTGCACTTACACAGTGGAGCAGCAATCATCACGGGCCATGTGTTTTTCTATGAAATCGCTGCTTTGTAAAATTACAACCACTGCATTCAGCGTCCTTAGTGTACTGGGGTTCTGCCTGAAAGTTCAAAGCAATGCATTTCAAATGAATCTTATTGTTCGGTGAAGCCACGGGCTCATTTGGTCACGATAACATGCATAAATGGGCTTGTAGGGCTCAGTTGGTACATCACAGTGTGATCAGTGCAAGGGTTAGGAGTTGAATTCACAAAGGATCTACCTACACTCACTGTACCGTAAGATGCTTTGGTTGACAGCACTGTACATAACATGTTCCTTCTGTAGCATACTGGAGCACACATGTGGACTTGGGGGTTCAAAGGTGTGCTTGCAGTACAATAGATTCTCCTGAAAAGTCTGACCTGATTTTCAGTTGTCATATAAACAGCCCGCAGATTCACACAAATCCTATTCAATTATGTAACTCCCTGTTGTGTAAGTGAACACAGCCCATCGAGCGTGACGTGACTGGGGTCTTTCTTCGACACAAGTAGCCTACAACTAATTTACATATAATGACTACTTAAATATTATGAAGGGAAAGTACAGGTAAGGTGTTTTAGGTGTTTGTACAACTGAGTAGAAACGTGGAGCTTAAGCTTTTGTGTGCTCTTTTAAACATGTCTGAATGCATGAGGAGGGGGTGAAAAAGGGTGGTTTTACAGTATGAAACAATACCCCCTCCACACATAATGGATACCTTTCAGAACTGAAAATGATGAGCTGTAAACGGGCTGAAAGGGATGTTTTGTTTGTCAGATTGGTTTGGTGGCAAGACAATCAGTTAGCACCAATAACTGACAATTCTAGTGAACTGAATACGGAGGGTAGGCGTATGATTGTGGTCGCTACCCTGCTGCAAACAGGATTGCCCTCCGTATCAGCAACATGCAGGCAAAACACACAGATTTAGGCAGAAGAGAACACACAGCTGAGCCAATGTACAATAGCAGAATTAGCATACGGTAGTAAAATCACACCTTCACCGCAATGAGTTCAGCTAGTATCAGACAGCTGCACAGTTCTTCTTTCATCTTTCTCACTGTCTGACCTTGAGGACGAGGTCTACATCACTATTCAAAAGATACAACACTGCATTCACACCAGAATATCAGGACTGTGGAGAAATAAGTAAGCTGTTACTACTATTATTATTAGTAGTAGTAGTAGTAGCAGTAGTAGTAGTAGTGTTACAGCATTTACTGTACATCCCTATGATTGAAAGCACAACAAATGTCTACTGTCATTCTGATTTCAGCTGATAAACTGGACCCACAGCTGACACTGTACCAGCATACGAGTGAGCCTAGTTTATAAATGCCAAGGGCAGAACTCCATTCATGTCACTGCTAATAGAAAGCCGTGCGTACAGAGTAGAAACCATCATTAACATCTGTCGCTAGCGGCAAATGTATGTTAGTCATTTTCAATTATTAGCATTGTGCAAGTTTCTGGTGTTCCAGATGTTCATACTGTACGTGTTCCCTAACACATGTGCTAGATTTGCTGTTACTACTACCCAAGGCACTTTAAGATGGACTGCTGCATGACTGCACCATGTGCAGTGCAGTAGATTACCTACTGTATAATATGCATGCAATAGAGGCTCTCTGCCATCTAGTGGTGTATAGTGAAAGTTAATGATTTCCATACAGTGGCTATATGAGCCTGTTCAATAATCCATGTGAACATAAATATATGAATTGTGTTAAATGAGAATCAAATGACATTCATTTTGATTTCCTTTTAATTAAAAATGTATTTCATTCTGTACATTAAAAATATCCAGTGGTACCATTTACTGGCATTGTTTTTGAAAAAAAAAGCAAAAAAAAATAAAGATTAAATAAATTAAAAAACCCCAAGACACCTGTAATTAAAACTCTGACAAACAGGAAAAATACAAGTCGTATTTCCAGTCCGAGACATCTAAAAGTAAAGTGAATTTAACCTTGTGTAAATCAGGTTTGTGATCAATTTTCCTTTCATTTAAACTAAAATGTACATTGAAAGTTCACAAAATATCCCCATACATTCTAACACACCTCTTTACCGTAAAACAGTCTGACTTGATAAAAATGAAAATTAATCTCAAACCATGGTGAGTGTATACATTGAGAAATAATCAGGTCTGATTAGTTTTGCAGCTCAATGATATGCATGAAATGCACAAAAACATGTGAGTTATAGATCTGAAATGCTTGACTCCTATGATGTGGCAGTCATAAGCCCACACTATCACATGGCCCTAAAAACATCAAAGCACTGGAATTATCCAAAATCTGACATAATTTTGCTTATCACAAACAAGACAACTTGGTCGCCACATGAATAGCTAGTGTCCTGCGAACTCACTTTGAAAGTATTGATTCAAAACCTTTAAATGCTATGCAAGAAGCTGAGCCACATTACCAAAGGTTGTTGTACATGACAAATTGAAGGAAAGCTGTTTAAAAAGCAGTTAAATCTCTCTTCATGTCTTTCAATTTGACAGAATATAAGGCGCCGGTGAGATGAACATTCTTCAGAGTTAGACCTGATGACTTGATGTACCAGACTTGTATCCCATTGCAGAAGGCACATTAAGATCTGATTTGGATGAGATGACCCAAACCAAATTCAAATACAATTTGGTGTTCAATCATTTCTTGAGATTACTGTAAATCAAACAGGAAAAGTGTGTGTATCATAGATGTGGGTGCAGGTACAAGATGGCTCCCGAATCCTCCAGTCTTTTTAAGGCTTCAGCTTCATGATTGAGGTCATGGTAAGAATTCTGCAACAGAGAGAAAGAGGAGGATCGGTATGTTATAACACAACATGTTAAAACAGAGACTACATTGAAGTACTGTGGATGACCGTTACCCACCTTCATAGACTTCATTGTGTCATATCCGTAGTAATGGATAGGGTGCCTTTGGCTCTTTGTGTTGGGGTATCCAAAACCAGCAATGTGGACTACATCACAGTAGTTGAGAGCAACAAACACAGCGAGGATACCCGTGGTAGGATGCACTGGCTGCTGAAACAAACAAAACAATGATAAACAGGAGCACACTTTAATAATTCTGTCTCCTGACAAACTTTTTTAAAGCCCCTATGTGTAGGATTTGAACATTCCTGACAGACAATACCCCAAAAAGAAACACAAAAATTACACCAAATTACACTGGGATTTTTATATTGCGATTGCCATCAGGAGTGGGGCTGCACAATTAATCTAAATTTGATCAAAATCGCAATATGGCCTACTGCAATTTTCAAATCGCAGGAGGCACAATATTTGTTAAAGTTGAAACATGTCAAAATACCATTTTAAATTAAATGTTGTCATGCTGCAGAGATGTCCTGGCCTACACAATATATTCTACACACTAAAGAAAACATATTTTTTTGGTACAGATCCCTTCAAAAAATCACACCATAATCATTTTAATGTTTTTAAATGAAAATGCAAATAATGATATAAAAATGATCAATCCCTCTAATATCGCAAATCATATCGCAATTGCAATATCAGTCAAAATAATCGCAATTATATATTTTTTCAAAATCGTTCAGCTTTAATCAGAAGCATGTCAAAATGATCATCATACAGTACACACATAACATTTTGAACCACAGATAGATTAAGGGGTTAAGGGGTGCTAAAATCTACATGACCTTTGCTAGACAAATAAAAGAGGTTATGAAAAGGGCATTTATGTAAAAAAGCAAAATGCAAATTGCGCATCTGTTGTGTAGTGAAAGCTAGAGTGCAGTGTTTCACACAGGCAGGAATACTACGACTCAACTGCAGCCTCTCATTCCGCCACTAGATGGAGATAAAGGGCAACAGAATCTGCTGCTCCTGACCTTCACTTGCAGTTCATCAAAACAAGCCTTTCCTGTATGCAGAACACAATCAGATGACCTCAGTATTAATCACTGCGAACATCATGTAAAACTTACAACACACTGGTTTTTGATGACATCTAGCTCTTGTTCCTACAGAGGTTCAATGCACTTATTGTGAGTCACTTTGATATAAAGCATCCGCCAAATGACTGTTATGTAATGTCAAACATCATGTGAGCTTCTAGCAAAACAAAACAACCTCAACACTTTAAAGGAACATTCAGAAATTTGCAAAATGGGATCAAGCTTTCACTGCTGATTTGTTCAACACAATGAAGTCTTCTTTGACTCAACTCCACCTGTACCCTTGACCCCCACTTCATTGCATGACAGAGGAATTACTGCACATTAACAAGTCTCACTTTGCAAACTGGGTTTTTCCAACAGCTTACTCACTCACTACCTCAGTACGGCCTCTTCTGAAGAAAAGCACTCTTGATGCCAGTAACAAGTAAAAACTCATGCTCATTTCCCACTAAATGTTTTTGAGCAAAATGTACTCAAATTCTTTTTGACACAGTTTTGTTCAAGGTTGATGTAAAAAACTTCAGAATAGACTTGGATAGTAGAAAAAAAAGAAATACGAATTGTGTATTCTGGTGCTTTTTACGGATTGTTTTATTGTTGGGGAGTTATGTTTGGTGAGATTATTTTTTTCTGTGTGGCTGTTATTTGGCTGCTTTTAGGCTCTGTCTATAGCAAATACAGTATGTGTCCATTGTTACGCAGATGACGGTTTCCTGCTTCATCAAAAACTAATTTGAGACCTGTTGACAACCTTATGGAAATCAGTGCTTAGATGGCACAAAACTGAGATTATGTTAATCAGAAAATTTGGATATATGATTTGGAAAATGTAGTCTTCAACCACTATGGGAACATTGCCATGGACACATCCTTTTTTCATGGCACAATGGGGAAAAACTTTTTGTTTACACAATTTAAATCTGAGGATGAGCCCTTTGAGATCTAATTTTTTAAGGAGTGGTTTGTGGATTTATTTATTTATTTTTATAGATCCGGCCAGAGACATTTATTACATGTTCTCTAGCTCTCTCTCCCCTCATTTCCTGTCACCTCTCCGCTGTCAACAATCTAATAAAGGTATAAAAGACTCCCAAAATACTGAAAGTCATCTTGATTACTTGGATTAACTTTTTACAGGCCTTCCTACAATTTATCAGAGATAATTATTTCAAAAAGCTGCAGTCTTAGATAGAAGATACCCACCAAAACCAAATAAATTGAGTGCACAAATCACCCCCAATTAAATCCATTCGTTAGCTGCCTGTTAGCAATAAAACTGGTTTCAAGGCACTTAAATTTGTTTTCAGATTTGTTTTCAAATCAATGCACGTTGCTGCTGCTGAAAGTTTAATGTCCCAGACACATCAATACATTCAGTCGATTTTGATTCAATGTTGCAGACACATTAATTCCTACATATTAAAAGTATTCATCACTGCACTATACAATGCAATGATTAATCCTTTTTGATAACGATCAACAGAAAGTCGCTTGAAGTATTGACCCCCTTCAACAGTTCAAAGACTTGAGGCACCAACTACTGCCTTGAGTTGATGTGGAGAGGTCTGCACATCTAGTGATTTTGTCCTCATGCATATACACAGGTGATCTATATTCAATCTACAGTATAATGTTATAGTCGAATGCCCCAGAGATGACTTATTGATGTGTCATGGTGAAGGTGTGAATAAACATGTCAAAGTCCGAGAGGAGGGGTGGATATGTATTATTATTATAATATGTATTATATGTGCTATTTCCCAACGGGACTGGTCTGAATGGTCAGAATGAGAGATATAAAGTGATAAAGAAGATGAAAAACATAGCAAACTCTAGCCAAATGACATTATACCCTCTGGCTAACTCAAACTCTACAGGAGATTGTATATAAATCACATGGCATCCTAGTGGACTGAGCATACTAAGTAATTACCCTGGTTTGATTCCAGCTGGGGACCTTTGATGCATGTCTTCCCCATCTGCCTGTTTCCAATGTTTCACATTGTTCTTTTCTATTTTTTCATATATATTTCCTATTGGAAAAATGTCAATATCCTGTGTAGCCCTACACAAAAGAAATCTTTGTCCTAAAAGTAGTGCTAAAATTAATTTTTCTGCAGTTTCCTTGCTTGTCACTGATCTGCCTTTGCTGAAAACATAAAAGATAAAGGGGCATCATCTGACCCCACTGACATCTTTTTAGAAATAGAAACTAATGTGGTATTTAATGAGTTGAGACATGTTTGTTGTGTTGTGCCTAGCAGGCTCTTACTGTGCACAGAGATTTCCCTGTGTTGTCTGCCATTTCCCATATGACTCTGTCAATGATTATCCATGTTCACGGAGGCAAGAAGGAGAATCACTTCCACATGACCGGGAGATAGAAGAAAACTTTCTTTTTCCATCCCTCTCCAACAGTCTTCATATCTCTCTATTCTACAGCTTTCCGTGTTATCAAGTTGCCTCTGTAGGAGCCCTGAATGCAAGGACGTCTCTATTGCATATATCAGTGTTTACATTTCCTCTAACCAAGGTTCACTGATTACCTAAACCATTGATTTTTAACAAAACTAAAGACCATTTGTCAACTGACTATAGATTCAGATAAGATGATGTATATACATTGTTTGACACTTTGGGGAATACATTTATTTTCTTTCTTGGAGCCAGGCTAACTGTTTCCCCCTGTTTCCAGTCTTTATGCTAAGCTAAGCTACCCCGCTGCTGGCTGTAGCTTCATATTTAGTGGGATCTATCTTCTTATCTAATTCTTGGCAAGAAAGCAAATCCAAAAATGTCAAAGTATTGCTTAAAGCCTCGCTGAGAAGAGATTTTTTGGAATATGTGTATTTAGACAAGCATATGAACTACAATATGTGCATTGTGCTTGCGTGGCATTTTTGGTATTGAATAGAAATATTCAGCGTCTCTCGATAATACATTTCTCCAGTGTTGAATCTATACAAATTACAATTATAAGTCCAAGCCCTCATCCTGCAAGACCTTCATCAAAGCAGTGCCTAAAAGTTTGTCCACAGAGGGGTAAACATAGAGGGGTAAACAGCTCAGATGTAAGTGTGCGAATAAGAAGTTTTCTCAAGTGTCCAGCTCTTCTTTTTCTCAAGAGACAGGCTCTCTACTTCTGATTTCCCTGATGCAAAACGACTGAGAGAAAGAGCACATTTGTATATGGCAGTGTGTGTTTATCGGTGTGTGTGTGCGTGTTGCTGGGCTCAAGTGTCATCCTGGTTGAATTTGACCAAAACAAAAAAATGTGAGCTCTACTGCAGTGATACAGAAGGCGATCTAACCACGATAAGAAGCTGAAACACAGCTTCTTTCCTGTACTCTTCTTTCCTGTGTAAAACATTACACCAGATGAATTTGCTATTGCACTGAACACGACTGTCTTTAATTCAGGAACTGACGAACACCCCACAATGGGACACAGCTGACATTCTGTGTGTATTAGCCTCATGTGGTCGCCAGCATACGGGCGGCCCGCCGCATAGTTTGGACGCAGGCCCATGGAGCCTTGGTGAGAGGGGAGTAAAGGAGGGGGGGGGCTGCATACTGTCACCGCTGCAAGGCAGATCTACAAGAGTTGAGCACAGGCTTGTGTTTGGGGAGACGGGTGTGAACATAAGAGTAATGTGTGTGTGTGCATGTGTGCCTGAAATGTAAAAAAGGAAAGGGGAGAGTATGAGTTTGCCTGTGTGTGTTTTGAGGGGGTCCTTGTCTATCTGGCAGGGTCATTAGCTGAGGGAGGTATCTGCAAAGAGGAGGTCTGCTAAAGTCAGAACTCCTGCTGGTATTTGATGGATAAGGAATACCCGAGGACAGAAAAGAGGAGAGAGACAGAAGAAGACCAAATAGAAAGAAGATAGTGAAAGAAATGTAGGTTTCTTAGTGTTTTAAGTGAATTAAATCACTATTGTTTAAGATCAAATGTATATGTGCAGCCATGTATAAAGCTAATTCTGTTCCAGATGTTTTAATACTGTTAAAGCAGACTAAATGTAACCCAGTTCTCCCTTTTGCAATATCCCCCCATCTTTCTCCTCTTCCTGCCCAGCTTCCTCTCCCCCAGGCCTTTTCCATACTGTACAGTCTGTGCAGATGGTGCAGAGCTCCTGTCGGGCGCCTGTAGGATCGCTGCCTTCCCACTGCTCACTCTTCTCATGCACCAACCAGTTTTGTTTGTACTGCAGTCCAAAAGGGTAACCCCCCCCCCCCCCCCCTCCTCCTCTTCACTCTTTGACAAAAAGGGCTCAGGAGAGGGGAACAAGCAGAACCAAAACAAAACTTGGCCCGGACCCCACGTCAGACACGAACTCTACCGAACACACTACAAACCCCACTTGACAGATAGGATGCAATGGGCCAATAAAAACTACATGAGTAATGTTCCAAGTCAGATCCCAGGGTGTTTCAAAATCCAATCACCTCAGCCAAAGAGTTGACGTTCAGTTTGTGAAACAAAAACAAATTAATGGTACACAGCAAAAACAAAATGGCATGAGTCATGTTTTCTCATTGCACAATCGCTGCTCTTTGGTCGCAGTTTCACGAGTTAGTGATTATGTTTCCAACGCTTTTTGCGAGATTTTGATGAAATTATCTTAACTTTCATATTTGTTTCATTGAGCCAAAAATCACAAAACATGCTTCGACTTAACTGTCCTGAGAAAACATCAATAATCAGAGATGGAACACTGGGAACTGTCCTTTTTTTCTAAAATCAGAGCATCTGGTTGAAATTTATACAATATGTTGGCTCTCTTTCAGAAGCCAATTATTTTCTGACGGATAACTGTGCAGCCTAGAAGACACGAGGAGCTTATCTTGTAATGAGATGCTAGAATGCCAAGCAGAAGCTAATCTTCATCATGTTTCGCAGTAATTGGATCTACAAAATTGCTATTGACCCGGCTACATTTCAAGAGAAATGCCTCCTCCAGTAAACTGTTTATCACAGCGCTCAAGACATATCATTCGAGGAGCTGTGGCTAATCAGTGGATGCTCCATCCAGCCTTGTTAACATTCATGTGGGGAGTAGTGAAGGGCAAAAGGGGGAAAAGGGAGGTGTGGGAGAAAGGGAACAAACAAGAGAGAAGGTTCTAGTGGGAAAATTCTTTCGATGTTGACAGAAATGGTCATTATCAATGAGCTGCAACAGAGGAGAAGCATTGCCACTACAGTTATCATTCTCATACAGTGACGTGGAGGTGGATCGCTCACCTGTTTGCTCTTGGGGTGCAGAGGGATCCGCAGCAGTCTGTCTGCAGTCTGGTGCAGAAAGTGGGGGTCCAGCACTCTGATTTTACTGACGTCACCCAACCAGATTTGGGGCGGGGGCTTCCAAAAGCCTTTCCTGACCTGGAAAGCACACATAAACATAGAGAAAGATAAGACGCAGGATGTTGTGAAATTGAAATGAACAAAAGGACAGACAGAGAGCACAAGATTGCTATTTTTAGTTGGCATTCTGAGTTCATTTGCACAAACAGAGATGCAATTGAACCTAGGACTCCCTCATGTCTGGAGGCAACCGAATCGATGTGCAAATTAGCAGGTAATGACCCTGCAACTATTAGCAGAGGAGGCCGGAGGTGCCGGGAGCAGCAGAGTGAAGGATGTCTACGATGGAAACCGCATTTAACTCTGAAGGGCACTGGCATCACTGGAGTCGAACCGTTTAAGTATTTGTCCCTGATATGGATGGCTGGCAAGGGCTGGAAAAGAAGCTAAAAGGAGAGTGTTTATGCGAAGCAGAGAGGGAGAGAAAGAAAGTGAGACAGAGTGAGATGGAAAGTGTATGTGTGTGTTTGTGTGTGAGAGAGAGTGCATTCTCACACATATCCTGTACCCTCTTCTCATTATAGAGGATCTCTTTGAGCCAGCGGAGATCTTGCTGCTTGAAAGGCACCAGGACCATAAGCGTGCCGGGCTCGTTGTGCAGTCCAGGGTTGTAAGAGGCCGACTCAGGGTAGAAGAACCTCATGGTGGTCTTGTTCCCCACATCCTCCTCATAGCCTCTCACTGGGGCATCATTCAACCTGAAGCAGAGACACAATACTATATTCAGGGACACAAATTTTAAGGTTTGTTTCATTTTTATTTCCTTTTTTTGCAATCACTCATGCATATACTTTAGGAGTTTAATCACACAGTAGTATCGCATCTTGGCCTTTGAAACGTTGTCGAGCATTAACGGCAACATTTTCAACCTGGATCTTATTCTCATAATTGTGTCTATCCTGGCTCATGCTAACTTTGCATTCGCCTCCTCTCTTGTAGTGATAACAATGTATATTGGGGTTAGCAGTGTGGGCTTCCTAAAGCTTTCCAAATAAACTTCAATTTTATGTTAATAACTTCACATACTTGTCACTGACTCCAACCGAAAGTATATGAATAGGGAGCCTAAGAGAAACAGCAACTTTTGGGTTCTGTTTCTGAAGTAAGAAAACCTCATTCAAAATCCCATTGACAATTGTAATAACACAAAATTACTAAAAAAATACAGCTTTGGAACAATACATTGTATGGTACATATATAATATAATTATATTAATAAGACATAATATAATTCAATCATTTTCTTTTTCATTTTCATGGGAGGTGTTGTTTTTTTGTATGCTAACAAAGTAATTGTTACCTTAGAATGTGGAGAGTAAACCCCGGGAACATGCTTAATTTTGTTTTTACGGCAAGACTGATGAAACAGTCAACAGGACAGATTGCAGATGAGTAACAGAAGCTTGTGTCTTGTGTGCCAACCAGCAAGCAGTTCATCTGAAGTATTAATGACTATCTATTACTTATCTTATCACATGATCACATTTTTTCCTTTAACAGTTCAACAAGTTTAAACACATTATTTTGTGACTTGATTCTCCCAGTTAGTTGAGTGTGATTCATAAACGCTTTTGTTTCTTCAGTTAATGTTTGTTCTATTTCTGCCTGTAAGGAATTATGCTTATGCAGAACTAAATCCTGTTGATGCAGGATGTGTACCATTACACATTAAAATCAGCAACCAGGATACCATTAAATCAGCAACCAGGATGTTCTTCTTTTCCCTCTAGATATGTCCTGTCACTTTCCAGACTTTCTATCAAAACATACCTTAAAATGTTACATTAAAGCTTATGCGCACAAATTACTAACAAATCTTCTAAAAACCACATCATAACGCATTCCTTGGCCACATAATTAACACAGTAGCACAGACAGAGACCTTGTTTGATTAAATGATAAGTTGGCACTTTGGAAACTTAAGTCTCGACAGGTTTTAACAGAGTCTAACGGTGTTGCTATGACAGAAGCAGCCCAATGACGTCAAACTCTCAGGCATGCATTGAATTCTGAATGTCAATAACCTAACTCTACTTGGCTAGGGAACGATTAGCTTCTAAGAGAGGGAGAGATGTAAGAGGAGGGGGATGAAGGGGGGCTGATGGGGAGAGAAAAATGCATTGTGACCAGGCCAAATTCTGGCTGTTTGAAAGAGGCTTATAAAAACTCAGAATGCATGTGTTCATTCCAAGGCTGTAAAGTCAGATTTGCTGAGTGCCTTGTGTCCCTGAGTAAACTAAACGCTTTCTTTTCTCCTTTAAAAGAACTGAAGAAAAGTTTGCTAATTGCTGAGACGACTGCTCTATGTCAGGGTCAGACGGTCACACAGTCGGATACTGTCCATCATTAGTGTGCAGCCAAGTGAATTTATATCCTGCTTTCAGTGGTGGAGAAAATCACCACATTCCCTTTTTAGGGTCATCTAGCAAGGATCCGTCTGTTCCTAATCTATCAGTCCTAACGATCCTGAAACAGGAGGGTGGTTATGAAGAAGTCCTCGGTTTAAAAAATGTCATTATTGTTGTTGATGGGTCACAATTTGGCTTCCTAAAATGCATAGCTTGTAGCAAAGCAAGTTTACAAAACTTGTATTTTTTACCCTAATTCATTCCTCTTCTTTATGAACAGCATGCCAAATAGTACAGTAATATTTCAGGAGGTGTTCTCCGTTTGCGCTTACCGGATGACAATGTCATATTTGTTGATGGTGCTTCCCAACGAGCTGTTTTTAATGGCAAAGCCATTGCCTATAACTACACAGGTTCTGCATTCAAGGCTGTGGAGAAAAGCACCACACAGAAACATGAGTTTTTTGTACAGTGAGAAACAAAATGGCACCATCTCTAGAGACATAAGTGACAGCATATTCATCACTAGAGCAAGAGCACCCGAGGGTGCTTTCTTGACCAAAATGAGGGACAGTTATGTGGCTAAGCACTTGCAGCTACCCATAAGTACCTATAATCACAGTGATGAAGTCATGCAGGACTGAAGGCATATTACAGGATGTGTACCACAACTGGAAAACATCTTCAACCAATTGCAACGTTTTGAAGAATATTCCTGTTGTAGTGTCAATTATTAGATATTTGTTGGCGTCAGTCCTGGGCTTACCATATATTATTATTACTGTACTGCACTATGGACTTAAATCAGTAGAAACCTGGCTTAATAAAGCAATGAGCTTTAGTATCATGAGTGTTGAAGTGGCTGAAGTGTGCTCACACTTACTTTTCAATGTTGGCTGGCACCTGATAATTTGCAATCACAGCGAGAACTTTCAGTAGCAGCAGCTCTGGGAGGGAAAGCGAGAAAAGGAGCAGCTGAAATGGTGTGATTGTTTGAAAACTTTGAATATAGATGTGCAAATCACATAAAAGACTGCCGTGTAGTAAAATACATGGTCGAAGTCCACAATGAATGAATTGTTGTCTTTTTTAGAAAAGCACTTTGACTTTATTGCAGTCCGATATGGTCATAAAATAATCACAGAATATAAAGAGTTATTTTTAATTCTGCAAACCTGACCTGTAGAAATAAGTGAATATATGAAAAAACATATGAAACTTTCATACAACAACCAGTAATACCAGGATGTGAGACATACTTAGTAAACTAAGCATAGAGAGCAGAGGGCAATGTAAAGTCAACATACCACTGCTCTTAACGCCATAAGGTAATGCCAGATTTGACAGATGCTCCCGCCAGAAGAAATCCTCCAGTTTCAGAAAGAGCTGCGTCTGTCTGCTAATGCTGCATGAAAAAATGTCAGAGCAGGAATTACAACATAACGCTGCAGTGCACAGGGTTTCACTGTATAGATGAATTATATTTCAGGAGGGTTTATGGCTGAGAGAGAGGGGAGGATATGAATGACAGTGAGTAAGGGGAGCGAGGATGGAGAAAACGACTTTAATTTTTCGGGCTATAAAAACTACCAAACCACACAATGGACAACACCAACTGTGCTGCCAAACAGTGCAGTGTTCATATTGGCACATGGAAAAGCTTGTCTTAACTTTCCCAAATGTTCTGGTATCTATTAAGCAGGTAAACCAGACTCATTATAAGTGAACCAGCCATTTACATGATGTCATTCAATAGCAATTTCCCTCATTAAAAGCCCCTGTTGGCATTTCTCTGCTGAGGAGGGAAAGAAAACAATAACATTCACAGAGCCTGTGGAGTGAGACAAATGTGGCAGGTTGTAATATGTGAAGCAGTTGCGTTTCTGTGTTCGCTAGCTTCAGAATCCAGCTGTTTATGACCTACTGTCTTTGACAGTGAGTCTCTCAGACATTTATTGCCCTCGTGTGCCAGCTAGCTCTTCGCAGGGGATCAGGATAAATCCTTGGGGAGGGGTCTAATTAGAGAAATGTCACTCTGATTGCCTGGAAGGCCTCCCTGTGACTGTAATGACTGAGTGGAAACCCAAGAACAACCAGCCAGCGGCTTTATGTGAGAATGCAAATCATGTTCTTTAACAGGGGGATTATGAATCTTGACTGTTGAAAAGGTCAAAGGGCGGGCAGTGGACGGTCTACTGAGCTGAAGAAATAAACAGTGACCTTGGAGGAGGTTGGGACAAACCACAGATGGAGACCATATCGCTATTTTGTGACAGAACAGAGTCTGCAAAAAGACCAACAGTAAATATACAGCTGAATAAACTGATAATAGAGCAACAGAGAAAATAAATGAGAGGGGGCTCAGCGCTGTGGAACAATGATTACTTAGCAAGGCAGAACCTGAGGAGGACAAACATGCTATTGTCTGGCTACAAAAAAATGCAACTTTATCAAGAGTTTGTTCTTAGCCAATGTTGGTTTTTATATTAACTCTCCCTCTCAACCATTTCATCAACGCATTCCACTTGAGCTGCTGAAACGTGCATGATTTAGATGGAAAATAATTTTTCATAATAAGTCCTGTTCTTTCTCACTGAAATATACTTTTCCTTCATGACTGGTAAGGACCAGTTCCAAGGAGCCTGGCACCTTATGTTCAAATAAAAATACTGGCATACCTTCCTCCTTTAATAAGACATCCACTCCCTCCAGTTTGTAAAAAAAACACAGACGTGCCATTACTCACTTAAAGTTAAGGCTCTCCCATTTCTTCTGGGTTAGCCAGCCACCACACAGCGACTTGCTACTGTTCGGAGACTTGCTGGTGCCTCCGTAGCTGAAAGACAGACAATCACCACAATTGGCATGAATGTTACTGCTGAATCCATAAAAACGCAGCGTGCCAGTAACTGGGTCCAGAACACTCAAAAAGTGCAAGAACGGGCACGAATGAGGAACTAAATTGACCAGCAGCTCACCGCCGGATGATCAGAATGTGACTCAGCACTGCACAGACCTCATGATCTCATTTTTTTACCAGAAATTGGCATTTGTGTAATTGTGTAACCTCAATACCGAGAACAACGGAGAAAGAAAGTCATGGTTGTGTTAGTGTGTGTGTGTCTGTGTGTGATTACCTCTGAAGTATGGCATAGGAGCAGTAGTATGTGACAAAGGAGATGAAGAAGAGGAGAATTGGGAGAAGCCTAAGGCACCATGCTGGAGTGAAAGAAGACAAAAACAGAGACAAATGTACAAGAATTAAACTTCACATACAACACATGCTGGCTTCAAAGTCTTGACACATTAAAGTGAGATTTCTTTGATTTTAAGGCAGTGACTGACCCTATGACAGAAAATAATCCACTCCATGTGTGATTTTAATCAACAACAAATAAAAAACTTTTGAAAAAAAGCTGCTGCTCAAGAGTTGGCATCCCATTTAACACAGGTGTTAGTATCAGTATAAGACTGGGTACTGAAAAATGCAACTGAAATGAATATTAATGGATTTCCAGTAAAAATGCCACTTGCTATTTAGAGATAACTGTGCAGGTCTACAGGAAACGCTCCACCCTCTATGGACTCAATTTGATAGCAGAGAGTGAAACTCACAAATTAGGTAGAATCATTTGACTTTAAAGGTATAACTTATTCAATAACACCTAAATGTGTTCTTCTTTAAATACCAGTCAAGTAAAAAAAAAAAAACATATAAGCATTAAATTATCCTCAAGACCCTCATCCTCTCTATTTTTTTCAATCTATGTATACTGCACACTCAGAGTATGCTTTTGAATTTTGACAGGTCAGTATTAAAAGTGGTATCTCCTTGAATTCATATCCATGTGTGATGAAATATTGTAAGCTTCTCTTCAACCTGTCCATCGAGGCATCACAATTTTCAGGACCACACATACACATCCAAAATAATAATAATGGATACTTAAAATATAGTTTAACATTTAGGGAAATATTTGAATTTGGGGTATTCGCTTTCTTTTGTAAGATGAGAACATCAATACCACTTTCAGTGTACACCAAATATGAAGCTACAGCCAGCTGTTGGTTAATTTAGCTCAGCACAAAGACTGGGGAAACAGCTAATCTGACTCAATCCAAAAATAACAATTGTTTAATCCGAACAAAAACCGAAGTGTAAAAGCGACAAATTTGCAGTGTTACAGGAGGTTACTGTTATGTGTGGGACCAGGCGCAGTGACCTCCTGGAGTCTCCGCTGGTTGCCCAGCAACCTCACGGTGATCAAGCTAAACATCCTATAAGTACCAAGAAACGAATGGTAACTAAGACAGACCATTATTCAAACACTTTGTTGGCACAACAAAATAAAGCAACCTCCAATGCCACCGTAGCTCTATTGTTGAAAATGAATCACTGCAATGGGTCTTTGTCTACAGTATAAAGGCAAGAACCCTCCTGTAAATCAAAGTAAACAAATAGGACAGCTTTGTGTTTTCCCACAATAATTTAGGCAAAATCTGGAGTAAACAAGACTTTTTGAGAAGTGCCTATATGTTGTGTGGCTAGAGGCACAACAGCATACTGTTGCTGCAAAGTGTTGTAGGGATGGTTATCAATGTGGAATACAGTATGTTGATGTGCAGTGCCATTCTTCTCTGATGGATGTGGATTATTTCAATCTGTGACCTCGAGGTCAATAGTCTTAATAATTCTGCTGATTTTAAAGGCAAAAAAAAAAAGTAACTGGTGGTACAGAGCACAGGCAACCCAATAAATATAGAATATAATAATAGTGGTTATAATGTTAAAGATCTGATTATTAATCTGTGACCAAGAGCATTTTGGTCCATAATCCTCTCATCATTGCAGAAATAACACAGATGAGATTATTGCTTTACTGAATATCAAGAGAGGGAAAAGTGTCATTCAAGTAATCAGAACAAAGCATTAACAACATCTGATTAAAAAAAAAACACCCACAGTAAATTAGCTTACTTTTAGTTGCCTTCTGGGACATCTTCACGTACTCCTTGGTCCTCTCATGTCTACACAGTGCATGAGGTTATCCTGGGTGACAGGTACACAAAGGAGAAAAGCTGAGTCTATTAGCACCTCTTTCAAACTGCTTTATGAAAAGCATCCTGCCTTTCAGAGGAAATGAAATTTGAAAGAGGAACCACCATAAAATGAAATCCAGTGATTGAGAAGTGGGCATCCGACACCCACACCCAAACCCACACCCATACTCACACGCACATACAAATCAGATGCAGTGGCTACACTTACTGTAGGCTCAGATGATTATGGAGTAAATGGGAGTGGCAGAGAAACAAATCGATGCGAGGAACGAAAAACACAGCAGCAAAAGAGAAGGAGAGAATAAGTCAAATAGAAGCTGAGAGAGAGAGAGAAGGGCAGCAGATGAAGGCTGATCAGTTTAAGAGGATCATGCTGGACTGAGAGACACTTGGTCCCTGAACTGAGGGATATTTGCAATCCCACAGCATCACATCGGCTTCAGCACTGTGTGCTTGGCTGCTTCGGACAGTTCAGATTACAGTTAAAACCAGATTAAAAGGCATGTAATGTTACACACATCTGACTATTTAATGCGCGATGCACATCTTACCAACAATCTTCCTAATTCATGACTTACAGAGCCATCCACACAAGCAAAGGGTGGTACAAAACATGCCTGACACTGCTTCAGGGCCAGCCCATCACTGAAAATCAATAGCGAGTGCACAGCTGAATATCTATTTTGAGATGTGCATGTCACGTGTGTGCATATACACTTGCTACATTGCAACAACAGTAATGTAATACCGCTGTAAATCTACCAGTACATCATGCACACCCCAACTTGGAAACAGTGAAGGAGCGGAAACCACATGATCGATTCACACCACCACAGGGACACTCTGCAGATTTTACTCCACATGTGGACACTCAAGCCGCTCCCTGTAAAACGAAGCCGTCATTTGACAAGATAAAATATGATATAATAGCCAAGTGCAGCCTCCTGAATCAGGGTGTAGATTCTTGAGATTACAGAGGAACGGTTGTGTTTTCATCCTGAGCCAGATATGAGGCTGGTCTGTGTTTGTATCCTAAGTTATTGTTTAGGAAATGACGCAAACACTAAAGAATGTCTTGAGGAGCGAACTTCAAATGCATCTTTTTTTTTCTTTTGTGAAACAAGCAAGATGAGTTTTTTCCCCTCTATTGTGCGGGTGTTGGCTTTGAAGCGGTAGCACATGATCCAACTGTCCAGTGCCTGTATTCATTGTAGATCTTGTAGTGCTCATTAGATGATTAACCCATAAGTCAACTAACAGAAATTCAATCAACAATAAGTTTGATAATGAATAATTGCTAAAGTCATTTATTTATTGAGCAAAAATGCTGAAACATTTGCTAATCCCAGTTTCTCAGATGTGAGAATATGCTGCTTTTCTCAGTCTCAGAGTGCTAATGCAAGCTAAAGCTTGTAGTAATGAGTAGTTCCAATTGTTACGGATTCTTCTTACACGCTTCATGATTATCAAGTGCCTAAATATTGCAAACTGATGCCTATGTTTCCAAAAAATGTAAATGAGCTTCTCAGGGAGTTGTACAGCCACCAATTACATATCAACCATAAACCACAACATTCCTACAGAACATCTTACCTTTTCCCTCTTTCATTTCCAGTGATTATATCCTCAGTGGTGCAGATGTAATGAGTCTGGGCTTCTCCCTGTAGTAAAAGCACAAAATGATCTGACATTAGCACTGCGCAACCAACTTGTTATTTTTGTTTTCTACTTGTCTTTACATTAAGGGAACTTAAATAGATTTGCACATGTGAACAGGAAACTCCTCACATGCTAGGCAGGGATATTTGTATAGAGGAACTACGGTTTGTAACGAGGGTTCTGGTTAGATTTGCTGAGATTTGGACAGTGAAAACTTGAAATTTACGATTTTCTGACTTTTTTTAGACAAATGAATCGTAAAAATAACTGACAGATTAATTGCTAATGAAAAATAATTTGTTGCAGCCCTACATATGGCCCTATAGCCCTCTATTCCCATCAACATCTGGTATAAAATACTACCCATCACCTCCAGCTTCCTCACCCCCACCCTCCTGAACACGAGAGAGCTACAACAGCGAGACATCCTGTAGCTCGCAGGATTGTGAAGCACAGGAGGCCAAGGACCTCCTCACAGACACCACAGGCTACATAAGAGCAGAGCAGCATAATACCTGGCTGTGTGTGTGATACAGTGTGTGGGGGGGAAGAGGGGCAGAGGGAGGGCGCACTGGGAGAGCAGAGGGGGTCGATGCCGTGAGGAAAGCTCGCCGACTGACTGGCAAAAGTCCTCAAGATTTAGACCTGTCAGAAAAGCCCTCCACCACAGACCTACTTAAATCATTGCTGCAAGTCTAACCAAAGAACCAACAAAATGTAGACAGACCACCTAAAGAGCTTAGTCACACACTGTAGAGATTAAAGATGAGTCAGGCAGCACTGAGGAAGTAATTCCACCAAAAGCGCTGCATGGGAAAATGTTGTCAGGGATTTATTGGTTCCTTCTTCCCAAATTCCAAAGGAAGGTGAGGGTAGACAAGGCTTATGCTATAGGTACTTACTGTAGCATTAGTAGAGACATATGCTAATGTTGTCATTAATAAAGCTAATTATTACAGATTAACATGTATGTCAAGTTAGTGGTATTAATGTGAACTCTGTATTTTTGTGTTACGGTAGCTTTGAGTAAGGATGTAAGTCAGTTATTACACTCTCATTAATCAGTATTACCGATCAAATTGATGTATGAATCGTGTATTCATTTATGTCCCAGTTGAACATGTGGCTGAACAAAGAATACAAGGCCTAACAGGTTTATTGTGAGATTTAATGGGTCGATTCTAAATGGGTAAAGTCCTTGCAACGTGGATAAATGATGACTCAAAATGACCTTCTTCTCTAAACCCCTGTCACCTACTGTACCAGCTGATTTTTCACAACCACAGACACACTCTCTAAAGAGAGTCACATGTGTTTTCTGCTCACAGTAGAAAGTCACCTCTAAAACACATAATCCCACAATTTAATCCTGTCAGAAGAGCTAAATCTGGTGCCCATTTGTAACACTTTGACCGCTTTTATGAAGAAAAGCTTTCAAAGAAATTACAGGCTATAATGAACCCTTTTTGCTTCCTAAAAGAACATCCTCAGAGAGCCACAGAATACAGTCGATAAGACGTGGTGACTTTTTTTTGTGGCAGTCATGATGAGGGCAATTTTGATCCCAAACTAGGGGTAGTTGTACCCCAAGGGGTATTTCTGCAGTTGCCAGGGGAACATGGAAAGACTGTACGTGAATACTAGGCTAATGGATAAATGGTCGAAGCAGCTAAAAGTAGTGAATAAGAAGCTAAGGCAATGGACAAATGGTTGAAATAGTCAGCTAAATGCAATGTATAATTTTTAAAGACTTAGCTAAAAGTAATGGATAAATGGTTAGCTAAAAGTATGAATACAGTAAATGGCTGAACTAGCTAAAAGTAATAAATTGTTGAAATAACTAAATAAAACGGCTAAATGGTTGAAACGTCTATAGCTTCTGCCACGCAGTGCAAATGCAAACTTGACCAAACCAACACTGATAATTCACTAAAGTAGTGTCACAATGTCAACTTTTATATAATAAGTGTTATAGCATCAAGTTTGAAATGAGATCAAATGAACACATTTAGAACATGGCAAGTGGTTTAGATGAAGAGGAACTTGTGGCCATGACAGGAAAGATAGACTTATTTCCATATTCATTAACCTGTTATATATTTGTGTTTCTTCACTAACTGATCTGTAATGCTTCATATTGCTTCTTGTTGCTCTCCTCCAATCCTGTGCGCTTTGTCATCCACTTTCCATTATATAATTTAGGTATTTGTTTTTGTTCTTCCATTCTTGTTTGTTTCAAGAGGAAATGTGTTTCAGAAGTCATTTGTTTCTCTAACGACAATGATAACAAACAATGATATATTGCTATACAGACACAAAAAGCCAACCAAATTATGATTGTGCAGTATTATAATATTTGGAGTCCTCCATCAAAGCTATACAAAAGTATTTTTGCTTACTTACAAGACTACAAGTCAACTTACACTAATCAAAAGACATCTTCCATAGTCATGCTCTCTTGCAGCACATGATTCATACTTGTAGTCAAGTCTTCAACAAGTCAACAGGGCAGTCTTTTGGATGTTAAAATTCAATGAATTGCTATGTGGAAACATTTGAGAAATTAGGTGAAATAATTAGTGTTTAAAATAACAAATCAATTTAGTATTACAATCAGATTATAATCTGTAACATTTGCTCTGTAGTTCTATATACTGTACATATTGTATGTGTGTGTGTGCGTGCGTGCACACACTTCCAGGAATACACACTCTTGGGTGACTAGGTAAATTCATCATACCCTCTACTTTGGAAATCAATCTGGTCACACTGACATCTGGTCACACTGTTCCCACACTGACATATTGAACTAAGGTTACATATACTTGGGCTGTATGGTGCATGGTACTTCCCATCTGCAATCAACTGCACATTGTGTTGCATCTGCAGGTTATTCTTTGCATGTATTATCTAGAACAAGGATTCAAAGAACGAAGACGAAGGCATCACATCATTAAAAAAAAAAGCTGACGGCTACTTCCTGTGTCATTGACCACATTTCCTCTAGAAGGCTGTTTCATAAAACTGTCTCTAGCACCAAGCCTCCTTTGTCTTTTAGTGTTGACCTTGGGATGATGTGCAGTGTTTGGGAGCACAATCTGGACGGTCTAATCTGGGTGTAGGGCAGTAAAAGCTCCAAAATATGAGAAGTGAAAGTGAACAAATGAATACTAAAATCATATATTTAATGACATATCATCTTCAAACAATAATGCCTTCATTCCCTTATCATTGTTTTTTCCTTTCATTCAAAATGATTTAAAGCAGAGGTTAGCAGAAGATATAAATGGAGACACAGAAACTTCTGATTAGAATAGCCTTTCTTTGTCATATATTTAAAGCCGGATTAACCCATTTGGGGGCCTTAGGGCAAAAAAGAGCAGTTGTTCCTATTAACATCCCCCATCACTGCCTTTCTACACATTGTGTATGTCTCCTGTGCCCTTCCAGTAAACAAATCAACAGATTTATTTTTCGCATTACTAAATTTAAATAATGTAAATAAGGTGTTAATACAGGATCCTCCAACAAGATTAGATGAAAATGCAGAGTCGGTTTAAAGGACCTAGTAAAAGACACTTGTCATTTTGTGTGTGCAAATTCACAATATTGAAATGAGGCTGTTAATTCTGCTATACAAATACTATGTGCTCTTGTTGGGCTAAATTTACCTAAACAAAATAACAACTAGAAGGGCACTCAGATGGTGCAGACCTCCGCCAAGGCCATTTCAATAGGAGAAAAATAATGTGTGTATACGCCCCATGATTCAGATCCACTCCAAAATTGAATTGGTTCCTCCTTGGACCATGCCACACCATTCCACCAAGTTTCATGACAACCGGGGCAAAACAAAAAAAATGTAATCCTGCTGACAAACAGAGAAACAAACAAAACAACATACCGAACCAAAAACATAACCTCCTTGGTGGAGGTAATAAACTGTTTTTATCTGATACATCCATGAAACCCCCCTTTAGGACTCATGATAATGGAGGCCTGTGGGCCCTCATTGTAGTGATCAGTGCACCAGAGTTTTGAGGGCATATGTGTGTTCATCAGATTTTAAAAGCCATATTGATTGATTGATTGATTGACTGATTCAAGCAGGAGTTAGTCATTACTGCAGAGGGCATATCATGGTGTTTCAGCTGATTAGCAGCAAGATGTCATCTGCTAAATATCTCTAAGCCAACATCTGTGCAAAAAGCTGCTGCTATAATGACTAAATACAACAGACATACAATGTATCTATCTATCTATCTATCTATCTATCTATCTATCTATCCATCCATCCATCCATCCATCCATCCATCTAAAATGCAGTCCAACACAACAACTGCCATCTGAGTGTATTACATGTTGAACAGATGTTATTTTCTGTCCACTCTCTTTGTCACTCCAACCCACCACTATCTCTCTATAATCTGTCAAGGTTGGACTTCCAAGGTGATGTTCAGAAAAGTCTCTTTTATCACTGCAAACGGTCCTCTGTCCGCTTCAGATGGAAATACAAGGCAGACAAGCGGCCTTTCAAGGAGACGGTGATGAAAGATTGCAGGTTATGTGAGTTTGTGCCACAATAAACTGTTATAACATGGATTTAATGTCCTCTTTTAACCACATTAAGATAAATTAAAAGATACTTATATCGGTTCCGTTCAATCTGGTCTCACATAGCAAGAACAACATAATTCATACTGTTTTAAATTTTGGTGATACACGCTGACACCTGAACACCTGAATAGTGAGTACTGTAAGATTTTTTTTTATGTTAGAAACAAAACAAAACAAAAAGACACTTGGAAATGAAGAATGTGTATAAACGATCATCTTAATTCATATATAATTAGGATGGAAAAATTTGCTCTTGTCTATAAATCAACTTTTCATCTGTCTATTTTTTTATTTTTGCACTGCTACGACACAAAAAGATATTGCAGCTGACCTTCAGCGATTCAAAGAGGTGCACAGGAGAAAAAGGCTGAGCAGAGCAAAGAGGGCAGGAGGAAGAAAGGATCAACTTTCATATGACAGTGTGAAATCACATGAGGTGATCACACTTTACAGTATATATTTGCTATCATTTATATGATTTAAATTGAACCTGTCTCACTTACTTTTTGGAAATGTTAGCTAATTGTTTTTATGAAAGGTTTTCTTGAACTCTGTGTACATGTAGAAAACAATATGTACAAATGTTGTATGATTAAAGAAAATGTGTTAATAATTAGTGTAACATTGTTTCAATATATCAAAATCAACTAAAGTTCAATCCCAGGCACATTCAGTGAAAATCTGACATTTGGTCAACATTAAATGAGCACTTTAAATTTGGTTTCAATGTTTCTCCCTGACAATATTTCCCTCATTCAATCATATTTTCCTGTCTGTGTGTCTAGCCTATCTTTTTTTTCCTAAGAAAGATGACGTTTTTCAATTTCATTTCCAATCAAAAGTTGTGCCAACCAAACTAAAATTCAACAGAAGCCACACTAACAAGAAACAAGAATCCAAAAGGGGAATGTACTCAGGGCACTGGATCAGTAATCCACACCAATCTCCCTAATCCCAAATGACTGTATAATAACCTTTTTTTGAAACAACTGCAGTTAAAAGGTCTGTACCCAGTTGGGGCCGTATGGGTACAGTCACATTTCTGTACCCTACACTGTGACGTCATCATGGCTGACTTCCCAAATGTCCCTCCTCCAACGAACAAGTTTGATCAAGATTCACTTTCACTACACACTCGCAACTTTGTGCACATTGTGTTTTATAGTGCGAAATGCACTGTCCTAATCCAGCTGTGAGGATCAGTGGCACAGGGCCAGACAGGATCAGGGATCTCATCACATAAAAAGACTTCCATGGTGGAGTGCAGTATAAAGCCATCCGGCTGAATTATGTGACTTTAGGTTCGGAGCTCTTACAAATGAACTCTGTTTTTGTCACAGGTACCCAACATCATCACATCGCATCACTTATGAAAGGTTGAGAACCATAAATGGAAAAATCAAAACTCTTGATAATGTCCATCCATAGTTGTCATACTGTATATTGTTCTTGTTGCTACACTAAATTACACAAGTGGTTCTTTGTTTTAATTGCTGCAGAAACTAGCTAGAGCCCTTAAATGAATGTTTAGAGGGAAGATGTGTGTTCAACTAAAGGCAGACTTCAAACCGACTGATTCAAGGACGTGTACTTCCCAGCAGTCACTGCTGCAGTGGACGCAGTCTGTCAGACAGTTTCCAAGTTACAGATATTAGAAAAACCCATTAAAAGCAATATTAGTGGTTACAAATAAAGAAAATATGAATAAATAAAACTTTATTGTAAAGTAAAAGATCTGAAACAATGTGTACATCTCAGTCAAATGTGTTAAACTACATTCAGGAGTATATATATAAATACTGGGTTTTGCAGCAATAACCAACACACAGGACTGATGCATCACAACTATTTCTATTTCTTGATGACTGTTACTATGTTATTATTAATGCTACAACAATGCAGCTCCTTATATCCTGTATCCTGTCTCTGTATCCTTGCCTGATTATTAAAACAGATATAAATAAAACCAGGAGGCTCGTGGTTTAGACTTAAAATTCCACTTCAAGTCAGATTCAGTGCCACTGATCACAGGGATCATAATAACATGTGGTTGAATAAATTCAGGAACATATGTCATTATATCCCTCACAAACATGAAGTCCTTTTCCAGCCCAGTCTACAGTCTATCTACCCATCCAACCCGATCGAAAGAGGAACAAATCTAAAAACACTGACACAAATGTCGTGCCAGCCAAATTAAATGTGATATCTTGTGATCCAATGAGGCCAGTTACATACAGCACATCAGTGGTTGTCCCATGCCTCCCTAGAAACATGTACAAACTCCTAACACACATCTAAGGCTGCTCTACTCGAAAAGGCTCTTACTTACCCGACAGATGAGCTCTAATCCGTGGAAGCGAGCTGTACAATGATGTTGCAACCAAGTTCACGTTGGTGACACACACACACACACACTGCGTGGGAAAACCAAATATGCGTCTTGACTGCAGCGCAATCACACCCACAATGGTAGAAGAGATGTGATGTGAGAATCAAAGTTCATCCCTTGCAACAATGTAGCAAACCGCAGAATGGGTTACAGTTGGTCTGAGCAGCATGAAGTCAACAATGTAGCGGTTTACTGGAACGCTCTCTCTCTGTTACAGCGCGTTCCTTTTTTCTCTCAACCCAGGGACGCATGCGCAATGTGGGTACGCGCACTGGACTGGACACATCCAAATACCATGCCTGTAAAAAAAAATGTACAAGCCAGAACCTGAAACACACACAGGTTATTATCGAAACGGTCCAATGTGATCTCCAGTAAATATTTGCCCCCATGCCTCCTCAATCCGCCTCAAACTGGACTTTTATCCCAGAGGGAACAACATCTGGAAAGACTTTGCTGTTGGCTGTGATTTTTTTTTTTTTGTTCTTTTAAACCTCTGAATGTAACAGATAACAGAGTGAAACAGGGACAAGCAGTGGTGGAAGAGCTCTGTTTCCAGTAACATTTAAAATATTGCTTTTTTTCTGTAGCTGCTTGCCAATTTTGTATTGATTAGTACATGGACATTTGTGATTATATTATTTTACTCTTGGTGATCTATCAATTTGTAACCCCACCCTATATAATTATGCTTAAATACCAATAAAAAACTGATCACAAAAAAAAATATTGCTCAAGTAAAAGTAGTGTAGCATCAAAATATACTTTTTTTATTGTGTTATAAAGTGATTACAAAACAAGTGAAGACATGTGCAGGGGCATATAAAAAAAGACCAAAATATATTATACAGAGAAAGACAAATAGCAAAGTACAAAAACAAAACGAAACAAAACAAAAACAACACAAGGGGATAAAAGCAGGTTGAAGAATGTGTGTGTGTGTGTGTGTGTGTGTGTGTGTGCGTGTGTGTGTGTGTGTGTGTGTGTGTGTGTGTGATGTGGATAATGGGTGTGTGTTTGGCATTGAATGAGGCTAGATGGTCACATATGACATATATGTACTCTTAAACACATATACTGTACACATGCACACATATCTACACCCACACACACATACAGATATCCTTCCTTTTGTGTGTAGAGCATCAAAATATACTTAATGTACCAAAAGTATTGTGGTTGTGTGTTATTGTATTATTGATGCATTACAACATCAACATCACTTTAATGTTGCAGCTACTTTATATAGGCCTACTGCTGGCTAACTTCATTTATAAAAACAAAAACAAAAAAAACAATTTATTTGTTGATTAAATTTTGTATTCATAATCTGAAACTGCAAAGTAAAGCTGTCAAATAAAAAGTAGAAATGGAGTTACTCAAGTACAGCACAAGTAACTCAAAATTGTACCTAAGTGCAGTACTTGAGTACTTAATTCCCAGCTTCTACCATCCCCTGTATGAAATAATAATTACATTTTTATTTTACTTCTAGTCAACTGAGGTCCTGTTTTTGGGAACCTCTGTTAAATATTAACAAGAAATTGATTTTGGTCAATCACCTATGCATATACTTTTTGCTCATGTTGAGTAATGTGTTTGAACAAAAAGTTTGATGCCCCCGCCACCCCCAGCCAGTTGACCAATCTTTACTCACACACTGAAAATCTGTTGCTCATTGTTATCAAGCTTTATCCTCAACTCCTGCGGTTTTGTTTTGTCTATATAAGGCTACATCTGTGTCTGTTAGGATAGGAGAAGTCTCACGCAGCACAATGATTCCTGAGCATGTTCAGGTCCTTTATCATGCCAAAGAACCTATAGTATATTCAGAACCGGTTGGTTGTTCTTGGTGTGTTCAGAGTGCACCTTTAGCATTACGAAGGCATTACAAATGCAGGTATTTGAGCAGAGCCTTAGGCTGCACACTAAGAGACTACTTGGTAATATGAGAAATGTGCGTCTATAGGTGCCCAGGCAGCAGTAATGTCATGTGAACATATAAATTCATGCCTAATGATTGATACAGGCAGATCCAGACACATCCAAATACCATGGCTGCATAAGCTGCCGCGGGGCTGAAACTGAAGTTTGCATGTTAATGAACTTTTCCATGTCAGTGTTCTTCTGCTAATTATGATGACTTTATCTCTCCTCAGTCGGACTGCATATTTCTCCCAGAGGCACCAACATCTGGAGAGGCTTGTTGCTGTTGGCTGTGATTTTGTGAATCTCTGTTTGTAAAGGAGATAACAAGCTGAAACTCAAAGACAACTTGAGTGAGCTTCTATCAGGCCACATACAGAGGACACATTTACTAGAGAATAATTTACCATAACCTTGGCTCTTTGTAGCTTTGGCTTTGTATGATTTTATTTGAAAGACTTAATGAATAACTATGTTTCTTTTCAGGTCATTATGAGAAAAAATAATTTGGCCTATTCCTGTTTTTTGTTTTTTTTAAATGATGATGTTTTATTTTAGAACAAAAATCTTTTATTAGATTGTGAACAACCACTGTCTCCTCTAATGTATCTGCAGCCAACGAAATTGTTTTTCACAAACGTAAACGATTACAAGTGAAGTAAATGTTTGCTGGCTCTGGACCAGAGACAATGTCGGAGTTCTGTAAATAATCTGAAAGAGCCTGCGTGCATGACTCCTTTACAGACCTACTAATTTCACTGCAAGTTATGTCAAGTTATGGTGTCCATAATTCATGTCTGACTCAGCATACAATGGGTGCTGTTCATTCTGTCTGTACCAAATGCAGAAAATAGTAGAGAACAACTTCTCTTGTAGACATGCAAGAGGGACTTTTTTTTTGTTTTACAGATGACGTGGATTTGGGTGCTAAGTGTCAAATGTTCATTTTCACATAATTTGCCAAAAAAATCATATGCAGGACTTCTGCAGAATACATGATGACCTTGCGACTTCTATTTTTAATGTAACTTCCTGTTCAGTTTTGTTCAGATTAAATCAGATCAGATCAAGCTTTTTTATGAAACATATTTGTTTTATGGGAAAACAGATGCTAAACAATCTATCTCCTGACTGCATCTAACAAATAGTGCTGCTGTGGGTAAGTTAATAGAAAAGTGCTTAAAACCCATCTTACATTTTGTGTGTAAAATAATTGTTGCATTTGACGTGCTGAAGTCTCGTGTCTCATTGCACTATATGGCAAACCCAGTAAAATGTTTGGATCTCCTGCTCTCCTTTAATTAACCCAGCTGGTGCTTCACTGTAGCACGGCAAGCTGAGTTTCCTCACCACAGATAGAAACGTCCAGGTCAGTACCGCCACGCCCAGTGGAGACCACCATGGTGACTTACAGCTGAGTGCTTTTCCATACTGTTGGTGGTCCAAAGCACAGCAGCTTGCCATCCTGTGGCCTAAACTCTCTCCTCGCTTTCATTTCTTGCTTTATATGCTAAAAGTGCCGGGATGCTGACACATAGCATCCCTGTTCAGGGGCTTTTGTCAGCTATTTTTAGATATTGTTTTAGTCTCAGTCCTGAGATCAAAACTCCATGTGGGTAATAGTCATATTCAAGATTAGTCCTAGTTTTAGCCCATTTTTAGCCGACTAAAACACATTTTAGACTTGTCTCAGTCATAGAAATCATTTTAGACAAAGAAATTACTTGACATGTTGTAGATTTAGACCAAGAATGAACATTTTAACCAAACTTCAGCAGTCTGCCTTTCAACCAAATTGATTTTAGGCTACCATTTATGAATTTGGAAAATAAATATTTGCAACATCTTTGCATGCAGCACAAGTGAAGACAGCTGACTACCGCCCAGAAGATTTACACATAAAAAAGTATACAAATGTATTCAAATAGCAAGCACACATTGCAAATACAATCCATTTATATTGTGATAAATCATACCAGTACCTCTGAAGCTCACTAATTAACATATGTCTCTCCATTTCTGTATATAGGCCTACATCCCAGCTATATTTTAGCTGCTAGGCTTCTCTCCTGACAAAGATTACATCATCGTGTGTCATCTGAAAGAGGATTTGTTATACCAACAACAAAAAAGCCTCACAGAACATCTGTGCCTTTCAGAGATTAGTCTAAATTTTTATGTTACAATGTTGGCTTGTCACAAAAGAGGCTATTATCAAGGCTCTTTTATTGTGGTTCTAAATGTCTGTTGTTGTTTAGGGAGATAGGGAAGTGGGAGGATGATGCAGCTTTGATATAATCAGAAAAAGAACGTGTTGCATTTCTTGGAGACAGATGGTGTAAAAAGAGAAAAAAAAAACCTTGCCTGTCTTAAAAAAATAATAATCAAGGATCACAAATGTCATGCTCCAATTGACTCAATGAATACTTGATATTCCATATTGAGTGGTCCCTATGCCAACTACATGAAGCACTGCCAGAATGCTTGATTAACAAGGGAAGGTACTGCCAAGGACATTTAATCATACCTAACAGAGAACTGAAAGTTTTTGTTTGGATGGAGGAAAGAAAGGCTGTTCCTTCCAATACTTCGACATGTTCAGTTTGTTCCAACTAGCTGAGCTAAAACCCCTCAGTCAGACATATTGTGACTTAGAATATTAATACCAGCAGACCAGAGCCATGTGTGTGAGCTCTTGCTATGTTTAAGAGATAGAGAGTAGAAGGAAGCATAAACTGGTGGCTTATCTCAATAGGAATTACACATCCTGTGTTATTACTTAAAGTTAAAGTTCAGTTAAAAGCTCATGCCACTTTCAGTTTGTTATGGGTGGGTCTTTCCCTTTTACTCACACAAACACGCACATACAAGTGACATAGTGTTACTGTAATCATGGTTGTTGATCGTAAAAGCTTGAAAATGATGCCAGAGAGATGACTTCTCCTCACTAGCACTTTCAATTGGATAGAAAAGGAAAATACACCACCTAGTGGTAAACACTATAGGCCATGTATCACATTATTACCACCCTGATACAGTAATCTCTCATGTTTTACTGTGTTAAAAGGAGGATCACATACATTCATTGTGCTTGAGTGCCCTTTATTGTTAACTTAAATTATGGGCTGCAGTTTAACTAAATTATGTGTAACAAGCCGAGACTATGAAAAGAAAGTCCCATGTCATGTGCTCGTTTATGGCAGTTATCGCAAAGTGTTGGCACAAGCTGTACTTCTCTTGATCTGATACAGGAAATAAGCCCCAGTGCAACTGTTTCCTGTTCACTGAATGAACATCCGTACCGACACAAACACACACCCAGTGTTGGTTACGCACATCAAAACAGGACTTTGTTTTAAATCCCAACACGATGTGATAAAAGGGTCACTAGAGTTGAGTTTGTTCAATAGCAACAGTGTTATCCATTCAGAGCCTTTGGCCCTTCATCACAGTCTTTAATTACTGTTTATGATGATCACAGCAAACGTCATTGAAGCTTTCATCTCTCTTCTCTATCACTTCCAGCGGTATTGAAGTCTCAGCGGGGTCATACTTTTGGCATCAGCTTGTCTTTTTTTGGGCTACCTTCTCCCCTTAGTCCATTGCTAGTTATCCATATTGCAATCAAGTGTCTTCTCTTTTTTAACCAGGTCTTCCAAGTCTGTAGAAGACAACAAGAAGAGATTATTAAGGATGGCTTGCCCTAAAAAAAAACTATTTTTCTTTTTTTTTTAATTATTTTTTTTTAGGCGGCCTTCTTTTTTGAGAGTTACAATGCTAATTTGACATACAGTATTTAGGAGAGAAAAAAACGTTGGATTTTAACACATCATTTTAAACTTGGGTCTAACACCATGCTTATGTTAATGTTATGTTAATTTTTTCCATTACTCACACTTGAGCACAGCCTTGTTGATGAGGGTATAACCTTGGTCAGGGTTCCTGCTCAGGTCAATGTAGAAGTAGAACCTCAGTTCCTGAGGATATTGAGAGTGGGACAGGTTCTGAATCAACGGGATAATCCGATTGGACATAGGCGCCTCTGCCAGAACTTGGTGCATCATGTACTTGCACCAATCATCCTGCAGGAAGTTAGGAGTGATAAGCAGAGCCTTTAAGTGGCTGTTCTGCACAGCCTGGCATAACTCTGTGGAAATTGCACCCCCTGGACAGGCATCCCTCTGCATTAGAAAGCACCTCAGGCTACGGGGTGAAGCCTCCAGGAAAGAGACCAGGCGTACAGCCTCTTCAATGTCACTGTGCACAGAGCTGTGGCACACAAACACGTCATACTTTTGGCTCCATCGCAGCAGTGAGCTCAGAGCAGACTGTGGCTGCAGTGGTTTTGAAGGGGTTGTCCCCAGTGACGATGATGACGAAGAAGAGCATGACGATGTAGATGAAGGTGACACGCTGCTGACAGAAGACACTGATTTTTTTGTCACTTTTGCCTCTTGTTCACATTGTGCTGATGAAGATACTCTTGATTTCAAGAGTTTCTGGATCCAACCTGAAATGAGAGAGACAAACTGAACATATTGCTGACATGTTGATATCTATTAATCCTTCTTAGTCCAGCTATAAGTTATAAAGGCTATATAAGAACAGTTACAGATAAAATAAAAAAATAGTAACGGATATAGATGAGGTTTACATCAGATATAAAAAGACTTAACTTACCATGCATGTCATCATTATGTCTGTTCAACGCCTCGCAAAAATCCTTCCAGGAAATAAAAGTTGAATGACCTACTCTCTTAAAAGAATCTCCCAAGCCCCATGAAAACATTACTCAGAGATGGTAGCTGAGCAAATAACTGTTATAACAATGTGACATAATCAAATGACAGCGACAGAATGTAACAAAGACGAAGTGAAAACTGTGCTGAGTGTCACTGACATCACCAGAAAAAAAAAGGAAGTTGGTAAAGAGACGCCTCAACATGTACAGTCAGATTATAAATGCAAAGTGTCTAAAACTTTATACATCACCGAGCAGGCATTAACCTTTTGTTAAAAGCATGCATATTGACAAAATGTTATTCAGTAAAGCTGATTTTCAACAAGAAGAACATTTCATAGGCTAGAATGAGACCACTTTCTGATCTAGATGGTAATATTCTATATCAAGAAGAAGGAATAAGAGGAAGGACAACATGAACCGTTGTAATCAAACCACTGATATGCAGGAAGCTACTGTCAAATCCCTAAGCCAATCAATGTGTCGGACGTTTCATTACCAGGTTATTCATTTCTGTTGTGTAGAAAAGGATACAAATTCTGTCATACAAACATAACTTAAGACATTTTAAAGAACAAGCGTAATTGATCTCATGCAGGGAAAATTAAGGAGAAAGTATGAAGGTAAGCTGGCAAAATATTAGATTTGTATCTACAAATCTAGAAAAAAACATTTATCCTGAAGGCACACCATCTACTCAGCAGCCACTTTTCACTTCCAGTATGATGCCCTGTAAATCATTTTGACATCAGGAGAAGTCAGTGTAATTTTATGGAGAGGTTTTTCTAAGGGTATTTAACCAGTTGGTGGACCATAGTTACGAATCATGCTTTCATTTTCACATTTTCTTTCAAGATCAGGTGGAATAGGCCTATGAAAATGACAAACAAAATGGTCCTGTCTACAAAGAAAATTCTAAGATATGAAACAAGAAAAACAGGGGAAGAGAGTAATTGAGTGGGAACCAAATGACCAGATTTAAACCTAATAAAAGCAGAAGTCCTGTGTGGAAAATATTGTAGTTGTAGAAAGCGTTAGCAAAATGTACTTTACAATATCAAGAGTAAAAGTATTCTGTGCAGAAAGAAATGGCCACTGTGATTTTTAGGCCTATACTGTGGATTAGGCTACTATTGTTGATGTGCTGGACTTTATTTTACTCTACTTTACATATGTGTATTTAATCAGTGCATCAAATCTTAGAAATTGATCATATTTTCTAGGTAAAATCTTCACTTGTAAAGTGAATACTAGCATGTCAGATACATTTAGTGGCCAAAAGATACAGAGAAGAAGTGCAAAGTAGCAGAAAATTAAATTATTAACGTTCGCCTAAAGCAGGGGTCCGCAACCTTTACTATCAAAAGAGCCATTTTAGGCAACAAAAAAAAAAAAAAATCTGTTTGGAGCCGCAAAACATTTGAGCAATGTGATGAAGGTAACACAGCTTATAGTCTAAGTATATAGTATATAAGTCTAATGCAGTGAGGGCCCAAGTGCAAATGTACTGCAGAGTATTAGGGCCACATTGAGGGAAAAAAATCTGAGATTTACAGAATAAAGCCGTATTATTACGAGAAAAAAGTCATAACTTTACGAGAAAAAAGTAATAATATTACAAGAATAACGTCATAACTTTGCGGGAAAATAGTTGTAATATTACAAGAATAAAGTTGTAATATTACGAGAATAAAGTCTTAACTTTGCAAGAAAAAAGTTGTAATATTCTGAGAATAAAGTCATAACTTTGCACGAAAAAAGTTGTAATATTCCGAGAATAAAGTCATAACTTTACGAGAAAAAAAGTCTTAATATAACGAGAGTTAAATCAGAACTTTGCGAGAAAAAAGTCATAATATTAGGAGAATAAAGTCATAACTTTGTGAGAAAAAGTCGTAATATTACGAGAATAAAGTCATAACTTTACGAGAAAAAAAGTCTTAATATAACGAGAGTTAAATCAGAACTTTGCGAGAAAAAAGTCATAATATTAGGAGAATAAAGTCATAACTTTACGAGAAAAAAAGTTGTAATATTACGAGAATTAAGTAATAACTTTGCGCGAAAAAAGTTGTTATATTACGAGAATAAAGTCATAACTTTACAAAAAAAAAGAAAATAACACGGAAAAATACTACTTTATAATATTATGACTTTATTCTCATGATACTACGACTTTTTTTCTTGTAAACCTATGACTTTATTATCATAATATTATGACTTTATTATCATAATATTATGACTTTATTCTCGAAATCACAGATTTATTTATTTTTCCTCAATGTGGCCCTAATACTCCGTCGTACCGCAGACCTACAACAATGATAAATAAAAATGAAAATGTAAACAAAAAAACAGTTATTCATTTCCATTTTTATAAATCCACAGGGAGCCACTGGAGAGGAGCTAAAGAGACGCAGGTTGCTGACCCCTGGTATAAATAAAGTAAAATTGTATTTTATGTAAAGTAATTGAGTGAATGTATTTTTTTACATTTACTCAGTAGCTAGGCTACATTGATTCAATGTAGTATAATTAAAGAGTTAAAGAAGTGTAAAACTCCCGTCATGTTAAACGATGCTTGAAATGCGCATGCGCGAAATTCAGAAAAAAAAAAAAATCCCCGGATGTGAACGTCACTTCCTGCTTTTCCATCTGACGTGTCTAAAACAGTTTCGCTCCTCTGGTGGTGGATTTTAACTCGTGGGGGGATTTATTATCTATTGGACTGAATATCTGGTACGATTTAGTTGTTTTGAAGAGTAGTCACTAGCACTGTAAAGCTTTAAAGACCTCATTCATGTATCTCAGGCCTCTGTTTCACCTTTACCTCCTCTCTTTAATCCAGATAACGTGGTGGTCAAGATGCTCGACTTCTTCACCATCTTCAGCAAAGGGGGCATAGTGTTGTGGTGTTTTCAGGGAGCCGGGGTCTCTGAGTCCTTCACCGGGCCTGTCAACGCTTTGATCCGCTCCGTCATCCTTCAGGTGGGACATAAAGACAGGTCTAAAGTCCAAACAGCTGTTGTCTAAGTGTCTCTGTGGACAGCTAATGCTAACGCTAAGAGCTAGCAAGGGTTAGCTTGTTGCGTAATGTTAATCTACTAAAAACAAGCTGCTCTTTGAGGTGTGAAGAGCCTTAAAAGTCGCCTTATTATGAATTGTTTGCTGGTTTGTTTATATAGTTTGTGCTACAGTGGCTTCTTTGACATTGTTATGAAGTCACAGTCTAATGCTAGCAGCATGTGTGGTTAGCTCCTGTTGACATGGCAACAATGTTTGGGAGGATGTAACTCACTCTGCCTTTTATTTACTCCTCTACTTCATGTTTTACATTTATCCTTTGTTATTGCAATATATTGTTATTAATTGTTTTTTTGTTTTATTGACACAACAAAAACAGTAATTACTTCTTTATTGTTTTCTTCCATTTACATGCATGTTCTTTTTAAATATCTATATTTTGTAATTTGCTTAATGAATTGTGGCCAGGTCGAGCAGGTCGTCCACCAATCAGAAGGTCGGTGGTTCGATCCCCGGCTGCTCATATTGAGTATTTAGATTCCTGATGGGCAAAGTTGGCACCTTAGTAGCCTCTGCCATCAGTGTGTGTGTGTGAATGCTGACATGTAGTGTAAAGAGCTTTGAGTGTTGAGAGCTATATAAATGCAAGTCCATTTACCATTTGTGTCGTTACAGGAGCGAAGTGGGAACAATTCATATACTCATGAGGCCCTGAGTCTGAAATACAAACTCGACAATGAGTTTGAGTTGATTTTTGTGGTAAGTTTCTCAACTGCAAATCAATAACAATCCAACACGATTGAAGTGTGTAAATCTGCAAATTATGTTCATGTTAACAGTCTCTTCTGCACTATATTCACTTTTTTAATAGTCCTATATCACAGCTGTTACCCTGCACTATACTCATTTTTAACAGTCTCTTCTGCACTATATTCACTTTTTTAATAGTCCTATATCACAGCTGTTACCCTGCACTATATTCAGTTTTAACAGTTTTCTTCATCTCCTTATATTTTTATATCTGGTATATTGTTTTGTACTTTGCACTATTAACTTTTTTACTGCCTTGTTACTAACATGTTTTGCACTATGGAACTGTGATGCCTGAAACTTGAATTTCCCTCTGGATCAATAAAGTTACTATCTATCTATCTATCTATCTATCTATCTATCTATCTATCTATCTATCTATCTATCTATTTATTTATGTTGTTTATAGTTTTACATGTTGTATGATCACTCTTCTCCTTATACCTTGACTCTGTCCAGGTGGGTTTTCAAAAGATCCTGACCCTGACGTATGTGGACAAGTTCATAGATGACGTTCAGCTCCATTTTAGGGATCGTTATAAGAATGAACTGGAGCAAAAGGGTGCTCTGAAGCTAATCAATAACAACTTTGAATTTGAGGATGACTTCAAGGTGCTTCTCAGGTAAAGACAGACAATTTCACTCATGGGTGTGATTTCTTATATTGAGGAACTTAAAGCACAATTGATGTGATAATGTATATCCCATAATTAAAAATAATAATAATAATCAGACCAATGTGTTTGCTCTGAGAATCAAAAGTTTATCTCAACAACTTAAAGATGCAAAAAAAGGGGGGAGTCTAAGCCACTCTTCTGGCAAAAATAGACTATTGGCTATTTCATTATGAAATGCTAAAAACAATGCTAGTACATGTAAGATTGGGTAACAACCCACGTGTAGTGGCACAAACAGCCTTCTTCAGGGTGTAACCCCCAGCACACAGCTTTCCCTTCACAAAAGAAGAAGAGTGCCTTGGACTCCCCCCTTTTTTTAACCTTTGTGTACCCCACCAAAGAGCACATTCATCACACTGATTTGAACTTCCGAGCACTCTGGACTTTTTCCCTTTTTTGAACATTTCAAGATGCTTCATTAACCCAAATCTTTTTTTGTCATGCTCATTCTGACATACATCAAATGTTTACCACCAGAGAGGCGGAGGAGAGCACCAGAGGTCGTGGCCCTGTCCCCATGCGGACCTTTAAGGAGTCCGAGAAATCCCAAAAAACTGTGAAGTCAATGATTGAGACCAAGGGTGGGGAAAAAATCAAGGAACCGGGTGGCAAGAAGAATAAAAATACCAAAAAGGAGGGTAAGTGCTGTTGGAGGTGGTTGTTCTAAAATAGCTCATTCTAAATAGCCAGTGTGACATAATTTCATCTCAATTCTGATTTGATATCCTTATCTTTTCCAGCTCCTGCAGCTGAGCCTATCAAAGTGGATCAAGGCAAGGCCCCATCGTCTGGGCAGAAGACGGTCGAGAATGGTAACCAGGGATTGACTCCTGACGAGGTCATGCAGAAGAAGCGGGAGGAATTCTTTCGCAAGCGCACAGCAGTACCTACTGAAAAACCCATGTAAGAGAAAATACATTCATGAATGTCAAGCAAGATGTAGTTTAAGTAAAAATGCTGTTCGTACAGTTATATTTGATTAACTTATTGGTATACTGATATGTATCAAGCCTGTGAAAATTTAATTTCAGCAATATACACATTTTTGATCCCCAAATGGATCATTAACATTTATTCCCCAACTTTAAAATCATGATCTGATGTGTTGAAAATAAATGCAGCTTACATAAATTGTTATTGGATTGCTTGTCAGAAATGTATTTCTAATAATCATGTATTTTTCAATAATCAGAAACTGAGAAGTTTTGTCAGTCTCCCAGTGTAGATCATGTCTAATTGCTTATTTCTGATTGCTTAATTCTCATATTCTGTCATCCTAGTCACACCAAGTCCCCAAAACCTCAGAAGCCTAAGGAGAAACAAATGCGTGTTTGGGACATGGGTGGTAGCAGCACCAGGGAGCTGGACTACAGCGGAAGGAATGGAGATGGTTCCCAAAATGGTGGCGAACAAAACCCGGAAGCACAAATTGACCTGGTATGTACCCCCACCCCTCCACTTTATCCCAAAGAGGTTTCTAGTGAAAGAGACATCTGTACTATTCACATTAATAATGTTAAAATAAATCCCAAATCCTTGATGTGCTGGATGTGTTTCAGGGGATGCAGCTAAACTCCATGAAAGGTGACCTGCTGTCTGTGGACTATGAGTCCAGTGAGGAAGAGGAGATGGAGGAGGAGGAGGAGGAGGAAGAGGAAGAGGAGAGAGTGGTTGTCACTCAAACAAGCAAGACAATGTAAGAGAGTGTTTAGTTGTTAGATTATTGTTTAAGGATATATTATCATATATTGATGCTTTTTTTGCTTCATTTGTCATATTTAAGTTGCTCAGTTAATAACTGCCCAGCTTTGTTTATTGGTTTCAGCTCCAAAAAGGGTGGTGGTTTTGGGGGTATGTTTGGGATGCTGAAGGGCCTGGTGGGCTCCAAGAGCCTGAGCCGGGAAGACATGGAGTCAGTACTGGAGAAGATGAAGGACCACCTCATTAGTATGATATCCAACTCTCTGTCACTCATCCTCCTGATTTTTCTTCAACATTTAAAAATGCATTGTCTGCTATTCATTCCTTTCCTTTATGATCCTATAGCAAAGAATGTAGCAGCCGACATCGCCTACAAGCTCTGTGACTCTGTAGCCAAAAAACTGGAGGGCAAAGTCATGGGCACATTCACCAGTAAGTAAACTTTCGCTTACCCACAATCTTCACCCAGTTACAACGCAATGTGCATCTTCTCTGCCTTCACTTGTCCATCTTCGAGAGCACCAGTCTGCATGCTGGGAAAAGTAATGTGATTACAGTAATGAGTTTCCCCCTATATTGTCTGTATGATTACCGCAGTAAATTGAATAAAATAGGATCTGCCCCTCAGTTTAATGTACGCAGGATGCGATTTAAAATGTTGCTCAGACCAGAATTTTGTACTTGTAAACATCTCACATTGTAAAGTTAGAGGGGATAAGTGTTGAAAGAGCATGGGCATATTTTATATTGTAGATGATTTATTGAATTAGACAAACTTATTTATTGCTTTAGATTTATCACTAAATCCATACTGAAAGAACCAAACTGCCACTCAATGCAACTTGCTATCAGCCTGTCTGTGTAGTTTTCCATTGATATAACATAATAGTTTATATTCTTGATATCAGCTCATGCTTATTATAACCAAATCAAGAACGGCATTAAAAGGTGCACTTTCATTGTCATATTGATGATATTTAGGTATTTCCCCTTTCTGGTGCTAGTCTCACCCTAGTCCAAAAGCACAAATCGTAACTATAATGATGTCATTCTACCTATTGGAGATCATTTGTGTCAGTAAATAGCAGTATGAATGCATGATGCAGGGAGACCCTAACATAACTTTTGTGTTTGTGTGTAGCTGTGGCCTCAACAGTAAAGCAGGCCCTGCAGGACTCACTGGTGCAGATCCTGCAGCCAAAGCGAAGGGTGGATATTCTGAGAGATGTCATGGATGCGCAGAGCCAGCGAAGGCCTTTTGTCGTCACTTTTTGTGGTGTCAATGGAGTTGGAAAGTCCACCAACCTGGCCAAGGTGAGTTGTCATTGTTGAAAGGGTAATGACATATCTATCGTATGTATATCGTTTACCCACACAGAAAACCAGTTCTAGGCTCTGAGCTTTACTGTGTGTGTTTGGCCTTTGTTTTGTGAGTTTGTGGTCATGTATAGCTCTTTTAGTAGAACATGGTATTCACACTTTAAAATGATTACACTGAGGGCACTGGGGGGCTCCTTGGAGTAAAGTGTCCTCCAAATTGCATTCTAATTCTTTAGTAAATACATATTTTAAACTTCTTTGTTTGACTGTGAAGTTATGATACTCAAGTATTGAAAACACTCTTAACGTTTAAGGTGAGTCCGTTATCAGGAAACGGTGCCCTGTTCTATTCAAGTGTCCCAGACAGTGTGACAGTGAGCCAGTATGAACTTGAATTTGAATGTCAAAATGTCTTCTGTGGAAAAATGATTAATGTAATTGAATATTTGCGCAGCTAAAGTTGTTAGAAATCTTGCTTCGGCGTTTAACTTTTTAAACATTAGTATATGTTTGTTACACTTTGACTCCCAACATGTTCAGATTTTGTCCTATACATATTCATGTGAACCAAACGTCTCTCTGTCTTGCTCCAGATCTCTTTCTGGCTGATAGAGAATGGTTTCACTGTGCTGATCGCAGCCTGTGACACCTTCCGTGCCGGGGCCGTAGAGCAGCTCCGTACTCATCAGCGCCGCCTCAACTCTCTGCATCCTCCTGAGCAGCACGGAGGCCGCCCGGTAGTCCAGCTCTATGAGAAGGGCTACGGAAAGGATGCTGCTGGAATTGCCATGGAGGCCATTGCCTATGGTAAAATACTGTTCTTTCTTGTTGAGTAATTATTAACAGTAAAGCTGTGGTTCCTTGTTGATTCCAATGCCATTTCCATTAATGATTAATGTCACCCATATGGTAAAATCACATGTACACCTTCTGTGTTTCATCCCTCCAGCCCGCAACCAGGCCTTTGACGTGGTGCTGGTGGACACTGCTGGGCGTATGCAGGACAACGCCCCCCTTATGACAGCCCTGGCCAAACTTATTGCGGTCAACATGCCTGACCTAGTACTGTTTGTTGGAGAGGCTCTGGTGGGCAATGAGGCAGTTGACCAGCTGGTAAGACCACTCACACACTCATACTTTTTGTTCAGACACATCATGTACTTAGAGGAAATGTAACTGATGACAGAGGAGAAAGTCAGGGTCTTTGTAACTTGAGAGAAAATGAGCGTTGTCCAGGAACTCTCCAAATCCTTTAATTCACATAATACATAATTATGTGATCGGCTGCTAGAACTTGGTACTGACTGAAGCAGGGATTTATGGTTTTCATTAGCCTAAGCTTCATTGGTATTAGGAATCAGCATTTCAAGCGAAAATACTATTCGATAATCACTGGGAACTATTCGATCATTCTTCGAAGATCGTTAGATTGGGATTTATACACAGACCAGAAGCCTCTGTTCAGTTCAACCTTAATTAACAACAGTAATGACTAAATAAGAAAATGCTGTAGGATAAAATGGATTTCTGCTGTTCTTAAACTCTCCAGTAGAGGTCAGTATTGCTCCACTGATCTGTTGTCATCATGATGGTGGACAGATGTGTTTTCTTCTCCTCTACATTGAGTGAGATGGAAAGAGGGTGCTATACATATTAACTCTGGTGTCAGCAGTTTCCCCATTAATTACTCAGCTTCCTTTTCCTTGTGTTCTCAGGTAAAGTTCAATCAGGCTCTGGCAGACCACTCCATGTCTGAAAAGCCTCGCCTCATTGATGGAATTGTTCTCACCAAATTTGACACCATCGACGACAAGGTATGATTTGTGAATGGCTGTTTTTATTACTTGTGAATAATTTGAAGCTGTAAAGTTGGTAGCACTCATGCATCATCCTTCCTCTTTTACAGGTTGGTGCTGCCATCTCCATGACCTACATCACAGGCCAGCCCATTGTGTTTGTTGGCACAGGGCAAACCTACAATGACCTGCGCAGCCTCAACGCCCGCGCTGTGGTCAGCGCCCTGATGAAGGCTTAAGTGGCTGCATGTTCTGCTCTTTTATTCATCGTCGCAACAAAGCCAACAATACCTTTTGCCACGCTGCCGTGAGATGTTCCAGCCCTGCTAACCTGTGTTTCTCATCCTCTTGTCCTGCCCTCTACTTTGCATCAAATGAAGAACTCATGTCACGCACAGGACTTTATTCTCCCAGTAAAGGACAAGTGTGCACTTTGAAAGACAGAACATTTTTGCAACAAAACCAGAGGGGCCTCCCTTTGAATAATTTCTAAACTTCTGGGCCTACATTGAAAAGTACCTCAGACCAGCCAGTTTTCAAACAATGAAGTCACATCCAAATGACATTTTAGCTGACTGAAAGGACCTAGGCTGTAAATGTCATCAGTTTACTGGTTTACACAGTAAAGACTTTTAAAAAAAACTCCCTACCTGGCATTTTGTCAGTCAGTTTTCCCCTCTTCATGTAAATGAGGTCAGGTTATGAAGGCTTGCTGGATGTGACATTTCAACAGCTGCCTGTGCCTGAGGAAAGCTTAGTGACCATAGTGCCTATCTGTCTCCTGTCTTCTTAGTTAACACTTTCACTACATGGGTGATTATCCATCAAGAGAATCATGACAGTTCAGGTCAGAATTCACTCAGTGTAGTCTTGAGGAGTCTGAATATCTTTACAACATACAGTTATAAAGTGGGCACGAATATCAGCACTTGTGTAGTTAGTAGATGTTGTACTCCTCTGTCGAAAATGGAAGAAAAAAAATCACTACTAACAACTGGTACACTAGTTCTGGATTGATTGTTCTATGAAAGTTATCTCCCAGAGCCCCTTACCTACCTAATACAGTTTCATTACAAAATGGAGAGTTTGATTCCTCGGTTTATAGTTGATGAGTGGTAAGATATTTTGTAAATTATTTTTTTTTAGTTCTTACAGGTTGTCCATACATTTTCAGACTTCACACCTTCTGTTTGGTCTGTTGAAGTTCTACGAGCCTTTTTATTTATGCTTTCCCCTCTTGATTTACTCTTCCTTTGTAAGAAGAGATAGAAGTCTTAAATATCTCTAGCCCCCTTTAATTTGTGGTAGTGCAATATGAGAGAACAAAGTTATACAGACGATTTGAACGAATTTATGAGAATGTAAACATTTCTAAATAAAGCTGCTATATGCTATGACAGCCTGTAAAGTGGAACTTGTTCTGTCATATGTTGCCGGGGCACATGGCCTGTAGCCCCATGACGGACTACTCCAGTATGATCAGCATGAGACAGGTAAACATGACAGCACAAATAGGATACCAAAAGCTTTATTTTGAAAATAGTACTTATAAATACTATGTCAGAAAACACATGCAAGTATTAAAAATACAAAAAAAGGCTTACAAAGAACATTTTCAGTACAGAAGTGGCAAAGTGATTGCTACTGGCTGGGAGCCTGTCTGCTATGAAAACATAATCTTCTGAACTTTGGGAGGACAGAATCATAACAATGTGTTTGCAAACCAAGTAACCATCCATCACTGAGAAAATTCCCATCCAAATTCCCCGTCCAGTAGTGTGCAAATCAAGTTTTACTGGTTTCAGGGTAGAGCATGAGAGATACAATCCTCATATATCAAAACAAGATTGCTTTCAGTTAAGAGCATGTGATATGCGTTAAAGCTTGCACCTACAACTTCTCTTACAGGGCAGGAAGGTCAAGGTGATGCAGTTTGTTTGATTTTATAATCAAAACCATGAATCAATGCAGCACAAAAACTTCTGTCAGTTGTCTCAGATCTATAATTTTTGTCAAGTTGAAGTGAGAGAAACATATTCCATCATCTGCATATTTAAAACTTTCTTTTGCTGTAGCCTCCCAAATGTTGAGCAACATTTAAATACAGTGCAGTGGAACTGTGAGGCTGGGTATTGGCGTTGACTCTTACTTTAAACTTCTCCTTTCCCTTTTAAACCAGAATTAATAAAAGGAAAATCACAGACCTGTGAAACACTGACAATGTCTTTTAGGTCTCCCATGGCCCATAGTTTTCCTGTATTCCTAAATCCACTGATTGAAATCAGACTTGAGTACTACTCAAAGTAGACTGATCTCATGACGGGGCTGTGGAGGAAAATGACTGCTAGTGATCCTGACTGTGTGCCTGTCAAGAATGATGGTCTAGGGCAAAAAGAGAAGGAAGGGACTTAAGTGAACAGTCGAGAAACAAAGAGCATCCACTGAAATGTTGCCACTGACTGCCGTGCATGCAATACTGCAAAGACAGTTGTATCTTTGTGTAAAGGAATACCAGCAGGTCTTTTGATACTGAAAATCAAGAACAGACTTGAATTTTCTATCTACCAGCATGCAGTAAGAAAACAAGTCTTCGACAGTGCTTTATGGTATTATTCTGGAAATGTCTCTTGCAAATGGCCACTGCCTTAAGTCAAAGAGAAGCATTCAGTCCTAACCTTGAAGGAGGCTTTTCTGTGTGTTAAAGCCATTTTGCTGTTCTTCCCCATTTTGTGAAGGAGACCCTGTAGATAAAGATAACAAAAAAGACAATTATAAAATGCAGGCAACACATATTCTGAACTCCTTTCAGAAAGAAGGACAAGCAAGTTAAGGAGATCTATTGGACTGAAATGTAAATACCACATTTTCTTTTCCAAGAGAGATGCTGGCAGAACAATTATGGTGTGAAACCAGGACTACTGACTACAATGTATGCCCTAAATCAAATCTGCAATATGGCAAATTAACTTGGTCTTAAAAGGTCAGATAATATTCACAAACAATTTCTCATTTAACTAACCTAGAGAACCCGACAAACAGTCAATTCCACAAGAACAATTAAGATTCTTTAGCTTAAGTTAAAAATACACTAACCTGGTACCATAATACTAGTAGTAGTAGTTTAAGTATTGTTAAATAACAGCAATCTATCTCTTGACTGGAGAATGCAGCACCCGTTTTGACAGCAGAAGCAACCAAGCATCGAGTACCCCGGTGTCAAATGTTTAATGGGGTACTCCAACAATTTAGTATTACACTCCCATTAAGTTGAGGGACTCACAGGAGGCTGATTAAAAAAAGAATGCTAAAAATTGAAGCAGCAGAGGCCCCGATATCTTGACTTTTAGTCCTAAGTGTAGGTCAAGCTCCAAAAACAGTAGATCCTACATTATCCATAATGCAACTCAACATCGTCTTTCATCTATCCATGCACTCATTAATCCCAGCTCACAGTGCTCACAGCGTCAGCGAGGCAGATTGTTAAGGGTAGCTATTGCAGAAATAACAAAACTCCTGCTGAAGTGAGCTCTTCCCCATCTAAGTGTTCTGTATCTCTGACCAGATGGAAGTAATGTGAGGTGTTGGTTTAGGGGGTGATCAGGGTCATTTGATATTGGGAGTGCTAGGCGTGTGATGGCTCTGAGGTTCACATCTAATAACACTGGGAGTGGGCACAAATGAACTATGATTGACTTAAATCCTCCTTACCCCAGCCGTTGGTAGACACATCACGGTTGCAGATCTCATTGGCCAGCCTCTCAAAGTACTCGGGCAGGTCCGCATACTCGTCTCCATAGGAGATGACCTTGATGCCCTTGTCCAGCATGTTGTCACGCAGCTTCTTGAACTCACCCACGTCCTCTCGTCGTACAAGCATGAAGTGTTCCAGGTCCGACTTGTGTTTGACCGCCTCCAGGAACAGAGCCTGGAAGGTAGTGTCGTCTACTGTGCGCCCGCAGCCGAGAAACACAAATGATTTGGTCTCGTACAGCTTCTGGATCTCACGCTGTTGAAACCGGCGGTAATATATTATCACATATTATCATTTCATAAACATCAAAGTGCAGGGACAGAAGCAATTTGGTTTGGTTTCTCAGAAACATAACCAATAATGAACAATTTCTGGGCTCACCATAACTTCAGTGTTCCTCAGTACATTCTGGTAGCCTGCAGGGTGCAGTACGATACCACTGGGGTTGGTGTAAACACCGTGGATATGCAGAACACTTAACCTCCGTTTCTCCTGAGCCCACTCCAACACCTAGACACACAAACACAAACACAAGCACACACACAAGCACACACACAAGCACACACACAAGCACACACACAAGCACACACTTAACAGTCCATTGCACTCAAACCTGTTCTGGCTGGGCTGGGAGTAAAATCACTGAACAGCAGTTAGAGGATATTAGCCCTGATGGAGACGAGGCATAAATACCAGGACTGAGAGGCAAAGCGACAGGTCTCTCAGAAAACTCTGACCAATTTTTGCTAATTTGTGTTCTATTTAACAAATAATCAACCTAACTTTAAATGAACTGGGACATAAATTACATGATTGAACAATTGACATTTTGTAGAAAAACTGTTCAGAAGTGAAAAAAAACCCTGTGAACTGGGGAAACACATGCTTCTCCTTCAGCCCGGTCTTAATCCAAAAGCAAATATTGTTCAATCTATAAAATTCGACAGCAGCTGAGTAATGGTTAGAATTTAAACCTTCCTCCACCTGTCAGAGACAAAAGGCTCTTTCAGGTCAAAGCATTGTCTATTTCTCTCCCAAACCGGCCAACGAGGAACTTCACTTACAGGCAATGTCATAAATGTAACTGATTGTGCAGTGAGTTAGTGAGTTTCCCTATATGCTCAGAGGACAACATGCTATTCAGGCCAACCTGTGATTTCCCCCCCTCCAGACTAGTGTTTTGGATTTGAGATTAAATAATCTGTGAAATATAACTTGAATTTTAAAATTAGTCAGACTTTTAACTCTCCCACAATCTGAACCCTAACGTTAAGTACTTGCTTTAGTGACCTTTGCACACTGAAAAAGCTGACTGGATGTATTGTGGCAGGAAAGATCAATCTATGCCATAACACATCCAAGACGGTTTACCTTCTTCTCGTCTGTCAGGTCCAGTGACTCCAGTTTGGTGCCCTGGTGAGCTGCATAGATCTCCAACAGGTTGTCAAAGTTAGTAGTGAGGACCAGCGCACCACTCTCCATCAACTGCAGCACAGAGCGCAGTAGATGTTTCCCTGCGTGCTCCATCTTACACTCCAAATCGTCAAACACCTCGTATAGACAGTCCTTGAAGAACGTGGATCGCACATTGCCTGTTCTCTGTAAAAAAAATAAATAAATAAATAAAAAAGACAGGAAACGTTAGGAATAATGCACGAGTTATTTTATAAGAGTACATGTAAGAAATTATCCAGTTGGCATGCTTTTCACACAACTGTTTTGTAGGGTTTTAAGTTTCAACATCATAAATACTTTAATAAAGTACACTGAATGTACAGGGATAAGATTTGGTGATATTAATGCAGAAAAAAGCCTTGACAAATAATTGAGTTTCACGGTACATTTGGATATGTAATTTACAATGACAACAAGACTTCATATAGTGTACGATGCACTCAGGACAGAAGGCCATATGGACTGTCTACCTATTTATACTTGATGATCAATAGTCAGCTAAGCAAGTTTAAACAGCACTGAATCCAGTACGACAACAACTGAAAAGGGAAGTGCAGCGAACAATGAGCAGCACTGATTTAGTGCGCCAACAGGAAGTAAAATTCGTGCAATGAAATATAAATAAATAATGATCATTGGAGCACAGATCATGAGGCTAAAATGTGTCACAGCAAGATTCACAGGGTTGTGAAGTCTTTCACTGTTGCTGCAATGTAAGACAGCTTTACTACCTCAACCCCGGCCTTCTCACAACAGAATGTGCTGACTGTAGCCAAACCTGCTTTGATTTGTGAAGTCTTAACACAAGAATCGCCAAATTGTAGTAAAATAAAATCTGCCCTCTGTCAAGTTTTAAATATAGATGAGAATTTACAGTGTTTCCAACCTAAAAATACTGTCTGCTGACTGAAGACTGATTCATAAGATAACCTCTGCCGGAAACAAGAGAGAATACAGTGCGAGGTATATTTTTGTATGTTCCTCATTTTATCAAAACTTTACAGTACTCTGAGTATATTTTTTGTGTGAGTGGGGTAATTAACCCTCAACTATGTCAGTCTTTGACATCCCTACATTTACTGGAAATGGCATATTAAACTTGTTTGAACATGAGCAGAATTAACTTCAGGGGAAGTATTCTGTGGTAAAATATTGAAACACCAGTAGGCCACTGTCAAATTACCGCAACCATTGTATCAAGGACACTTTCACAAACCCACAACAAGCAGCCTTTTAATGGGATACCATACCATGTGACCTGACCATGTGTGTCCGAAAATACATGTGTGCAAATGAGTCCAGTTTGAGCAACAGCTGAATGATACTGTTTTTTTTCATTTGAGCTTATTAGAATCAGATTGGAACCACAAGATAATTGCTACCCCAAACACTGGAGAAAATTACAAATTAAAGTAATAATGTTGTGTAATTGCTCCATAGAAACAGACAGAAAAGTGGGTGATTTTTTTTGTTTTTGATTTTGGTAATATCATAATAGTAGAGTATGCATAGTTGTATATTCCAATCAGCACTCATATTTCTAGATGTATTAATTGTAAAGGCCTCAAACTTGAATACTAACTGACTTATTTATAGCCATGGAGTCTAGTCTAGGCCTTATTTATTTTGTTTTAACATGCTTTCACCATGAATTCCCCTTGGGGCAGTCTCAAGTGAGACCGTGGAGGTGTGTCAAGGGTGTGCCAGTGTTCAGAATATCTACTCCAGGGCAACTTTGTTCTGAATCAAACACTACATCACCCTGTCTGATCTCACACACACTACCTGAGTCTGCTAAGAGATTATGGGCTGTGACTACACAGTCTAAATCTCACCCTTACCTGGCAGAGCCTATTGTAAAAAAAAAAAAAAAAAGAGCCAGGCAGCTAAGAATAGCAAAAGGTAGTGCCGAGATGCAGTGACCAAGGTGATCCTAGCACAGGGAAATGCTCCGCTGACTTCCAGAGATTACAGCTCTAATGGGCTAAACAGCGGGAGTCCTTTCCACAGGAAGGAGCTCATTATCCACATCTAGTGTCTACGGCACCCATCCTGATCACTGTGTCCTTGGACCGTCTCATGAATTATGTAATAACCAAATCAAGTGCAAGTAAACAACTCTGGTTTCCAATTATTCGTCCCAAACTAATACATTTTAATCGAAGTTTAAAAGCAACTCTGGACTGCCCTATTGTGGACATGCATACAGTTAGCACTAAATATAAATATAGCCTAGGTGTAAGAGCAGTAACAGATGCTGAGCTTTCACAGGTCTGTTGCTACTGGAAAGTCCCTGTAACACAGTGGTATGAAGACTAATGCTTGATCTTTTTCCACAGATAGGTTACGGTTAATTTCACAGTGACAGTCTACTTGAGAAAAACAAACCACAACAGTTTCCTTTTGCAGCAAGGCACGTAGAGTGCTTTATCATTTACAAATCTCAGATTATCATCAAAATGACGATCAACAGATGACTAAATGTGTCCTCCCCTAACCCTGCAGAAAACATTGTTTATATTTCTTTAACTAAAACTAGTCAGCAAAGTTGTTATTAGCCTTGTTTTTACAAAGGTCAGATGTGTGAGAGGATTTACAGCAAAAAAAACATTCTCTTTCAGTTTTAACTTCAGATTACCCTCATTACCTGAAACTGTGTGCCTGCAAACCACCATAATCCATCTGACACACAATTCCATAAAAAGTGGGTTAAACTCTCACAGCTGTTACTGGAATTAACTGGACTGAAGGCCTCTCACACCCTCATATGCTTCTGTTTTCTTGAGGTATTTTGATATTAGGACCTATAGTCTAATACCGTATGCATTGGGAAAACACTATGATTCACATACTTGAAGAAATACATTTTCTTAGGTCAGAGGACATCAACTCAGGTCTAGTGGTAACATGTGTTCTTAAGTGCAACAGTGGGAAATATTTGCAGATGAGCTTTGTCAATAGAATCACTAAAAACTCATGTCCTCTGCTGTAATTTATTGTATGCTTGCTGTTTGGGTGTTACTTTAACTCTGTGTGAATGGAAAATCTGGGTTAGGGGGCTGAGCGGTTCACATTATTTTGTGCTTGTTTTTTCCCCTCAGCATGCTGGAGCCTGCTGTGTCTGTAGCCAACAGCAGTGGGGTAGTGTCTGCACGACTGTGGATTGAAATAAGCACGATGGATAAAGCCATAAAAGCGCTGCTTGTTCCCTTTGTGACAACAGGCTGAGGGCAGAAACAAAGCGTTTTATCAATGTCAAAGGTGCGATGAGACATGACTAACACAGGAGGCAAACTGTATCAAGTCTCCCATCTGCCAGCCCTGCTCCAGACCAGACCAGTCCAATATAGGAAGAGAAATAAGTAATATGGAAATCCAAATAGGTTTTTTATTCATTTCATTTTTCGCAATTAATTTGTAACAATCCAATGAGTTTCGAGCTGTAAGGTTCTGTAAAAAAAAAAGAGAATCATTTGTTTCTCACTCAAAATGTATGATTTGCTCTGACTTATTAGGGATGGGTGGTGACGCCCTGTGTAAGGATCTTGTTGTGTTTGTATGGCCGAGTGGCAGGAATTTTCAAGTTTTGGTGGGCTTGATTGGTTCATCAAATTCTTAGGTGGTATTAAGCGTGTGATGTTACCACTTGGTGCTGCAACTATGACAAATATAGTTTTTTGCTGTTGTTGTCTGTAAATCCCAAAAGCCCCACACTACAGAACACTACCTTCCTTTTTTTTTTGTTTGCCCAAAAGCTTTCTTTTCAACTGTGGTAGTCTCTCTCTCACACAAGTTAGATTATTTGTGTTTCTGTCCTGGCTGCTGTCACATGGTGTAACACAGTTGTGTCTACTGTTGATGCAACCTTAGAGTAAGATATGAAAATGAGATTGCGTAGGTGCTTTGAATTGATATTGCTATTTAATATTATCAATCATGCAGTCTTATTCGCAAAAGTACATTTATGGGTAGTCCAGACTACAAGGCGGGTGGTTCAGTTTCTTGTATTAAACCAGAAGTCTCATATATGATGTCCAGCTTGTTGTATTTTATTTCTCTTTGGGAAACCCAAAATTTGTCTGAATTTTGATGCATACACCAAGAACAGGACAGGAACAAAGTGGACACAAGACTGAATAATAGAAAAACATTTAAAAGTTGGCACTGATTTACTAAACACAGTATGGGGAAGTTCTTTCCAATGTATGCTTCTGTTTGCTGATAAAACTGAAGCATTCGTGGCCTGTCTACCCAAACTACCCTATAATTGTAGCTTTGTGCATTACTGCCTCACTCAGAAGCAACATTTTAACCCGTAAGAATTTTCAGTTTAAAGTTAATGTTAAAAAGTTAATGTTAAAAAATATTTTTATAAAAAGGGACAGACTTTTTGGTGCATAGAAAACCAGTTCAATGCAGGTTTGTAGTGTATATCTGCTGTCAATATACTGTAAACCTTAAGGAGGGCAAGGGAGGGTTAAAAAAAAACCCCACTAATGTTGTTCAGCTCGTGTGCCTTCATCAGGGTGTTGTTTTCAACAACAATGAATGAAAAAAAGAAAACAAGCCTGCTCCTTGCATGTGTGATTGATTCTACATCAACTGATTAAAAACTTTATATCGACCAAAATATGTTTCTAAGGAAAAGTCTCGTAAACAAGCCTTGTGTCATTAGCTATAGGTCTTTTAATGAGATAAGGCTAAGATGTCTTATCTCAATCCATGGAAGTTAAAACAAAATGTCCCTAGATGAGGAAAGGACAGTGAGCTGGCAGTCTGTCTGCCATGTGTTTGTACATGTGCGACAGGGCGGTGTAGAGAAGAAAAGCAAGGAAAAAGGCTCAGGCTTACCGGGGAAAGTTTCTGAATGAGGTCATGGGCCACATGAACCAAATTCTTATCTTCCTGCATGTGCTTCTGGAAACGTCGACTCTCCTCCTCCTCCAACAGGTCAAAGTCATTGGCTGCATCAAGCAAGGCCTGGATGAGGCCTTTCCAGGAGCGGAGTGCGGGGACTTGAGGGGCCACTGCAGAGCTTACCCCCGTGCCAATCACCAGGACAAGCTCGGGGGCTCGCTTGGTCTTCAGGCTGGGCAGCAGTTTCCTTTGGGGCATGCAGAGATTGAGTGACGATGCTTCCAAAGATAGGTGCTTCTCAAATTCTTCTACACAGCATTAAACTGACCATTGGCAAAGCAGAATAACATGCAGTATGAAACTCAAAACCTACCTTTATTTAGGTCTGCCAAAAAAAAAAAATAGGAACTCAAGGAAACAAAGAGTCATGGACAGAGTGTGAAACTGGTTCCAAAGCAGCATCTGAGCTTACCTGGGCTTTTTTGCATTTGAGTCTGCATCCTGAGAATCAGCTGCAGGTCGCTTCTCAGTTTTCACTGCAACAACGGAGGCCATTCAGGTCCTGTAACAGAAACAGAATCAACCATATGCTAACTACTGACAACTACATATACAGCAAGTCTGGACACTAAAGTGCCACACATGCATATGTAACTTGTTTGACTGACATTTGTGAAGCTTCCCTCTTAACAACCTTATCATATAGGGAATTATAATTACCATATTCCTGCCAGATCAAAGTGTCATGGCAAATGAAAACAGTGCTTCCACTTGTTAACAATCAATCTACACACATCAATGTATTCAAAGACACAATCGAACATTAAAAGGCATACCATTTTTCAATCATCAACATTCAAAAAAATATTTTCCATTTAAAACATATTTATCCCAAATCAACTGATAAGAATATTACAGCTGTTAAGTTTCATGTCTCCTCATAAAAAGGCAAAGGCATACTGGTCGCACTTGATAACTTAAACCAATGCTATCTCTCTCACCAATGATTTTCAGTCACTGGTTTATTTGGTTTAAAGGTCAAAAGTCTAACCCCGAGCTCCTGAAGCGGTGCAATCCCTTAACAAAGGAAGATTTTCTTACTTTTCCCTCTTTCCCTTCTTAAAATGCAGCAATTATCTTAAATAGCACAACATGAACCTGAAAGTTGCATGACACAACAAAAGATTTAGTTTCTAGGCTGGCAGATCTGGAGCTGTAGTAATAGTAAATAACAGAAACTGCAAGTTTATAAACAGTCACCCTTTGATACTGAAATATCAGTCATGACTCTGGTGTTTGCAGATGTTTTACTGGTATGATTTTTGACTACTCTGATGAGGAAAGTAAGTGATGTAGCTGACAGTCCATGAACTCTTATAGAACTCTGTCCCTTCTTAAAATGCAGCACTAATTTACATATACCTGCCAGGTCAAAGTGTCATGACAAATGAAAAAAGTGCTTCCTCTTGTCATCATTTCTCGTACAGGAAATAATTCATAAATCCCCCCCCCCCCTGGTTTACACACACCATACCTGAATGATGACACATGCTGCCATTTAAAAGGCTATTGTTCCTGGAAACTGAACAGTGACACAGACAAGGTGACGTTAGCATGTTTTTCCTGCTGTTTCCCTATTGTTGTTTTCTTAAGTCAATGCACCCCAACCAGTCCAACAGCAAACTCATGCCAGACCACGTGTTTAATACTAACATTAAGAGACAACTACACTGTTCACACACAACAGATAAAACGTGCAGACAAGGTAACGATGACTCACCTTGATACAGGTAATGTTAAGTAACTGTCCAGTGTTTTATTTCCCTTCAAGTAGAAATCCTTTTGATCTGAAGTCAGCAAAAGTATGTTCTCTATTAAAGTGAGCCACGTTAAATAGCTTGGACTTGAGTACCTTTAAGCTTTAGATGGACAAAGAAAGCTAGTTTGTTTTGATGTTTTAAGCTAAGTTACGTTAGCAACCCGTGGTTGTCAAGACACCCAGACTTCCTCTGCTTTACTTTTCATTCTGATGATAAAAGCAGGAATATATCCGTTGTTAACCGATGTATTTCGCTGGGTATAAAGGTGTTAAACCCCGTTAATACAGCAGAAAGTCTCTCTACTCTCCGGCTGGCTGCTACACTGATCGTCCGTTTAAGTTCTGCAGAGCTGTTGAAGTCACCGCCTGTGGTTTTATGATGCCTTCAAGTGCTGTACGAATAACTGACATTAGCTTCACCGTCACGCACGGGGAATTTGTCTTGGTGCGTGGCAAAAAAAGCAGACACATCAAAGTAGGCATTAGTAAAACTGAATAAAAATAGATATCAGTTAGAAACAAGAACAGTGTACATCTATGAAAGAAATGCATTTATTTTTTACTACAATACAACAAAACACTTATTTACAATTTAAAAAGCTATGATGAAGATGCTAGGGATATTTACAAGGAGCACCTGAAAGCAGCAAAAGCAGACTCTGTGACGTCAAAGAAGGCAAGAGGCTAGACAGCAAAACAACCTACAAACTATTTATGTTTATGTATTCAAATATTTATTTATTTTTTATTTTATGTTGGTTTTGTTTCATTTCTGTTGTCCTTTTATGTTTGACACAGCTCTTTGTTTATGTTATCACTATGCTTCTTTTGTATGTAAATGTGTTTAATGTTTTCTGCTGTTACTATGTATACTGTCATTTTTAAATAATAATAATGAAAAAAAACCTACAAACTACATAGATCCCATCCTGAAACTTGCTCTCATTTATTCTGGTCCTGTAAATTTACATGTGAATTGTGGAAAGATGTCAATAATTGTATCCTTGTTAACATTTTCTCAGATTTTGCACTGTACTATAGAAATATTATATTTGGTTGCTATGATTACAGTGACAAAGACAGTAATGCATTTTTTCTTATTAATTTAATTTAAATTCTCGCAAAGTTCCACATTCAAAAGTGTAAATTTACCCCAAAAAAAGCCTAATTTCTTTGTATTTATGAAAGAAATGGATCTATATCCGTCAACAATTTCTTCCTCACGAAACAAAAAAGCAATGGAAACAATGAATGTATGCAATATCTTTAAAGTTTTTAAGTGAAATTATTGTCATACTCTTGCGTGGTCTTTTTTTATGTTATGTAGATTTTGTTTAATTTCTGTTGTCCTTTTATGTTTGGCACAGCTCTTTGTTTATGTTTTCGCTATGCTTATTCTGTATATAAATGTTTTTAATGTTTTCTGCTGTTACTATGTATACTGCCATTTTGAAAAAATGGTTGTTTCCTCTATTAAATTGAGCATATTATTGCAGCCTTTTGCAGACAGTGGCATGTCACTTTTTTTCTTTAGTAGCATCATTCAGAAATTTGTGTAATCAAAAGTATTCAGAAATCAACCAATCTGTCTTTGTGTTCAAGGCGTCATGATTAGACAATTAATATGTGCAAAAAAAAAAAAATAGTCATAACTTTCTGCAAGGTCTAATATATGCTCATTTTTACTTCTGTATTTAAAAGCAAGAGCTTTCATAATTGAGAATACAATTTACAAAATTTTGATTTTTAAACACTGTTGTAGTTAAGATGGCATTGACACACCCAGCAGCAGACATTTCCCCAGATTACCTGTTTTCCCCTAATACATATGTTTTTCTCTTTCCCATAAGGTATGCTAAACAGGAACACGTCAGTATATAGGTTACTTCATGAAAACTACTACTAGTCTGCCATCTCCTGTTTAAAATGAAAACTGCATTTTTTAAAGTATTGAGGCCAAAAGTTATAGCCCCTCAACAAAAACACAAATTTGCTATTTAAATCCTTCAGTGTTTTGTCGGAAGTATACTAGGTTGCACGTTTCGCCAAATATTAAAAAAATAATTAAATACAAATATGCTTAGGCTCTTGTGTCAAGTTGATAACAGGAATATGCAACATATGGTACCACTTTGAACCACTCTGCTAGTGGTACATCTAGCAGAGTTAGACCATAACAAATCAAGCTGAAGAGATTTCTATGGACCCCACAAATGAGACTACTGTAATTGAGTACTAACAGTTAATTAGTACATAAAATATTTACCCTGAGAATGTGGGCCCCTTGCACCTTGGGTACAGTACAGGTGCATGTGGCCTGAGTACTCTATATGCTTTGTAGTGTTTCCAAAAATACAGGGCACATGCCTAATTAGAGATGCCATAAAGCAGAAGTCCTACCTCATTACTATGTACAAGTGGATCGATTAACATTAATAGACGGTCCAAACTTCATAAAATATACACAGACCTCCATGTTGCAGCTCTTGCCAGATGAAGTTCAAGTTGTAAGGAATTTTAGCAATATCAAATAAAGCTGTAATGTTTATTTTGCACAGAATCTGAGGCGTGTGAAGGTCTAATTTTCTTTAATCTAAACACAGATAACTCAGTTATGTAACAAAAGTATTCAAAAGCCCACTCATTACTCACTTTCTTTTTTCAATTTATTTGAGAATGAACATTGTATGATCAAAAGTTTGACATAGCTCCCTCCAAAGTACCCAATACAACAGCAATATATATTGGAGTGAGATGATCCACACGTGTTCACCTGGTGATTAAATAAGTTATAATTATAGTGCAATACATAGTGTATAGGCATATTTGAAATCATAGCCCACATCAATGCAAGTTAGTATTAAATATCATTCAACTACATAACCAAATCAGCAGACACATTTTCAATCTACACACATCAATGTATTCAAAGACACAATCAAACATTAAAAGGCATACCATTTTTTCAATCATCAACATTCAAAAAAATATTTTCCATTTAAAACATTTTTATCCCAAATCATCAACCGATAAGAATATTACAGCTGTTAAGTTTCATGTCTCCTCATAAAAAGGCTCCATGTTCATTTGATAACAGGAGAAAAGGCATACTGGTCGCATTTGATAACTTAAACCAATGCTCTCTCTCACCAATGATTTTCACTCACTGGTTTATTTGCAAGAAAGTTTTAATAGGCTGTTTAAAGGTCAAAAATCTAACCCCGAGCTCCTGAAGAGGTGCAATCCCTTAACAAAGGAAGATTTTCTTACTTTTCCCTCTTTCCCTTCTTAAAATGCAGCAATTATCTTAAATAGCACAACATGAACCTGAAAGTTGCATGACACAACAGAAGATTTAGTTTCTAGGCTGGCAGATCTGGAGCTGTAGTATTTCACTTAAGTAGAACGTAAAAGTAATTAACAGAAACTGCAAGTTTATAAACAGTCACCCTTTGATATTGAAATATCAGTCATGACTCTGGTGTTTGCAGATGTTTTACTGGTATGATTTTTGACTACTCTGATGAGGAAAGTAAGTGATGTTGTAGCTGACAGTCCATGAACTCTTATAGGGAGATCAACAAACTGTAAAGTAATTTCCTCTTACCAAAGTGAAGTATGGCTTTAAGGGCACAAAGGATTAGCATAGGTCTGGTCAGGGCTGTATATTCCTCCTCTCTGAAACCCTTCATAGAGCCTCATAGTAAAGTCTATGAAGAGCCAAAGGTAAAGGAAACCACAGCTGCTCTATACAGAGATAGAGCCCTCTCTAAAGTTGGTCTTCCCTATCAGAACATTGAGAAGCGTAGCCTTGCCCTCCCGGGTCTCCCTCTGAGCCTGTGTGATGATGTCGCTCAGCCTGTCCTCATCCTCACATCCTATAAGGTAGCCCTTACCACCGTAACCATCTGCCACTATATGATAATCTGCAAAAAGGAGAAGAAAACATAATTTCCAGTTAGTAGTTGCCCAGTTATCATACATAAATATAACTTAATTGTGCTATCACAGCAGTCACACAACATCCTATGCAGAACATATACCTGAAAATGCAAGGCCACACGCCACGTTGCTGCCAAGTATGGGAACCTGCTCTCTGGATATCTGACTCCAACATGCATCATTTCCCACCACAGCTAAAACTGGTGTCTGAGGGAAAAAAGAGAAAAATGTGGATTGGCACAAGAGAAAAAATGTAACTGCCGACTGCACTTGATTGACATCTACCTCGCTCTCCTGTTTCACCTATTCTTATTAGTATGTTGATACTGATACTGGCACGTCCGTCATATTTGCAATATTCATTCTAGTATTACGTATTTGTTATGGATAGTTGCTTACACGTGTATAATGTGAATATATTACCTTGTGTCTCGTGAATGTGTCAAACTCTGCAACACTGTATCCTAAGGAGCCATCACCATACACTATCCACACCTGAAAAGCACACAAGGTAGCATTTCATTCATACAATGTGAACATTGATCAATAGATGATCAGAGAAATGTCTGAATAAATATTATACTGTACCTCAGATTCAGGCCGGCACAGTTTTGCTCCCAAGGCAAATCCTCCTCCAACTCCCAGGGTCCCAAAGGCTCCTGTAGGGACAAAGAGCAGTAAAGTTTAATCACTATGACTGCAAAGGAAGCATGATTAAACTCAGGATACATTTCTGTAATACGGAGAAAACATGACTTCTGATTATTGGCTAGCTCTGATTTTGGCTTTCATAAATTAACTTCACTTGACAACAACAATATTTTGTACTGTGCACTTCACTTTGTGTGCCGACAAAAAAAAAGCGACAAATCAGCTGATGAAGAAATACACATTTGGGCAATGCAGACTAGCTAATCAAGTTGCCCACTACTGTCTTGGCCACTTATACTATGCCAACTGTGTGTCCTTCCTGCATGTCTGAATGAAAATGCCCACTTCCTACCTTTTGTTTCTATTTGTAATTGCATTTTGTCAGACCACTGTCTTCTCTTACCCTACTATTTACCTCCTGTCTAATCGCTGCTTTGGTTTACTGTATAATAGTGCTTCCATTTCATTTGCTCAGGGTCAACTCACCAGCTCAGACACGCTCTGTGTCTGTAAGTTCACCAGTGTGCCGGCATGCTTCATTAAACTCACACCACTACAGCCAACTTCTGAACTGCACTCGAATGATTTCTCCAACACAACAAACAACTGAATTCAACAAATCAGTTGACTTGATTCTTGTTGTTTCATTTTCATATTGTTGATAATTAGAAAAGCCCTCTCGTCTCACATTTACAGGACCAAACATCCATTGTTTTAATCACAACAGTCCTTCATAAACAAATTGTTGTTTGGTTTATGAGATCTCACCTGGATCTAGCCATCGCATAGGTCCTCTTGGTCTCATTATGTAAGCGGCACTTCCAACAAAATCACCCCCATCGGCAACAATGATGCTGTCCTCTGCCATCAACTCATCCACACGGTGGAGGACTTTCAAAGGATTCAAGTGGCGGTCGGTCTTCTCATCAGCTTTAGCCCTGGAATAAAAAAAAATACTCTAGTTAATGTGATGAAGACATGATTTTTTTAGTTACGGAGTTATAGTTGCATTAACAACAAGGATTAACAGATGGTTTTACAACACATGCTGACCGGGATCATCACCTCTGCTTACCTGTTTGCATTTTCTTTGGTCATATCTCCTGCTTTGAGGCTCTGAGGCCATTCCTCTGGACAGCGATGGCCCTTCAGGCCTTTGGAAAGCCGCGCTATGAATGAACCAGCATCACCTAAAATAAAGCAATTTACATTTTATCATTGTAATCACAAATGATATAACGTGTTCAGTGTAGAAATTGGAGTTTTTTTTTAGTTTTTTTTTTTATATGGCACATTCTTCACTAATGACCAGAGATCTAAAATGACATGTTGTTACTTTGATTATGATCATGAGTCATGACGGCAGCTTGTGAACATACCCTGAATTGCTATAGTTGGTTTCCAGAACATATCTGAGTTTTTCAGCAGCTGCGTTTTGTCTCTGTTGACAGCGATGATCTTACTGCGTCTGTTCAGAACTCTGCCATAGCTCAGCCGGAAGTCACACACAGTGCCTGCAAACGCAACACAATGTTCAACATTTCTATTGGAATTATGTATAGCCTGAGGCTATACTGACTACTAATACAGTTCAACCTCCAACAGTGTTTCAACAAACATTAAGCAACTTCCAGAGTTGGTTTAAGTAACAAGGAACAGCTGTTATCTTATGTGAACTAGTTATCTTCTGTGTTTGATTATTAAGTAATCCATTGTCACAAAGTTATGTTATTGCTATGTTAACATACAAGATTTAAACTGTAAGACTGTAATGTATGCCTGACCTATTAAGAGCACCAAGTCGGCCTCCTTCAGAGCATCTCGCCTGTTCTGTCTGATGTGGATGGGGCTGTCTCTACCCAGCATGCCACGGGACATGCCCCCAAGGAAGCAGGGGATGCCCAGGTCCTCCAATGCCTTCCTATAGAGCAGGAAAACATTTTTACCCAGATGAGCAGAGCTAAGTAAAATCAAGAAAACTTCAATGCTTTTCAAATTCTTACAGAAAAACTAATGAAAGCCACAGAGCACTTTCTAGTATCAACAGTGAGCAACCAAATAGTAAACAATGCCAGAAAAACAGTAAGACACAGGAGAGAAATGTAGAGAAAGAGGGGGGGACGTATCACATTGTCCTTTACCTGATGTCATCAGCCGGCGTTGGGGGTAGTGTTGCTTGGCTACCCAGCAGAATAACCGGTTTCTTGGCTCGACTCACCAGCTCTATACACTTTTGTACCTGATTTGTATTGAAAGAAAAAAAACAGAAAAACATTTAAAACTCTGGCTGAGTCATGTCAATCCGGTCCACAGTGAGAGGGACTGACTCTGTATCAGCAAGAACCTATAAGTAACATCAAGCCTTTACTACTAAGAGCAGTCTTACCTGATCGTCTGTGGCTTGTGGGATGTCAACAGGAAGCGGAGACACATCTCTCGTCTCCCAGGCTCCAGCAAAGAGGTTCATGAGGTGGTTATTGAGGTACCTTACAAGAAATTAGACCATCACGGGAAATCATTTTATATGTATTATTGCATTTTTGCCTTTATGACAGTTGAGAGTGACATAAATCATGGGGAGAGAGGAAAACACAAAACTTCAAGGTTGTATAAAAGATCCAGGTCACACTTGCACCAAAGTTTACAAGGTATGTATTCCAGACATTTAGGCTCCCAGGAAACCAGAAATTTATGTCTAACAATGTAACAATGCTCATATCAATGCACATATAAAAGTGCTAATTTTAGTCATGCATACAGCTCTCTTCACAATTTATAAGTGTCATTTTATATTTATCTGGAGTCAACAGTCTTATTTTGTGTATTTTACATACACTAATGGTACTTTGCAGTGTATACAAGACATGCTGATAACATACCATGAGACAATTTTTCCCATCAGGCCTTTGGGAGGGTTCTTAACTCCAAACTCTTTGGACACAAGATGGTATGGATAGAGCGTGTCGATGGGGAACTCTATGAAAACAGGACCAGGAGTTCCCGACTGGGCGATGGCCAGGGCTTTCCTGACAGTAGGCACGATCTCCCTGATGGTCCTGATGGAGGCACAGAACTTACACAGCGGCTTGAAGAGAGACATCTGGTCGATATCCTGCAGCGCTCCTCTGCCCTGTCACACAAACACAGTTGATGGAGAGGTTAGACACTGAGGTTGAGAAGATGAGGTGTAACACATTTAATAAGACCGTCATACCTGAAGTAGTGTACCAGCAGCTCCTCCCATGAGCAGCAATGGAGATTCAGCCATCTGAGCGTTCTTCACTGCTGTCACTGTGTTTGTGAGGCCCGGGCCAGCAGTCACTGCTGCTACACCAACAGTGCCTGGTGGGTTGACAATCAAGATGGTTATCAACCAGCCCCAAAAAAAACACACACTCATGACTGGCATAAGGAACAAACTAGACACTGAGACAGTTCAATCTAAACTTATTACTATACTAGATTGGCAAAAATGCTGGAACACTGAAATATAATGCATTATCAATGCTGTTAGTTACACACCTGTGTTTGACAAGTCAAAACTACTGCAGCGAGAACACCCTTTATCAAGACACACCTCACCGAGGCAAACGGCACACCCAATTCCATTATTTTGCATAACTGCCGGTAACAGAGAGCTCAAATAAGACTGATACATCGGTCTAATCTTGTAACATAAATCTGCACCTGAGAGTCTCGCCACAGCATCAGCAGCGAAGACAGCGGTGGCCTCGTGTCTTGTGTCCACAATGCGAATTCCCAACTTCTCGCAAGCCACCAGGATAGGTGAGATGTGTCCACCGACAAGTGTGAAAACGTACTTGACCCCGTGGGCGCGGAGCACCTCTGCCACGCTCTCGCCACCGTGTCGCGGGCTCTTCGTCTCCGTCTGGAGTAAGTCAGAGGACAGAATAAAAAGTTAAGTCAGAGAAGAGAATATTCAGATACTGTTACTTCACCGATTTAACAGATTGTAAAACCCCATGAGGCAAATTTGTGACATTACACATAAAAAAAGATTGATTAGTGCAGCTTTAATGCTACTTTATGTTATTCTATTCATCCCAAACAGATGATTTATTAATGTCATTTTAACCCTAATCAGTCACTCTCAAAGATGTGGCACTTAAACATGCAAATTATTGAAACCTATATGACGTATCTAACTGATGAATAGAGCACTCTATATACAGTCTGTACATGTTTAGTGTTTGAATGTAATAAGCCTTACAAACGTGCATATGAGATATAAATATTTGGCTAATATATTTATAGCCCAATATCACATTTGGGATATTGGGCTATAAAAATTAAATTAACTTGACTTGATTTAACAGAATAATCAATTATGTAACCCAGAAAAAAAGCTCTGTTAGAGATTATATATATATATATATATATAAAAGAAGCAGTCAGTGTGAGCTGATAACCCCTCTAAGGGTCACATGTCATCCACCTCATCACACCACTGGTCTCTCATATTTCACAACAACCACACATTGTTCCCTGTTCTTGCAGAGGTTAAGTATCTCTGGTCTTTGTGCAATCCCACTGACAATCTGGGTTGTTGAGATAGCCTTTGTGCTAGAAAAACCACAAGGTCGGTCAAAGTTTACATGAATAGAGGCCATCTTACCTTTCACCTGTGACAGCAGCCTATACAGAATACAGGTGACTTTATAATGCAGGTGTAGTATGCTATGACTGATCTATGCACAATGATGCTTTAAGCTAAAAATGCATGCAGGGGAAAAGGAATAGAAAAGCATGGAGTTTATAAATTGTGAAAAGCTTACCTTGTGAAACAACTGGTAGAGTAAGCCAAGTTTGTAGACAGCAAACACAAGCACACCCACAGCAATGGCAGCAGAGCATCCAATAACAGCTTCAAATGACTCCATGTCAGGATGCAGAAGCAAAACCTTTATTTATAAAAACTCAACTTAGCTAAACTAAATGTTTAAAACTGGTCCAGCTCTGCAGCTCAGCTCGGCTAGGCTAAGCAGACCTAAGGTTACTGCAGGAGCTGCTCTTAACAACCACTATACTATACTCACATTTTAACTGTATCACTACATTCACTGCTAAATTAGCTCATATTAAGTTAAGACAATAATGTAGTTAAGGGCATGTATTCAGCTCTTCTGTAAGTTGAAATGAACCGAGGTCTCTTCCTGCAGTAGCTGTGCAGACACAGGAACTAGAGCGGATGTGTTTACAAGTCAAGCCAGATGGAGATACATGACGAACTTCCGGCTATTATTTTCAAAATAAACTCATACGTAATCACATTCTACGGAAGTGGTTTTGTCCCATGATGCTTTGAGGGGCTAGCAAATTAGCATTGGTTAGCATACAACTGCTGTTTACAATACAAGATGCTACACTGACAGGTGGATTTTCCTTTTAGCCCTGTGCTTTATTTATATTTATATTTACATTATTCAATATCTTTTTTTTTTAATTTGTTTTTATACTTTATGTGTTCAAAATAATCCTTAAAAATACTCTTAAATAATTAAACTGAATTTTGTGTATCTGTCATGTTGTTATTGCTTATGGCCAATCATTGCCATACACTGCCTTACTGCAGCGATTTCAAGTAACTACACTTCTGTGTACGTTTTATTTTGAAATGATTTACCGGAAGTTTGGGTGTGCTATAATTTCTGCATTGATGCTAATGTTACTAATGTATCAGTTCCCTGTGGTCACCACGAGAGGGCAGCAAACACTTAGAGGTAGACTCAGGAACTGATAATGCTGAGGTATGAGACGTTTATATGTTAATAATAGTATCTGTATTTCTAATGTATATAAATATTAAGCCTTGCATCATGTATTGTTAATAAAGTGTACATTTTCCAGAAAGTATATGTTAACATGGCTGCAAACTTTTTTTAAAAAAATAATAAAAAGTCTGAAAAAAATGTCCGGACATAAAAGTCTGAGAAATGTCCAGAAGCAAATGTCTGAAAAAAAGTATGAAAGATGTCTGAAAAAAATTCTGAAAAATGTTATGTAAAAAAACAGAAACAAAAGTCTGAAAAATGTTATGTAAATAAAAAAAGTCTAAAAAATGTCCAAAAGCAAAAGTCTGAAAAATGTCTGAAAAAAAGTCTGTAAGATGTCTGAAAAATGTCTGGACACAAAAGTCTGAAAAATTTCTGAAAAGTCTGAAAAATGTATAAAAAAAAAAGTCTTAAAAATATTCGAAAAAAAAAGTCTGAAAAAAAAGTCTGAAAAATGTCCAGAAGCAAAAGTCTGAAAAATATATATATAAAAAAAAAGTCTGAAAAATATTCGAAAAAAAAAAGTCTGAAAAAAAAGTCTGAAAAATATTCGAGAAAAAAAAGTCTGAAAAATGTCTGAAAAGTCTGAAAAATATATATATAAAAAAAAAAAGTCTTCAAAATAATCGAAAAAAAAAAGTCTGAAAAATATTCGGAGAAAAAAGTCTGAAAAATGTCCAGAAGCAAAAGTCTGAAAAATGTCTGAAAAGTCTGAAAAATATATATAAAAAAAAAGTCTGAAAAATATTCGAAAAAAACAAGTCTGAAAAAAAAGTCTTAAAAATATTCGGACAAAAAAGTCTGAAAAATATTCGGAAAAAAAAGTCTGAAAAATATTCGAAAAAAAAGTCTGAAAAAAAAGTCTGAAAAATGTCCAGAAGCAAAAGTCTGAAAAATGTCTGAAAAGTCTGAAAAATATATTAAAAAAAAAAAGTCTGAAAAATATTCGAAAAAAAAAGTCTGAAAAATATTCGGAGAAAAAAGTCTGAAAAATATTCGAAAAAAAAAGTCTGAAAAATATTCGAAAAAAAACAAGTCTGAAAAAAAAGTCTTAAAAATATTCGGAGAAAAAAGTCTGAAAAATATTCGGAAAATAAAGTCTGAAAAATGTCCAGAAGCAAAAGTCTGAAAAATGTCCAGAAGCAAAAGTCTGAAAAATGTCTGAAAAGTCTGAAAAATATATTTAAAAAAAAAGTCTGAAAAATATTCGGAAAAAAAAGTCTGAAAAATGTCCAGAAGCAAAAGTCTGAAAAATGTCTGAAAAGTCTGAAAAATATATATAAAAAAAAAGTCTGAAAAATATTCAAAAAAAACAAGTCTGAAAAATATTCGGAGAAAAAAGTCTGAAAAATATTCGAAAAAAAAGTCTGAAAAAAAAGTCTGAAAAATGTCCAGAAGCAAAAGTCTGAAAAATGTCTGAAAAGTCTGAAAAATATATTAAAAAAAAAAAGTCTGAAAAAAAAGTCTGAAAAATGTCCAGAAGCAAAAGTCTGAAAAATGTCTGAAAAGTCTGAAAAATATATTAAAAAAAAAAAGTCTGAAAAATATTCGGAGAAAAAAGTCTGAAAAATGTCCAGAAGCAAAAGTCTGAAAAATGTCTGAAAAGTCTGAAAAATATATTAAAAAAAAAAAGTCTGAAAAATATTCGGAGAAAAAAGTCTGAAAAATGTCCAGAAGCAAAAGTCTGAAAAATGTCTGAAAAGTCTAAAAAATATTCGAAAAAAAAAAGTCTGAAAAAAAAGTCTGAAAAATATTCGAAAAAAAAGTCTGAAAAATGTCTTGACACAAAAGTCTGAAAAATGTCTGAAAAGTCTGAAAAATATATATAAAAAAAAAAGTCTGAAAAATATTTGAAAAAAAAGTCTGAAAAATATTCGAAAAAAAAAGTCTGAAAAATATTCGGAAAAAAAAGTCTGAAAAATGTCCAGAAGCAAAAGTCTGAAAAATGTCTGAAAAGTCTGGAAAATATATAAGAAAAAAAAGTCTGAAAAATGTCTTGACACAAAAGTCTGAAAAATGTCTGAAAAGTCTGAAAAATATATATAAAAAAAAAAGTCTGAAAAATATTTGAAAAAAAAGTCTGAAAAATATTCGAAAAAAAAAGTCTGAAAAATATTCGGAAAAAAAAGTCTGAAAAATGTCCAGAAGCAAAAGTCTGAAAAATGTCTGAAAAGTCTGGAAAATATATAAGAAAAAAAAGTCTGAAAAATGTCTTGACACAAAAGTCTGAAAAATGTCTGAAAAGTCTGAAAAATATATAAGAATAAAAAAAGTCTGAAAAATGTCAAAAAAAAGTCTGAAAAAAAAGTCTGAAAAATATTCGAGAAAAAAAAGTCTGAAAAAATGTCCGTAAAACAATGTCTGAAAAAAAGTCTGAAAAAAGTCTGAAAAAAATGTCTAAAAAAAAAGTTTGAAAAATGTTGGAAAATAAAGTCTAAACAATGACTTTTCGAATTTAATATTGCAGTTCTACACAGTGACCACTAGAGGGGAGTAAACACACTTAAATACACAGGTCATCTCTTTGCTTTGTACAACCAGCAAGCATTTTGTTTTGACTTTAGCTTTAGATTGAACAGCATGACTAAGACCCATCCAACCAGCAGGTGTTCTGCCTGATCCAAACATGAAAGAAAATACATTATATGACATTATCAAGCCCATTTTTATTTTTTTCTGTTCCATCAAACCATACACCTGATTTGTTGAATTTAATGCACTATACTCATTTTTAACAATGTGTTCTGCACTATATTCACTTTTTTTAATAGTCGTGTATCACAGCTGTTACCCTGCACTATATTCAGTTTTAACACTTTTCTTCATCTCCTTGTATTTTTATATCTGGTATATTTTTTTGTACTTTGTACTACTAACTTTTTTTACTAACATATTTTGCACTATGGAACTATGATGCTGGAAACTTCCTTCTGGATCAATAAAGTTTCTATCTAGCTATCTATCTATCTATCTAGAGGGCAGTAAACACACTTAAATACACAGGTCATCTCTTTGCTTTGTACAACCTGCAAGCATTTCTGGTTGCTGCTTTAGATTAAACAGCACCAACCAGCAGGTGTTCTGTCTGATCCATACATAAAAAAAATACATTATATGACATTATCAAGCCCATTTTTATTTTTTTCTGTACCATCAAACCATACACCTGATTTGTAAAGTAATCTCGCGAGATTACACGAGAGAGACTGTAGAGAGGGTTCTCTGCGCATGCGCAGCACCATCGCTTCAGAGACAGGTGAGAGAATGACGGCAGAGATCAACAAACAGAGAAGATTACAATTTATGCCACAACGTTAACGTTAAGTTAAGTCAATATTTGAAAGGTATAATGTCATTTTATATGACTAAAACCCATGGTGCCAATATGCTAGTTAAATAACCCTAAATAATAAATAAAGCTAATTAAAGGTCAGTTTGCGCTTTTGTTAAGTTGCTAGTGTAATTTCCAGGAAGCCTCAGTTTTTCATCTGCAACACCAGCCTGCTAATATAGCTCTTAATTTGCCAGAGTGAGTGAGTTTCTTCATAGGGACCTGTTAGCCTCTACTGTAGGATAACTTCCCATAGGAAGCTGAACTTGGCCTTGCTAGTGTGATGGGTTCTCTGGGGCAGCTCTGCTAATTGGCCCGAGCACCGACAGCGTCGGGCCAGCGAAGGCCCTATTGAAACTGAAGGGATTATTCTTTTTCATGAAAATTAATCGCCTTTTTGTCGGCCTTAACATGCTCAAAAAGTTGTTAAACTTGCCACACTTATCAGACGGGGTGAAACATTTGATATTTTAAGGGACTCGGGTTTGGGTGTTTCAAAATGGTTCGCTAGCGCCACATAGAAAATTGGAAAAATTGAGCCCCTCTCTCCGGTTTCACCTACATGTATGAAATTTGGCCGAGAGATGTAACATGTGGAGACGCACAAAAACGCCTCTTGGAGGTATGCCCAAAACTCAACAGGAAGTCAGCCATTTTTAATTTAATATGCAATTTTCGCCCATTTTTAGCGTTTTACAGGCCGTGTACTTTAACAAACTCCTCCTACAGATTTGATCAGATCGACTTGAAATTTGGTCAGGACCATCTTAAGACCTTGAGGATGAAAAATTATTCAAATAGTGAGTTTTCACTGAACGACCTGACCGTGGCGTGGTGGCCATTTTGAGCCATTTGCCACGAAACAGGAAGTTGTTGTAACTTCACTGTACATAGTTCGATCTGCCCCAAATTTCTCAGGTATGATGAGGGTCCAGTCCTGAGGACATTTACATGTCAATATAGACTCATAGCCCCGCCCTAAGATATTGGCCACGCCCCCTTTCATAACTCATGAACCGTTTGTCATAGAGTCTTGTGGCAGGCGTCATCAAAGTTCCGGTTTCATCGTGCCTGGCCGCGTAAATCGTCATCCAGCCAGTATCCCCGACACGCGACAGGTGCGAGGGCCTGTTCATCGCTGCTCGCAGCTTTAATTTGGACTATTTCTTTTGTTTGAGCTGGTAAAAATGTCATTGAGCGGCTGGTGATAATTTGGCTGTCTTTTTTTGCTCCATTTTGGCGGTTGCCCCCAATGAAATGTGAAATGATCCATTACTATGACTCAGCTCCTCTCCTCCTGCAGTTAGAATAAGTATGATTTGCTGCTACTCCATAGTCTGTTTTTTTATTCGGTTGTTACTGATTAGTAACAATTAAGTGATTGTACTTACATGAGATGTTGGTGTTTTATTGTGGCTCTCATGTCATGACAGTATGGCATATACAGTTATGTGTGTGTGCATAAACGTGTGTTGATGCTGTATGTTATTTTCAAAGCAGTGTGCAAAAGGGGAGTTTGTAAACATCAATTGTCCTTCCATGATCAGGATTTTCAGCAAACAGTATTTTGTCATCTGCTTTTTGTTCCTCGAAAACAATAATCTGAAAGAGAACATAAAAAAAATACCTAAACAATCTGCCACAAATCATCTAGAAAAAAAAAATAGAAAGCAGAAGTGATCTTCATGTACTATATATCATTCATATACACGGATAAGGATATACCTGATTTTCTCCTCTTCTGAGCAAAGGTCCTGGGAGATAAAGGAAAAGCTGGGGACCAATGAACCAATGGCGTCCAAGGTTGTGTCCATTGATGAACACGGCTCCTTTACCCCAACCCTGTGGATGGATGCACTGGTATGATCAATGTCAACTTGTTTGTTTTCCAAACTGTAATTAAAATCCAAATTAAACATGCATGCAAAATACTGTATTATCAATTATAGATAATTCTGAAAGACAAGAAATAGATCAATATAAGAAATTTCCATATAATTTTAAAAAAATTAAAAGATGACTTACAGGGAGTCTGATGAAGGTGTCTCTGGGGGGACCATCCACATACAGTCTGGCCTGGAAAAATCCTGGAGTGGAGGGCGACTTGAAGTCAGACTTCCACTGACCTGAACTCATTAATCTGAAACAAGATCAAACATTTATATGAAACACTCACTGTGATCATGTGAATTATGAGCCAAGAAGGATTCGGCAAAACATAACTTGAGTTCTGCAGTACAATTATTTTTAGCGCATGAACTATTTGCGTGCAATGTGTGGGCATATACTGTAATGTAAATAAAGGCAGTAGTCATATACCCACACCACTAGACACCAAATATGCATGTTAAATTAGCAATACCTGTTTGTAACTATGAAGGGTGATTTATTAGCAGATTAAGTATTTAAGGGTAAATATGCCCTTTAATTTACGACCAGCAAATGTCTCTTTGCGTCCATGAAGAGGCATAGTAGTCATTTTCACAGAATAAAAAATGACATTCAGTAAACCAACCTTTTCATGAAGCCTGGCTTCATATCCAAACAGAAGATGGTAAATCCTCTCAGAGGGGTGTGATTCAACAGAATGTCTCCCACAATACCTGTAATACAATATGAGGTTTCATGATGGGCTACAAAACAGAGAAAAGGTCAGTAATTTTACACAGTGGCAGTCATTTGACTTAACTGATTTCATTTTTCAGTGTCCAAGCAACTTTATCTGAACTGTTCTGATCGGCTTGAACAATGTTAAAATTAATGTTACGAATGATTTGATTCAGATCTGTTCTAATATGAACAGTTCAGGTTTGAAATATATGTGAGCGAAGCACAATGGGTATTCATAAACTCAGATGACTGAGCTGGTGTAAAAGTAATAAATCGTTCTATGGCAGGCACAGCACAAGACACTAATGTTTGAAGGCAGAATACCTTTACGCTGTTCATCCAGAGCTTTCCCATAATTCACTCTTCCACAGTTCTCCACAAGCAAGCTCAAGGTCATCTCTCCCTTCAGCGCACAAAACAGGAGCGTGATATTTCAATATTTTTCTGCTTATATGAATATTTAATGTATACAGCTTCCCAGAATCACATTTCGTCGTAAGAAAGATAGATGTATTTTATTAATCCCAAATTGGGAAATTATTGTGTTTCACTGCATTGTTCAGGAACAGTAAATACACAGTAAATATAACTATCAACGCTAGAGATAAATATCTATAGAATACACAATATAAAGAATATATTAGAATACACTATAAATATATGAAACTACTACAACTAACAGGAAATATAAGCATAAAATAACATACTATATACATTAGCAAAGTGTGCAAGTTTTTTGTTTTTAAATAAAAATTAAATGAAGTAGTATAACGATGTGCAAATTCAACATGTGCTAGGTTATTGAAGGATTAAAACAGAATGGAGTATGAATAAGACAGAAACTATAAAGCTGAGACTTCTTTGTTAGACAGAAGTGATGTAGAGCGTTATTGCTTTGAAAAGTTCCTCTAAATCCTGTTTGAGCACAATTAGATGCTGCAAAATTGGAATCTGCTGGATAATTCAGAAGCCCTCTGAAAAAATGTATAGCATATATTTAAATATATCCATCTGGCTATATAATTAGCCATTGTTTACAACATTTGCAAAATATTATGCTGCCAACATTGCTGCATGTTTTGCTGAATTAAACATAATCCTGCAGATACAATTTCTAAAAAGCATTTTTCAATTATGAATAAGAAATCTGTCAATAATGTTAGTGGATATTGTACCATCTTGCTATCCTTAATGGATGGAAACACAGTAATTTTATTATTTTTTCTCTTTTTATGCTTGCCCAGGGGAATAAAGTACTCGCTTGTACTTTGACGCCATCTCAGAAAAATGCTTGGGAGCAGTTGGATACCTTTGATTACTGTGTAACAGGTATGGACAGTGACCAAAGACAACTATATTGTGTTCTACATCCATTCACTCCAAATACAAAGGTTAAGGCTTGTCATAAAAATATTTCTGGGATGCTTCTGACATATGGGCCCTTGTACTTTCTGTAATTAGCCCTTACCCTAAGTCCGAGTATAATAGGAGCTAAGGACAACAGCTATAGGGAAGATGACATGTACAGCTAAGAACAGCCACAAAAAAACAGTCAGTACCTGTCCATGAGGGAGTGCCAGCTCCTGAGTCTTGTAGTCCAAACAACCAACACATTGTCTGTCCACGAAAATCTGGAGAACATAAAAAGAAAAATATGTTTTGAGACTATATTATGCATATATTGTATATATGTATGTCTGTCTGCGTATTCTCACCAGTGCTCTATCTCTGATGTTGTTCCTGGAGTTGAGGGTTCCTCCACTGTTGATGGTGGTTTCATACAGTGTGTATCCATACGACTGACCAGCGTTAGTGTTGACAGGGAGATCCTCCATGTTCACCGGCCTCTCTGACCTGTACGGCTGGATGAATAGTCAAACATCCCAACGTATTATTAGATAAAAGAATCTGGCAGAACACCGTAAACATTGATCTGTCAGGACAATGAAGTGTAATCTGTATCTGCGTAGATTTACAGTTAGGACAAGATGAATACCATCACTGCTGGGGTTAGGAAGCATGCTTGACACTGCAACACACTTGGAATAAAAGAGCCTACCAAACAGCATATGAAAGTTACTTAAAAAAAAAATGGTGTGTTGACACCTTGATGCATGACCAGGTGTGAGACATCTCTCTTGAGCATGAGCAGCATATTGCTAAATCTCTATGATCTGTCTATCTGTGAAGCTCACCACATCTTACATTTTGCTCGCATCCCAGCAGGACCCCTTTATATAGCTGACGGTATGGATAAAACATTTTCCATTATATATATATATATCAACTGTCACACCAGACAGGTTCTTTGTCGCGGGTAGCTTACCTTGTCGGTGAAGTGCAGGCTGTCCCACAGTGACAGGTGCTGCTGGATGGTAACAGGGTCGTATGCTCTCCTCTCCTGAGGAGAGGGCACTTCAGGAAGAGGCTCAGCTGGAACACGAGTTGCCAAAACATACTGTAGTTTCACATGGAATTTGCAATGCAATCAATGTCATGGATGCTTAAAGGAACAGTGTGTAGGATTTGGCAGTATCTAGCAGTGAGGTTGCAGATTATAACCAACTGAAGCCTCTCCTGTGTGCCAAGCGTGTAGAAGAACTACGGTGGCAGATGTGAAAACGTGAACGGTCCCATCTAGAGACAGTTTTTGTACGAGTAGCATAGGTCATTTGGAGCAGAGTTCGAAAGTGAGTGGTGAAGCAAGAGAGAGAGCGGCAGCGAGTATCGTTATTGACTTCGGCTCAAACAGGAAAAGTTAACAGTGTTTGGTATGTCCGCTTTGGGCTACTGGCGGGCTCCGTAGAAAGGGGACCCGCTTCCTATGTAGATAAAAACGGCTCATTCTAAGGTAACGAAAACACGTTAAAAAACAATTCTTATTTTCAGGTGATTATACACTAAAGAAATATTACTTATTAATATTATATTCGATTTCTGCCAGTAGATCCCCCTAAATGTTACACAGTCTTTAAAAAGACATTACCATGGTACTGGCTGAATAAATTCCTCAAGAGTTGATATTTTGGGGTGCAATCTCCAGCCTCAGATAGCGGAGCATCGTAATCTGCAATGAAAATGTTTACAAAAACAGTAAGAAGCAACACATTTGTTGATGGGAATCATATTAATGAACAAAATAATCATGTTTTTTGGTCTCTGAGCTCTAAGATAACTCCCACTAACCATAACTGGTGACTTGAGGTTTGTAGGTGCCAAGGTCCATCGCTCCATTCATGAAGCCAAAGCTGGTTCCCCCATGAAACATGTACAGATTAATGGAGACACCTCTCTCCAGGATCTCTGACACAACAGCTAGCATATCTGTAAACCAAGTAATAGTAAATGATGGGATTATACACAAAGTGGGCCAAAGAGCAATATGCAGCAACGAATGAAATGCAGATTGATGCTGAAAAGGAGCAGCAGAAATGTTCATTGTAAAAAATGAAGGTTGAAAAGTGTTTCCATACCCTCCGCATGGAACACATGGTGATGTTCTCCCCAGACGTCAAACCACCCAGACCAGTACTCCATCACCATTAGAGGTTTCTCAGGCTACACAAAACACAAAACACACCTGTATTAATACATAACTTACTGTCTACTGTAATTTAAGAGCCATAGCAAGGTTTTAATGAGAAATAAAATGTAACATTTTCCTTTTGGGCTTTTAGCCAATGCTCTTACACAATACTACGGTATATGCAGAAGTAGAAATAAATTATATTTTACTTTTACAAGTAATCAGTAGTGAGTGCAAAAACCATATTGCCAAAGATACCCATTAATCACCTACCTGCATGTTAGCTAAGTGCTGGATAGCTCCGAACGACAGCCTCTGAAGGTTTATTGTCTTTAGAACTGAAATTAACAAGTTTTAGTCAAACTAAGTCAAACAATGAAAAGTAAATAGCAATCACAATAAATTATATCCTCAAAAATAATACACTTTAATAAATGTTTTAGGCATTTGACTTTTTTTTGGCAAACTACTACAACTAAATTTGCCAATTTGATTTGACTCGAGGGTTAGTTATTTTCATTACCTCCCTCCATCCCTGCATATCTCAAGCCCTCCCAGTTGTCTGAAGTCAGCAAGAGCTCCTTGATCCCTCTGGACTGGAGACACTACAGGAGAAGAAATATGATATATTGAATAACGTACATTACAGATTTAAATAAAAAAAGAAACCTTGCAATACATTAGTAAACTCACATTCTGTATAAATGGCATGTATCTCTCATCTTTGGCATATGATCCATACTCGTTCTCCACTTGAACTGCAATGATTGGGCCTCCCTCTTCAAACTGAGAAGGCAAACACATGTTGATCTCACTGAAATCTCCAATTGTTCTTTCAGGAAATATCATAACTAAACTTTGAGTTTGACTTACCATCAGAGGTTTGATAACAGAGACAAGCTTGTCAAAGTAGAGGTTGACGGCATCTACAAATCCAGGATAAGTTGTCCTCAACTGCATGCCTTTATCTTGTAACAGCCAGCTGAAAGAAACACAACTTCTTGGCATACTGCTAATACATGGCAATCATTTAAAGAAATGGGCAGATGGTGTTACCTAGGCAACCCGCCCAAGTCCCATTCAGCGCAGATGTAAGGTCCAGGACGCAGGATCACCCACAGACCCATCTCTGCTGCTAAACTGACATAGGCTCTGAGAATGGAAGAGACACCTTCTGCTTCATTTAAAAAAAAATAACCATTCTGCATGTCTTTTTGGAATATTTACCTATATATCTACAAAAAGGAAGAAACAGTCAACGTCACATGTATTTATAGAGCACATTTAAAAACAACCAACGTCAACCAAAGTGCTTTACTAAGAGATTAAATAAAACACATGAATGATCAAATAAAAACGCAGACATAAATAAGAGAATATAGGTAAATTAATAAAAGCATATAAAGCATCTTGATAAATTCATAACACAACAGTATTGCACAAACAACAAATGCAAAACAAAAAGAGATGGGTCTTTAGACGGATTTTAAAAAAGGGGAGGGGATCAATTTGATTGGCAAACTATTCCAGTTTAGGGCCAACATCTGAAAATGCTCGATAACAGAACATAAAAGCCTTACTTAAGGTCCAACTGATCCTGGAAGTTAAATATTCCTCTCTCAGGCTCATGCAGATTCCATGGCACATATCTGAAAAAGCACAAAAACAATACTTTGTAGCTTATAAGCAATAGCGCGTTCCCGAGTGGCTCGTAAAAATCCTGATATTTCCTTTGTTTCTATTTCATTTTAAGGTAAACTGTCTCTTAAGCCATTTCATATAAACACATTTGATTTATTCTGATCTGTGTTTGACCTTCTCCAGTAACAGAATAGTGACAATCCTGTGAAATGCGGCACAGTCAAGTTGCAGTGGGAGCCTACGTGGTGAGAGTATTGAGGCCACAGGCCTTCATCTTCAGCAGCCGGTCCTCCCAGTAGGCTCTGGGGACACGAAAGTAATGGATGGAGCCCCCCAGGATGCGGAAGGGCTCTCCCTCCAGAGTGAACTGAGACGAGTTGGCCCTCAGACCCTCCACACGGCTCATTCTTCTCACTTCAGGGTGATGTCTGCTGGGGAAAAACTGTTAGATAAAATATCATGGAAAAGGCCCATCTCCTGAAGCAGGTCATACAGTACGTGTTGGATAATAGAATTCAAAGGTGTGTTACTGAAATAAAACCTTACAAACAGGCTACTTAAATGATGCATCTGATATATTATACATAGTATGAACATGAATGGCACAAAATACGTTTAATTTTTATTAGGGTTGTCAAAGTTAATGCGATAACACGTTTGTCTTAACGCCACTAATTTCGGTCTTCGGCTCAGTTATAAAGCTAGGGTGAAGGTGATAAAGACGGCATCATTGGAAATTAGAAAACCTAAAGAATCCATTGTCATACTAGCTTGTTGCGAAGAAGGCCAAATAACGCTCCAAACTTAGGCAAAATTTTGGCGAGGAAAAACTGTCATGGCCATTTTCAAAGGGATCCCTTGACCTCTGACCTCAAGATATGTGAATGAAAATGGGTTCCATGGGTACCGACGATTCTCTCCTTTACAGACATGCCCACTTTATGATAATCACAAACAGTTCCGGGCAAGTCAAGTCAGCACACTGACACACTGACAGCTGTTGTTGCCTATGATTTGATCATATTATTAATGCTAAATACAGTGCCTGTGAGGGTTTCTAGACAATATTTGTCATTGTTTTGTGTTGTTATTGATTTCCAATAATAAATATATACATACATTTGCATAAAGAAAGCATATATGCCGACTCCCATGTTGATAAAAGCATTAAATACTTGACAAATCTCCCTTTAAGGTACATTTTAAACAGATAAAAAATGTGCGACAGTCATGCGATTAATCGCGATTCATTATTTTAATAGATTGACAGCACTAATTTTTAAATGAGCACAATGAAAATAAAACCTTACCATTAACCTGAAGGTCCCAAATGTAGAATAACAGAAAATCCCAATTACATCAAAAACATTGCTGTATCTTGAAGCTGAGCTTGCCTGGGAGCATTTGAAGGGAGGATGGTGCTGGGAGGCCTCAAACACTGTGGATAAGGGAAACTATTGTTGTTTCAGAACAAAAAATATAATAGTGCTCTGTCTCTCTCTCTCTCTCTCTCTCTCTCTCTCTCTCTATCTCAGTCAGAGAAGGGAGGCATTACATTGTACACAGTAATGTTGGCCTCATGATATAGTTTACATAAAGAATGTACTGATGCCCTATAGTGGTTCTAAATATAATCACAGCTTAACAAATAAGGTACTGTGTACCACTGTGGTCACAAGTTAGTGTGTAATAGCATGAATATGTGTTATGTGTGTCATGTTATTCATCTTTTCTTCCCCATTTAGGATATACAGTAGTTGGGGTGTTTATTTTCCCTGAGAGCACATCAACATTTTATGGTTATTGATAAGATGAAAAGTCAAAACTATAGAACAAAGAGCACCACAACACATTACAAAACAAAAAGACTAAGGGCTCCTTATACTACATTGTCTGATATATCTACTTAAATAAATAGACAAACTATTGCATACAATGTTGTCAAGGGAGAGCTGTCAAACAACTTTCCATATTATAATACATCTCGTAGCTAGTTTTGAAAATTGTAGGCCTACATGTTTATGACATTTGTTTTCCACAGAGAAATATTTAATAATGTCACAGCTTACACAAAAATGCTCTTTGCAAATACAGTATAAAGCTGAATAAACCCTTGGTTTTGGGAGTTGTTTTAGTGCTCTCAACATTATGTTTTTGACACTGTTGCTGACATTGTTATCTCCTTTAGCAGATTGTACACCAGGGATTTGGGGATCATGAGTTGAAAGAAGACATAAAATAAAAAGAATGGATGCGAGGAGGGAGGATTTTATGCACCGATCAAAAAGGTAAGAATAGGACATACAAGACTAAATTAGGCCTCATTAGAAAGCATCCAGGGAACGATGATGGCAGGAGACTGTCGGGCATATTGCCTTCTTTTTATTTGCCCAAATATGCAAAACAAAGACAGTCACTAAAAAGTAGCTTAAAAATATGAATGTAAAAACAACATTCCCTTTCAACTTTGGCATGTAATACTCAAACCAATTACTCAATTATCAAAGTAGTTGGCGATTAATTTAAGAGTTGACAACTAATCGATTAATTGTTGCAGCTCTAATGACATACATAAGAAGAATTTAAGGAGATCATGTTTGGTAGTTTGTTGGAAACAACCACATTTCTTTTATTATTTAAAGGTTCCATATTGTAAAAAGTGAGATTTTCAGGTCTTTTATATTATACAGCAGGTTTAAGTGCTTTATAAACACTGTTAAACTATCAAAGCTCAATACACACAGCCCGTATTCAGAAATTGCACGTTTGAAACAAGCCGTTAGGATTTCTGTCCATTTGTGATGTCACAAATATACAATATTTAGATCATTACACGGTTTTAAACGTAAACATTCTAAATGTGTCCCAGTTTATTTCCTGTTGCAGTGTTTTTGAATAACATCAGCTGACAGGAAGTAAACATGGACCCAAACTGTTGCTTAGCAACGCAATTCAATTCAGACAGAGGGTTAATACAAGTATATTCAGGCTGACAGTACGAAAAAAATAATGTTTTATTTGAACTTTAAAGCATGTAAACATGTTCTAGTAGTAACACAAAATACAAGTATGAACCTGAAAATTAGCATAATATGGGTCCTTTAAAAAATAATAAAAAGCAAGGAAAGTTTTAATTGGAGATGGGTTGCAGGAAACGCAAGCGGTTGTGGCATATTTGAAGGAGATTGGAATATATATCAGTTTTTTTTTCTTTAATTATTAATGCTATAATTTAATTATTTACCTAATGATATAAAGTAATCCAAGGACAATAATATTTCATACTACGTTACTCTGGTACAGTAGGTGGTTGTATGCGCTTTATAATTAACGACTGCAACCAGCTGCAGCACACTAAAAGAAATAAAGAACAGGTTTTACATTTTTTTTTTTGCGTTTCTTCTGCAGCGTAATTGTGCGACGGTCCCTACATGCAGGACTCAGTAACTCGGGTGTTTGTTCGTCCTACTTTTAGACTACTGGCGCTTCTAGCTGCCATAATGAGAAACTAAGTTTAATTTTTCATAGACTGTATTTAGTTTCTTTTTAATTATTAAACCCGGAAGTAACGTTGCGGATAACGCAGCGTGGTGTGAACATGGGGTAGAGCAACTTGTCATGTCAGTTTTGACAGGTTTTGTGAAACTGGATGAGTCTAATAACAGGAATGTAATCGGTCGACCACTTTGGAAAGCTAAAGATACCTTATGCACTTTAATAGAAACATTACAGGCTGCAACTGTTGCTGAAGTCGTGCTGCAACTACCAAAGTAAAGCTCATCAATGGCTGCATTTCGTCTGTCCCTAAAGCAAAGATATCTTCTCCTGCTGTGTTTTGCTGCAGGACTGATAGTTGCTTATCAGTTTTCAAGGTAAGGAAAACACTTCAACAACAACTAACCCTGAAGGGAGTCTAACCAGTAGTCAACTCTTAACCGGAGTCATGCGTGCAGTGATGAGTGAGTACCGCACGCGCTGACTCTTCTAATGTAAACTGTTGCAGTCAAGTTGGTTAAAGTTACTGCCATGTGCTTTGGTCTATTCAATTCAATTCATCTTTATTGACAGACTCGAAGTCCATTATAAAACATACAACACAAACAACAATACATACATTAAAATAGAAACTGCCACTTTTTTTATAAAAGACAGTTATACCAGTGTTTCCACTGGGGGGACTGGTATCGTGTAACACTAACACTAGGATTTGACAGTAGCATGATAATGGCGTTCTGAGAATCATTTAGCCGACATATACATTTATACATCAGGTTTCTCAACAGAGCCCGGAAAGTGTTGACACCTGCATTACGGAACAGCTTGCTTGCACTACACCACCTGGGTTTCTTAAAGTAATATCCGCATGCAGCACATGTAGGCAACCTGAAGCTTATGCATGCTCACCTTCTTAAACTTGGCCCACAGGGGGGCAGTATAGAGGGGAGTGCAATAGGCTCTAAAGCAGGGGTGCCCAAACTTTTCCATGGAGGGCCAAAACTGGAACTCAATGGTGGGCCACGGGCCAAAATTAAACACCTATTGTATTGTATTGTATTGTATTGTATTGTATTGTATTGTTAAGATGCAAAATGGTACTAGTTCACTTATTTGAATATGTTTCACATAGTTAGCCCCTTAAAACCCACCTGCTGAATACAATTGGGCTCATTTATGCATTTCCAAGACTGTTTAGGGACCCCAGTATGCAGAAATATTAAAATACACCATTTTTAGAATAGGCAAAAATAACACATTTATACTGCATTCAAAGAACTGCATGTTTCCCCCCAGACTGCATGTGATTATCATAAAGTGGGCATGTCTGTAAAGGGGAGACTCGTGGGTACCCATAGAACCCTTTTTCAGTCACATATCTTGAGGTCAGAGGTCAAGGGACCCCTTGACAAATGGCCATGCCAGTTTTTCCCCACCAACATTTAACATAACTTTAGAGTGTTGGCCTCCTTCCTGACAAGCTAATATGACATGATATGGTACTAATGGAGTCCTTGTTTCATATGATGCCGCTATCTTCTAAACATAAACCCGAGCCTGGTACGGCCTCCAAAAGACAGTAAAGTCGGTTGGGTCTTTTAATAAAAGAAAAAATTATTTGCTAACATCTGGCGGGCCAACTCAAACCTGATGGCGGACCAACTTTGGCCCGCGGGCCCCACTTTGGACAGCCCTGCTCTACAGAGACCTATCTTGACATGGTCTGAACACATGTAGAATTTTCTTGCCAACATGTTAGCTTGAGCATATAATATACAGCACTGCCTGTACATGTCGTAATCATCAGACATTTGATCTGTAATGAAATGCCCCAGATATTTTATTTTATTACAAACACATAGCAGTTGTTCTGATAGATTAAAAAAAACAGAAAGCTGAGGTACCTACCTTCTTTTGTTCTACAGAACATGAGAACACTTTTTTTTGCATTGTATTGCACATCATATTTGACCCCATACTCGGAGCATATATTCAGCAGCTGTTGAAACCCAGCACTGCTAGGAGAGACAATAGTTATATCGTCAGCATACATAAAATGGTTTACCAGGGTGTTACCAATCATACAGCATGTTTTACAGCCTCTTAGTTGGTCAGATAACTCATTCATGTACACATTGAAGAGGGCTAGTGAATGTAAACCCCCTTGTCTTACTCCATTAACAACACCAAAGGGATCGGAGACTCGATTGCCCCATTTGACCTGCATATTCTTATAATGCTGTCAGGCACGCCCCTTTGACTAATATTCTGGAGAAAGTTGCCTGTGAGCTTTCACCTGGCTCACCTGTGGACATTGAACGTTACACAAGTTGTGTTAGACTTCAGTTTGTCCTGTTTTGAGGTCCAATCAACATGTAAGTCTCAATGCATTTTTTTTTTTTACTGATCAGAATGAGATCATGCTATTTTTGTATCATTATGCTGAATTATGTACATAGATATGTAGGAGAGCTCTGTGTATATGTATATATATATGTATATATATATACTGCTTATATATATATACATATATATATTCTGTATATATGTACATAAAAAAAAAAATATATATATATATATATTCTCATATATATATGTATATATATATGAGAAATAGCTTAGTTGTCATAATCAAATGGCTTTAGGATAATCAGCCATAACTGAACCTTGCAAGATGTCCAAGCCCCAAGGTGTGCCTCTTCTGTTATTAAAGAGGACCTATTATGCTTATTTTCAGGTGCATACTTATATTTGGATTTCTGCTAGAACATGTTTACATGCTTTAAAGGAACAATAGGTAATATATTTACTGTAATAAATCATAAAATTACCATGATATGTCATCCAAGATTAAGGAAATATGCTAAATTGAAATACTGGCTTCTCTGACAACAGCCAGTAAGTTCTCCTTTGAGATTTCCATTACAGACCGGAACGTCTGGTTTTGTTTTGGCTGGTGTGATCCCGTTCACTGCCCATTTCAACACCCCGTTACCACATATGAAACAAAATTGGCATACAAACACCATGGAAGCAAGCAAACGAACTGGATCAACAGAGATAATGTTAGCGTTAGATTTTACCCGACCCGAAAAGCCTCGGCACATCTCTCTGTGGTCCGTGTGCAGATGGGTTATCAAAGCAGCGAGTATTTGAGACACAAATGTGTTACTTGGTGACATCACCACGTTACAGAAGAAAAAGCAGGACTTCAAGCAAGGCGTTTCAGGCAGTTCAGGAGCAGTGTTTCTGTGGGGGAGAGTAACTCCCTTTGGCCTGGACTTTGGGCTTTGTAACTTTGTAGATCTTTTACATGCAAAAAAAACCTATAACACACTAAAGGAAAGTGAAAAAGGCACAAGAGCATAATAGGTCCTCTTTAATACATTCAAATGCAGTTCTGAACAGGTGGAACTGGGTTTAAATATTTTGCTCAAGGGTATATTTGTTGACAAGCTCGCTTCTCATACAGGAGAAGTTCAGTATGTCTCAAATGTCTTCATGGCTTTCGATCCAGTTGTACTAGTTCAACCAGTTGTTTTTTCAGTTGTAAACTGCATTTTGCCCCCTAGGAATCGCCATGAAGTGAGAATGATAAGCCGTGGGGACGGACTGAGGGCCAACTCGTCTCAGTTCACTCTGGAGGGAGAGCCCTTACGCATCCTGGGGGGCTCCATCCATTACTTCCGTGTCCCCAGAGCCTACTGGGAGGACCGGCTGCTGAAGATGAAGGCCTGTGGCCTCAATACTCTCACCACGTAGGCTCCCACTGCAACTCATGACTGGTTGAATACACAGTGCCTTAAAGCACCAGAATGAACTGTGTCAGACAGTTGTTTAACTGGATATTATATGCAGGTCAAATAAAGTAGAGCAGAAATGAGTCATAAGCCACCAGTTGATTTATATATATATATATATACATAACATTTTAAAAGCACACACAAACTCTCTTTTATTTCTGTTTTCAGGTATGTGCCGTGGAACCTGCATGAGCCTCAGCGAGGGGTGTTCAACTTTCAGGATCAGCTGGATTTAGAGTAAGGGATAGTGAAGGAGAGACTCCTGCAGATGGCACTGTTGCATTGCAGAAGGGCTTAGCTTTCCACGGTCTTGAATAATTTGATACTGCTGAGAGGGTGTACGTTTACCCTTAAGAAATGCTTTTGATTAATTAGCAGTGCACTCAAATCAGTATCAGTGCTTCTTGATTTATTGATAAGCTGGCGTCGATCCATCAAATGTGCTGCTCGCTGTCAAGTTTAGTGCTGGAAGCAGATGTCACCTCAAAACAGAAAAAATGTGATTTAAAAATGGAAAAAAATTGAGAGAAATATTTTAGAATGAATGACATAACATTTGCAATTGAACACCTGCTTTAATTGAGAATAACTATCTGCCCCCGCTTTATATTTGCTGCAGTAAACATTTTAAATTGACATGTATTGATAATAAATAACATTGTTTGTATCTTTATCTTAGAGCCTACCTCCGCCTTGCAGCCAGCTTGGGCCTCTGGGTGATTCTGCGTCCAGGGCCGTACATCTGTGCTGAGTGGGATTTAGGGGGACTACCCAGGTAAAAATCACAGTCAAGTGTTGTCTTTGCAGATATTTTGTATATGCCTTCCAGCCACATGTTAAAGCCTTATTGTAGAATAGCCAGTGGGGTGCTAAATTAATCCCTTAAATTGGCTTTGTTCAGTCAGGTAATCTGTTTGTTAGCGGTGTCTTTGCTGCAGGCTAAATCCATTAAATTTGTGGAAATAATTTAATGATGTGAATTATTTCAAGTGTGCTCTCTCTCTCTCCTATGACGAAGTAGTATGTCCCGATTGGATGCATATTGCATGCAACAGTACGTACTTTGTAAGGGCAGCTGAAGTATGTACTAAAAGTAAGAAGGAAAAGTGTGCCATTTGGACCGCACCCATTGTCTTGGTGAGATTGGTCCACCTTACAGTGTTGTACAGATATGATAGAAAGACAACCAGGCTTTACATACAGTGTAAGACAGGATGTTATGCATCATGTGAGTAACCTCCAATGTTACTCAGATGAAAGTCACCGATGATTTACCAGACGTTTAGTGTGAGGAGAACATTAATTAAATCTGACATGCATATCTCCTTGAAAGGATGAATTCATTTAGTTCTGTAATCAAAATAGATTTGAACAGATAATGGGGTGAATGTTGGAGGGGAAAAAGACTGGAAGGAGGTATTTTTGGAGTAGTTTTGCCTTCAGGGAATGTGAGGTAATATTTATTTGATAATCATCTAAACAGAGTGTTTCTAGGGGCACGCAGTGAAGCATGACTTCCTCTGCTGCACTGCACTTTATGATAGTCATGCTTAGGTTGGTGCGATTACCTTCGATGGCTAAAAAACCTAAAGAGAGTTCCCAGCACAGCACTTTCAAGAACTCGTGTGATATGTTGCTTTTTGGACATTTTAAAGGTTTTGTTGTGATTTGTTTTCAGTTGGCTACTACGGGATCAAAACATGAAACTGAGAACAACGTACCCGGGATTCACGGACGCAGTCAACTCCTTCTTTAATCAACTCATTAAGAGAGTTGTTCCACATCAGGTACTTTCCATTTTAGCTCGATAGAAATGTAAAATTATTTGATTGATGTACACACTACAATGTTTTCTAGAAAAAGTATATGAGGCCAAATATTTAATACAAAAAACATGAATAAAATGCATTTATGCTCAAAATAGACAAGCTTTTTCAAGTTTTCATGGTTACATGCATACAAACTTCTGTCAATTAATTTAGAAAGTATCCAATCCCAAAAACATTTTCTATTATTTTCATGATAGAATCCTTGTATTCACAATCATATTTTATCCCTGCATGCAGTATTTCTGTTACCTCCTCCTAATAAATTTCAATAACTCAGGCTGTTCTCATACACCGTTCGTAGCTATACCTACGAAAAGTAATGCTCTGTAATTCGTATATATCCTACAATTTCAATTTGTATGTAATCCACGTAATCATGAACAAAGGAGGGTGGAAAGAGGAGATGTCACACGTTATCATCGTCATATCACATTTACAACACATGCGCAGTAAAATCTGGTCTGTACTCGCCAAAATTTAGCCAATAGCAACGCACGACCGCAGCTCCTGTTACACTGCGCATGTGTCATACCCCATAGCTCAAGACCAAAAGGACCCCGTGTCCCGGCCTCTTTCAATAAGCCTTGTCATGAAACGCCTCGTAGGCAGGAGGTTGGGGTGGATGGATGGATGGGTCAAAAAACACCGGACTTTCACCCTGGAGACCGCTGTTATTTATTTGTCACCGAACTTCCATACTTAAGTTACGCCACTTCCAAAGTTATTTTAAACCCAAACCCCAAAGTAGTTTTGTTGCCCTAAACCTTGTTTCCTGTGAAGATAGAAGTTTGTTTTGATCAGACTGTATGCATGTAACGAGTGGAAATTGACATGTGCGTCACGTGTTGCTGGACATTCGTAGGAAAAAAGCACTAAAAATTAGATATCTTTTTGTAAGATATCATAAGAACCGTTGTATAAAGGGACATTGAATAAATAGCTGCTGTTGGCCATTATGTTAAAGATAGTTAGCAATACAATGCACCACACACACTTAAATAGTTTCCCAGCCATATTTTATTTTTATCAGCTCCATGCATCATTGAACAAGATCTGATTTCCATTCACAGTGTTTTTAAAATTCAGCTGTATTGAGGGTAGGAATGGTCAAGAACTGGTGCCAGGCCCTAATGTGTGTTCTTTATTCGCATAATCAATGCGCAGTACTCCGAGGGTGGCCCAATTATCGCAGTTCAAGTGGAGAATGAATATGGCTCATATGCTAAAGATGAAAAGTACATGCCTTTCATCAAGGAGGTAAGAAACTAAATTGTATATTATTTAAATTAAACAAGCTCATAGATGAGAGTGCACTTTAGTTTGTTCTTCCTGCTGTCCTTTACTCGCTCTCCTTTTCACTTAATTTGAAAAAAATCATAAATTATATTTCAGAGAGAACCTCCATTTTTATAATCCTCCTTTTTTCCAGGCGTTATTGTCAAGGGGCATCACAGAGCTGCTGCTGACCTCAGACAACAAGGGAGGACTAAAGCGTGGAGGAGTGAAAGGAGGTATTGTCAGATGGGCTGACAGACAAACAAGACTGTGCATACATACACACACCCAAACAGACACACACAGATACAGTATGGTGGTTGGTGTGTTGTGTTTTCACACAACGACGAGTTCTGAGCTAAAGTGTGTCTGGGTGTCAGGCAGCTGCAGCTCAGGACTACACACAAAGCACTCTGTGTTGTACCAGGAAGTTGTTCTTTTTGCATGTACACTGGCATAAACATTGTGACACATATGCTTTTTTAATGCACACACATTAGCAAACATTGTTTTAACACCACAATAATACATTTCTTTACTGAGATGGAGAGTATTTCTGTTTTTATAATCACTGCAGTGCAAACCATGCATTGTCATCATCATAATTACAGGACAGGGTCCTTCAGAGTATTGTTACAATAAACTCTCCTCTGGGTATTTTTTTATAAATGCATATTTCTTAGCCCTGATTTGCATTTTATAGGTGAACAGTTGGGAGTTTAATGCCTTGTTACCTGATTCCTAACGCTGAAGCTTTCATTAGACCCTTTTAATGCCTATTAACTTTGTGATTTGAAGAGAATTTTGCTTTATATGGAAGTTTGAGGTGCTAATGTATGTGAAACTACTTATCCTTTTTTAAAGACAACAATATAAGTATGTGTAAGTACAACTCAAATCAACAATCATTCCATGAAGCTCTTTCTAAAGAATGCTTGGTTTTGGTATGAACTGGTGTTCTGCATCTTTGTTAGTTTGCATTTGTGTTAATAATATTGTTCTACCTTTTTGTGTCTGAAGCACTAGAAACCATCAATTTCCAGAAACTGAACAGGAATGACATCAAGTATCTGGAAGGAATACAAGTGAGTCTTATTTGTGTGTTTACATTGTTCATTATTAGTTAATCCACATTTTTAGATGTGTCTAACTGACTAATAGGGAAAACAATCTCTGAAATTGGTACAGTATTGAGGGAGAGCGCTGTAGACGGTAGCTGCTCATGGGCTGCGATGTGGTGCAATTAGGACAAGCTGGAACCGTCATCTCCGTCCACTGAAAGTGCTTGTTTTTGCAATGACAGGCTCTGATTGTTATTATAAGTGTCTGATAACATTATGGAAAGGGTCTCGCTCAAGGAGAAGTCTCGTTCTAAAATCTGGCGAGGTGACGTGTTGCCGGAAGACAACGGTGGAATAGTGGAATACATCCATCGTAATGGAAACACTGCAAGTGCCAGCCGGGCAGAGTTTGTTGTGTTGGAGTATAGAAAGTGTAGCTTAGTGTTATCTAAAAGATTTTCAATGTCATCTTGGCTGAATATTTAGATGATTTCCACAATGTGGATGAGGTCTTTGAATTCGATGGCCGCCCGTTTTTATTTGAGCCAGAGTATACGGATATTCAGATTTCACAATGAGACTTCTCCTTCAACGGGTCTTGGACACAATAACAAACAGTACGGATCAAGTGAAAGGTAAGAAATACGTTTTATATCTCTGTTGGGTCCTTTCCATTATGTTGTCAGACACTTATGATAACAATCTGAGCCTGTTAGTGGCAAAAACAAGCACTTTTAGTGAACATATTGTTGCATTGATGCTGCTCACTTGCCTTCGCAGCTTGTTTCGCGGTTGCCGGTTACAGCGTTCTCCCTCAATACTGGACCTATTTCAGAAATTGTTGCCGCCATTAGTCAGTTAGACACAAGCACATGAGAAAATAGGGTTGAAAAATACCAAAGTTACCCTTTAACATCAAACAGACACATCATTAGCAGTCATTCCTCTTTCCAATAAATACACTCTCCAGGTAAATCCCAGTGAAACTTTGGGGTGTCTTACCTTAAAAGGACAAGTTAGAGACCTGAAAGAATATCTTTAATCTTAAGACAATTTATTCAAGGTTCGTTCAAGTGCAATTAGGTAGTAAGGTAGGAAAGAAACGGAAAAGTCATTCAGACGTATCTTTTGTTTAATTGACCATTTTTTCTCCCACTAGCCTCAGATGCCTATGATGGTGATGGAGTACTGGTCTGGCTGGTTTGATCTTTGGGGAGATCTTCATCATGTGTACACAGCTGAAGGTAAGACTGACTTAGGATAGGTACTAGACAGGTTTTCTTTAGAGAGGGCTATAGGATCCCTTGTAAGACTAAGACAGGATTTCTGCTGATGGATTCTTTGAGAGGGTGAAACGGTTTCTTTCTGTACAGAAGGTCGATAATACTGGCTAATTTGAGATGGAGGTAAGACAGGTTTTGTGTTGCGAGTCAATACAGAACCTCTGAAGGTAAAGCAGACTGTCTTGAGGGTGAGACAGAGTCTCAGTGCCTTAGGGTAAGAAAAGCTTAAGACAAACCTTTTTTTGCTGAGAATAAAACAGTCTCTGTGCCAGGGGAGACACAGGGTTCGGACAAGCTCATTGCTTTGGAGGTTGTGTAAGATAAATTCTCCAGACTGAGTGTAAGAAAGTCTCTCTAGTTCCTTCACAAAAGGCACAGAGCCCACTCAGTGCAGCTGGGACGTGCAGCTTAGCATATGGTCATTTCTTCCTTGTTTTGTGGCTTTGTCAGAGATTTATATACTTTTCATGCATGGTGGGTTGCGAGCCAAGTATCACAAACCAGAGTCTATGTCCCATCCTCTCGACTTTATCTCTGGGCCATATCTTTGATGTTCAGAGGCTAGATTCTTCAAACACGTCTTTGTACAGGATTGTTCAAAGATGTGCTCCACCGATTCTCACTGACTGTACTGAGCCCAGGTGGAGGTGTTACACATTCATCTCATGCCCTCACACTTCCTTTGTATCCACATACATGCTCTAGCTACACATGCAGATACACACTAGGATTGTCTTGCCCTTGGCTGCATTAAATGAGGTTTCAGTTGATGGGTACTTTCCTATTAATGATATGCTAAAATGTCCTATAGAGCAGCAGCAATTAATCAATTAGTTGACAACTATTAAATGAATCAACTATTTTGCGAATCAATTAATCAGTTTGAGCAATTTTCGAAGAAAAAAATTGTCAAAATTCTCTGAAGCTTCTTAATTGTGAATATTTTCTGGTTTCTTTACTCCTCTATGACAGTAAACTGAATATCTTTGAGTTGTGGACGAAACAAGACATTTGAGGACGTCATCTTGGGCTTTGGGAAACAATGATTGACATTTTACCATTTTCTTACATTTTATAGAGCAAACAACAAATCGATGAAAATAATTTGTAGTTGCGGCCCTAATGTCCTAGAAGTGACAGGCTGTATATGTGCTGAAATATTTAACTGCACCTGAACATTAGACATGGCAAAATATGTGAGATCTAGGACAAAGTTATATTTACATCCACTGTTTCTCACCCAAATGCATTGTGTTTATCCTTGTGGCCTTAACAAAGATGTTGAACACACTTTCTTCCTCGTAAAACATTTGCGGAGCATATTTTCTGGAGGAATTTGAAATCTACTCGGTTTACATTCATGGATTCTTGCTATCAGTCTTCTTCTTGTTGGTTGGTGCATTGCTACATTTCTTGGCTCCTTATTGCACCAACTGTCGATTAGTGGCATAGTGTGAAACTATTGGCAGGACTGTGTATCATGTCACCCACGTGCAGTGGTGGAGGAAAGATTCAGATCCTTTACTTGTGTAAAAGGAATAAAAACAACAATGTAGAACTCTTACTTAACTAAAAAATACATTGCTATTTTCAGCAAAATGTTCTTAAAGTATCAGAAATAAAAGTAGGGAGGGCCCATAGTGTGAAATGAAAATATGAAGCTTGACTTCAAATCTGCATTGAAAAGATGCTGGAATATTTGTATCATGTGTTTTGAGAAAATAAGGACTCAATTATAAACTAAATCATAGACTTGAAAATAAGGAGATTTTGCAGGGAACAACTGCATCATAGTTTATAAGGTGATCATATGTTTTGTATAAAACACCTTAATTAGTAAAGTAAATGGTAACTATAGCTGTTAAATGAATGTAGTGGAGTAAAAAGTACAATATTTCCATCTCATATGTAGTCAAGTGAAAGTATAAAGTATCATAAAATGGAAATAGCCAAGTACAAGTACCTCAAAATTGTTTTGTAGCTTTCCACATACATAATGCATCCTTGTGCAAAAAATAGTGAAAAAGTCCTTTGCAATATCCCAGAGCCCAAGGTAGTGTTGTAGTGCTTGAGATCGGTATTGGTCTCAAGACCAAATTTGAAGGTCTCAGTCTCGGAATCAACCACATTTTTACTCGGTCTCGTCTCGGTCTCTTTATTTCAAGACCAGTCAAGACCACGAATGTGGGGGCATCACTAAATTGCCTCTTTATTGTTTGATTTGTTAACGTTATTACTGTAATTGCTCATAGAAAAGACAGGAAAATTCACATACAATTCACCTCTGCAATGCCATTTGATTATTTTATCATTTCTCATGGTACACTTGTACATACACACATATACAGTATTTATCGTATTAAAAGAGGTGAATGAAGAGGAATCTGTATTTGTTTTCTGAGGGTGTTTTTATGGGAATGTGGATCTTTCAGATCAATTTGAGGAGTGCCTATGGTTTGCATGTTCCACATTTTATCATAAATGTGTCATACTGTGTGGGACTCGCACTGGTCTGGTCTTGGTCTTGACTCGGTCTCAACCCCTCAAAGTTTTGGTCTTGTCTCGGTCTCAATAAACTCTGGTCTTGGTCATGACTTGGTCTCGGTTTAGGTGGTCTTAACTACAACACTGGCCCAGTGTCTTGAAATTGCTTGTTTTGTTTCGATTAACAGTCCATAATTCAAACATATTTAATTTGGAATGATATAAAAAAGAAAAACATAAAATCTTTCCATTTGAGAAGCTGCAACCAGTGAATGTTTGGCATTACACTTGACAATTAATGGATTTTCAAAATTAATTCTCTGTTTATTGAATAATTGATTAATCCACTAGTTTCAGCTACATGTCACAAACACATGTGCCATAAACTGTTGAAGGTTGAATCACCTTGTCCTGGCTGTTGGTATGAGCCCTTAAGCTATGTAAAGTCCTAGTATGATATTAATGTAAAAGAGCCAGCGGCTAACTCGTATAGTATGTACTTTACTGTATCTCCCACATACCAGATAACATGGTCCACATGCTGCAGCCAGGAGGGTGATATATTTAATGTAATGTGCAGTCGTGACATACATGATAGCACCTGTTTCACAATTATAAAGACTAATGCTATCACCATCTTCAGTGCTCTCAGAAATATCTTATTTCAAACAGCCACAAGCTTCCTTTTTGCTCTCTGTCATTCCCAGCAGCCATCCACATCTTTGCAAAAAAAATGTTCTGAAAATGAAGGCTTCCTTATGTATTTTCTCCTCAGTGAGAAAGGGATAAGGGGAAAAAAAGACCCTGGCCATGCAGAAAGTGTCACAGCTGTGAAATGAATGCTGGTATTCAGAGGGGATTCATGTCCTTGACAGTTCAGTGCTCTGCAGACTGCAACACACCCAACAGTCGGTCACAGCTAGTGCCACCGCCATGAAACCAACCGAGTCCGGCTCTGTCACTCACCCTGCTCAATTGTTATTCACTAAGGCTCATGCCCTTGATTCAGATCATTAAAGTCAGTCCAATTTGACTACTAAAGTCCAATTTGAATACTTAATTACCTGCTCTGCTATGTTCGCTGCAAACTATAGGTAGCTAATTTGTGCACGGAGGTGGGCAATTTTTATGGGTGTGAACATTGCACCGTAATGAATTATAGTAACCTGTAATAGGATGTGTGGCTGAGGTCTTTCCATGTTTCAATTGGAGTGGAATTGAGGGCAATAGGGTTATTGAAATCATTTTTTTTCCCTTTTTGTTACTCATGGCTCTTAATGTTTAGCTTTGTGTTTGTTATTCTCTGATTTACTCACTGGTTATATCAAAATAATGAATTAGGCAATAGCTTACGACCGAACAGTGCCCTTTAGACTTATACGTATTAAATGTTTTTTTCTTTTTTGCAGACATGATACCTGTGGTCACAGAGATCCTGAAGCTGGACATGTCCATCAACCTCTACATGTTCCACGGAGGAACAAATTTTGGCTTCATGAGCGGAGCGTTTGAGGTTGGATTGCCAGCACCGAAACCTATGGTGACAAGCTATGGTATGTTTAATGATGACCAGCATTTTGTAACATTTGAATGAGCACAATTCCCTTTGAGTAAGGAGAAATATTATCATATACAGGGTTGATAGGTCTGGGTTGACCTATAGGCTCATGCCACAAGGATTCAACACAAAACTGCATTTTAATAGCCAGACCCATATTCTCAATTACTTATGTTTCTGTTGATTTTATAATTATTTTTAAAGTCCACTGATTCTGCATCAGTGTAGGCTGAACAATCCATAAAGCTTGTAAATAAGTAAATAATCATCAAACAATATCCTTTTTGAAATACAGACTGAGCCTATCTGCTTGAATCAAATGTGAATAGGCTGGAGATGGCGCTATCTCTACTCCTGAGCCTCTGACCTTCGGCTGCTTTGAAATTTGAATATGCAGTGTGCATTAATGAATTCATTACCTAATAAAATGCTCGGGAAATGTAAATTAAAGATGGTACAATGGGTTTTATATCTTCCTCTAGGGTACTTAACATTGTAATGACCTCGTTCTTGAGAAAAGAGAAGAATTTTGAAAACTGCTCCCCAGCAGGGGAGACCACCTCTGACCTTCAGCCGTCGTCATACCTGTGTTTACCTTTTTGCCTCAATTTTCTGTCAAGATAACCTAAAATGTGTCTCAGCCCGCTGCTGTCTCAAGATGTTTGATAGGGGAGCATAGTGAAAGCATCTGCCACGGTAAGAGGCATCCCTGCCTCTCTCCGGCGCCCGAGCCTGCTGTTCTGATAGCGCATTATCTTTCAGATTACGATGCTCCATTATCCGAGGCTGGGGATTACACCACCAAGTACCATCTTCTGAGGAATTTATTCAGCCGCTACCACGGTGAGTGTTGTGTGTTGTTGCAGAGTCGGGCCCCACATCTTCTGTCTCTCTTTCTCTCCCTTCCCTTTCATCTCCCCACTTAAGTTAATTCTCCTTGTAGAACCTGCTCTCTGTTGGCTAAACTGGGATAACTTTGCATATGATTACAAGCACGGATTAGATATGGGTTTGTGTGTTTGTGCATGTGTGTGAGATTTCTGCCCAAAGTCAAAGACCCTCAATTACCACCCATTGTGAAAATTACATACTAGGCCTTTTATCATGTTTATTGCCGCTGCATTTTTCTCTGTTTGTAAAACAAGGGTTTGTGGTTGGGGGCAGAAGTCTCAAGTGTTTTGTGGCCAGAACTGAAAATGTAGCTTTTGGCAATCTAGGATTGAATCCAGCACAGCAAAGTAATAATTTGCCCAGAGTTGTGGTGATTGAGGATAGTTTGAAAGGCTGCTTGTGCGTGATTCATCCTTATGTTTTGTAGTCTGCTGAACAATGAGCAGTGGCCTGGATATGAGAGTGAGTCTGAGAAGGCTTTTTGTTCTGCTCATCAACTTCAAACACATGACCCAGTTCTTTAATTAGATCATTTTGATATTTTATTATTGTTTGGTTGTCAAATCACGTATATTGTGTCAGTTACTCTTTGCCGCGTGGTTTTGTTTTTGCATAACCTGGCATGGATTCAGTCTGATGTGTCAAAAGTCTAACACTGATCTTTGACAACAACATGGCTCTTAAGATAGACCTGTGACATATATGCTTTGGGGCTTTCTTATTATTACAAAGCTGTCAAAAATTGCAAAAATACAGTATATAATACTGCTATTTAAGCTACACATTCATTTGCACCACAGTCTGTCTGTGCACTTGCAGTATGCCAACTCCCTATTCATGGTACCAGTTTATGATAGCTTCATAGAAATGTCTTTCCAACGCACACTCTTCCCCTCTTAGATTTGACACGTTATAAACACCAACAAAGGCACAGGCTTGTAAGCGTTGTAGAGAGCCATTTAGGAGAAAGGTGTTGGCCGTTATCCTCGAAGCTTTCCTTAAGTGATCCAGCTGTTACCACTAGGTGATGAGGAAATGCTGTCAAGCCTATACCAGAGGGACCGCTGGTGTCTCTGCATGCTTTAACACCTTTAAAAGCAGTGAGAGGGCATGGGCAACCACTGTTAATTGTTGTAACGAGAGTGTTTTGCAACATGGAGCACAAACTGGATGCTGTTGTGGAGGGCAAATGGCTCACCCAAGGAGCCTGAAAAGCAGTTTCCAAGGGACAGGTCACCTTTTTGATTGGTATTGATTGATTCATAGACTTTAGAGCAGGAACCTCATGTAGGATAATGCAGAATGGGACAATCTTTCTATCTATCTATCTATTAATTATCCTACGTTTTTCTTAGTACCAGCTGTAACCAAAACATTGTTTTAGTTTGCTTTTAGACTTAACATGGTTTACATATTAAATTTACAAAACAGACCTCCTCAGGCTCCATCTTTCTCTCTCTGGGGGGTGATAACCAGGCAGCATCCTCTGGGTCTGAAAAGTGAAGCCAATGCAGAAGTGCCTTAAACTTGCATTCTTTCTAATAGCCAGCAGGGGGCGACTCCTCTGGTTGCAAAAAGAAGTCTGATTGTATACAAGTCTATGAGAAAATGAGCCTACTTCTCACTTGATTTATTACCTCAGTAAACATTGTAAACATGAGTTTATGGTCTCAATCGCTAGTTTCAAGTCTTCCTCAATACAGCATGATGCTCATTGATTAAATTATGGTCCCGTTTAGAGTCAAATAGACGATAAAGCAGGGTATGCTTTAGGGCGTGGCTACTTTGTGATTGACCGGTTGCTACCACAGCGTTGTCCGGGCTTTGAGTTGTCTGTGTTTTTGTCTTACAACTTTAAACCTTTCACAGCTTGGCAAGTGTTAAGATATTTCTTTAAATATCAGAATCTTTAACTCCGTTCTCTGACTGAATGTGGGCAGTGAATGCATCATGTTGTATTCATTAAAAAAAAAATCCCCTTAGTTTAGACTTGTTTGCATCCCCTGGGTAAATACAGGATGAAGGAAATGCAAATAAATGAATATACAGACTGCATCCTACCCTCATTTTCCCTCCTTGTTTTCCAGCCCAGCCTCTCCCTGAACTGCCCTCTCATCAGGAGAGGAGAGCGTACCATCCTGTTGTCATCCAGCAGCACCTGTCTCTGTGGGACAGTCTGCATCTCACCGACAAGGTAAGCTACAGACGCACACAGAGTGCCAAATTTGGAGGCACTGAAATAATAAACATCGTCCATGTAGCATTGCTCAAAACAGAGGCAGAAGGTTGTTGACAGACAACAGTAATACACAAACTATTGAATGCATAAGTTATAACACAAAAGCCAATCAAATAAACTCAAAGAGAATTTGCTGTCAATTATATGGATGTGCAGCCCGTTGTGGTCTGTTTACTTTTAAAAAAAAAATGTATTCTCATGCTCAAAAAGCCTTGCATAGCACATGAGGCTGTCCTAGTCCGAGGACAGGTGTATTTACAGGAGCACAAGCTCCCTATCAAATACCTGTTACCAGTATTTATTATTATTTGTTAGCAGCTTTGCTAACCTTATTTTACAGTCAGTCAACATTAGCAAATGATAGAAGTCCAAGTCCCCATCTCTGCCAGGAAGCCATTTGGTCTCTCCAAATGATAACAAGTCATAAGATATACAGTAACATATGTTCCTCTAATACTTAAACCAAACCCCCTACAGAATAATTTCATTTCTAATTTGAAGCTCTGAAAATCACAAAGTAAAGGCCTTTACACAGCAGGGCATTTTTTGGGGGGATTATTTTGCATGTCAATATATTTTTCTGAACTGTTGTTTTTGTCATGAATACTTTCACACAGAATGTGGATTTTATTCGGCGAAAAAGCGGTGTAATTTCTTTTTTGTGGAACAAGGTCGATTTCCTGAGCTTTCGCACTGCGAATAAAGACATCAACCAATCACGTTGTGCAGAACGGGTTGAGTTGCGCCTATATTTATGGAACAACAACACAGATGCTCTGTAGTCTGAACCAGGACGGAAAACTTTATTGCTCCTTTCAACCTTGACAAGGCAGCGCAGACAAGATCCACTCCTTTTGTTCTTACCTTTCACAATAAAAGCCCCAGACATATAATATTCGCAGGCGAGTATTTCGTATTTTCATGTTGTTTATTCGTCACATCCCCGGTGTGTGAAGGCCTTTAGCTACATACAGGTAAGGTAATCTGAAAGTGAAAAGTGAGCTTGCAGTCATCATCCACCACCAGCTTGGACTCCTGGACCTGTTGAGGAAGTCTGAGAAGGGAAGTAAATGAGCAGCACTCCTCCCTTAAATGAACATGAGATGCCCCTGAGCAAGACATCCTCTCCTAACTTCACTAGCGGCTTGCTCAGGGACCAGCAGTAACCAACGGTGTGCAGCTTTATGACTGTAAAGCAGGTTGTTGTGGAAATAAAACATGAATACAACAGAAAATCTCCCCTTGCCAAAAGACTGGTTAAAAACGTGTTTGGAAGGTGTCATCATGTCTGTTCGCTTTCATGTCCACTACTCTAGTTTAGCCATTTACACCGTGCTCTTCAGGGGCATTTATATTCAAACCAGATGTAGCACGTCTGGCAGTCGCTTACAACATTAATTATTCACTCCCCGTCGCAATAATTTGCTTCCCTGTGAGACGACAATTACTTTGCCCCTGACCAGCCACACTTGTTCAAAAAGAGCATTTTCTCTTCGGAGGCTTCAGAGAGACTGAGTGGGATGCCTGGGTTTGATATTGTATCTGTGTGTTTGGAGGTACGTGGTTAATCGTGTCATAGCATCGAGTGTTTATTGTGTCGTGAAGAGTGCATAACGCACCTCCCGAGGGTGTGCAAAAGACTGCTGCTGAATAAAAGGATTGCTCTGAACGCCAGACAGGAAAGCTTCATTAGGTTTGATAAATCATCACTTTGGGTGAAGCCATCTTGCGAGTGGGAGATAGTGCGGCGGGAATGATAAGATCCCATCTGCACTGAGAGTGGTTTCGAGATTGTGTGTTCACTTAAAATACAGCAAACTTCATATAACCATTTAAAAAAACAAACAAAAAAAAACCGTTGAATTTCTGCAGCACATTTAAACGTCAAATTTCGGCAGCACATTGAAACACCTTGTGTCTGTCTTAAGCTCTTCATTTGTATATTTTTTTTCAGCCTTTGAAGTCAGAGATGCCGGTGAACATGGAGAATCTCCCTGTCAACAACAACAACGGTCAGTCTTACGGCTACACGCTGTATGAGACCACCATCACCAGCAAAGGAGCCCTCAACTCAAAGAACAACATCAGAGACAGAGCACTGGTAAAGACAGGAAGACAGACGCCGACATAATGCATCCGCAATCACACATTTACACTTTCCTTTGTGAGAATGTTTGCACCCCTGATCTGTGAACTTGTGGAGTACAATTAACAAGCTCAGGCTGCTACCAGTTGCTCTGGTGTTAATGTCAAACAGTCATAGTTCTCAAAAGTTGATGTCTAAAAACTTCAATGAAAGACTGAATGTTATGTGAAGACAAATACATTAATGCTTCATGTTGACGGCAGGTGTTCAGGTTATTTTATACATTCATTTACATGCAGTCTACAAATAGGTGGGGGAAGGTTTGGTGCTCCTGCTGAGCCTTTTCTCTCTGTTCTGGTCACATTAGCAACACAAATATTAAATAGTTTCTGATGTGGTGTATTACTTTTTCTTTTTCTTCCTAGGTTTTTGTGGACAAGCACTTGGTTGGTGTTCTGGATTATAAGACGCAAGAACTTCCACTCCCTGATGGGAAGGTACCTTGTGTGTGTGTGTGTGTGTGTGTTTTTGTAGTTAAAAACCTACTCTGCGGTTAGTTACTTTCAGAAGCATAACGTTATTAATATTTAACAGCATGTGAAAGCTTCAGGGGATGCTGATAGATGTTTTTGGCAGCAAGGTCCCCGTATTAAGCCAACAGCAAAACCTTCAAATGACTGTTTATCTCAACAAATTTGAACAGTCAACGCCAACGTTACGGGAAAGTGCAGACTCAGATCGGCCTTACTAAAGCCAGACTAGCTGAAAGGAATTTCTTTGCCTACTTTTTGTTGTTAATTCTTTCCATTGAGGAATACTGCTGTATTTTAGTAATACCTCTCATGTGTTGTGCATTTTTCCACTGAAGGGAAAAAGAACTCTGAGTTTACTGGTGGAGAACTGCGGAAGAGTGAATTATGGGGAAACTCTGGATGAGCAGCGCAAAGGTACAAGTTGTTCTGTTAACTGATGGCTGTGTAGACGTTCCAGTCAGGACAAGTATTGCCGAATTATCTTTTTCATTAGATACCTTGAAGGAAACTAATTAACAATGTTGTTAACCCTTATGCATCACTAAGGATGTTTTGGGGTTTTGAATTTGTATTTCTTTGATCATTTTGGCTGTGTTAATGCATATGGCATTTTGATAAGGGTGTGAGTTATTTTTTTTTATTATGGAAAAACAACCCCAGCTCCTATGATAAGTTTATATTAAAGTGTGTAGCCAAAATCAGTTTAGTTTATTCACAAATAGTTAAAATTCAAGTACAATCATAAGACATAATGGAGATATGTGAAATTGGACACACTGATAAGCCTTCTAATAAGTTGTCTAAAGACACTAAGAAGATAGTATGTAAAATACAGACATTCACATTGTTAAGGACAAACCTATTAAAACCACAATTTTTATCCCACGGCCATTACCACGTAAAATCATGCATTGTACTATATCGGGATTTCAATCTGGAGCCCTGGCTTCAAAATTGTATTTTTTTTACTATTTTTCCTGCAGTGTTTGATTGCAATGCATCAAAATCAATATTGTTGCTAATCATTGACATATCCCAGACTGCTAGTTCCCCCTAGCATTTAGTATACAGAAAATAAATCAGATTTTTTTTTTTTTTTTTGTTCATAACAACAGGGGCATTATGTAAACAAACTGGCATTTAAAGGGTTACAATTCTGAAAATGAATAAATAAAGTTGGTTATAAAATTAAATCAGTGAAAGTTGAAAATAATATTATGCAATTTTATAGCAGTTTTTTGACACGGACATATTTGTCCTTCTAAGGACAAAGGGATGCACAATGGTTAAGATCAATAAGGTAAAAAAACTTAAAGCAGCTTTGACTCACCTTTCAGGTCTTGTTGGAGATATCGAGATAAACAAGCGCCCCCTCCGTGACTTCATTATTCGTAGTTTGGATATGAAGCCAGGCTTTGTAAACAGGTTCGTGTCTTTCAATTATTACCCAGTTTCCCTCCATGTTTGTTTTTCTCTGTCATTACGCCTGCATGCTCCTGATTTAATCCAGCTCATTATCTCCCTGCTTAACACAATTACGGTGGGAACATGATGGCAAAATGCAGAAATCAAAACAAGCCTTCCATTCCAGCGTCTCATGTTAAACATCTTAAATTATGAGCAGAACAGTAGGTAGATCACTGCTGGAGTCAGTTAAGATCTGTACTGTTCTCAATGTTCTAGAGGCTCAACATGATAGGAAAACATTTACCTTTTTGTGACTAAATAGTAAAAAGTAAATAAATCTGATATTTACTTTTTCACAAGCACAATGTGTTCATAATACACAGTACTAGCAGAATCCAAACTAATTTTAGCTTCAGGTGAATACAATAAAGAAAAAACCTCGTAAAAATATAATTCATTGTAAGTTGAATTTCAGTTAGCAGCATGTATCTGACTAGCCTTCAGGGCAGCTGAACTCTCGCAATGTCACGAGATCACGCGAGAATTGTGGGATCAATTGTTACATGACAATCCATCTAGTCAGGCTTCAAGTAATGCATTTGTGTCCGGCTCACCAGACAACGGACCAAGCAGCTTCCTGTGAGGAGCTACTGGCCGTTACGGGCCTGACTCAGGTGTGTGAGACCATAATGTAAGACGACACGGAGAGCCGACTGTTCGCTCTAAACAACAATAGCAGCTCCTTGAGAGGTTGACGTAGATGTTGCAATAGCATCACATATATCAGAACTAAAGAGTATTTCTTCATTCAAAGAAGAGCATGGCACTGAACGTGTAAAGAACGGCACTGAACGTGTAAAGTACGGCGAGGATTTCGCCTTCAGTTAGTTTTGCTTTCGTTAGTTTGATTGACAGATGGTTCATCCAATCACCTGCCGTGTATTTTTTTTTAAACAGTTTCCAATGACGGCTACTCAGATGGCTCTGCGAAACAAACCTTCTGACAGGGTCAGGCTAGTGTCTGATGACTTAAATGTAAGATTTCAAACAGCCAGAAAATCATTACAGCTGCATTCACACCAGATCCGGCAGTGTGGCGAAAACACAAGTCCTATTTGTGTATTTGGGCTGCGGTTGGCAAACTTTAATATGGCACCCATCCCATAAGGTAATTTCTCCACACCAGCCAAGCATTATAAGGGCATTTTGGCAGGGCCCAATGCATGCAAATGCATTCCCTTGTGATGTTTCCACATTATGATATTATGATGCCTTCCTGTATATCACATGCAATATTAGTTTCATTAACACCAGATTGAAGTAAAATATCTTCCACAACCCTTCCCAGTCACATAATCCTTGTTGATATTCAGGATTTCTAGTTGTTTTCTTGTATTGATTACCGTCAGTATTTAACTCATATTTGTTGCACAGATAATAAACATCAAGGTCACTAGGATTATCTGACTTTCTAGTTTCTTTAGAGGTTTATATTTGTACTTAGTGGATTATCTACATATATTTTCAAGTCATTTTTGGTTTCTCCTCATGTACTGAAAAATTGCAATCTCTTTACCTCAGCATTATCTTGAAAATGTCAAGGCCTGAAGCCCTGTATGAGTGAACACTAACAAAACGGAGGAAGGAATTTTTCTTCTATCATGACAACCTTTTGAATTCACACAAAACAAAGATAGTGATTCTGAATATTTCCCCTGCCATCCATGTCCAAGGTTTCACTTGACATTTACTGTAGGCGCATAAATATGAATGACATGATACACTGTTGGCCTAAACACCTAAAAGTCAATACTGAGTTTTTGAGGAAAAACTGCAGCAGAGTGTATCTAAATATTACATAAGAGAATCGAGATTTGTGCTTTCATGCTATGAAACATACAGCATTGTGGAAAAAGTCATCTGAAAAGTGCAAAATGTGTTCTCCTTTTACAGACTTGAAAGTTCAAGCCACTGGATGTCGATGCGTCAGCGGCCCTCCTTCCCAGGGTTTTTCCAGACCAGACTCTACGTGAACAGTTTCCCTAAAGACACCTTCATCAAACTCCCTGTGAGTAGGACAGAAATCCAGTACAGCAGCACCTCAGACTCAGAAACTGACATTAAGTTTATTCAATACCTCTTTGACTAAATCTGAACCAAAAATGGAGCGTTAATTAAAACAAAGGACAGTATTTTGTACAGGGCTGCATTATTTGATAGAATTACCGTACATTGACTGGTGTTTGGGTTATTTTGCCCAACCTCTCATAGATTCACAATATAAATGAAAGTTAAAAACACCAAGTTAGCTGCAACTATTGATTATTTTCATTATTTATTATTTTCTTTATGAATCGATTAGTTGCTTGGTCTATAAAATGTCAGAAAAGGGTGAAAAATATCGATTAGTGTTTCCCAAAGCCCAAGATGACGTCCTCAAATGTCTGAATCAGAGAATTTTTGTTTCTTAAAAAATGACCCAAACGATTATTAAAATAGTTGGCGATTAATTTAATAGTTGACAAGTAATCGATTAACGAATTAATCGTTGCAGCATCAGTAAAGACATTTATTAAATCAGATATGAATGTCAGGTTTTACTTCCTCTAGATTTAAGAAAAATCAAGCTGTCAATACTTTCATAGATAACTCACATACTACTGGTTTTAGTCATTATTACCTGAGCTTTAGCCAGACAGTTTTGGTAGCGCAGGACTGATATTTATTCATACAGTTCTGGTTCAGTAAGATGTCTTCACCACATAGACAGTAGACATGGGAATCTCTCCTTTATAGATCTGATAGAAATTTTGACACCAGAAATTCAGATTCAGTGTGAATTTATTCACATCTTTTATTTGATCTTTATTATGTACCGTTAGATTACAATATTATTAGTGATTATGCCTCCTTCAGAAATATTGGAATATTACAATATAGTTTGGTTTGGCAATTTGTATTGTCCCCAGAGAAATAGTTCTTTGAGAAGCATTATTGAGTGCAACTTACTTAATATTAATTGTATATATTTACACAATAATATTATTTTATTAGTGAGAACAGACAGCATCTTAAAAGGCTCTTTACAGAAAAGAGGATCTGATGATGATCCAATATTTATGCAGTTTTACATAATGCGGTTATTGATTGAATAAGCGCCTCTTTACCCTCTTATTATACTGTAAATCTCTCAGCTTTTTTTAGCTTGTAACTTGAAGCTCAAAGTGAAGTGGCTGGATGTAGAGAAGTGAAGCGAAGAGCTGCAATTAACAACAGCTCAGGATGTATGAAGCAAGAGGTGCGAATCACATTAGAAAGGAAGGCTTGACATGTGGTGTTTCTCGACGTGTTTCTTCTTTTACCCATCAGCATTTAATTGGCTGAACCTGCCTGTTGTCATGGTGAACTGTCACTTGTGTTCACAGGGATGGAGCAAAGGTGTGGTGTTTATCAACGGCAGGAATCTGGGTCGCTACCGGTCCGTCGGTCCTCAGCAAACTCTCTACGTCCCAGGTCCCTGGCTTCACAGGGGGGACAACCAGGTACATTACTTCTGTCTTATATATACGAGATACTAAAGTCACTTAAGCATTAGTAACCTTTCACCAAAGGTATCCTCAGTCCCATATGTTTGTTATTTAACGGGATATTAAAAAAATATACTAAACACATCACAGTGATATATACAGGACAGTTAGGCCATGGAATAACTTTTTGTTGTGTATAGTGCTGCCACATGGTTACATTTAAAGCACTTTTAAAGGGTAACTTTGGTCATTTTCAACCCTATTTTCCCATGTTTAAAAAAAATCATTCCGTATTGTATGTATGTTTTATGTTTTGATATGCGTTATTTTGTTTTTAACAGCGAGCAAATTCCTCAAAATTGGATGGCAATTCGCTAGGTGGCACTAGTTACATGAAAGGTCTATTGAAGGAGGCTGGGACACGGGCGGACACGGGTCTTGGGGTATGGGGTATGACGCATGCGCACTGTAACTGAAGCTGTGGTTGTGCGTTGCGATTGGCTCAATTTCGGTGCAGACCAGATTTTACTGCGCATGTGTTGTACCCCAAAGATATGACGCATTGATGAACATTAATGTCTATCACTATTTGATGCAGGTCTGAATCCAGATGCAAATATAAACCTTTTGTACTATTGAAATAACTAATTTAAAGGACTGTGTGCATCTGTGGCAGAGTGCTATATACTGTAGTTCCTGCAGTCACATGCTCCTCACTTCCAGTAATACGGCAAAAGTTCCAGTATACAGCTAGTGATTTTCATCACCCTGGAGTTTGTTGTTGAACTCTGGAGCACTTTCTGGAGAAGGCCTTAGCTACATGTACTCTATCTACTGTGTTTCTGCCTTTCGCAACTTTTTAATTTCTGTGCATATATTTACGTTGGTGCTCAACCACCCACTCTCGTTGTCCTCTCATGACCTCAGCTAAGTTGGTATTGTTTGCTTTATTACAGGTCATAGTGTTTGAGGAGCAGGAAACAGATGGTAAGATTCAATTCGCCAGCAGCCCTGACTATGGCATGACCGTTGATGTCCAGTGAGGACGGGAGGTGAGAAGGGAGCGTGGATGAGGAGAGGAGGATGATGGGAGAGTAGCTGGGAAAGGGCACAACAGAGGCGATTGCCGCGAGCTTCGTGTACTCGGGCACTAACGCCGTGCCGTGACCAGCAGCACTCAAAAGTGACACACGTTAGTGAACATGGCATCTGTCTCATCAGAAGACACCAACACGGCGGTTATTCCAGTTTTTCATTTACTGACTGTATTTATTATGACATTCTGTTGGATCCTTTTTTGTTCACTTTAGTAACGGTATCATTAACATGCATTCATATACTTCATAACTGGAGACCAAGGGATGGTCGTTGATTATAATGAAGTGTTATAAAATCTCATCCTCCTACAGACTTAAGTTATGAATTACAGGCTGTGTAAAAAGAGCTGTGAATAAAAGTAAAGGTGGGTACGACCTCTGTGTCAGTAAGGCAGCCTGTGAACTGCTTTATTTGTCCTGCACATCGAGAGCCTGTTTGATATAACACGGGTTGCTTTTCAAATTTACCCTCTTATGATATTCTGTGAACTCCTGCAGAGAAGTCAAGTTCACAAGCTGTGTTTGAAGAGAGTTTTTTTAAAACTCAACTCGTGTGGTGCTAACCAGCCTGCCATCACATTATTTTCTGATGCCACAGTGAAACTTTGCTGTCACATTTGAAGACTAAACAGTGTATTTTATGGCATTGTATTAGCTATATATGGATAGGTGGCATGACCATGTTTTTTCATAATTTTGATGATGATGGTCGTTACAAAATCTAATATTTTTTCACCTACTGCTTGGATTTAGTTTGAATTTGCACTAATAATGCCCAGATATCTGCCGCACGCCTCAAAACAATATGAATATCAAAATATGTATTTATTACAAAACTAGAGCCAAGACACTTTTTAATACAAAGTTGTCATAGACAGAAATTTCACACAGACACATTTTTAAAAGAAAATTACTTTTACGTAAGGTAATATATGATGGTAGGTTGGCACAGTTAAGGCCATCACATAGATTAAGAAACTTTGTACAAAAACAATAAAGGTGGTGCAGTAAAGCAAAATGTGTAAAGTGAAGGGTAAAAAAGTTTTTTTTTTTTTCATGTTAATATGTAACAAAGTATGACAAAATAAACTGTTTTATTGCTTTTACTGTATACTTTTGGAGATATATCAGAAATAAAATGTTAACTCCATTAAACCCCATGGAGCTCAGGATTTAAAAAGTATAAAAGCAATACATTTACATCTCCTTTTTTCAGGACAAACAGGAATATCAGAATATGCTACAGTGATGCCACATTAATGTATTAATAGTTATATCACCATAAATACAAAAGAAAAACAAAAATGGAAATTTAATCTCTGAATTGAATTGATGCTGAGGGAAGGGAACTGGTAGTGAATCTTAATGAAGTCGGTATGTGATCTCATCTCTTACAAAGAAGTTCTGGGGAAAAGTCTTTCTTTTTTTTTTTCAATATCTCAGGAAAATGAATGTGATAGAGAGACTTACTTTATTTTCTGTGTGTGTGTGTGTGTGTGTGTGTATATATATATATATATATATATATATATAACTAATTTCAACATCATTTGGGCGACATTGGCCGCTGAGTCGTTTGTTTATTTCTCATTATTCACTAGAAACTCCGCTTCTTTGTGTTTTCTCCCAGACCTTTGTCCTTTTACATCTCCACACGTCTAGTCTTTCTGAATCAGGCTCATTAATGACACAGGTGTGGGTCCACAGTACTACAGGACACACCTACTAGATACAGGACACCCTCGAAACCGGTGTTTATTGGCGGTTGGCAAACCAGCTTATAGGTGCATTACCGCCACCTACTGGACTGGAGTGTGGAGCAGTAGATTGGCAGGAAAAAAAAAAAAAAAAAATGTTTTTAATTAAATTAAATTAAAAAATAAATAATAATAATAATAATATTTTTTTTTTTCTCGCTGCGGAGCCCCGTCACTTCACAAGACACGGAAAACCTCTGTTGGTCTGGAGGAGCTGCAGCATTTATTTCTGCACAAACGTCCACTGTACATTCACTAGATATTCTCAGAGCTACTAACTCTTCTGCAGTGTGGAGTGTGCACGCATGCACGTGAGGTGGAGCGAGCTGAGTGAAGGCAAGCAGGCAGAGGAGCAGAGGAGCAGAGACTACGGTCCTGGAGACCAAAGCTACGGTCTCCCCCGCTTCCTCCGACCGCGGCCAACACTGTTTTGCAAGACAGGCTTCACTAGATATAACTTTGCGGTTTTGGTGCTTCCGTGTAGTTTGTGTTGGAGTCTGAGTCTGAACAGCGCAGCCACACGTGAACGCGCATAGGCGAGCGTGCATGGGACATCGACCCGGGTGATTTATACCTGTAAAAAGTTACAAACAATCCCTTTAAGTAATTAATTAGAAGATTGTATGCTTTCTTAGATGTCTTTCCTAGCAGATTCCCCATTGTAATATTTCCATCATCTACTCCTGATAACAATTCCCTTCTTTCTTCGTCATATTTGTTGCACTCTATAATAACATGCTTGACAGTTTCCGGTGGTCCAAAAAAGTGATTACAGCTCCTCCTGTGTCACCGAAAGGTTATTTATGCCTCAAAATGACTTGATTTAAATCACGAGAGTTGTATTTGACAGATTATAGCCCACCCAGTCCTTTTTACCTGTTAAAATACCTTTAAAGGGGCAATGCAACCCATAAAATATAGTTTTCCATGTACCAAAAAGTGATTACAGCTCCTACGGTATCACTGAAAGGTGATGCCTTTATAAATAAAACAAAGACATTTACAAAGGATTAGCACATGCTTTAATATATAATTTGGCTCCTTTAACTGTTTTTGTGAGTTTTTTTTTTTTACAGCTAGCTTAGCTAACTAATTTACGACTGATTTACATATTACTAAAGTTTTTACTAGCTATGATGATCCTTATGTGTTAATTTTGCAACCTGATGTAACCAGTAAATCACTAGTTTGAAACTAGCTAGTTGTTACTATTAGGACACAACAGAAGTTTTATAAAATCACTGGTGAATTCAAGACAATATCAAATGTGTCAGATGTTTGAAACACACGTAGTACAACACACAGTGTAAAGACGACCAGTGTACAGACACAATACTCCAGCACAGGTGAGGTTCTTCTCAGGTATTTATTTCTCTTGATTCAACTAACATCTTTCTCTGAGACAGAATTGCTGTGGCAAATAAACAACCTTAAGAGTCACATGCATAAAATGTGAATCACATGAGGCTGGGGGGATGACGGTGGAGATGAGGAAAAGAGAGGACTTGTGTGTATTGTGCCTTAGAGAAGCCCCTCAGAGGGTAATGCTCATTAACTGACATTAAATACTGAATAACCTGCACTGCTAAAGTTGATGTATACTGTAGGTAGGTCGGTTCTAGTAGACTAATTCTTTGTGAGTATTAGATATTGCTTGATACATCATCTGTCAAAGTCAGAAACATTTCAAACCAGATATCGGACAACACTGTAACATCATTTTTAAGTTGAAGCCCTTTTGATTTGCTCTGCCGCTTCAGGACACCACAGAATCTATTTAACCAATCCGACCACATGCTGATCTGTAAAATGACGTTTGTTCGCCTGCATCTTCACAAGAGCAACGTTTACAAGAGCGGGAATTTAGTTTCACTTGAAAAGTAAATTATATACAACATACTCAATTTCAAGAAAACCTGTAGTGTTCATATTAAGACTTTTACACGCTGGTGTTTTGTCATTTTTGGAATTTGTTTCAGCGCTAAAAACATTTCAGGAGGATTCAGATCAAAAGACGATGACCTCATAAGTAGAATATATGGTGCCTTCAAATGGGGTCGTGTTTACCGTGTTCACAAGAAGAGTCCATATGAACGCCCCCCTCTTGTGGTATTCACAACCTCGTAACTGTAAAGTTTCTGAAAGCTCTGAGTTCACGAGGTGTGACGTGTTTGTTGACGTTGTCAGAAATGGCGAAGGCCACGGAAGTTAATTTTTCAGTGCATTATAAGTTAATATATTATGACTTTAGTTGTATATTGTTTTTCTTCGTAATTTTATAATATGTCTGAGGAAAATGTTCATATTCCCAACGGCCTCATCTTTTACCTCTGTCATTATGCCTTTGCATTTACTGCATTATATTACATACTTGCTAGCTTGCTAAATTGTAAGCCTCTGGGGCTTCTAGACGCCGACAGTAACGTTAATATTGCCGTTGCTTAGCAGCAGTGTTCTCAGGACTTTAAACGCCAAGCATATCGTGTACACGACTTCCCATGTTGTAAACACGAGCTCACAAGTTTCATTTGAAGGCACCATTAGATCAACAGCAATGCTATAAAGAAGATGGTGTGTTTGTGTCTGCATGTTGGTAGCACTACCCCGTTATTGATCTGTATGATAATCCATGTGTGTACACTATACCGTATGTGGGCATGCTTTTTTTAGAGAGCAGTTTGGAAAATACAGATTTAAGGGCAAACACTGCTATGATTCAATTGCACATCCACACTTGAAATAAATACATAAATAAATACATTAAATTTGATTGTTAATAAATAATGGGAGGCAAGTTGAAGAGTAGAACAAACCCAAAGACAGTCTGTGATCTCCATGGCCGGTCCCTGTGCAGTGTAATATCATGCAGTCAATGAAAACAGCCAGTCTGATGAGAGATACAATACAGCCATTGTCTGAATGTGTATCTTATCATATTCCAAGTGAAATATGTAATAGCACGGTTTCCCCGGCTGATGAGCCCGAGAGGCTGTAACGTCTTTGTAAGTTTTCATACTGCAGCAGTATATTTTGGGTTGTGTGTGATGAAGAGGGGGGTGCACAGAGATAATCTGGCAACGGTACAAAGGCTCAGTGTTTAAATTATCTCCAGCTACTTCTGCCGGGCAATGTTAGATAAGAGCCACCACTGTGTGTATTGCACTAGACGGATGATTTATCAAGTAGGGGAGAGATTCTATTATGCGAGGTGTAGAATAACTTTGTTACAGTGTTCAGCGTCATAGCTGTTGTCGTTAGAGGTGCGGCGACTCCCTCCTGTGATCCAGTTAATGTACAACAGAACAGATGGATACTAATACTAAAATAAACCATGAGACATCAAATCCACAATACTGAAGGTGGCGCGTCAACGTCCAAATCATGAGCAAAAAATAAGATTGTTGTGCTTTTCTTTAGTCTGTCTCATTTCATACGTGGAAGCCAAAGTTTTTATAAAAAAACACAATATTTGGGGCCATGCATAAATTATTTTAATCTATCCTTCGTAACTTGCACCAGCTGTTCGAAGGTGAGCTGTATTAAAAGTCAGCAGATGCAGCCTGAGGATCTAAATTTATATTTTAGGGGGATTCTGTCTCCTTCACATCACAGTAAAGTGTATTTTCTAGAGAGGAGAGGGACTGACAAGCCTAGTAAAAATCAAATTCTCAGGCTTTGATGCCGTTTCATCCTGCACACAGCGGACCCTTGTTAACTGGTGGCTCGTGGACATAAGAGCGTGCATAGACAAAGGGAAATATTAGCTCTCTAAAATGACACATTTTTCCCCCGCAATGTCAGAAATGACACTTTATATGAAAGCTTACATGGCAATTAGGTCAGCATTCGTGAGTCTACTGTGTAGCTGATTTGAAGGTCTTGTCTATGCATTATGAATGTGTCACAAACTGGAGTTTCTATTACCAAATGAAAATGTGCTATTACTCTTTCCATGTGTTGAACTTACAGTGAACCTGTGCCTTGTTGTGTGTCGTCATGAGGGATTCACCAGGGGGGGAAAAGAGAAGAGACTTTGTTTTGTTTTTTTTACATATAAATACAATAATTACAATGCTTTTGTCAAAATTTGTCATCAATCCTCTGATTGTTCTCATGTTGAATCATTATTTACACAAAAGGACACAAAGGAACATCATTTGTGTATTTTTTAAGTGCTAAGACGTGTCAGGATTTTTGATGTACGTTTCAGCTCCCAAGCACAACAAGGGGTTCATCTCAAACAGCAGTCTCTCTTCCAAGTGTACGGGGGTGGCTTAAATGCATGATTTATAATGACACCGTAAAATGAGCAATGATAACCCAGGAGTAAATGCAGGTAAGAGTCAGTAGTATTGAACTAGCAAGTCAAGTGCTTGTGAAACACCTGGACCGATTAAATAAAATTAAAGCAAACATTTTATCAAAAGAACATTCCTTCACTTGCTATGTTTGTGTTTGCTCAAAGGAAAATCCACACAAGACATAATTGTCCTTGGAGTCGTGTTTTTATCCGGGCTGATGATGTAGGCCGTGTCCTTAAATCCCTCTTGAACCATGTGCAGATCCAGACAATGTGTTTTATTTCCTTTAGTTTTTTTGAGGTGAAGGATATTCTTTAACCTGCTTGTTTGGTTTGACTCCGCTGGCTGTCATATTGTGCTGTCTCTTTTGTTAGGTTGTCCTCAGCGGGCCGTTGTACCGTGAAGGTGCAGGTCACGTCTATCCACGCCGACCCTGTGAGGCGTCCTTTATGTCGTCTCCTCTGCTCTTCAGTCGAAGACCTGACAAATAACTGCTGCCTCTTACTAATCTGTGCTTTAATATGGTACATTTGTACTGTTTTACTCCATATTTTAAAAATGTCAGATTCAGTCAAGAGGATTAAATCCCCCTTCAAAGGCCCCCATTTCCTTTTTATTCTGATGATTAAGACATGAGTGCTAGTTGCACTTATCAAGAGACTCAGCCGTTTCCTTCCTCTGCAGGTCCAAGGCCGACCACCTGCAATAGAAAGGATTAAGATATGCTGAGAAAGAGTGCTAAGCTTTAATTAAGTTAATTTAACCTGTTTATTTTTTAGGTTACATTTTAATGCTAGACAACAGCTGCGGTAATTGTGCCCTAACACAAAGCACATTAATGAAATGAATGTACAATTTAATATGAAATATGAAAAACACCTGCTCTTTTTGTAGTCTAAGAAGGTGAGACCCGGTGAAAATGATCATTACGTTTCCCCTTCTGGAGGAAATATTGATGGAGAAAAGAGGGTTCAGGTCTGCAATAGAATGTATTTCAAAAATGTATAACTAAGGCTGTTAAAGTTAACACGATAATAACGCGATAACGCAAATTTGTTTTAACGCCACTTATTTCTTTAACACATTAAGGCAGCATATGGTTTTTAGGTTGTAGCAGGCTCAGTTTTAAAGCTAGTGTGAAGCTGACATCATATGAAACTAGAAAACATAAGGAATCCATTGGTACCAATCGTGCAATTTTACCTTGTCAGGAAGAAGGCTAAATAACGCTCCAAACTTACGCTAAATTTTGGCGATTTTCAAAGGGATCCCTTGACCTCTGACCTCAAGATATGTGAATGAAAATGGGTTATAGTCTCCCCTTTACAGACATGCTCACTTTATGATAATCACATGCAGTTTGGGGCAAGTCATAGTCAAGTCAGCACACTGACACACTGACAGCTGTTGTTGCCTGTTAGGCTTCAGTTTGACATGTTATGATTTGAGCATATTTTTTATGCTAAATGCAGTACCTGTGAGGGTTTCTGGACAATATTTGTCATTGTCTTGTGTTATTAATTGATTTCCAATAATAAATATATACATATATTTGCATAAAGCAAGCATACTTGCCCACTCCCATGTTGATAAGAATATTAAATACTTGAGAAATCTCCCTTTAAGGTACATTTTGAACAGATAAAAAAATGTGCAATTAATTTGCTATGTGAAAAATCAACTATGGACCATCATGCGATTAATCACAATTAAATATTTGAATCGATTGGCAGCCCTATGTATAACACATTATTATTTACCGTGGTTTGAGGAGAAACGTTCAAATCTCCACATTGGGGTCTGTGAATCCTTTTTTCCCCTCGTTTACAAGGACAGGTTTCTCCGTTCTCGTGTGCCAAACGAGTATCTGGTGAGAAAACCAAACACAAACAACAGCAACATTAGTAACATGCTGTTCCCTTAATGTCCTCATTGGGTCTGCTGCTCTCCCTCTACGCTCCCACTCTGCCACATGTTCTTCAAAACAGTCAATTCTGGTTGTAGCTGTGACAGTGCATACACCACCACAGGGCCTGTGTGTGTGCAAAGAGCTACTTGAGCGTGAACCCTGCATTAGGAGGGAGTGAAGAGGGACCAGATATGAAACAGCCCTCTCAGCTTGGCCTGTGTAAAGTCCTCTCCCGCCCATAGGATAATGGCTACCTGCAGATGACAGCCAACTGAAGACGTTTCGACACAGTATATATATAAACATATATATATGAGCTTTTGCCTTTACAGTTCTTTGCACCGTTCTTCTGGGGATGCTATTGTGCCATCGAGCCTTCAGATTGGATTCATTTGGCCCCAGAGACCGGACAAACATCCAGGAAAAGGATGGCAAGGGGAACAGAAGAGAAAAAAAAGTGTCAAGCTCATTTTCCCCGCTCTTCTCTGTGCTGGAACCCTCCATCCTTTCATCTCGCCGTGGCAGCGGCCATGAATTATTCATAGGGTGTGTTTGAGATGTGCCAGGAGCCCACTCCCACTTTGCTCAGGTGTAGGGGGAGGTTAATAGTCACGCTTGCATCGGAAGTGGTAGATTATAAGGAAGAGAGATGCCCGTGCACGGTTCTCCATTTCTTTCTTCCTCCTTCCCTCCCGCCCTTCTGTCCGTCCCTGTGCTCATCTGTAATCAGTGTGACGGCCCTGCCTCCCCTTTCCTTCCCAACTCCCAATTCCGCTCTCTCAGCCGTTCCCTGAATCCCCTCTTTTCATTTACCCCTCTGAATGGCAGGGGGAGAGCAGGAGAAAAAGCTGGCTGAAAGTATCTCTCCCTCCCTTCCTCTCCCTTCTCTCTCTCTTTGTGTGTGTGTAGGGGTGATTGCCTTGTGGATGCTGGCTAGCTAAAGCCCTCTGGCTGACTCCACTTTGCCCAGAGAGAGGCTTAGTGATGTGACCCATGCAGACCAAGGGTCGGAAGCAGGGATGTTGGAGTGGACATGGAGGCTACCCTCAAGCCTGTTACTGAAATGTGTGTGTTCGTGGTGCAAGAGTGATTGTAGTCAGTGTGAGAAATATAATCAATGATATCCAACTTTTCAGCAACAACTTTACATTAATTCACTTTCTGACCATCAGAACATCATCGTGTTTTCATGGATTTTTTGTCAAGAAATACATGGATTTCTTGCCTTGTATACAGAGCTTGAAGTGAAAAAAAAAGTACCAGTACTCTCTTATTCACATGTTGGCGTGTGTGCAATTTCTTGTGACTTATTCCTATTTATTCATTATTTCTTTAAGCATGTTATACTGTGTCAGTCATAATCAGCTGTGGTTTTATTGCTATTATTATGCAACTATAACTAGTAGGCCTTTAATACTCCAATAATATTCCAACTGGAACATTACAGGGTTAAGGTGGTGTGTTTGTATATTTACCCATAGTGTTAATAGTTAAGGTGCTTTCCTGTGTTACTTTTAGCCTATAGTAGGGAATCATTCAGGTTTTAGGAGCAATGTCCCAGTCAAACTTTTAAATAATGTTTCATTAATTATATTTGTTCACAAAGAAAAGTTATGATGAACAGTTCAGTAATTGTTTTACAAAAAGGACGTGAACATTGTATTGATGAATTACAGCACTCTCGTTCTCACCCCCCTCCCCCCGTACAAGCGTTGGCTCATCCAGATGCTCTCCACATAGTTTTTATGTTCATACGGCTTATGAGGCGCGGTGCAAATACACTGGCGCTACTCCGTTTTGAATCGCCATTATGAATCTCCCAGAGAACCTGATATGGAGAGGGCAGAGAAGAGTACCGGCAGCTTGTCAGAAGTGCTGGTGTTGCACAAGAAAAAGTCACGGTCTGCCAAGGAGTAAGATGAAGAAGTACTGCGTACCGGTGAGTACCGGCCCACGAGTCTCTCCTTAACGGACATGACCACTTTATGATAATCACATGCAGTTAGGGGCAAGTCATAGTCAAGTCAGCACACTGACATACTGACAGCTGTTGTTGCCTGTTGGGCTGCAGTTTGTCAAGTTATGATTTGAGCATATTTTTTAAGCTAAATGCAGTACCTGTGAGGGTTTCTGGACAATATTTGTCATTATTTTGTGTTGTTAATTGATTTTCTAATAATAAATATATACATACATGTGCATAAAGCAAGCATATTTGTCCACTCCCATGTTGATAAGTGTATTAGATACTTGACAAATCTCCCTTTAAGGTACATTTTGAACGGATAAAAAAATATGTGATTAATCGTGATTAAATATTTGAATTGACTGACAGCCCTAATTGGTACTTTAATTTAAGTAGAGGATCTGAATACTTCTTCCACCACTGTCTACAGCAGGTTTGATTCGTTCAAACTCTTTTTAACATCTTCACAAACAGTTTAGCAAACTGCTCAAGTCAAAGTGCTTAACATCAGTAAACATGGAAAAAAGAGATTACCTTAGTGCAATTGGCTGCTTTAGGCTCCAGGTCGTTGAGTGTGACAAGTTCCCGAAGCAAACTACTCTCCTGGTAGCCACCCTTCACCCCGCGAAGCTTAAAATACGCCTGCGGCTTGAAGAGGATGAGCCTCAGGTTGATGGCAAAGCCAGCCATGTCGATGGCGAAGGGCCGATGGGGGTCGAACACCGTCTTCCAGCCGTAGACCTTTCCAGCTGCGTTGACCTTGGGGGACTCGTACCGCAAGCCGCCCACAAAGGCCACCGGCCACACTGACACTTTCCGAGTGGATCTCATCTAGCGAGAGGAGAGTCAAGAAGAGAAATGGAGGAGGGAAGAGAGCGAATTAGTCATCTGAAAAAGCGTACATGACAGTGAGACACAGTATTTGAACATCAGCTGACAGCGTTACAGCAGAGCGTGGACGGAGGGTTTTTAGAGCGGCTGCTATTATTCATTCTGAAAGACGGTGAATATTGACCGAGCCATTGTGCCATGTGCAGCTGACACAATGTTAGATGAAGGCAGATCACGCTCATTGTTCAACAGCTGCCCTACAATGACATAATTAGACACAACCATCTTTAAAAGGAGTACAGTACCAAGAGGGTTTGAAGGAGCCAAGCCATTAGAGCAAGTGGCTCTAGTCGCTGGTTGGCTGAGGAGATTCTTTAATGTACAGTACCGCCACCCTCTTTTTCTTTTTGTCCTTTAATCTTCAAGCATCAAACGATCTTGCCGCCCTTTTTCTTTATCTGCCTCTCAGTTAGTTTTCGCCATTCTAGCCGGAGCGGCTGCAGTCATAAAAGGTACGTTTTTACAATGAGGGAACCGCAGAGTCATTTAATCAAACTCAATGCAGCAGAAATAATTATGCTGGCGCCTCAATGGGCGAAGGTCCATTTAAATATAAAGGTGCAAGTACAATATCCATCTAGTATGTGTGTGTCTATATAGTATAAAATACTCTGATGAACACTTAAATCAGTCATACACTGTCCATGACCCTCTAACAACAAAATATTTGCTGCTGCTATTATAGATTATAATTTACAGTCTATCTCTGTCAATATAAATCCTACTCACTGTACATACAGTATATAGACATCTTCACATGTGCATACTGTACATAATCATCCAGCCCATGTACTGTATATCCATTCAGTATTTATTTCTTTGCACTATTTGTATTGTTTACAACTTACAGAACACTTGACTTGTATATAGACGTTTTATTTTATTTCTCATTTTATTGTTGGTCATTGGAGCTCTTAATATATATTTATATAATATTTATATATACACCTGTTTTATCACCACTTGTGTACATAACAGTTCTTGCTATTCCGTGTCTTTATTTGTCCACCTTTGTTGTCCTTGTCCCTGGCGGTTATTTTTTCTGTGTAAGTACGTTTATGGAGATGCATAAAACCGGAGATAAATTTCTGTATTTATGTACTTAGCAAATAAAGCTGAATCATTAGAGTGCTTGCATGCATACAAGAGCATGTATATAGAAAATCTCTATATCTACATGCAAGCTTGTATTTTAAATACATGTTTGCATGTGAGCTGCTGTGTTAGATTAGTGTGTGTGATCGTTGATGGGCTGCTGATTGGTCAGTTCAGGGGATCAGAGAGCTGCAGAGTGTGAACAGCATGAAGTGGACTGGGGGTTTATGGGAATCTGTGGATTTGAGCTTTAGGGAAAAAAACAAAAACAACAGTGCCAGGCACCCAGATAAGATTTGGCCGGATGTTTGGTGTTAATGAGCTCTGGGTGTTAATGGTGGAGATCGAGTGCTTATATGCATGTGTCCATTTGAATGTGCTGCTATAATTCAATACACAGGATCATGTTTCTGTCTGATATATGTCCATGTAGGGCTGTGTATTGGTAAGATTTCTTGCCATACGATATATATCATGATACAAGGGTAAGCAAGGCGATATATTGCTATTTCTTTAATCTAATTTTAGGAAAACTGTCATAGTATGAAGAACACACCAACTTATGCATAAAATCTGAGTAAAACAAGTTTACTTTTTATGCAATCAGAACAGTGGGATCTGTATTTTCATTTATCACAGTCCCTGTAACATTCAACATCATAGCACTACTTTAAGAGGAAACAAACACTGAGAGGATGCATCTCTTTGCAAATGAAATAAAGTATTGACTTAGTTAATCTCTGCATGTAAACTATTATTTAAAAATTGGTGCAGTGTTTTGGAGAATCGATACAGTATCACAAAACATATTATCGCGATATTTTTTTGATATATTCTTACTCCCCTAGTCCCATGTATGCTTTGCCAGCAATGCTCATACTACTTCCTATTTCTACACCTGGGTACAGGTTCACAAAAAACTGCTTAAGATGCTGAGGAGCTCCACTAAGTACACAACTAAATCCAGCCACCAACCCATTATACCCAAACATACACCTGCCTGCATGCAACTTAAATCAAAAGGAAGCATAAATCAGGCTCTCTGCGGGCGATGTCAAGAGGCTCGTCACTTTCCCCATCTGAACATGTGGAAATGAACGTTCCGCCTGCTGCCTCTGGTGGGAATATCAACCAGAGTAAAACAGCACACATCCCTCTTCTTCTGCTGGCACCCAAAAACAAAATGAAAACGCAACAAAGTTCCTTCCTAGCCCCATTCTGGAGAATATTATGTGTTTGTACTGAGTTTTTTTGTTCACGGTTGCTAGAGTTTGTATTTGAATGCCTGTGTGTGCATTTAAGACTCTATTTCTTGCTCCACTTAAAGAGAGAGGCCTTCAGAGACAAAGTGGCCGTGTTTCAGAGAAGCAGTACAAAGAAAAGAAATCCCAAATTCTCACAGAGAAAAGAAAAGAAGGCAGACATCCAGGTATTAATCAGTCCTTAAGGGTGCAGAGAGGAAGAAACACAACAGAATAGTCGTCCATTGCTGCCATTTGAGGAGTCTTTGGATTTAAGTCTTTGTCCAAATAATAGAAAAGTGCTATAGTTATTTAGGTTTTATGATTCTGATTAAATTTCCATTTCATTATTCAAATTGTTTTTTACACCTCACAATATGTGGAATAAAGCCGATGGATGGAGCCAATTGTCTATCTAAATAAAGTGGTTTTGAAGAGATAAAGTAGAGCAGGGTGTTATATCACTTAAAAAATGTTTTTATATCAATTAAAGGAACAGTGTGTAACATTTCGGGGGATCTATTAGCAGAAATGGAATATAATATTCATAACTATGTTTTCATTAGTGTGTAATCACCTGAAACTAAGAATCGCTGTGTTTTCATTAACTTAGAATGAGCCGTTTATATCTACATAGGGAGCGGGTCCTCTTCACGGAGTAATTGTAATTTTTCTTACAATTAGAGTAAAAAGTGTCGTGTAATTGCTCAAAATGAAAGAATTAGCTCACTTTAGATTAACCAGGAGAAAATGATGAGTCTATTTCTAACACAGCAAACTATTCTGTAGTTGCAGTCAACTCTGCTTTCTGCCTATCTGGCTGTCACCTTGTCTTTTTCTCGCATTTGTTTTCTTTTTCTGTCTCTCCCTCTCTGCCTCGCTCTCTTTGCCCCTCAGGGCCGTTACTCTGGCCCATAAATAGGCCCGTTGGAGGTGATGGAAGGCCTCTGAGGGAGACGAAGCACTTCGGCTGATTCCCAGAGAAAGGTAATGACAGGCCCCGTCAATACCCGGCGCTCCATTTACTACGGACTACTAACAAGACTTGAGGCTAATACTCAGAGGACCTAGACCGTGTCCGCTCAGGTAATTCAACTGATGTTAAGATGGATGGCCTGATGTACTGATTACATGCCCAAACTTCTCTCCACCAGCTCCAGATCACTGACTATGCTTGTTAAGAGCTAAAAAAAATGCTTCAAGTTACTGAGAATTCATAGTCCATCCCCCCCCTTATATAACACACCACAGATGCCTACAGTATATGGCTGGGAAGTGCCATATAATATATTGTATGTTTCACTTATTGAGCTAAAGTTATAGGGATGGATCCACAAGAAAGCTTGCAATTTAAAAAGTAAACATTTACAATTGTGCATGTATTTTTTCCCCAAAACGACTCCTAAAGGAATACATTTACAGTAGAGAATATCATTGGCAATATCCCTTTTTTAAGGTAATACCTCATTTTACAGGTCTGCAAATTTCATGGTAATTAGGTGGTAATTAGCAAGTAACCTATTTAAAATTTCTTTGGAATTACCACCAAATTACCCAAATATTTACCTTAAAATGTATTGAAAATTACTTTATTATAAACATTATTTCATAATTCTATTCCACTATTTCCCAATAGCTAATAATTTATTAATACATTTAATTATATAATAATACATTTAATTTATTAGAAAATAACTTCTTTGAAATCTCTTTAAAAAAAGCCTTCCCTGAATTATCACATTAGCTACAGGTTACATTTGTATAGACAATAAGTCACACAATGGTGAGATTTGTGCCCGATCAGAAATGTCTTCTATTAATTTTGGTTTTCCACCTCCGATGAAGAGCAGCGCACAGCCGCTTCTCAAGCCTAAGGGCCCTATTTTAACGATTATATGCTATTTCAACATATAATTATTAAATAATATTTATAATAAAGTAATTTTCAATACATTTTGAGGTAAACATTGGGGTAATTTGGAAGTAATTCCAAAGAAATTTCAAATAGGTTACTTGCTAATTATCACCTAATTACCATGAAATTTGCGGACCTGTAAAATGAAGTGTTACCTAAATATTTATGCCTTGCACTAAAAATTCAAACACACAATATAATATTTAATCCGCCCCAACCTTTCCTAGAGCCCATTTCAAAGTGCAGTCAGTTGTATTTTACTGGATCTTTGCACAAAATTACCATGTACATACCTGAACATTTTGCTGAGGGTTCACTGATTTTTGGCTTTTTCCTGATAAATTCCAGTCACTCCTTTGTTAGCCGAATGGCTGCTGAGCTTTCAAGCTTTCTAAACAGAATAACCAGCTAGCCTCTGTGTTTTTGCTGGGAATGGTTCAATCTCCCAGAGCCCATGAATTACCCACCGTGTGTTCTGCACAAGGTTCGTTTTTCTGAAACTCAAGTGGATATCAGCGGTGCAGCATTTGAAAGGTGGATGGAGCTTGAGAGTTTTCAATAGTGGTCAGTACCAAACAGGAAATGGTTATGCTTAGGTATAGGCTTTAGAATCTAAAGTTTAGATGATCAGGTTTAAAGTTGGACATACTTAGAAGTTAAGTTAAGGTTAGAGGAGATTGGGTTATGGTGAGGATTTCCATTTGTAATTGTAGTTACACTTTGATATATAAGAACTAGGGCTATCAGAGTTAACGTGATAACGTGTTAACGCAAATACATTTTAACACCACAGTTTTAAAGCTAGAGTGAAGATACTAGCACCATATGGAACTAGAATCTAAGGAATCCATTGGTACCAACCATGTCATACTAGCTTGTTGCGAAGGAGGTTAAATAATGCTCCAAACTTGCGCTAAATTTTGGTGAGGAAAAACTGTCATGGCCATTTTCATAAGGGTTCTTTGACCTCTGACCTCAAGATATGTGAATGAAAATGGATTCTATGGGTACCAACGAGTCTCCCCTTTACAGACATGCCCACTTTATGATAATCACATGCAGTTTGGGGCAAGTCATAGTCAAGTCAGCACACTGACACACTGACAGCTGTTGTTGCCTGTTGGGCTTCAGGTTGCCATGTTATGATTTGAGCATATTTTTTATGCTAAATACAGTACCTGTGAGGGTTGCAAACATATTTCTCCACTCTCATGTTGATAAGAGTTTTAAATACTTGACAAATCTCCCTTTAAGGTACATTTTGAACAGATAAAAAAATGTCTGATTAAGTTGCGATTAATCACGATTAACTATGGACAATCATGCGATTAATCGCGATTAAATATTTGATTCGACTGACAGCCCTAATAAGAACACAACCAAGAAAAAAGTAATTTAACTATTAGTACATGGTAGTGGTTTGTTGTTGATGTAACATTGCAAACATCCACTCATCACTGCACTGTATTCAGAAACATTTTAGGATGGCCTTTTTATAGGCATTTTATGTGAGTTTGTAAAAAAAAAATGCGTGAAATGAACATGAGTGTATATCAGCTCTGACCTCCTCAAACAGCTCCAGGCTGTATGTGTTGTCGTCGTCTGCAAAGTAGACGATTCCAGCTTGGCTGCTGTTGGCGTTGAAGGTCTCCCTCAGCCACCGCAGTGCCAGGTTCCTCTGCATTGTCCCCCTGGGGATTCTGGGGTCCCGAGTGTCACCCCGCAGCTTATAGTTCCTGGGCGTCTCTACATTGAGGTGGGTGTAGTTAAGTCCCATTTCTCGGAGGAGTCGCGTGACAAGAGGCGTTCTCCTTTGAGAGTCCTCCACCAGGATCCAGTGCAGGTTGGGAACATGGAGGAAGGTGTTTCCCAGCCGTGTCAGCTCTGCCTTCTGCACCGGTCGACTATATGTGGGGGTGATGATATGGATGGTAGGCAGCACATCGGACCAGGGTGGAGGCCGCGTATACACATACTCTGTCCTCACCACCTCCACAATGTCCTTATCTGAGGCACAGTATTCCTTGGAGTCTTGTGCCTGGCCACCAGCCTCCCTCTTGCCCTCGACACCATCATCTGCAGATTTGGGGATAAGAAGACATGTAAGGCATTAGCGCAACCTTGGGCTGCCCTTTGTATATTTGCCTCAGGTGACTTAAACCCAATGGGGGGTAAAGTGTACCTGAGAGCCGGTGGTGGCGGACTGCAAGCCTCTCTGGAATGATAAAGATCTCTTTTACTAGGTGGTGACAAGCTGCAAAAAGTGAAAGCAGGCACCGTGAGAGGATAACACAGCTGATGGACAGAGAGACAGGGCACGGAAAGGGAAGGGGAGAGATGAGCCTTGCTATTCCCCCGGCATTGCCTTTGGGCTTTTCTTTCAAATGAAAGAAAAATGTGGGTATGTGGATCCAGAAGACATGTCCTCTTTTTATGTTCAGAGCTTAGACTGTATATAAAGATGGACGACATGGCAGCTCCCCAAAAGTGAAGCCAAAACATCTTGATCGCCCCCTGGTGGCTAGGTGGCTCACGCTAATAAGTTGCGGCCATGCTCGGCTCGTTCGGGTGGGACCTTGATACCGCGGCTCCAGCCCTTTGATCACGGTCGTGTCTAGAAGGTAACCTGCGAGTTGGGGAAACTCTCGCAAGATGGTTAAGGTTAGGCATTGATCTCAAATAGTTAAGGTTAGGATAGGTCGTCAGGCAGCGAGTCTTACACAAGTTTTTTCAGATTTAAGATCAGATTTCGCAATTTGTGAGTTACATTCTAGACACGACACTCGATCACTACTGTGCAGACTCCGGCTCCTAATGACGTCAAGATCTCAAGATGGTAGCTCCCGTATCCGGGATATTTTGGCTTCACTTTTGTACTGTGGGATGATGTGGAGACGCGTCGTTCATCTATATATACAGTTTATGGTTCAGACTCCCTCAGCCTCTGACTGCCCCTCCATTTCCCTAACTTACAACCACTATGTTCCTGCAATAAACATGGAGAAATTTAGCTGAAATCAGTCCTACTGTTCACATTTAAATTTATCATTAATATAGATAGCCCCAGAAATCCCTAAACATGACTACAATTGCTATGATTAACTGTGGTGGTTGTTAGCATGGACTGAACAATCAAAAACAGGTTAAGACTTCACTACCAAGATATGTTGGCTCATAAATGACTCTTTAGAAAAGGGTGTGATTATGTGATTATTCTGCTCTACTCAATGCTTTAGTGGCTATTGCACTTTTATGCATACTAGTTATCTGGAGTCTGAAAATTCAGGTAACAACAAACACAAATGAACAGTAGAAAATTGCTAATTTTTAAGTATTTCAGCTGAGATTAGTGAACTATTTTTTGTGTCCATGTTGGGCATCTGACAGTCACTACATAGAATTAATAATCAAAGCTCCCAACAGCTGCAGCACTACAGCAGTGGATGTTTTGTCACTAACACACTGCTTAACGTAAATATTATTTTGAATATAAGTGAGAAAAATGTGACCACTCAAGACTTGCCTGTAAACGGTGTTGAATCAGTGCACTGACACACTGACTCCAGAGGTAAAGGCTGTGATACTTTGGCTCCAACAGTTTGGTCATGATGGATAGAATAAGATTATAGAATCACAAAGGTTGTTAATTTCTTTTCATTGTGCCACAGCTAATGGCAACTGTTGTGCCCGAGCTCCAGTCGCACCTCCAACATAAGGAGGATTTTTTCTGCAGCACATAGATTAACACAATCTGCTGATGGCCAGATGTTCAACAAAGGCTGCCAGCCAGCGCGCTGCCAAAAAACCTCTAGCTTCTCTTTTAAGAGCACACAAAAAGCGGCCTGTGGGCAGAGCTGGGTCAGATAGCACTGGCAAACAAAACAAAAACAAAAAGTATTGTGTTGTAATTGTCGACACCTTTTTCAAAAAATATGTACGAATTTGGTGAGGAAAAAATATTCATTAGTACAACCTTTTTGGCATTTTCAACTATTTTAGGTGTGTAGATAAACTGAAAAAGATAATTATTTAGTATAATTTCTAGCTTCTGTTGACTCCAGACAGCCTCGGGGCATTCATTTGTTTTGTTTGTTAACCCCTGTATGCACATTCATGACATTATAAGAAGAGGGCAAAGAGCTCCATTGATTTGCTGTGTCTCTAATTTGGATTTGTTTACTCTGTAGCATGCTTGACATTTTATACTGTTGGTTTGTCGTCTCTGGGGGATGATTGGGAGGCTCGTGAGTAGGTGTCTTAATGACTCACACTGGTGTGCAAACGTGATAATACACGTGGATGCGAGATACTCCGTGAAGTTAATTGAGCAGACATTTATATTTTTTGAAATTGCTGATTAAAAAAACTCTGAAATTAATTTCCACTGAATTTGAATGAGTGAAATTGGGGAAAAGTTTAAGCCTAAATGGATAAAATGAAGTTTTATAACTAGTTTCAGGAACAAAGACCATGCCTCAAACACATGAAAACATCAGAGCTTGCAAGAGATGGCTTAACTCCCCCGGTTCCCTCCCTCCTGCCTCTTAATAAGACCTGTCCAACATCGCTTTCCTCCATCCGTCTGTCCACAACCATGATTTCTCCCCTCGTTCCTTCATCCCTCTTCCCCTTACCACTCCATCCCTCTACCAACAACCCTTACCCTTCATCCCCTCATCCCTTGACCCTCATTACTTCATCCCCTCATCCCTTACATCTCTTCCTGAGGTTTCTTCCATTTTTCCTTTTTTCCCCTGTTAAAAGGTTTTTAGTTTTAGTTTTTCCTTATCCGATGAGAAGGTCGCACTGTAAAGGACAGAGGGTGTCCCCTGAGGCAAATTTGTGATTTGTGATTTTGGGCTGTACAAAATAAAATTGACTCGACTTGATTTGATCCTTCCAACATTATCATGGCTCCCCTCCATCGTCTATATATAATAAACCATTCTAAACCCAAATCGTTATTGGCATGGTCTTTGTTAGTGAAAAGAATGATGGACATGCTGCTGAACACTGCATGCTTTGTCTAGTTGAGCGCCACACCAAGAGGAAAATATGGATTGATGGGCCAAAGTATGTGAGTTGATAGGCTGCGAATGCTGTGAAAGGACAAAATACTGTAGTGGGAAAGTTATTGTCAACATAAGAAAAGTGACTGCAGATTAGACACAGCTGAACACTTAACTCTATTCAACTGACAGACTGAATATACTGTATGTATGAGAGCGTATAATGTGATTGTAACTTCTTCATCATGCACCAAACAATCCACACTGATGAGGTTTATAATGACAGGACAAGTGTTATTGAGCCCTGATGAAGCTGGTGGTCACGGTGAGGGAGTGCCTCTAAATGAACGGTCTGTTGTCTAAACCTGAAGTGCAGTGTTAGGTTCGAGGACCCACTTCTTGTTTGATATTGCCAGTGGAGTGCGGTGCACTGCCTACCCTTGCGGATGGCGAGGAGTGGAGCTATAGCGCTTTGGTGCCAAACAGTGATGAGCAGAGTCCAGGGTAACACGATCAACACGATGGCAAGAATATCTCTTCTCTTCGGCATCTCCAGGATTGGTTATTTGGCTCGGCATTACCTGGAGTAAAAAAGATGGATGTATTATCATTCTGCATTCTGTAACACACAGGATTTCAGGTCAAATCACTTTGAGAACCTTCAAAAAAGTCGATGAAATGTTTGTTGTTTGCACCAGATCTCAATCACTAGGAAATGGGGAGGCACTGGAGGACACCCATATTCATACGAAAAGTGTCATTGACAGAAAATGTGTAATAGTGTACTTGGAGCTGTTGAAATAAAATATTACTCTGCAGCAGACAAAGCGCTATTACAGCCTCACCGAACACATTAAGAGTTAGATGATGGAGCAGGTGCTAATCTATGCAGAAAACTGTGAGAAGTTCAAATACAATAAAATCAAAACCACAAGTGTGTGACACAGCCACCAAAAGGAGAGTCAAAGCCACTGTAAGAAGCCATGGAGCAGGAGCTTGTGCCCTCTGCAAACCCGATGAGCTCATCGGTGCCATCACTGAGGACGAGGCAGTGACTTCATGCCCAGTGCTGAAACTATTCACCGGCCAAATGGCAGGAAACGATGTCACCAGACTGTTGACTGTTTGGGAAATGTGCCCTTCCCTCTGAGTCCAGATCGTTTGGTTCAACTTTATATCCCTTTGAAAAATCTAATTATAGCACGAAAGATGTTCACTGGAAATTAATTGCAATAGCATCTAAAAATGAACCTTTAAAATGTCAGTTATTCATGAATTGTCAGAATGTGATTAAAAAATGGCAGTAAGTCTCTGTAAGTAGCTGATGTACACTTTCATTAAATACAGTAAATACATTACCTGGTCGCACGAAAAGGCGTGTGAATGACACGATAATGCATTAGGCGTATCATTTTCACACCATTTAGTCTGTATTGACTGCAATATAATGACGTAGAATAAACCTAAACCTAACTAAGTAGTTTTGTTGCCCCCTGCTGGTACTGCACCTTCATAGACGCGTGTAATATTCACACCTCGGCGAGGCAAAATGTGACACTGAAACGCTATCCTCTGGTGGACAGGCGGGTCTATCACACGCTTTGGTGTGATATCGGGTTGAAGCTTATAGACGTTGATTCTACATGGTGTGATTTTGAGATATTAAATTTAAAAAAGCACACAATTACATGAACATTCGCTATATACAGTAATTTCACCCAAACTTTGAAAATAAGAATCACTACCTCTGATGCAGTCTGAACAAAAAATGTTACATCATGTTTCACAGATGTTGTAGTTTGCTAATGTTTGGATTGCATCATTATATTTTAGACGTTCTTATTACTGTGTCCACTCCCTGTGCTGTACTTCGTTGCCTCGCAGCTCATTTGCATTGAATATAAGGATGACAGACCTCCCCGTCTCTCCCAGGAACTGTCTCTCCTCCTCCATAATAGGCTTCTGGCATTACGCCGAGCCCTAACTGGAAAAATGCAGTTATTAACTGATCTGCTCAATTACACAAAGGAGAAAAACAGACATAATGTGAGCACAGGTGTTTGGCATATTCATTACAGCTTTACACATGAGGAAGCAAGTCATCACATTTCCCACAGTGATCCTGTTCCCACTGCTGGGGAAGGTGGCAGTATATTGAGGCTTAACATAATTGTACATGCCAATTATGTTTATTGAGCTCTGTAAATAAATACACCATTAATGCCCAAGCCATCAGGTGAGGAGTGTGTATAGTTCTGACGCACCGTACGCTTTATGCTGAAACAGAAATTGGTTCTGCGGAGTTGTAAAGCTGTACTTTTTCTACCGCAGCGGAGAGGTGATTTACAGTGAAGTCCTGTGTGGAAAATGTTATTGTGCGGGGCTCTGCATAGTTACATAAAGGTACAGTAGGATGTACAGAAAATGACATTACCCACAGTCCTTGAATAAATGATATGGGAATTTCAAATGCATCGCCTTGAGCCATGTTTTTGAAGGGCGACATGGGGAACAGACGTATTTTTTGAAGAAAAAGGTGTCACCCTGTAAATGCCTTTTAGACCTTTTCATCATAACCTGAAATAGTTATTTTACACCTGCTTACAAAATGCTGGAAATACAAACAATCATTTTACAGCCTATAAATATGTTAAACATGTCTACTCTATCAGAAGCGAATACAGTAATTTCAAAAGGTAAAAAAAAAAAACACTTCAGTAATTCACAATGCAATCTGGATGGCACTCAGGGAGCACAAACCATTATAATGCTGAACATCTACCCATCACACATCATTGCTATTGCTTATATGTATGTGAAATGGATTCCTTAAACTTGTGAATATGACCTTGGTATTGGGAAGTATCCGTCTCTGTTAGCTTTATAATGGTTGCTGAAAAATGATAAAAAGATAGCTTTCTTTTAAAAACCTTGAATTACCCCATTTTCCATCTAATAAACTCCTTTTTTATCAAATAGAGGGTCATTCTGCAAATACAGACTGGCTTTACTACCTTTCCTACATTTCCCATGAGGCATCTTTCAAACTCCATCCAGTTTGTAACGTAGGCTTTTTGAAATTTGTCTCTAAACCAAAGCCGCAATAGCCCTGATGACATCATTATGACACCATCAGATTTATACATCAGACTGGCAATACGTCATCCAGAGTAGGCTCTCATCAAACGCCCCCTTTTGAGGGAAAAAGATCCTGTGTCCCTCATAGATGGTGACAGTGTAAACAGAGGAAGTTAAAACATGTCTCCAAACCCATGTGTTAAAAAATATATTATTGAGGATCTTTATGGCTCCAAGCTATAGACCTGACCAGCATCACGTTAAGGCAGAGGTTGCGCTCCCTTTTGAAGGAAAAAAACTCGCTGTCATATTAAACAGGAAAATGCCGAAAAGCTGTTGTGTAGCGGGTTAACCAAGGCACTATCACACTGAGATCTGAGGCACATACGATACGTTAATGTTCACTGTCTGTGGTAAATCGCTAAAAGATGCCGGTGACAGTGACAGGCATGGCTAGCTAACGTTAGCTTGAGTGTGAGGCTGCTGCGGTAATACAGTCATACATTAACATTATAGCAGCATCAGACTGTCGGCTCCAACTAAATCTCAGCCTATAGATCAAACAGTGTGCTATTAACAGGCTGGTTATTTACAGACAACACTTAGCCTAACGTGATTCAATCAAATATTTATAGAAGTCTAGAAAAGTAATATCCGGCCACTTTGTTGGACGGGCGGAGACTGAAGGGACATGGCGGCAATCGACCTTAATTTATTAAGGCATCGCAAACGCTCAGGTTCACGCAAGATCGCAAAATAATTATTAGACGTGTATAAAACAAATGTTTGTTTAACAAGAGATGAATGGATAAAAAATGTTAAAATTACGATCCAAACACACGTCAAATTGTTTTGACATCTATGGGATCTTCGGTCTTCTATCCCCCAAAAGGGGGCACAGCCTTGACTTTTTGCGAAGTACCCGTATGTGCCGATATGATGTATTTTCTTACATTTGGTAAAGCTCCTCTTGAGCCACAGAAAACATTACAAAACTGTAGTCGCAAGTTCAGTAGTACTCCTTGCGAGCAGTAAACTGACCTTGATGTGTAAAATCAGTGGGGCATTCCCCTTTAACAACATTGCCTGCTGAACACATCCATATGAATGAAAAAAGGCTTTGGATGCTCACCCACAGTTATAACTGGATCATGGCACCACTGGTGATGCGCAGCTGGGAAGGCCACACCGCATACTGGACGAGCTACGTAGTGGTGACGTCCTCCATGACACTTCAGCGACCATTTCCTCTTCCTCTTCCTCTGCCGTGTCTTCTCACGCAGACGGGCAACACTGAGTCCAGACCTGTGAAAGAAGAACATTTCAGCGAATGTGACTCAGTGGTGACAGATTGCTTCTCTCTTTGTGTTTTCACAGTGTGTACCTTCATGTGCTGCCCCCCCCAACAGCATGAAACATCCAAGGACAGTCAGCCAGGTTTAAACATAGCCGTTTGGACAGGCTCTAAGAGTTATACGCCTTGCAGAGATTCTTGGCTCTAGACACCCTTTGTGAGCAGCGTGGCTGTGTGACATCTATTCATTATTTAACATCAAAGAGCTTGGGCTGAAAATGCAGCTGAGAAAAAGTGTGTCAGTATCAAGTAATGAACTCTAATTTGGATGCACATCATTCAGATTCACTGCAGGAATCCCTCCCCCAGTGGTACACCACTGCTGTGCCTTACAATGCTACGTTTTTTGCTCATGAGTGAAACGGTAAATACTGTATATATTGATAATTTTACCTCATTGACTCCAATCGGAACTGAACAGACACACAGTCAGTATCTTTCTTGTTTTTATGCCTAATGTGGAAAATGGAAGAGGGTTAGTCACAACTCCATTGCTTGCCAACAGTCTGGGGTGGGGGATGTTACAAAAATAAACTGGCATCATGTCTTATTCAAATACATCTGAGGGAACGCTGCTTCTTTGGAGGCTTATGCTTCACTCAGCCAGTGATGTCTGCATGCTGCATCAGCTCCAAAACTGGATGGCTGAAGACTGTATGTTTTAGGGGCTTTGCCTTGAAATAGAGAATCATATAAAGTGCAAATATGTAGGTTTTGGGGAATGAGCAGCAGGAGTCATTTCACTGAGGCAAACTGTTGTGTAAAAAGGCAAATTGCCTGTGACCCAGTAATGCAGTAGGGGGTGTTTGTGCTTGATGTGCACAAAATTTCAAAACAATCTATTTTTGGGATTGCCCACATTGTCCAATTTCTCAAACTGAGGGATCATGCATCTGAGGGTTGACGTCAGATGTGTTGAAAAAGGAATAAAAGATGAATACTAGAAACGGTCTCCATGGGTTAGTGCAGCTTCTGCAGTATTTGCTTTTTATGACAGCGACAAGCAAGCACTGTAGTGACAAAAAAAATAACTAAACAGCAGCAATAGAAAGGCTTTACAGTTGCTGCCAGGTACTGTCATGTATGCAAAGTCGCAATGACAGTGTTGTCGTTCTGATTCCTGTACAACACTCCTCTCTTCTATGCATTGTGATGGCACTAAACAGCAGGAAACACAGTAGAGTACAACAACCTGCCAAAATCTCAGACCCTCCAACAGGCCGCTGCAGTCTCAGTGCTAAACATTTTTGAAAGAAAATGTTTGGAAAAACAAACCAACGTACAAGCGCTGCCAGCTGAAGGGAGCTGGAACTCATACGGCTGTTATGTACAGAATATATTTTATGATATGATGAATGCGTTCATTAAAAGGCTTGATTTCTTCTTTGGCACAGATTTGTTTACACATTTGAGTTGGCTTGGGAGATGGAAGATTAACTTATTTTTTTAAAGGAAGATTTAACTTGAAATGAATACAATCTTAATTGGTCCAATACTTTGGTTCATAACCAGACACCTGCCAAATCTACAACATTCCCATCAGCCTCAGCTGTTGTTTGTGCTAATTAGCAAATTCTAGCATGCTAACACGTGGAAATGAGATGATGAACGTGGTAACCACTATACCTGCTAAACATCAGCACGTAAGCATGCTAACATTATTTAGCTCAAGCACTGCTGGGGGGCTTTGAAGACAATTTTCGTCTGGTCAAACCAGTCATGTGATGCTATTGGGCCCAACAAGCCTTTTTCCCATAGACGTACATTGGGAAAGAGACGTCTGTAAGTCAGCGGATAATTTTTTTTTTAGGTACATCAACTTCCCAGTATTGAATAGTTGAATAGCCCTTATTTAAATCATTAGGTCCTAAAAATTATAAAATGCACTAATAGCTGAATCCAGAGTTATTTTCGTGCTGCCGTCCATGTGAATGAGCCAGAATGAGCCAAAGCGGCTGGGAGGCAGGGTTAAAGGAAACGGTACTGCGCCTGCTCTATGGGTTCAATGGATGCGGAAGATCGCCGAAAGAGCCGGGTAATTTATCACTCGGCATTCAACTTTGCTTCATGCGCTACTGAGTAACTTTCATATGAATGAATGGGAGGGAGCCCGCCTCCGACGCTGTATCCAGTTCTCGTCATCCATGGTACAGCCTCACAGAGCATGCTAGCATGGCTGTAGACTGGCTGGGGCGGCTGTAGCTCAGTAGGTAGAGTGGTCATCCTTTAACCGTTCAATCCACAGTTCCCACTGTCTACATGTGTCCTTGAGCAAGACCCAAATTACTCCCCGGGCGCCCACTGCTCCTAAGGATGGGTTAAATGCAGAAGTAAAATTTTATGCATGTACCTGTATGGTTATGACAAATACAATAAAGTTTATGTTAGGTAGAACTGACTGCAGATTGTTGTCAGTTGAGGTGGATTATAGATGTACACACATACCAATACTGCAGCTTACATTTCTCACTGGTTCTATGTTCTAATCAATTTTAGTCTAATCTGTTATACTAATGTAAAACTTTCCTCCATCTCTGCCCAACAGGCAGTAAAACAGTAACAATAGGCAAGAGGCACTGATGGCGAGGTCTCTGTACCATACGAGCACCCAGGTGGCCTGTTTCTGTCTGTGGCACCTGAACTGTGTGATGTGGCAAGAATGCAAATCCCACCACAGACTGCAGCCAATGGCAGACAATGAAGCTTGACAGCCTCTCACATCAGTGCGAGTTAACCAGCTGTGAAGGGAACACCTGCCGCTGATTAATAAAGAATCACAGAAACAATGCCACGTGTGAAAATTTTTGTACTGATTGTTGAACTAACACTATTACCCCCAAAAGGTGAGACGGGAGGGTTGAAACAATATGTTCCTCAAGTGTGTCACAGAAATATTGTGTGAGATAAAAAGGATGGGAGATCTCAGAGTAATTAGACAGTAAAGTCTAATGTTTTCACTTGTTTTGGACAACCCACAGCAGACTGTCCCTTTTTATGATCATTAACTTTATTATTATGACTTTATGGTCATAAAGCAATTCCCATATTGTTACCGTAAAAGGCTTAAATGGTTTTATTTCCTCAGGTCTCTAAATAATCTTAATTTATAGCCTTCCTCTAACTGAATCAATTTATGGAAAGGATGTAATCTGAAACTAAAAAACAGCTCCTTCAGTGATTTTAACATCTAAAATCCTCCTTTTTGACCCAAATAGAATCAGCTTTTAAATAATGAAAACACATTGTACTGCATATGTAGCACCTCCAAGCTATTACACAAGGACACAGAGTGCCTCATTAATCCTTTGAATCTATCGTCATTTGTTTTGGAAAGTATCTTCTTTATATATAATATAAATAAACCTTCTGATGATTCAGCAGGCAGCAATTGGAACAAAAAAGGCTTCAAGAGAGGGGCAGTAAGACAGTAAAGATGGATTTTGTAGCACGTGCCATATTTTCTTTTTATTATTACGAAGGCTTTAACAAAACATTTTTAATTCAAGATCCACTTACTAGCTTTTTTAGGAGGCTTTTAACCATATCTCATGGTCTTCCTCGGTGGATGGAATTTTCTCTGTTGTCATGGAAATAGCTGTTGTCAAGTATGGAACTTCAGGTGATACTGACCTTTACTGTTATAACAACAGTTATTACAAGTTACCTAGGCCACACGAAGAAGACCACACGATGTGATTGAAAGCATGGGTAAGCTAGTAAGTGGACATTGATAGGGCTTCAATTAATGATTATATTTATTATTAATGAATCTGCAGATTATTTTCTAGATTAATCGATCAATAGTTTGGTCTATAAAACAAAATGTCTTGTTTTCTCTCCATATTTGAGAGGCTGAAAACAGCATTTTCTGCCATTTTTGCATGAAAAATGTATGAAAATAGCTGGCGATTATTTTTTTGATGATCAACTAATCGATAAATCGAATAATCGTGGCAACTCTAGACATTGAGTTAAGATTTCCAAGGTAAAGACAGAACTTTCATGCCGTCAAAAAATTAAGTAAATTCTTATAATTGGAAAAATGTAAGATATCGCCTCTCCAAGTTTAGTCCTATACGCAGTATTCAGTTTAATATCAGTCTCCAGAGAAACAAGATTATATGTGAAATTAAATTAACATTTAATACGATAATGGGAAAACATAGATTTGTATTATATTTTAACAAAAAAGGTTAAAATATGTTGCAATGCATTACTGTGGTTTGGGCTATAAAATACTTAAACAGGCACTGGACAGTAAACGGATAATTTATTACTCACTCCCTCACATCATTGACAAGTAGCTATGTCAGAGCCATCAGGTCAGCGCTGGCAGGCTCACACATCCTCCCTCTTCTCTCTCTCTCTCTCATTCGTGAAGTCAAAGAAGAAGCGGGGGCAAGTTTCCAAGTTTGTTATCGAGTCTGCCTCTGACTTCTGAGCTCCCTTGGCCCCGACCATCTCCTATTTCCAGAGGACCCAATGATAACATCATCTTTTCTTGCTTGCTTTGTGGCATTATTTTGATGTACTCTCCAGTCGGCTGGGAGGAGAGCCTCTCTGGAGATTGTGTGTGTCCTGGTATGTCCAATCGTTCGTTTTAGTTTATGAATTCATTGGTCTGCGACCAGCCTGGTAAAGCCCAGAACAGTTTTCAGGGATATCTGGGGAACCTTGGGAGACATGATGTCGCTGCAATAGATCATTATTGATGTCACTGTCACAGCCCCCCAAAAAGCTTCGCCTAGAGGTGTCATTAAAAGTGAATTTTGAATCTGTGGGCATTGATTCAAACAGGCGTAATTGCTTTTGAGGTACAGTAAGCCAGGAGCAGGTGATCGGTCTGGGCTTTCTCTGATGTTACGCTTCTCATATAGTCCTGGTTTTGAATCACCATAACATTATCGCAAAGTTTAATAAATGTACAGGCGTTTGGCTTTGTTACTCTGTTAGATTTTAATGTAAACTGACAGCTTACAGTGTTACACAGTTAAATATGTCATAGATAGCAGAAACAGTGCAAGGCACTGTAAATGGCACACTTTACATGCCTTTAAACGAACACATTCTGAATCTGTGTGCATTCAAAATAGGACTAAACGGAAAATTTCAGTAAAAGTAATATCTGTAAATGTGTATGGGTTTGAATGCACGCGTGGTGCACTGTAATACTTCTCATTCTCAAAAATTAGGACGTCTTAACAACATTTAAAGTCCATTTTTCAGGAGTGTATACATACAGTAACTCATAGGCTTCCTGTAACTGAGTTGACTTATGGAAAGGATGTTATTTTTAAAGAAACTGGACAACTTTTTGCATTTAATGCATCAAGTATTCTAACAAATCTGAAACAACAATCAGCTCCTTCAGTGATTTAACATCTAAAATCATCTCGCTTACTTGTAAAGTAAATTCTAACTTCTTAAAAATATGATCATTTTAGCCCTAAATAGCTTTAAAATGCTAAAAACACACTGTACTGTATATGTAGCACCTCCAAGCTATTAGACGAGGACACAGAGTGCCTCATTAATTCGTCCTTTGAATATATCACACTTACTATTTACGGTGTGTGTACGTGTAATACTTCTCATTCTCAAAAATTGGGATAATGACATTTAAAGTCCATTTTTCATTAGTGTATACATATATATAGTATATTCAATAACTCAGTTTTATCAATGTGAGTTTCTCTTTCCACTCAGAAAGAGAAAGTTAAAAATATAATAGATGAAAAAACAATTAGAGGCTGGCTCATCGCTGTAGTCGAGAACATTTTTTGTGTTTTAAAGACTTTTTGACTCTCTTTTTTCTCACAAACTAATTAAACTCATTTGTGGGCAGAGGGGGAACTGATTTACAATGTTGATCAGAAATCTGGAGCAGAGTTGGCAATTATTTTGCTTTTCAAGATGTGAACGAGAGTTTAAAGTTCTCGGAATTAAAACAGGCATTAATACTATCAAGAATCTCAATGTGACCAAAAAAGAAAGCATTTCCTCTGTTTAAATTATCTGTTTAATGATTGTTTATATCTGCCATGCTTGTGCTAGCTATGTTACTATTCATATTCTAGGTTTGGGTTCAGTGAAAGGTCACCTTAATGCTAGTTTTGTGTTACTTGTGTCATCAATCCAGTTCACACCTGCCATGCAGCGAGTCTCTTCAAAATTTGATCCTCTCCTCATGAAACAACTGCCTGCTTTGAGACAAGCTAATAATAGCAATGCAGGGCAGGCAGCTCCTGTATGAATCCTGCGGTGGGTTGTGAGAGGAAAGACAGCTATGTTGTTTACGATCATGTCATATTCTCAAGTTTACCGTAACTCATGCTAACTGGAATTATAACATACTAGTTAAATTGACAATGGCACTAATTTAAACAGTAATTAGAGTGTCTGGATTGTGATTAAACTATTACAGAACAGGTCGAGCTTTAATCTGCCAGACTCTCACTGTTTGCAGACCAGTTACCCCAATCACTGTAAATGCTGTTTAATAAAAAAATTAGCCGGAGAGAGTGGCAGTAAGTGCTGTTTCGCATGCTTGATTTAGGCGATGAGGATGGCTGTTTCATTTTCAGGAAAACTTGAATAACCCATTAGCTGTGAGCATTGGCCCTGATTGATGGCTCCAGTCCATGCCAGGATCAGGCTGCCTCAGCAATGATGAAAGATTTAAGAGCACCAACCTTCAGGCATTTTCTTCTCTGCCGATAACCATGGGGGATAGCCTAGCGCAGCCTGCCCTTAAGTTATTCTGACTAATTTATAGTCCGGCTCACCCAGGGCACAATTCCAATGCTGGGAGCACGATGCAGCCTCTCACAGCTGGCTGAGCAGACTGAAGGAGCTCCGCCAGGATTGCAGAGGCTGCCACTGAGACCTGGACCTGCCATGTCGGGTCAGCGCAGCTCAGCTCTGATCAGAATGGAGTCATGGAAGATGTCATCTTGGGGAGACCACAGGGAGAGAGACGGGAGAACAGCACTGTCTCATAGTTTCTCCTCATAGCGACTGCTAGAAAATATACCTTATTATTAGTGAATCATTAGTGTACTAAACTGATGCATATAGATTTAACTTATTAAAAGTAGTATGGACTATCTCAGACTCACACTTTTGCAACTTTAACCTACAGTTTTGACATTTTGGGAAATACAGTTTTTTGCTTTCTCCGGTTGTTCTCATACACCGTTCTTAGCTATACCCATGAAAAGTAATGCACTGTAATTCGGTGCTGGTAGGCAGATTTTGCTAGACCAGCTGTGCTTATGCTAAGGTAAGCTAACCGGCTACTTTTATATTTACTAGCGATTATGAGATCAACCTTCTTATGCTGCTCTCCACCTGAAAGCAAATAAGCACATTTCCCAAAATGTAAAATGTATTCCTTTAAATACTGTACTTATAATTAATAAATGGGAATAAACGCTGTTCATAAACAACACTGACCTAAATTTAATTTGCAGGGTGAACTTGTATGCTAATAATTACTTTTTTTTACATTTTGACTGGTCACCAAAGCCCCTTTTTATGATTAAATTGCCCTGTAGCAACAAGGAAATTAATAACATATTCATGGTTTAGATGTTTTTTTCACTGCTGCCATGAGAGGTTTGGTTATACTGTAAATTAGAAAATGGCATTGGATCCTTTGTGTGCCATTAACATAACTAACAATATCAATCATGAAGCGGAGACTTTTGTTGGAAATGACACTAAATCAATACATTACAACCCTTGGAGAGTCTGCAGGAATGATTCATGAATGTGGACTTCAACAGTTCCTAACAATAAAAGGGAAAGCATAGCGTTTATCTCATTAAAATTGGTTTTGGTGTACAGGGCATTGATTTCAACCACATGTGACATGTCTCGCACTGTGAACAGGCTTATTATGCTTCAGCATAAGGTCAAAGGTTGGCAGAGAAGGAGCTCCCAGATTCATTAGCTAATTAAAGGCTGCTTCCTGAGAGGGAGTTTAGGTGTTCGACTGGTTCCCGCTCTCAGACTTCAACATGCTAGCTCTGCTGAGCTCCGTAATGAGGGTTAGACCATGGATTTTTCCACTGAAAGATTCCACAGCGTCAAAGTCCCCCAATTATATGCCCTTGTGGAGGGAAAATATATATAATTATGAAGCTGATCATCGCTAATTAAACTTAGGGGATTTGATCCAATGCAATGGCAGTGTAGCCGAGAGTTTTGTTTGGGATGGGAAATAATTGGTGTAAATAGAGAAGAAAAAGAGACATTAAGACTTTCCTTAAGGAGCTGCTTGTTTGACAATGACATCAGAATCATTGGGTATCTGAAGGATTTAATTTTTCACAATCAAACAAACTGAATTTTATTAATAAGTAGGGCTGTCAATCGATTAAAATATTTAATCGCGATTAATCGCAGGATTGTCCATAGATAATCGGCGTTAATCGCAAATTAATCACATTTGTATCTGTTCAAAATGTACCATAAAAGGACATTTTTCAAGTATTCAATACTCTTATCAACATGGGAGTGGGTAAATAGGCTTGCATTATGTAAATACATGTATATATTTATTATTGGAAATCAATTAGCAACACAAAACAATGACAAACATTGTCCAGAAACCCTCACAGGTACTGCATTTAGCATAAAAAATATGCTCAAATCATAACATGGCAAACTCAAGAGCTGTCAGTGTGTCAGCATGCTGACTTGACTATGACGTGCACCAAACTGCATGTGATTATCATAAAGTAGGCATGCCTGTAAAGGGGAGACTTGTGGGTACAAGTTTGGAGCGTTATTTAGCCTCCTTCGCAACAAGCTAGTATGATATCATTGGTACCAATGGATTCCTTAGGTTTTTCTAGTTTCACATGATGCCAGTATCTTCCCTCTAGCTTTAAAACTGAGCCAGCTACAACCTAAAAATCGCAATTTGCATTAATGCGTTAAAGAAATTGGTGGCGTTAAAACGTTGCGTTATTATTGCGCTAATTTTGACAGCCCTGTTAATAAAACATATTTAATACTTCAGCCATGAAGAAGGAAAACTGGGATTTGAAAGTTAAGACTGATGGTATGAAAAAAAGACATATGGGAACACCAGTAGCCTCAGGTTGGACAGACAAGCCAGTAAGGATAATGAAGCTCCATGACCAACGTGGGAACACAGGGTGGCTCTGTGGTGTCAAGAGTGTGTAGCAGTGTAGCTCGGCTGCATGTGTGAATTTGAATCAGGAAGCGCTGGAGGACAGCGTGCGTGCTCAGCAAAACCTTCCCCAGGATAAGTAGAGGTTTTAAAGATATGTCTGATGCAGATGAACTTGGCACATAACAATTATGGACTCAACGCAGCTGCCAGTTTGCTCATGTCCATCTCTGGTGTTTTCTTAATTACATAATTAGTCAGAGTGTTGGTATATGTGATTTCCCTCTATGACATGCTGTCATTAGCTTTGAACCTGCCAGTAAAACACGGCCCCCAGGAGACAGCTAATTTGTGGCGGAGACTCATTTAATAGCTTTGGTAATTAGTGGATGCGACATTATTATTATTATTTCCCATGCTTACTGCATGTGTGAGTCATTCCATTTGCTAATGGTTTATGCAGTGCATTTCATGATATCCTAAAAATCCCAATACGTTTTATGTATTTGCACTCATTTGTTGACAAGGTTGTAGTCCAAACACTGAACAAAATAGACATGAAAAAGCACCTAAAAATCATATGTTAGTATCTGTTTCCTACTATTACCAAGAGAGAAATACCTGATCTTACTAATGTAATCATATCACATTGTACTGTATATTAAAATAATTCTTAGCAGCAGCTGGTCATTCCACATTATTAATTTAAATTCCATATCAAAAACAGTTTAGCACCTATGCACCACTTTCACACAAATGGCATTTCTTGAATACCACCATAAAAGCACTGACATTTAAAGATCTCTGGTAAAATGTCAGATAAGTGATGATGTTGAATGCAGGCCTAATGAAGAAGCGAGTCAGCATAGTTTCCAGCTCAATGTAAAACAAGGCACCTTTAACATTTCAACCGGAGCCTTGATAATCTGCTCTTTGCTGGCCTTTCAAATCGTTGCTTACCACTTACTATTATTATTTGTCCTTTGCTTGTATGCGGCTATGCACAGTCGCATTCAAAGAGCACCCGGGGGCACAGAAAGATGACACCGACAGAACAGTGTTGACACAGCGACTGTGTGTCTGCTGATGCTACATTACAGAGGTGTCACTGACTCAACGGAGCAATGACTTTGCTGAGATAAAGAGCACCGTGGTGACTGACAGCAACGCTGTCACCAAATCCAAATGGCGATTTTAAGCTTCATGGGTACTCTGCAAGCACGGTAAAAACAGTACTGTGTCCTTGTGATAATAATAATAATGAGGGACAGGGCTTAAAATACACCAAAACCATAATCCAAATGTTACCTTAAACACCTTCATTACCAGACCAAACCAGACATGTCCTTATCTACCTAGAGTCTACAGCACTGCTAGCCTACTCTCTGCATAGTACCTCAAGTACACTGAGGCTGTACGTGAGCTAAGTGCTAGTGGCAGCGTACTGTACTAACATGCTCACAGTTTAATGCTGTCATGCTCAGAATGCTGATGTTAAAGGAATTAGTTTAACATGTTGGGAAATATGCTTATTTGCTTTCAAGATTTAGATGTGAAGATCAATACCACTGTAATGTCTGTACTAGGGCTGCACCAACAATTATTTTTTTATTGATTAAAGCTGAAGTAGGCAAGATTGGATAATAATATGATTTAAAAAAAGTTATTTTTATAAAACCTGAAAACCTCCGGTGTCCTCCGGTGCTCCTAACGGCATTGGCAAGATTTCACAGACCGGAGGAAAACAAGCAGTCAGAGCTGATCTGGGATCTGCTGTCCATCTGCCGTCTATGAGAGCCGGCTGTCAATCACTCGCAAACTCAAACCAAACAGTCAAACTAGGCAGCGCTGATCAAATATGAATCAATATTATGTAACGTGAATGCTTATTTCTCGCCTCAAATGTTTTCAGAATCATCTTGTAGTGCCCGGTTTAGCTGTAAAATGAGAAAGTTTGTGACCTGGCAGCCATGTTGAGATATCTTGAAGGAACGCCAAGTTCCAGTCACATGACCGGAGCCCAGCCAATAGGAATGCTCTCTCTCTGAAATGACCTGTGATTGGCCAAAGTAGATTTTTTAAAGCCTGAAAACAGAGCCATGAGGAGGTGCAGAAGTCTAGTTATCTCTCAAAACTTGACACTTGATTACAATATGCTGAAAGGTTATTATGGAATTTTTGCCCAATGATGCCAAAAATATACTGCCTACTGCCACTTTAATCTAACGATTTATTTTTTGATTTACCTGGAGAACTCTGAACTGGAGAATCAGTTTCTTTACCTATACTTGACTTAAAATTTTAAATGGTTATGAAATACTGCATATTGATTTCATCACTGGAGTAATATGCAGTTAAGATAATCACAGTAAAATGTATTTTTGCATCAGTCTGGGTAAGGAAAATAATTGGAACGATTTACAGACTGTGACAACAGACTAATGCTAGTTAAAGTCATTTCTCACTCATACATGGCCGTTAGGTAAACAGAAAATACAAAACGGACAAATAATAACGTTAGACGACACGCAGTGTAACCTTACTGTAACAGCAGCAGTGCAGAAATTACTAATTATTAACATGATGAAGAAACATTTAGAAAATCAATGTTAAGTGCCTACTACAAACAGAAACACATTGAAATGCGTGTTGATAATCTTAATATATCATGCTTTGGTTGGGACACAAAGTGAACAGGGTGGTGCTGTCTTGCTGCCGCGGCTGTCTTGACAAAGCACTCCGGGATGCTTTCGTTTTTGGAAGTGTCATAGCAGTTGTACTGCTGTGATAGCCCATTTCCAATCTGCAGAGTTTACAGAGCACCACATTGTTGGGTCTCTGTCTAAAATACTTCCACAGGTTTTTTAGCTGCAGCTTGTTCTCGGGGGGATTAAATGCTTTGACCGGGGGAAGACATTCTTGTGATGCACCGACGCACGTTATGCAAATCAACGTATTTTTGTAATCAATGACGTTGAATACGTCAACGAATCGCCCCAGCCCTAGTCTGTACGGTAAACATGAAGTATCCGCCAGCAGCCGATTAGCTTAGCTTATCACAAGGACTGCAAACAGGAGAAAACGCTAGCCTGGTTCTGTCCTAAGGTAACAATATCCGCTAAACAACAGGTCTAAATTAACATGTTATATCTCATTAGTTTAATCTGTACAAATACTGAAGTGCAAAAAGGACAAGTTGTGGTTTTTACGTGAGGTTAGGTGCTGGACTATTTCTAATCAGCTCCTGGAGTTTTCTCCTGTCTTAGGTTGCTAGACAGCCAGCAGAGACTCCAGAAAGTCATTGTGCATTGTCAAGAAAAATTTCTGCACATAACCCCTGTAAAACTGCAACTTGTCCTTTTCTACATTTCGGTTTTTGTGTCAATTAGTGAACTTTAGAGGTGCTGGTAGGGCAGATTTTGTTTCCTTCAGACAGGTTAGTATTTACCAGACAGACATGAGAGTGGTATCAATCTTCTCATCTAATTCTTTGCTAGAAAGCAAATAATAGTATTTCCCAAAATGTCGAACCATTCCTTTAAAGTTGCTTAAATTAGCAACTTTTAGCGAGCAGGATTTAGCATTTTCCAATGTTCACATGTATCTCGGCCATGTGTCCTACATTGTTATTTTCCACCAACAACTGCAACAGTCATTATGATGTTCCCTTTAGTTTAGTTTGACGCATGAGAGGTGAGTCATTTCTGCAGGCCTGTGCTCATAGTGACACAGACACACACATATATACGCCAACACAGTCACACAATGAAACCAGCATGACTTTCCTCCCTCCTAATGATGATCAATAGCCTGTGGGCTGAGGGAAACCCTACTGTATCCGTCACTACACCGAACCACAGGACCCTTAAGAGGGGCTGAAGAATAGCTGAGGTGGGTCGACCCATCATCTATAATGAACCCCCTTGGAGCTGACACATTATATGTGGAAATGGCTCCAATTAGGCCATCTAGCTGTAAAGTCCAGGGAGGGTTGGACAATTACAAAGTTAGAGGGGAGGATGTGGATGGGACCGAGCTACAATCAGGTGTTATCAGAGCTGCATTCAATCACTCTGTTCTTAGCCAGCGCCTTCCTTCACTGCTTCAAGTCTGCTGATTGCACGAATCAAAGGCTACTTTTTTCCTGCAGTTTAAAGACCCATATCATTACACATCCCCCAAACAGCTTCTCATGTTGAAGCACAATGATACTAATTCTGTTTTTACGGTCAACGGCTTTCATTACTTCATGACATCAGATGCCAATGCATGCATATTACATTAGAATGACAATCTGCTTGCAGATGATCATAATTAGAATATTTTCAGCCTTAAGTGAAGCCTTGTTCTCTCACAAAACATTCATCACTTCCACTGTAGTAAAATACACATCTTAAGTAGATTTCTTGGTTGGTAACTAACGAAACTGACGTGTTTTTATGACCCCTTTAGAGGTGACATGACGTCATGAGTTTGATGAATGTATCCCTGAAGTCTGACCGACCCTTCTGGCCCTTTGACCTTTAAAGGAGCACGAGGATTTCTGTTTGGATGGATGGAGTGGAGACATTAAGCAAGAGAAAAGGTCATAGGCTTCACACAACTATTCATATGGCTGCAATCATGTATTAATGTCAGATGTTTACTTGGATTATGTGCGTCATCATAGGCAGTGTTTGACAGCGTTTGGTTATATTTTCAATATGTTTCTGAATAGTTTGATTTAAAGTTTTCATTAGTTATCATTCTGTCAATTGCTTTAATCTAGGGCTGCCAATTAATTAAAATATTTAATTGCAATTAATCGCATGTCTGTTCATGATTAATCGTGATTTATCGCAAATTAATCGCACATTTTTTTTTCTGTTAAAATGTACCTTAAAGGGAGATTTGTCAAGTATTTAATACTCTTATCAACATGGGAGTGGACAAATATGCTTTATGCAAATGTATGTTTATATTTATTATTGGAAATCAATTTATAACAAAAAACAATGATAAATATTGTCCAGAAAGCCTCAAAGGTACTGCATTTAACATAAAATATATGCTCAAATCATAACATGGAAAACTCAAACCCAACAGGTAACAACAGCTGTCAGTGTGTCAGTGTGCTGACTTGACTATGACTTGCCCCAAACTGCATGTGATTATCATAAAGTGGGCATGTCTGTAAAGGGGAGACTCCCATATGACTAGTATTACATGGTTGGTACCAATGAATTCCTTAGGTTTTGTAGTTTCATATGATGCCAGTATCTTCAATCTAACTTTAAAACGGAGCCCGCTACAACCTAAAAATCGCAAGTTGCGAAATTGGTGGCATTAAACCGAAATTGCGTTACTGTGTTATTATTGCGTTAACTTTGACAGCCTCATTATCACACAAAATATTGAAAACTGTGATGTTGTAAATGCGAAAACAAACCTCTCATGTTTACTTTTCAGGTGCTGTCAGTCTTTTTAACAAAATCTCTTGGAAGCAATGTGTTTGCAGAGAAAAAAAAACACCTCAAATGTGATAAATCATTCTAGGAACAGAGTCAAAATTGTGGCGACAGCATTTCAACAACAAGCATCATGTCCTCTTTTGAAAATTTACAGAGCCGACCTTTAATGTGATTTTGAGTAGGATGTGCTTTCCTTGCCTGGCTCATGCTCAATTTATCTTGAGCATTTAGAGATCCAAGTGGACAGAGAAATAACCGTTTGTGTTTGAGCATCGCAGAAGATTTTCACCGGCTTACTATTGATTAACGCCTTTGTCCAATTCAGACTAACACATTGTTTTGAGTCGAGGCAGGACTGAGAACTCAAAGCACACTCAAACATACAGCACATCCCCTCTTTCAGATGGTAATCCTACATGATGAAGCGGTTTCGTACAGCTTCCCGCTGCATATTGCTTCAGTTCTTTGTATGTGTATGTGTGTTTGTTTGTATCTTAACCAACCAGATGAGTGTTTGTACGTGTCAGTTTGTCCTGTCATGGTTGGCAAGCTCTGAACATTCAAATGTCGCTGTTCATTATCGCCCTCTCTGCTTTGATCGTGTTCTATGATAAAATGACAGAACAACTATTGATCTTCATCTATTCATTTGTGACATGATTTGTGTAACAAATGACAATTGAGAATGTGCAGTAAGCTCACGTCTCATACTCAGAAATTCTTGCTGATATAGTATATACCCGGGCTTTTCTAACATACACAGAATCCACATACTATACTAGATACTCTGTATGAATAATATGTTAGTATGTGATTTCACACACAGCCACATTTGGGGAAAACAGTTTGCTCATTGTTTTGGACGGTGTGTTCGGCTAACAGCTAACGGCTAATGGAACAACCAGTACACACAGAGCTGAAGGCATTGCCGTCGCTAACAGCTAACGGAACTACACATAGCTGAGTGCATCGCCGCCGCTCCAGAAACACAGTGGGGGAAAACAGTTTGCTCAGTAGACTTGCAGCCTAAATAAACGCTTGAAGTCGCGGTTACGCCCGTGAGACGGAGCTGAGACGTGCGTCTGCACAGAGCCGGTGCAGACATCTTCATGGATTAAAATGAGCAGTGGTTGTTGCAGACACACCTGGCGGAGATCTGCACTCTACTGAGTGCATCTTTCTACCAATAGATCCTCCTAAATGCTACACTCTGGACCTTCCAACCTACCAGGTTCAGTGTTTCAGACTTAAATGTAACCTGATGAGACTTATACAGGCTGTGTGAGACTAACTACAATTCAGTGCACAAAGCTTTGATAATATGGAATAAAAAATAGCTTGTTTCTTCTCCCAAACACTAAACACCATACACAGTGGCCATATGCTGGGCTGGAAAATGGAGCAATAGGATTGCCTCAGAGGAGTTTGTTGATGCTGTGTAGCTGCAGGGCGAGACAATGTTGGTGTATCCCAGTTTGCTTCCCAACGGAGATGGTGCAATTCTGGGGGGTTGTGCTTTAGTTAAGGCTGTTGTCCTGTTAACTGCTGCTAGTTGGGCCAACCCGGGGCTGTCTAATGATGCAAACATACACACACTCAAACACTGATGTGGTCTGATGGGCTTCAGGGTGATTTAACTTCTTTAAAAGCCTTCAGGATCTCCCTGTTTGTGTGTGCGTGCAAGTGGATACGTTTATATCTGTGCTTGTGTTTTTGTGTGTGCAAACATGGCTGCATGTACGTGTGTGGGTTTCATCAGACAACTCAACGCCAACTTTCACAATTCCCCAGGACCTCGCCGAGTCTTGGAGCAGTGCTAGTTATCTAATCTTGCAGGAGCTCACTGTGTGCAGGTACCGTAAAGTGCTGCAGCCAGCTGGCTCGTGGATAAATCCCAAAATGTCTGGGAGACTGAACCACTTATTTGGGTCATGTTGGTTTGGGTGGAATTGAGTTGTTCAAATGCTGAACTTTCAATGATCTACTGTGCTCATTTTAGCTTTTGTGTGCTAAAAAATACTTGCTTTTCACCATGATTTGGCTTTCAGTTTGCATGCCTCCTGCATTTGGTGTGTTTGTTACTGTAACTGTGCCATACAGCTCCTCTGCGAATGGTTTACACTCCAAAACCAGGTTGCTGTGCACTGAATAATTCAATGTTCAAGAGGGAAACGTTAAGAGACATTTCTCATGATAACAATGAAATTGCAAACAGTTGCATCATTGCACAACATTGTTTTACTCCTTCTAATCTTACAATACAACATTATCCAAGTGTGAGAAATCTGTGTCCTTGCAAAAGTGCTTCACAGCTGTTGCAAGCTGCTGTTGCACTTAGTCCTTTCAGCAGTTCTTACAGTAGTTTGAAGTATTTAAAAGACCTAATTTCAACATTTTTGTAGACATTTTCTGTTTTGAATGTCTCAAAGGAAGTTAGCAATTAGTGGGTAGTTTGATTACAAGTTCAAAGGTCTGTCTTTGAAAAATCATTTAGAAATGACTGGTGGAGTACAAGATAAACTAAAAAGCACAAAAATTCATTCACAAAGCCTTTTCATGGCAGCCGCTTTTTCACCAACACATTTTTAGGTCAGCCATTTGTGTGCTCACTTGGCTTGTGAGAATTAATGCGACAGAAAACTGCCAAGGGGACAAATGTAATTGTGGTGTAGGTGGAAAAAGCAAGTAAACATTGATGCATTTAAGCACTTCCTAAAACCACCAAATGTGTGTTATTATCTTTGAACCGCTCGTTTCGTATAAGTAATCACATACAATGATTGTGCGTCATGCTTGGAGTGTCATCATTAATCTTGGAATAATTCAGCAGCTAATGCCCTGGAATTGAAATGAGAAAACGTCGCCTGTAGGTCTTCTGCGTAGCAGGTTTGTGTCATTACAGAACAAAGAGATTGTGCAACAAAGGGCAGAAGAAATGTTCCGAAGAGCTCACAGTAGATTTGCTGGAGCGACAATGATGAGCAGTGTCTTCCTTGTATTAAGAGTAACAAGCTCACCCGAACACCGAGCTGAAATCTAGGCAGGAGGTTCAAGGATTGTCTAGTTTGCAGCAGGCATAAGGAGAAATACAATGGATGCTTTTTTTGGGAAGGCGCATTCTCACTTAATAATTTATGTTCCAATTTCTTGTTCGACAAAAACCTTGGTCTCCAGCGTGTTTATCATCCAGGGGAAGGGAGAGACACAGGGACGCACTTACTGTTAATAACAATGCCTGGAGGTGGGATATAGAAAATGATGGTCTATTCTAAATCTGCTCTGCAGCCGTAGGACATTCAGGACATTACTGTAATCTATTCTAAACATACACTGCACTTTTCTGTATATGCTCAGCTTTTTACATACTGGTACAGTGTACCTCTGTTTGGGAGATTAGTCCGAATGCTGCAGCTGTGATAAAGACTGAGGCAGATTAACACATAAAGTACACCCAATGCTGTCATTTTTTTGCATCTAACAGCGTACAACATCTGAATTTTCTCTCCTCTCTATGCAGATGGTGCTGTATTACCTATAATTGCTGACTATTGTGTTTATTACCAGAATCCTGATAACCATATGAGCCATGTGTTCAGAATGGTAACTCTTGAATCACATGAATTATGATCTTAAACACTGTCAGGCTTTTGAGTCTACAAACTATGGTTCACAATCAATTAGAAAAATATGACACATAAAAAAGAGGAATATCAGGTAATACAAACAAAATATATAGCCATCAAATTGTGAAATATTACAATACCTTTTTTAAACTGAACTCAGTATTGTACAATTATATTAACTCTGCTTCTTTTTACAATTACAGTGTTTATTACACGTCGCTTTTTATCAAATTCCAGTAAGGATGCAGCGATTACCGATTATTTTCATGATTAATCAATTCATTGTTTGGTCTATAAAACATAAAAAAATCAGCCATGTGTCCTAAAAATTACGTTCCCATACAACTAAACTGCATTCTCAATTGCGTCTAGATTTTGTTGCGGATTACATTTATCTTTGACGTATCACAAATACGTTTGTTAGTCCATGGACAAGCAAGTGACGTATTATATCGAGCGACCGTTAATGAAAGTTACGTGGAACAATAACGTTATTGAAAGTTTTATGGTATAATTACGAGTATAACAAGCAAAGAAATCCACTACGGGTGGGAAGGGTCGTGGATGGGTCAAACTAACACCGGACTTTCCCCCAGAAGATCGCTGTTCAGGTCCTGTGTGAAACATAGTCAATCCGAACCGCAATGTTTTTTTACTAAACCTAATCTTGTTTTGTGTTGTTTCAATGTCGTAGTCATTTTAAGCCAAACCATGTTTTGTTTTTACTAAACTTAACAAAGTAGTTTTGTTGAATTTCTTGTATTTGTTTTGTTTCATTTTACAACATTAACCATGTATTTAAAACTGCGACCATAATCCAACACAAACAAATATGTTTCTCTTGAAACATAATTGAGAATACAGTTTGTGGCGGTACTGAGTTCCCCAGACTTTAAGACTGAAAAACAGTTCCCATCCACATAATAATATAAAATAAAATGCCTTCTTAATAATAATAATGAACAAATGCCTCTTCAATAATGAACAAATGCCTCTATATTAACAAACAATTAAGGAAACTGAAATATTGGTTTGTGTTTTTCCTTTTACCCTCCTTTAAAGTTTTCCCAAATAAAATACACTAAAAGAAATGGGTATAAAGGGTTTCATTGAAAATCAACAAATGAATAGAATACAAAAATACAGCCTGCAGGCGTTAGGCTATCGTAAGGCAAGCCAGATCGTTGCACAAATAGTACCTAAACGTCCCAGTGCAGGTAACCCAATTGGTTGGCACTTAACTTGTTTCCCCAACTAGGAGAGTCAACACTCTCAACAAACAAAACACAAAGATCACAGAATCCCAAAAGGGCCCAAAACAGACCAGAGTTTCTGGTAAAGCTGATAACACATGTTGCATTGAGTGAAGGAGAGATCAGAATGACCCTGGGTGTGCAGTTTCCCTCCTCTTTTAAGCCCTACAGAAAGGGCGTCGTTACACCCTGATTGGCCAAGAGGGGAATGCACCAAGCTGCTCTCAACTATCATTTAAGAGCCAGTCCCCACACCCTGCGCAACAGGTGAACTGAATAACCCTCTAATCACTCAGCAACTCAACCAAAAAAACACCAGGGAAAAGGGAAACAACAGCAAGCACCAGAGAATTGGCAGCTGCCACAAGTTTAATTGTATGGGAACGTAATGCCCTTCACAATAAATGTCTTTTTATGTGACCAACAATTGAAAATCCAAAGATATTCCATTTACAAAACTGTTATGAGAAGGAAGAGCAGCGAATTCTCCCATTTGAAAAGCTGGAATCATCAAATGATTAATCGATTATCAAAGTAGTTGCCTGTTAATTTTCTGTTGATCAACTAATCAATTAATCGACTTCTCATTGCAGCTTTAAATTCATGATTATTTATTTCATGTCTTTTTTATTTAATTAATTTTGAACATTTTGGGTCTCCATATATAAAATCTTAATTTTTAAGATGCAGTAATAATTTTGAATTCATGTATTAAACCGTATCTGTGCAAGTTTTAGACAGTGTTGGCCAGCGCAGAGGGAAAAAAGGAATTATACTGTAGGTGTGTCTGGTGGCCTTAGCCTCTCTGAGCTTTCTTTCTCATCCTCTCTCTTTTCTGTCAAACTCTGTCACGCACACACACCCACACACTCAATTTCACCCACTCTTCGTCCTTCTTATTCTAGTGTCCTCCTCTTTCTCCATCTCATCTTCCATCTCTCTCTCTCACACACAATTTCTCCCTTTTTTTGTATTAACTTCCTCCTCCTCTCCACCCCATCTCCAGCCTCCCTTCTTGTTCCTCTCTTCCTCCATTCATCTCTCTCTCTCTCTCCCTCCCTCTGTCTTTTTGACTAGCTCTCTCTGGGGGCGGATGCGCCTCTGTGGCCCTCTGCAGATCTGGAAAGGACATCCTCTCAGTTTAATTCAAGTCAACCCCGGTCTCCTGGTGCTCCAAGACGCAGCATGTGTGACAGCTCTACAGAGACAGCCAGAAGGAACAGACAAGTTTCATCTGCATATACGTGTGTGTGTGTGTGTGTGTGTGTGTGTATGTGTGAGTGTGTGTGTGTTTCAGCCAGGCATCTTTCAACATTTCCCCGCAGACTGAAAGAGTTAATTTCACCCTGGCAGCAATCGTAGCCGTCTATAAATCTATGATGAGAGGCTGCTATGTTGATTAGTCAGTGATAATTCAGCTCACACCAATTAAGGAGGTTGGGAGTGCTATCTAAATTATTACATAACATATGCTATGTGCTCTAAGCTTGTTGGAGAGACTGTAAATAAAACTATGATCATGAAGACGTTATGGACTCGTGCCTTTTCTCACATGTTGGAGCCACACATGAGCAAACAGTTTACATAGCAGCCGCCTAAAGACAGGCCGCGTGTGGGAATATAGCATGCAAGATCATTCAGTGTCATGCAATATGGTTAAATATATGGCAATATAATAAAGCCCGATAAAACAACACAACGTGACCGCAGAGTTGAATCAATACCTCTCTGCACAGTCTCAACAAAAACACGTTAAAACACAAAATGAAAATGAACAAACACAAATTTAAGACTTATTGCATGGCTGTTGTATAATGCATTACCCTGTGAGGTTATTTTGTCAATATGCTCACAATGGCAATGCTAATATGCTGATGCTAAACAGGTATAATATTTACCATGTTCATCATCTTTGTTTAGTGTGTTAGCATACTAACATTTGCTAATTAGCGCTAAACACAAAGTACAGTCGAGGCTGACAGAATGTCTTTAGTTTTGCAAATATTCAGTCATAAATCAAAGACAGATTAAAATTGATGAAAATTGATGATGGCACTAGATGAAAAGTCAGAGGCTCACCAAAGTCATCAGGATACATCCTCTGGGAACCATGAACGTCTGTGAAAACTTGTGCCAATCCATCATGTAGATGTTGAGGTATTTCACAGGTTAAGTGCTTTGAAATTAGTATTCATCCTCTGTTGATCATAAATATCTGTACTAGGTCTGTCATCGATTAAAATATTTAATTGCGGTTGATTGCATGATTGTACATGGTTAATCTTGATTAATCACAAATTAATCTCACATTTTTTATCTGTTCAAAATGTACCTTAAAGGGAGATTTGTCAAGTATTTAATACGCTTATCAACATGGGAGTGAGCAAATATGCTGCTTTATGCAAATATATGTATATATTTATTATTGGAAATCAATTAATAACACAAAACAATTACAAATATTGTCCAGAAACCCTCACAGGTACTGCATTTAGCATAAAAAATTAAACGTAACATGGTAAACTGCAATCCAACAGGCAACAACAGCTGTCAGCGTGTCAGTGTGCTGACTTGACTATGACTTGCCCCAAACTGCATGTGATTATCATAAAGTGGGCATGTCTGTAAAGCGGAGACTCGTGGGTACCCATAGGATCCATTTACATTCACATATCTTGAGGTCAGAGGTTAAGGGACCCCTTCGAAAATGGCCATGCCAGTTTTTCTTCGCCAAAATTTAGTGCAAGTTTGGAGCGTTATTTAACCTCCTTTTCGACAAGCTAGTATGATGTGTACCAATGGATTCTTTAGGTTTTCTAGTTTCATATGATACCAGTATCTTCTATCTAGCTTAAAAACTGAGCCCGCTACAACCTAAAAATCGCAAGTTGTGTTAATGCGTTAAAGAAACTAGTGCCGTTAAAACAAATTTGTGTTAAGGCGTTATTGTTCTGTTAACTTCGTCAACCCTAATCTGTACTAAATTTCATGGCAATTTATTCCCTTATTGTCAAGATATTCTACTAGAAGCCAGAAATGTCGAAATTCTTCTTATTATTATCATTATTATTATTATTATTATGAGCGGGCCTGCATTAGAGGAAATGTCTGGGAAGTCAGGAGGATTCATCCTCTGGTGACCATGAATATCTGTAAAAAAAATGCTGCATGACTGGTTTGTCAAAGCATATCCAATAACTACAGTATATCTATGTTCTGCCTTTTAAAAACATCTTGATTTCACTGTTATGCTTTTTGTTTTATCATTTATCTGAGAGCAGTTGGTATAATATACAAAAGTTGAATATTTGGTGCAGTGTGAAACATTGCTATCGACCAGTGCTGTGATCCCAGGGCTCTGTGGTTTATGTAAGCGCTATAGATCTGTGTGCTAACCTGTCTTATTTCGGCTGTGTTTGTTTGCACTGGGAAAAAAGGCAATACTGTATGAGAGTATAAGGTTTATATTCATCTTACCCTCGGCTTGCCAATAAGAAATCATGATATTTTCTTTGGTAGTGTGAGGAGACAACAGAGCCTACAAGCAATTTTAAAGCCAAGCCATTCTCACTCTTTCTCTCTCCCCCTCCTCACTATCTCATCATTTGCTGCCTCCACACCTTAAGATTATTCCCTCGGATTTGTCATCAGCAGCGTCGGATCTTGAGCTCTCACACCTATCCCTGCCTTCCTCACCTCCCAATCGTCTCCCTCATGCTCCCATGCACTATGCCCATATATATATCAACCTCTAATAATATCAGAGGCCAGGGGGATCGCAGGCTCCAGAGGTAAGTGGATCTGTCAGATCATTTTGCCCCTGTCTTCCACCTAATTCCTCTACTGGATTTCCTGGTGAAAATGGAACATCTATTGGACAGGCAGCGAGACAGAAAGTAGGAAGACGGCCATGATAGAGTGAGACACAGAGTGGAGGTACTATCACCTGCATCCTCCTTTTGCCTTTATCCGCATCATTTGATGCTCACAGAGTTTTAATTTTAGCTGCCTTGCAGAGAGAAATGAATAAATAAGGCATCTGCGTGTTTGTTAACGTTAGTGACAGCGAAAAAAAAAAAGAATAAAGCAAGATTGTCAAGGTCAACCCGGCTGTCTGCATAAGGCAGTTACAGAGATGAAAAAATATCCTCATATATTTGAAAAACATCTCTGGATAGAAATACACTGTTCCTGACAAAGGAATCAATATCTCACATTGATTTTTAGATGGAATACTGGTTATGAACTTCTTAATTGCTGTCACGGTTTACATTTTTGTACTGTTGTTGTCCAGCAGATTAAATGATCAACGGCCAAAATGTCTGTTGGAAAATATGCCAAATAAAATGGATAAATTCATGAATAGAATATTAAATAGCCTTATATTATGTGACAAGATAACTTAAATATAAACTTATGTTATACAAAGTTTACATGCCTCCGCTATGATTCCAACCCAATACACTTTTTGTCAAACTCAGCGAATATCTCCTCACGGTCCGCTGGCTGTCTGTTATGTGTGTTCGCTGAAAAAAATTCATGGCTCTACAAATGGGAAACAAAATGGCTCAGACTAAGCCATTACTGGTACTGGATGTCATTTATTTATTTATTTTTACAATTAAACTTCTATTGAGGTTTTTGAATGAAGCTTTGAATGTCTGTCGTCATATTTTATGATGTTTTCTGACTCAGTGAAAATGTTGTTTTTTGAAAGGCTAAGCACCAACAAATATGGATTGAAGCACAATATTTCATTATATAAAAACAACTTATGAATTTTGAAAATGATTATCTATCTTTTTTCAATAAATATTGACTTTTGGGCTTTGGACTGAGACAATTACAGAGATGAGGAGCGCCGCCACTGAGAGAGAGAGAGAGAGTCTGAGGGGAAATGAAGGTGGACTATTGCACACAATGTTTCAGTAAGGTATTAATAATAATTTGAATGTCAACGTTATGAATGAAGCTTCAAACTGTTCGGTAGGCTACAGCCCTACGAGCCACACAATACTATTTTGAATTTGACAAACGTGGAATTTGACAAGTCTTTTATTTAATTTTTTAGACCACTTTAGACTGCTATTATATTGCCATTTAAAACATCTGTCCAGTAGTTCTGGAATATTAACGGCAATAAAAATTATAGTGTAAACCCTGATTGCTGTACTGGAAAAACATCAAATGGGAGAGTGTAGTACAGTCCAGGTCTGTTGTATGGAAATGTGCAACCCCACAACAATAAGAACAATAGGATACTCACAAGCAGTCCTCTGCCCGTCTGCAGCAACCACAGGCCCCTCCTCCAGTGTATTGCTGTCCTCCTTGTGTCGTCGGATACTGTCACAACTCTTCGTCTCAAGCCCGCCTTAATTGGTGCCGCCGCCCGGAGAGCAGAGATGTGTGCGGTTGAAGGTGGTCAAATGCAGTGCGAAGCTGTGTCACCGGTGACATCCAAACTCTCCCAACAGTTTCACGTCCTCAGGGCTGGCCCCTGGAGAAACAAGAGCACGAGAGAGATGTGAGTAAGAATGGGCCTCCTCTTCCCAATACAATGAGAGGCATTGAAGAAAGGGAATGAGCAGGATGGCAGCTGGGAGGAGACGCTGCCACACTATAACAGCCACTGGGTCATTCCCAGTGCCTCTGTGACGGGATTTCTGTTTGCATCTGGATAGCTGTCAGGAGAGTTAATCATTGTGTGTGTGTGTGTTCCTCTGAGGATTTTGAGGAGGTACAGTTACAAGCTGCTTGACAGGAAATTGATGACATTTTTGTTTTTGCCTTCATGGGGTGTGCCTTTTACACCCATGACTACACCCCATGTTGCTGATTTCAGCTTCACAGTTATTTCACATTTTCCTCATACAGTATGAAAACAACTTGCATGGCCATAAAAAAAACAACAGAGGGAAAAAAAGCTATACTTTCCTGTGTTATTAATTAGTTTATTTGTCCTACGCCCTGGGGAAATTATGACAGAAAAGCAAAGAAAGAAATTGCTAAAATATGGCCAGACGCAAACACAAATTACACAATTTATTCAAAGCTATTAATAGCCTCCTTCCTTTTACGCATGCCCTGTGGGGAGTGTCATCTGAAAATGTCCATTTGGAAGAAATAAGACAAACACACCAGCTGCACTTCTCACTCACTCCACCGCGATTCCTCTCCCCCAGCTACCGCTCTCCATTATTGATGAGACTTCCTCTGTCCGCCTCATCTGCCACAGTGCTGGTGGTGCTCGCCTGTGGGCAGCCGCTGTGGTTGCAGAGGGGGACCAGCTGATGCCACGCGAGGAGAAATGAGACATGGGTCGGGCACATTAGCAGCCTATCGACAAGATGCGATGCAGAGGGCATGCAGTGTCGCAGGTTTGTTATTGGCCTAATCTAAATTCAATAGGGTTGTCATAAGGGAAGAAAGTAATTATCTCAAAACCATGGGGAATACCCCGTCTGTAGATCCAGCTGACTCGCAGATTCTCAACCTGAGCCTCAGGATTTATATTCAAAAGCTTTCTGAAGCACTGAAGCACTATGAAGCAAGAGTGTTGAAGGTGGTTCACTGTTTCAAAGCATTTGGTATAAATATGGCAACATCTGCTGGCCAAACCCTTGATAATGTATTAGTACGATGGATTAAAGCAGTGATCAACAGCAATTGGCGGCGCCCACAAAGGTCAACACAGCTTGGGTCAAAGCAATTTGAACTTTTGCCGCAACACTGCTCCTCTCTGCACTTAGCAGACATCCGTACAAAGCAGTCACAACATACCCCATACATAATAATGGAAGAGATGATGCAAAAGTTGTTTTTCCGCGATAATGTGAATATGCCATAACATATCTTAAACCAGTAGGTTTAGGAAAAGCAACATGGTTGGCCTTAAAATAAGTATGTAAACTAAGTAAAATATGTATAGAAGCAATGTAAAATCACTATGGAAAACATGTGACAAACATCTCTACGAAACACGTGACTAACGTGACTAACATAACTTACAAAAGAAAACAACGGTCTTCAACACTGGTCTCCTGGTTGAAAGTCCTGGGTTTGTTGGACCCATCAACCTCCCTTCCCACCCGCCATTAGTGGTCTTTCCCCCCTTTTATTCTATGTCACTACATTGCAGTCAGTCCAGACTACATGGCAACGAAATGACACTCCTAATGTAATTTATATTATATATAAGTAAAGTTGAGTCTATATCTTAAATGTAAAACTGTGTATTAATTACTGAAAACACTGGACACTGACAACAACAATAATATCAATATCATGTGCAATACTACTTTTTCCATTCTCATGTGCAATATCACTGTTAATTGTGTGCAATATTAATGTCCAATATGTGCAATATTACTTATTTTCTCATCACATGCAATATTACTTAATTTTCTGTTTTTAGCTTACTTTACCTATTTTTAATTTACTTATCTTATTTACTAATTTTACTAAATGTATTTTACTTAATTGTTATTCGTTTAGGCACTGGTGCTAGAAATAGTACTTTTTATTTTATACAATTGTATTTTATACATTTGAACTTGTGGTAATTTTGTTGTATTTTTGAGCAATCTCTGGCACAAGAATTTCCTTCGGGATTAATAAAGTTCTATCTCATCTTATCTTATCTTATCTTAACTGGGTTTCAGTATGCTTAGGGTATAACCTCAAACATATCGTATTAAAAAAAAAAAAGATATCTTGGGCCCCTACACCATCACACGTAGAAACATACACCCTCCCCTTTCATCACACCGTGTTGTATTTTGTTTTGACATGATGGAGATTGAAAGACCTGTTCAAACCTGCACCTCCTGCATGGCAGGGAACAATACATCACTGCACCCTCCCTGTTAGAGGCTCAACGCCCGCAGCTGGAGCAATGTCAGGTTAAATAATAATAAAAAGAAAAGTCATAGATGTGTTATATGAATAAGATTGTGAGTCATGAAGGAAAATCAATGTAAAACAAAACAGAAACAATAGTCATCATGAAATGATTCACACAAAACAGCACAGAATATAATGTAAACAGACCAGATTTGAAGTGTTTTTCAAAACATTTTAAAAAAGGGACAGTGAGGTGCTCAGCAGGTCATTTCAGTGCCGAGGGACTCTGATGGAAAAAGCTCAAACAGCAATAACTGTCAGCTTAGACTGCGGAGCGACCAAAGCAGGCCAAGGATCTCAAGCTGTGCCTCTGCTCATCGGGGGTTAAAAGCTCAGAGATAAAAACCAGGCACCAGCCAAAAATGTGCCTTTTGTGCCATGCGTAGCTATGGTTACTACGCTGGATATAAATCTGCTGCTGATGGGAGGTGAGATACGGTGAGAAGAGAGGATAGTGATAGCTTTCAAGATAAGCTTTTTAAATGAGGATGGATTTTATTAAGTCATTTAAATGTTTAAATGGATACATTTACTCGGTTACTCCAAAACCTCCACACCTGCCTATCTGCCTCAGGCTGTTTGGAGCTCATTTGTATAATAATAACATAATTATTCATGAGCTACAACTGGGAGTGGCCCCCTCTATTTACAAACACAATGGCTGCGTAAAACAGAAATCTCAATCTACAAACCTAATTGTAGAAAGAAATGTCTCGCTTATATAAAGACCAAAAACACATGACTAAAGATACTCGCAACTAATTTTCTTTTCATGTTTTCCGATACAGTATTTTTTAAATATAGATAATCCCAGTTCTCTCCAGGATATTGTGATATCTTAGAGATTTTTACCATGCAGCATGGTGATGTATTCCATAACTTATTAACATCTCCACTCAGAAACTCTTTCAGGACTTGATTGAGTCACGGCATAAACCCTGAACTTCAGAGTGTGAACTGCGGAAGCGGCTCCATTCTGTCATGTTCTGCTCTACGACCAGACACCAAACGTACGTGGGAGCCCACAGACACGCACACACACATTCACACACTTCCAGACAAGCTCACGCTGAGCGACGAGCTGTGGCTCTGACGTGGGCGTCTGACCACTGCGACCACGATCAGTCTGTGCATCTGACAGTGACAGATAGAGGACAGAACATGAAGACGGAGGATTTGATGGTGGAGGGAGCAGAGAGAGAGAGAGACCAGACAGGGTGGTGTTGGTATTGATTGACTTCAAACCTGCAAATGTAACCCATCAGAATAGAGACGGACATATACACACAAAAGCATCACCAGGAATCAATGCCTCCTCATGCAGAGGTTGTCCTTCAGGAAAAAATCCAATTCACAAAATACAATTTTAAAAAGTGTAAAAATTAGGGCTGTCAAAGTTAACGTGCTAATAACGCGTTAACACAAATTTGATGTTACGCCACTAATTTCTTTAACACATTAATGCAACTTGCGATTTTTAATTAACCTTTTAAAAATCTGACAGGCCACCAATCTTTCAGAAACTGTAGCGGACTATAGCTGGAGTGAAGATACTGGTGTCATATGAAACTAGAAAACCTAAGGAATCCATTGGTACCAATAATGTCATACTAGCTTGTCACAAAGGAGGCTAAATAACGCTCCAAACTTACGCTAAATTCTGGTGAGGAAACACTGGCATGGCCATTTTCAAAAGCGTCACTTGACCTCTGACCTCAAGATATGTGGATGAAAATGGATTCTATGGGTACCCACGAGTCTCTCCTTTACAGACATGCCCACTTTATGATAATCACATGCAGTGTCGGGCAAATCATAGTCAAGTCAGCACACTGACAGCTGTTGTTGCCTGTTGGGCTTCAGTTTGCCATGTTATGATTTGAGCATATTTTTATGCTAAATGTAGTACCTGTGAGGGTTTCTGGACAATATTTGTCATTGTTTTGTGTTGTTAATTGATTTCTAATAATAAATATATACATACATTTGCATAAAGCAAGCAAATTTGCCAACTTGAATGTTGATAAGAGTATTAAATACTTGACAAATCTCCCTTTAAGGTACATTTTGAAAAGATAAAAAATTGGCAATTAATCCGATTAACTATTTTAATCATTGACAGCCCTAGTAAAAATGTGACGATACTTCTCTTCCTTTCTGCACTTGTGATTGTGGTTTATTTTCTATATGTACTGACTGCTATGTGATTTTTGATATATTTTCTAATCTAACACAGAGTCTGGAGGAGAAGCTGCGAGAGCCCTGCGGGGACAATCCTTTCTAATTCTGCTTTCCACCAGGAGCAATGTGCAGGACATCAGAATAAAACACACACACACACACACTGTTAAAGTATATGGACCAACAACAATATATAATACAGTACACACAGAGGCTCACTTGCCCGAGGCAAGAAAGGCAACCACTGCACTATGGCAAGGGAGAAGCACATGCTTATTTCCGCAGAATTCACGATAGTAACTGCTTTTATGTTCATCTTTGCATTGTTGGCCCTTTCCCCAGACATACAATAATCCCATCACTGATAGTAATCTTTTAAGGTATGTGTGATTGTTGTTGAAGAATAATATTGTGGAGTGGAAAATTCCCTACTGAGAAAAAAAACAAAGCCTGTCGTCTGCTGAATCTTTGATGGTGCGTCAGATAATGCCAGAGATAATGACAGACCTGGTGGCCTTTTTTCATTCTGAAGACATCTGTCATTTAAGTGAAAATTGCAGTTTGTCATGAAAGAGAATTCATCGTGCCTTTGAGTATGGCTCTATGATTAATTCAGGCATGTCAGTTGCTGAGTAAATGCTTCTTTATTCTCGTGTAAGTGGTCAATATTAATAATGCACACGCGGGTCTAAGTTCAGCATCCGTCTTGGCAAAGTTCAACATGGTAGGTTTCAGCAGCTGCGCACGACACGCTTGTCACCACATTCTTCCTCTTTCTTTCTCTCTCTTTTCCACTGCAAGCTTGCCACGCCGTCCTTTCTCTCTCTTTCTGTCCCTGGCTCTGAAAGGAGCCGTATGGCTCTGACGCCTATTCGGATAGAAAGATGTGGCCCATCAGCAGTAATTGGAGGAGCTGTGGTGGTTGGGTTTCTCTAGGAGGAGGCGGCGGCGTGATCGATCCCATGGATGGTGGAAGTGGGCAGGCAGGCTGACAACGCTGCATCCCCCACAGCTACTGACAGCTCAATGAAGGCCAAGCCGCAGAGCACAGGATGTCCTTTTACAAGAACAATCATCAAGCGTGCAGGTCACCCTCGAAGCCCCCAGAACTCACAGCCATCCAGTTAAATCATAATTACCCATTTAGTCGATTATCAGCTGGGTAGAAGCACGTTGAATTTAATGTCATTATACTCACACTAAAGAATAAAGGAAATGTCAGAGGCCTAATAGCGATGATGTGATGTAATTATCTCCAAGGTGAATTATTTGAAAGATTTTACAGCGATAATCTCCTGACGCCCTCATACATTATGTGAGGTATACAATTTAATTGCACACTGTGTGCGGTGACACAATGAAAAAGCACGGGATGTGGATGATGGATGCAGCGGAGACTTCACACGAGCAGGATAATTTGCAGGCTGGTGTCAATACCGCGCTGCGTTCTCTCATCGCAGCTTTGGAGGGCAGTCTTTGTTTGTCCTCCTGTTTATGGCTTTTTTCCTCAAGACCAAAAAAACTGCGCTGTGCTGAGCTCAGCCTGACCATTTGGTTGCCATGACGACGCACGGCAGCTGGGACTAGTGGCGTGTTAGAAAAGCTGAGTACGAGTTAACTCAAAATAACTACTTATTTACCTTGCACTGTTGTCTTTATCCTTACCGCTGTCAGACCTCATGTTGCCTATTGTGCAAAGAGGTGACTCTATTTAAAACCTGCTGGCAACTACAACAATACCAACACATAAAAAGGCCAGTCACTGTGAAGATCGTGTTGTACAATTGCATTTTCTTGGCTCTGTTGAATAGATGAGGAAATGTCCTACATACTGCCATGATACTGTGTCCTACATATTTCTTGTGTTATGGCCTCAAATCTTCCAGTGTGGATTCCAACACTACAGTATATCCACCCACAGACTGTATATAAGAAGTGGATGAAATCACCCATTGGTTTGTGGACTAACGGCTCATTCTAAGGTAACAAAAACAATCATGCTTATTTTCAGGTGATTATACACTAAAGAAAACATACTTATTAAAATTATATTCCAATTTATGCCAATAGATCCCCCTAATTGTTACACACTGGTCCTTTAAGGATTAAATTACTTGTTAAATGGATTTTTTTGGACATTGCAGCAGGAGTTAAGAGCAACACTCATCCTCCAGGAGTTTGGCAAATAGTTCTGAACAGCCTCCCCTCGACGCTACCTGCTGATCCCCCTCAGGGAGAACTTCTGACAGAGACAGAGGACAGGAGAAGGTTGTGGCTTTACAGGCAATCCCCCTATAATATTACCTCTCTTCCCCCTGCCACACACACACACACCACCACCGCCACCCACCACACCATTTCTGGAATACACTGATCCCTGTGAAGAATTTCCAGCCTCAGCCAGAGCTGCAGAGCTGTACAGGAATAACATCAGCAGCCTGAAGGTGCTGCTGGGCGAAACAGCCAGAATCTCAGTTGGTCTCTGGGGTATAAATAGATAATAGCTCCATGTGGTGTCCTGTTGGAACGCAACACCACTCTGAAATATCAAGAGTTACTCATTTTATCTATTTATTTACATTTCTAAAAGAAACAAAAAATGCAGCTTTGTTATTTTCATATAAATATGATGAAATTATAAACTAAGGGAATACATTGAAGCATAAGCTCAACCAGAACTATGCTAAAAAACGTATATCTTTTTATCTCCCACTCATTCAACACTGGCTCATTGGTCATAATTCTTGCTATAACAGTTAAGGCACTCAAATACTGACATATTATCAATAAGAAAAAATAAATTACAAAAATAAAATCATAAATGTCTGTAATGTAAATTTAATGTTCCATCTTAAGGCTGTTGGTAAATCCTCAACTGCTGCTTATGCTAGTTTATACAGGGCAGGCACAGCAGACTAAAATTCACACGTGAAGGCTCACGCACTTTGACCATAAGCTTTAAGTCTGTATTGTTTACGATCGAGTGTGGTCGTATATGCAGCGATAAACACTCATAGCATTAGATATTACTTTGGCACGGTGTGAATCTGCAGTGGGAGGCTGTCTGAAAACTGTGGGGGAACGGACTCTCCGTCCAGTCTGCTTTTGTTTCGCTCCGCTGCTCGACACATTCAGGTGATGCCGTCGTAATTAAGTGTTTCACTTGTCCACATATAAACCCGACTTCAGTTGAACAGTGTCGGCGTACAGTTTGACACAAATCGTTGTCAGTTTAGCTCGACTATCATGAGCTACTGGGCGCTACAGCGCTACTATCATTCCTGGTGCGCTACCAAAACTTTCCGGGTAAAACTCACGCTCCAGAGTTTCTGTTCCGCTTGGCGAGTAGTAGACATAAACAGCTGTTTGGGTAACGGCGAACCGAAAGGATGTCGCGGACCGAACTGAACATCCTGAACCGAACGGTTCGGGTCAAATACACGAACCGTTCCAGACCGCAGAGCTAGACATCATGGCTAAAGCTGCATGCTAACTCTGTCATGGACAGGAAACGTTATCGTATTGCGGTAACGTGCGGTCAAGCCAGTATCTCCGTGGTCAAATCATCCGACGCTACAACTATAGAGCACCCATATACTGACATTTATGTTAAATGCATTCAAACGGCCCCGATGGAGCTGACCATGGATGTATAAAGAGAACGGAGCTGACGGGAGAGCTAGCGACGGACTTGGCAAAGTTAGCGGAAGTATACAGACGTACTAACGGAACTGTATATACAACATACATATATGGATATAAGATTGATGGATTATATTCACCAGAAGTATAAAACATTACATGTCCCTTATAAATTAAATAGAAAGTACCACTAATTAGTGAAGGAAATGTCTTTATTCTTTGATTTTTGAGTTGCTGGAAATAATTTAATAAATAATGCCTGACAATGACTGATATATTTGACTTCAGGACATCTCTGACTACATACATGCTGAAAATCAAACATTTTTACTGTATTAATTTTGATATTTTCCAAAGTAAAAGTCTCTAGAACTGTATGATTCAACTTTTTCCCATGGTCTAGTGTTAAAAAAATTAACAATAATCACAATAAATCGTAATATCGAATCACAATACTTGAAGAATCGCAATACGTAAAAATCACAATACATATCGAATCGGCACCCAAGTGTCGTGATAGTATCGAATTGGGAGATAGGTGTATCGTCTCAGCCCTACAAGAAAACATTTACACCACCTTGCTGAACTTGTGTGAATCCAAACTGTTGACTCACAGCTGCTGTGTACTTCACTGCATCCCTGTAGTACCTTTACCCTTGGAGTGGGCTATATGACAGGCCGGTGTTGGTGTTTCGAGTACCATTACACAAATAGCGCACTCACTTTCAAAGTGAAGAAGCAACCACGACCTCTCTCTAGATGCCTTTCATCTTCACAGCTGGCGCTAAACATATCAGGGTCATTTTCAGCTTCTGCGGGAGTTCAATAGATCCCAGGGAGACAATCAAGGGGGGAGGGGAGGTCATTTCTACTCTTGGCTAGCAGTGTAGGTAACTGCTGGTGTTTGCACTTGGCAGCTTCGCCTCTCATGTTTGGTTGGAGGCATTACACCTGCAGAATGGTGAGAGCGGCCACCAGACACTTTGGGAAACTTTGGAGGTGATGACACGCTCGAGGCTCGCAGTGTAGTCGCTGCTCCCGTGATGAATGTTTATGAGCTGCCATTATCACAACTGTGGTCGTCGCTGTAGAAAGACAACAAGCCCGTGCTGCTTGAAATATTTATCAAGTTATCTCACCTACTTTGTCTTTTCACAGTATCCCACTCTATGTGATTATTGTTCACAACACTTCTGCTGACCTCTGCACTTTAGTGAGCATCATAAGGATTGGGGCGGTATGACTGCAGCTCACTTAGCGGCATGAAAGATCTTTACTGTTAATGATGCATATAAAAGAAGGCAGCCGTTATAAATTCATCACTTCTTATCCACAGCCTTGACTATAACACTTGAGCTTAGACTTGAGTGAGATATTATGGATATGTCATATTTCATTTTAAATTAACTTGCCCTATGGCTGAAACAAGAGTCTACAGCAGCTCTGTGAGGCTGTACTTAGGCACAGTGCTGCTTTGAACTAAGTGCTAACATCAGCATGCTAAGAAACTTGATCGGGATGTCCCGATCAAGTTTCTTTGGCCCGATCCGGGTCCTGTCATAGAGAAACTTTACCTTGATCCACACACGTCAAACTCATGACGGCGCTAGATGAAAAGTCAGGTAAGTCAGTAAGATTCATCCTCTGGTGACCATAAATGTCATGGGAATCCATCCCATAGTTTTTCAGTGGACCAAAACGGTGGACCGAACGGTGGCTAAAAACCTGTCTGTCACACTTTAAAACTCTAATAACATTTCACTTGTATTTTTTTCCATGGATTTATGTGAAGTGCCTAAATATGTAGGCTACTGTTGGGAGTGTGTTACTGTGTTGTAGTGAATGCCTCTGCATTAGAGCTGACCTCTAATCATCTATCACATTACCTACATGTTTCACTCCACAGCCGAAACACTGGCAGTCTGAACACGACCGTGGCCGCCTGTGCAGTCAAGCAAACAATAAGAAAATCCTTCTAACATGCTCTAACAATTGAATCCTGTGCCAGCTGCAATTATAAGTTGCTCCCCGAGGTGCTCTCCTTGACACCCTAAAAAGGTAATATACCTTCTGCCGAGGAACACAATCACATGGTTCATACTCCCAGTCTGCATAATTACAGGGGCTCTGGGAAATTGAAGGGCTCCGCTACCCGTAAAACAGGGGGCTTAAGTAATCTTAGTGAGAGGGGAGGCATTAAAAAGAACATGGATGTCCTTGTTGGATCAGTGCTACTGCACGGCTTGGACAACCTGCCACGTTTGGATAAAGACATGGTTAACAGTTCCCTCACGGCCTCGTCTGACAAGCAGCGGTGTGAGCAGCATGATGACTCCTACACCAGGTTTAAATATAACAATTGGCTTTATGTAATGCTCAGCTGCAATTACATACAAGCAACAAGCTACAGATGTAAACATCTATCTATCTAACTAAGTATTGCAATTCAATATTAGGATTGATTGCAAATTGTGTTAACTTTTGTAACACTAGACCACGGGAAAAAGTTGAATCATACACTTCTAGGGACTTTTACTTTGGAAAATATCTAAATTAACACAGTAAAAATATACAGTTCCCTTTGTTCTCCCTCTTTTTACAATACATTCGTCAAGTCTATCGCCAGCTCTCCCGTTAGCTCCGTTCTTTTTATACATCCATGGTCAGCTCCAATGGGGCCGTTTGAATGCATTGAACATAAATGTCAGTGTATGGGTGCTCTACAGTTGTAGCGTTGCCAGATTTGACCAATACCGCAATACGATAACGTTTCCTGTCCATGACAGAGTTAGCATGCAGCTTTAGCCATGATGTCTAGCTCTGCTTTTCCTGGCAATGTGTGAAACCCAAAGTGTTTCCAAACTTTACTGTATGTGTAGTGTTTACCACGTTGGATTTAACATGTGAGGGTGCATGTCGTATGCACGTGGACCATCCGCCGTTTTCTACTTTCTAGTTTCGGCTTGCTGCGGTTTGTTTCGGTTGTATATAAGCGGTAACTTCCTATTCTATCTTTTTATCTTTTTATCTATCAATCTATCTATCATTATTCAGTCAAAGTTTTGAGACAGAAAAAGTATTTGTAACAGAAACTGTATGAGCGGACAGCGTATTTCTCACGAGATGAATCTCAACTGACAGCTCCGATCAGAAGAGAGACAAATGACGAGGCATCCGCCCCCGTCTGCCGTCAGCAGGCCCGACAGAGCACTGTCTGGTTCACTCAGTGCTCTTTCAGGCACTGCTTCACATTCGATCAGGGGATTTTGACCTCTGAGTTTTCTATTACATGATGCTTCCTCCAGAGTCACAACAACACAGTGCCATGTGCTGGTGACTGGTGAAAAAGTTGCTGGCAGTTACAGAGGCGTTTCATCTTGATTTGATACGGTAGTGTGGTCTCTTGGCGAAGCAAACATTTTCAATCCATTGACTGAGGAGCAAGGAAAACATACCGTGCAGAAAGGATGCTGTTGAATCCATACTGATAGATTTTGAAGGCACAGTACGAGTTCATTTATCTGATAGCTGATTCGACAGGACTGGGAGAGGCTACGGTGCCTATTTCGCCCCAAAACTTTTTAAAATGCAGAGTCCAGCACATTTTATGCTTCCCTCAGGCTCTATTTGCTGCAAGTCTTTTAAAGCGTCTTCTGCAAACCTCTCAAATGGATCATTTCATAATGAGGCTTCTACTCTATAAAATCTTTCAACAAATCATAAAAGATATACTCTGTGGTGATTAATTGATTTGATACACTCCTGGGACTGTCAGTCCAGACCTCTGCTCTTGGCTGTAACATAAAGGTTTTCGTCAGATGGGAGATCTCTGATCTCAGATCTCTGCGAGCCATTACAGCCAGGCTCAAAGCGATCAAACCCAGGAGACACACCATGATTTGGGTCTAAAGACGCCTTTCCTTTGCCAGTTTCCCGCAGAGCCTGCATGAGAAAATTACTCTGTATTGGTTTCTTTGTTCCTTCTACTTAATTGCTGCAGAGCTGCAATATGTCAGCTCGGTCCGCGGGAAGAAACAGCCTCCGCCTCGCTTGCAGGATGAGTTTTCCTGCCATTAAGAAGATCCTCATTCTAATTGCAAGTATTTTGTGAGACAGGCGCTCTAATGAAGGGAAGGATATGCCGACATAGCAGATCACATTACAAACATTGGAGGTAGAAGTGTGGTCTAATTACAGACTGGGATAGAAAAAGAAACTGAGGTTGTTGGATGTATTTCAGATGTATATAATCTATCTGCAAACGGTCGATGTTAGAAAAGATAAACCCTCTCATCAGCGGCAGATTAATGGCAGGAGAGATTCCAGTTGTGATTATCTTGCTGAGTCCAATTATCTTTCCACCGTGCACTTCACACATTTTCCAACTTTATCTGAATGACTTTTTTTTTGGCACGTGGCATACAGTATGTGTGCAGACATGTATGTATACATGTATTTCTAAGTTTTCTGTGTAGGGCTCTCAAAGTTAACGCAATAATAACACGTTAACGCAAATTTGTTTTAACGCCATTAATTTCTTTAACGCATTCACACAACTTGTGATTTTTAGGATTTTTTGTACCGGGCTCAGTTTTAAAGTTAAAGTGAATATACTGGCATCATGTGAAACTGGTAAACCTGAGGAATACTTTAGTACCAACCATGTCATACTAGCTTGTCGGGAAGGAGGCTAAATGACGCTCTAAACTTAAGCTACATTTTTGATAAACTGGCATGGCCATTTTCAAAGGGGTCCCTCGACCTCTGACCTCAAGATATGTGAATCAAATTGGGTTCTATGGGTACCCACGAGTCTCCTCTTTACAGACATGCCCACTTTATGATAATCCATGCAGTTTGGGGCAAGTCATAGTCAAGTCAGCACACTGCTTCAGTTTGCCACGTTATGATTTGAGCATATTTTTTATGCTAAGTACAGTACCTGTGAGGGTTTCTGGACAATATGTGTCATTGTTTTATGTTGTCAATTGATTTCCAATAATAAATATATACATCCATTTGCATAAAGCAGCATATTTACCCACTCCCATGTTGATAAGAGTATTAAATACTTTACTCTACAAATCTCCCTTTAAGGTACATTTTGAACTATCTGTGCTATCTGTGCTGAATGTGCAATTAATGTTTGATTAATCGCAATTAACTATGGACAGTCATGTGATTTATCAAGATTAAATACTTTAATTGATTGACAGCCCTACTTCTGTGTTAATGTAGGTGTATACAGGTATGTCTCCAATGGTTAAGTGCTGTAGGAGTAGCCTCTATTTGGGAACTGACCTGTCACAGCGAGACTGCATGTTCACTGAGGCTCCCTGTGGACACTCAACCATGCGTAACACTCGCTCAAGGCAAAAGAAAAAAATAGCGGCTTTATGAAGTGACTGATAGGATGTACTGCAGCGGCGGGTATAAGACCTAGAATTCTCCACAGTGTTACCAAAGAAAAACTGGCCTCAGTGTGAGTGACTGACATTGAATTGGAGGGCATGGAGGTCTAAAGCTTACTCTTTTATCTGATCTCAGAGGGCCAAAAGTGGTGTACGGCCTGCATTTCCGACAATTTTGTGCTTGCAGCACACAGCTGAAACATTTATAAGCAGGTAAGGAAGTGCATTCTCTCTGTATTGTGTCTCTTATTACACATGTACTTTACATTTTCTTGCAACAGCAAAGACTATCTGTTCTATCAAATTCAGACTTCCAAGAGTTTGGGAAAATATTTTGCTTTGAATACTTTGCCTTGAACATTTTGAGAACAACTGTCAGGCTGCAGTTGCAGGAGAGTGTAGCTATAAGTTTTGGTTTCAAACGTCTCTGCAAAGAGTCTTCACTCTGAACGGAAGTGAAAATTAGAGGCAACACGAAAGCTTAAAACATTTTTGAAAAACGCAAGATAACGAGTAAAAATGAAAGGGTCTGCAGGAAAATAAGCAAAACTACTGGAGTTTTAGGCAAGTTTAAAATCGCTCTGTATCTAAGCTGTATCACACACATACGCAGGCACGCGCCACAGTCCAAAGCGTCAGTGTTAGCTAAGTTAGCTGCAGCTAATTTACAGTCTCGTCCAATGGCTGTTTGTGGCTGCCCTTCAATGAACAAAATCAAGCAAATAAAGCAAGACCTCAATTTGCTTCGTATTCAGTTTGAACACACACACTTTAAAAGAAATAAAAAAGTTCCACCAGGGAAGTCTCTTTAGCTGTTTCATTAAAAACATGTTAACATTAAATCTAGGAAATGGAGAAAGATTAGCTACTCTTAGCTTGTTTCCTTTTGTCATTAGTATGGTTACACTTATAAGACTTTGCAGACTGTGCATGCAGACTTTTGTAACTTGAAAATGTGTACAGCCACTAATAACAAAACTTTTAATATGTTAAACCTGCAGTAGGCAGAATATTTTTAGCATCATTGGGTAAAAATTCAATAATAACCTTTCAGCATATTGTAATTCAAGTGTTCTGAGAGACTACTAGACTTCTTCACATCCTCAGGACTCTGTTTTCAGGCTTTAAAAAAACTAGCCTGTGACGGGAGACTTTGACCAATCACAGGTCATTTCAGATATAGAGCGTTCCTATTGGCTGTTCATTCAACGGAGGCAGCTGTCAATCACTCGCAAACTCCGATCAAACGGTCAAACTAGGCAGCGTTGATCAAATACGAATCAATATTCTGTTACTGTAATGACTATTTCTCGCCTCAAATGTTTTCAGAAACATCTTGTAGTGTATTGTTTAGCTGTGAAATGAGAAGGTTTGTGACCCGACAGCCATGTTGAGATCTGTTGAGGAAATACCAAACACCGCCCACCAGCCGGAGCAAACTTTCTAATTTCAAAGCTAAACAGTACAAGATGTTTCTGAAAACATTTTGAGACGAGAAATAGGCATTACAGTAACAGAACATTGATTCATATTTGATCAGTATGGTCAGAGAGTTTGTGTAATGTAAATGTTGTGTAATGCATTGTTAATGATATCGCCGTTTCTTAATAATCTTTTTCAAACAAAAGCCAAGCAATGAATTCAATTAAACTGAACAGATTCCTCAAACCCAATAGATTTCCATATGGAGCTGCACCGCTTTGAGCACTAAGCACAAAGTGCAATTAAACAGTCCCTCCCTGGTAAACAAAGCATCGAAGGCAATACATCCACTGTGATTATTTACCACCCTGAGCACTCAGCAAAAATCAATAACATGTGCAAACATCAAACCAAACAAGATTTGCAAATCAGTTTTCATAAAAAAAAATGCAGAGGGTAAAAAAAAAAAACAATCCTCTACACTACACAGAGCCACTGGTGATAAGAATAATTATCCTGGGAAGTTTAAGAGTTTTAAGGATTCTTTTGCATTTGGGACGTGGATGGTTTAAACTGAAAGTCAGAGTCAAAGTCAGCTCATAATTAAGCCAACACAAAGTGTGTATGCATGTGTATGTCCTTGTAATGTGTGTGTGTGTGTGTGTGAGAGAGAGAGAGAGAGACAGAGAGAGAGAGAGAGATTTCACATTTAAATTTAAACTTGCATTAATTAATGGTTTTAATACTGACATTGAATAAAATGACTGTGTAATGTGAAAGAGTCGCTCATAGTGCCAAAATGACTAAGAATCATAAGCTGGTAGCTCTATGGAGCTTCTTAGCTTCTATTTTATCTCATTATTTAGCTTTTAAGCTCATTGTGTGGCCTGTTATGAGTTCTCATAACACCTGTTGGAAGTCTTTTTCAGAAAAATAATTCAGATAAACCTACTGTACATGCCCAGCCTGTCTGAGAAAGTAACAAGTCCCTAAGGACATTAGAAATCAGCTGGTGAGCAGTAGTCGAGTACCCAGCAAGCTAAATACCAAGAAATATTTCTCAAGAATTGGAGCTAAAAAATAAAGTGAATAATGGACTTATATTCCTCAGGTAACCATAAATGATAAACTATAACTGATGTGTCTTTTGAATATGAAAGAAGGCAGTGTTTTCTAAAATATTTAACAACTTCTAAGCGAGGGATACATGACAGTTGTGTATCTGTTAGCTTGTTTTGATGTTTTCCTATCCCCTAGTGGCCAAATGATGCCACACATTGATCCATGTACCTTTAAGAGCTAAGGTCAACGAAAGCCACTATGGGCGCTTTCACAAGCAGAAGTCCATTTGGCTAGTCCAAATAAAAAAAATAAAAAAATAGTAAACAAACTTTTGATTATTTTTCTATTAAGTCTGGTTCGGTTTCACATTGCAGAAATTGAAACGTCACAATTATTGCGGACTTTATTTAGGATATTCTGTAAATTCTCTTCGGCCCAGATGTCAAGCAAACAACTTCAGCAGAAGTCCAGGTCAGTCCTCTCCCACTCATGTTAACCTGTCATTTACCTGTGTCCATCTCAACAAATGCCCGCACAGGCCGCCTTGCGTTTGGTCCGCACCAGGATACGATTACTGCGTTCACAACTGCCCAAACGAACCGCACCAGAATTTGATTAAAACTGACTAAATGTTAGCCATTGAAAGTGCCCTGAAAAAAATAACAGATAACTTATTGGGTTGTAAAATAAAAAAGCCAGATGAGCAATTGGCTGTCGTGTAGCATCATGGAGATGCTATCACAAGATACTGATATAGAGAAGACTGCCAAGCAACACAAATGTACATTAAGTATTCTTTAAAATGCCTCAGTAACAGAAACCTTCAGTTTTAATGTTTTAATGTAAAAAGCATGACAAATAGAAAATGTGACTGATGACAATCCACACAGTAGCTGTAATAATAATTAGGAAAACAAATAAACAGACTCTGCTCCCTCATCAATCACAGCCAAGGTGCCCTTGAATAAGATATGTAATATCTAAAGTGATGATGAAGTGTGTAGCTCTGTTGATGCTCTGTTCTGTTCTAACAGTATAATCCAAACAGTGACAGACCAACATGATTCAAACTATACGTAGCCTCCGGTGAACATGAGATACTCTCTCTGAGCAACAAGGAGCCTCTCTCTCTCTCTCTCTCTCTCTCTCTCTCTCTAAGCTTGTCCCCATATAAAGGACGGCTGAATTCAACATCACACAATTCAGTCTTCATGGTCTCATTCGCCCTGTGTCGACCAGTAATGTGCTGGAAAGAACCCTGCAGATTGGAGTACTAAGGCCGTGTCGTGGTTACACAGAGCGTAGCGCCTCGACTGCTCTGCTACTGTTTCACAATTTACACTACAAGAAAGCCATAAAGTCCCCTGAATGATCACCTTTTTTTCCAAAACATATTTACGGGCTCTGTGAAGCTGTTGCATAAATGTTAAGACTGTTTTAATAGGTTTAGCAGCTAATTCAATAGCTGTCTTATAGGGATATAAAAATATATATATATACTGTAATTTATTACCTTTGAGTGAAAGTTATAAAGTGGCTCTACTACAGTTCAAATCTGTCACTGCTCAGTATATACACACACACATAATGGATGAATTAGGATGTTTAAAAAAGCAGTCATTTTTCAGAGGACTTTTCAGGGATTTGAAAGGAACGTGCATTATTCCCGTTTTCTTGGCCAAGGCGTTCAAGTTAATGCGTCTTTTCTCCCCTCCGACCAGCGCTCTCTCCTCCCATTTCAGCAGACTTCTAACAATATGCATTGAAGCCTCCAGTTGATACGGGGCTTCAAATAGAATCACTTCTCCCTGCTGCCGCCTGCCTCCTCGCCGTTCCAAATGCAAAATGTGATTTACGTCGACACAAAGTCTCCACAGCCTCCTTCAGCCGCATCTGTCTCATTCTCACTGCACACTTCTAAGCACCAATTTGGGGCCTTATTGAACCCAGCTTAAAGTGCGAAGAACGATTCGTCACGCAATTCATTGCTGGAGACAAAAAAAGTTCAGAGGCATTTTGTGAACTCTGGGCATAATGAGCGGCCAGGGGAGCACATATGGATCAAATATAAGTGGTCTCTGTTGTTTTTGACCAAGCTGGGACTTCCTCAAAAGCTCCTACCCTTTCCACCCCCCAGCAGGGGCTTCGGTCCTCATTTGCCACCGGGCCCGAGGAGGGCTGTCTGGTTTTGATGAATGGAGCGAGGGCTTCTGTCCTTACTCTGCCATCCATCAACCTCTGTGGATGTACAGCATGAAAGACAAACAACTCTTGCTGGGCATCTAATGCGAGATTGGTGAGACATGATTCTTGAAAGATTCAGGTTGGCGTGTGGCTAGAGTAGAGCTTGTGTTTTTTTTATTAAACTTTAGGCTCTGTATTGTATTTTTGACCACACCTACATACATTACACAGCGTGTAATGTCACAAGCTGCTTTTTTTCATAGTTTTTTTTTTGTTCACTTCCACGAAGAGCAGGCTGTTCTCATACACCATTCGTAGCTATACCTACGAAAAGTACAGTTGTGCACTGTAATTTGCATATATTCCACAAATTCAATTTGTATGTAAATGACGGAATCCTGAATCAGGACAACCTGTTCTCACTCCCAACTCGTCAAATACTGCCGATTGGGCAGTGCCCCTCGGCATCGGAAACTGACGCATAGAGGCGCCTTTTAGCGACAGTATGTGACGAACCGGGCTTTCAACTAACTCCAATGTAAACCCACTTTACATACCACTTTCAGCCAGGGGACCGCTGTTCGTGTCCCGTGTGAAACTAAAAGTAACGTTGACTTTGTTTGTCACGTGAATCATTTGTCACGTGACTCGTCGGTATCTTCAGTCCCGTAAGTCGTTAGTCAGTGAAGTTAATGTCAACCACGACCGTTTCCTAACCCTAACTAAGTAGTTGTCTTGCCTACAAGCTAGCTTCATGTGAAAACGGAAGTTCATTTTGAAAGGACACTATGCATGTAACAAGTGTATATTGACACGCCGTCCCTGGTCCGTCCAAAAGAGAGGTACACCGTGCGTCGGTCTCTGATGCCGAGGGGCACTGACCATGCGGCAGTATTTGATGAGTTGGGAGTGAGAATGTGTTGACAAGGAAGTATAAAGAGTGACAAATGCAGCGCAGAGAGGAGGTCGGGATGGATGGGTGAGTCCAAAAACACCAGACTTTCGCCCAGGAGACCGGTGTGAGGCATGTGAATTCCGTACTTAAGTTACACCACTTCTGTATTTTAACACAAACATTGACTTAATTGTTAAGTAACCTTGGTACTTAAGTAACGCCACTTCCACAATCCTTTCCTAAACCTAACCAAGTAGTTTTGTTGTATGTAACGAGCAGAAACTGACACGTGTTGCTGGACATTGGTAGGAAAACACACATAAAATGAGGAATACGTTTTCGTAAGACATCATACAAACTGTTGTATGAGGATACGCTGCAAAAAAGAGCATGTCAGCCCAAGTGATGCATTCATCAGCTGCTCACCTGTATCATTTTCCATGTGTTTGTCTGAGAAAAAGCTAAATTCAGGTTGTACTTCCTTTTGTCACTGATGACTCATCTTCTGGTGATATTTATGGGACAGACAGGCACTTGTTAGAAAAGCAGTTGAATCGAATGGAAGCCAGTAAATTCTCTCAGATACTTCATTTTAGCAGGAAGCATAGCATTTTCAGCTAGCAGATTTAGCTTCTCATCATGCATATACATATACATACTACATCCTGTTTACATTCAGTTTTCCCATCTGAAATACTGTCATCAACTAAATTACAAATTTACAAATTTGCATTTACATTCATATTTAATATTTACTTGTGTTTATATTTATTTTAACTGCACTATTTTATGCCTTAGTTTATAAATTTGCTTTTAGATTTACTTGTGTGATTTCCTCTTTTATAGATGCATATTTTATGAGTATTGTTGAAGGAACTAATGACTGCTTTGCTGGAATTGCCATCTGACAAATAAAGAACCTTGAGAACATGTCACTTGTAAACATACAGTGGAAGTGTTTTATATCTTTCCTTAGCCCGTAGCAGCTGTAAACGTATGTTAGCTGTTGAGTGGAATTGATTTTCTCAGGGAAATGTCGTTCAAAATAACTACAAAGGGAACACAAGCTTGTTTCTTGTGAAACATTTACAGAATCTGTCAGACTCGTGTCCTTGGGTGGAAACTTTGTGACGGCTCAGGCTTGAGTATTTCAAGCCTGTGCAAACTTCTAGTCTCTTGGTCTTTAGACACACTGGTCCTGCTCATTCAACCTCTCTTCATGTGTCACTGATAAGTCAACACTACATGTTGCAGGTGCACAGCCTTGACAGAGCACTTTCAATAAAAAATGGGAACCCAGATGTGTGTGTCTGTGGCTGCAGCTTTTGCAGAAATCCTCTATTCTCTCAGGAACAAGAGGAGCGCAAATGATCATCTCCTCTCCCTCCTTCTTGCTTGTGCCTCACACCTTTGGAAAATTAATGCCCGTACTGTAAATGTAATTTGGATTAATACATCGTAATCTATAGACAGCTTGGCAATCCCTTAATAAAAAAAAAAGCTGTGGAAAAAAAAATATTAATTTCTGTGAGCTTGTTATTCTGAAACTTCTGAAACAGAGGATTACCGTGGATGGCACTTGAAATGCATAAGCTTCCTTTGGGATTTCATGCATCTACAATTAGCTATAAATCCTTAAATAACTTGCTTTTTTCCCCAGATGGGGAGAGATACCATCTCCCCTCTATCTCCCAAATGAGACAGCAGAATGGACCCTGTACATCTCCCTGACATGACATTGAATTAACCTCTCGCATACCTGCAAAGGTTACTATTACGGTACGTCCCCCCCTCTGCCCCAATCTCTATCTATCTCCCCCTCTTCCCTCTCTGTTGCCCCCATCCCTCTTTCTCTCTCCACTTCAATTAACAGTAATAGGGTCTGGGCGTATTGCCTCTTGTCCGTTCACCCTGACAGCCCATACCCTGCTCCAGCTCCGTCTCCCTAACACCATGCTATGTTGCAATTACATTACAGCCCAGCGGTATCAGGGCGCGCATGTGTCAAGGTGATACCATGTGAGAAAACACCTGCGTGTTCACAACGACCTCCAACCAGTAGCGGTACGAGCAGGGCTTCTACAGCTGACACTGAATCGACCTCAGTGCCTTCAGGCAGAACGGAGGCCCGTACAGACGGGTTTAACTGGGAGGCTGGATGGAGATGTAGGTTGGTGCCCTTAAGGAGCAGAATAAAGACATCATGCATGACTTCTCTTAACCTTGAGATATTACCTTGGGCAAATAGATTTGAGTTAACATTTCCTGTCATAATTCGGCTGCGAGGAAACTCAGTGTTTGTATCTCTGCGGGCTACGTGCCGTGTGTGCTAATCTGAGCCGGAGGAAAAACGTTCAGTCTTTGTCTTTTCTTTGTACCATCAGGGACGTTTTATAAAAGGGATATCCTCTCCTGTCATGCTCACACAATATGTTTGGATTCAGTCACCGCTGGCATAATAAATGCCACTTTTCAGAGTTTTATTAGTTTTTTATTGTCTTGATTATGAAGTAGGCGCACATTTCACAGCCTACTTTGGTTTTATTATTAGTTATTTTTTTATCACTTTTATGTGTTAGTGACTCATGATGGCACAATTATGAAATAAAGAGAATACACTACTATAGGCTCAGGATGGGACACATTATTCAGTGATTTAAATTTCTAATTTTTAAAAGTGTAGTCTCTCTTTTTTGGCTCTTACTGGACATAAAACTGGTATTTACTGAGTCCTTATGATAGGATTTCATTGACTAAAAGGCCACACATAACTCTATATGAGAGAATTCAATCTTGTTTGTCTTGGACATACAACAAAGTCATATTTTATGATTTAGATATGACATTTTAGATTAGATTAACCTTTCCTTTGCTACAATCTTGCTGAAAGATATTCAGTTGGTTGGATCCCAGTGAAATCTCAACAATACTAATTTATCTCTGCCGGTTGCCAATAAGGACCCGTGTGAATGGGATGTTATTGATCGGGTGGTTAGCAAAGCTGCTGTTGCATGTCTCCAGTGATGACAGGGTGTCTTTAAAATTAGTTCTGTAATGCCGTACTGACTTAATGATCAATACTATATTTGAATTTCAATGTCTTATTTTCTTGCAGGAGAAAATCACAAGATATAGTTCTGAGCATTTTTACAGCATTGCCTGCCTGCTGCTATGAGATGCAAAACCACTTTGGGCACGGTGCACTTATCAGATTGGTGTGAAGCTTAACACCGGCCACACTTTAAGTGCCTTTCCTCTTTATTTAAATGGCTTAAACCTTCTTAGATTTAGCCCTTTGTCTGACGTAATGCGCCATTATCGCCGGGTGCAGCCTCACTAACCTCTCATTACGCAGCTTTCAGGATTCAAAAAGCACAAGGCTCAACCAAAACGTTAACATTGATTAACATAAGCAGCTGCAACCTCATGTCTCAAACACTGTAACCTTAAATCTGGCCATACACTGTCTCATATGGATAATGTCTTCTCTTTGCTTGTTTCAGCAGTACCACATAAGGTTTTGGTGGTAAGTTTGTTACCATGAAATCATTAAGCTATTTGCAAGATGAGGCAAAAAGTCTCTTATTACTATATGTATCATGAAGTTATTATATGCTTACTTCAGCTGTTTGGGTGTGTGTTTTTGATGGCCTGCAGCTGTTGCGTTATTCCTCTGTTGTTTTTCTACTGTTGCATTGACCAGCTGCTCTGATGGGTTTGTTTGCTGAATAACTAAAACATTAAAATAATGCACAGATAAAAAGACATCACTGAAACTAATGAATCTGCACCTAAATATATGTTGACTTACTTTAACATACAGTACAAAACACAAAGTGCATTCTAGTTTGAACTAAGTCAAAATGTAGACGGATGAAGTGATGGATTGTGAAAGTTTACCTACAGATAGTAGAAGCTACTAGCTTGCTAATGTTAGCCCTGATTCCTACTATGTAGATGTCACAACATGAAGTGATATTACGAACACTTTTAGTGTCTGCCCACACAGATATTGCATCAATCAAATAAGCAATAACAACGTCAACTTTTTGGTGATGAATTTTGACCAAATGTGTCACAGCACTCACAGCAACAATGACAACATCCATATATAAGCCACATAAATAAAAGCAGGTGTGACCCATTTTTACAGCCAGCCAGGTCCCATAAATAACACTCAATAAATATACTCTGATCAGCCTGATACGTCCACCAAGTCCTCCAAGCCATACGAACACATCGATCATTTGTTACCCTCTAATACGTACCACTAACCTGACACGCGAGATGGTTTGTTACACAGATCCATCTGAGAAGTCGTCATAGGAAGGCACTTTTAAAAAATACTCGGCAGGTGATTGGATGAACCATCTGTCAATCAAACTCTTGCCGAAGCCAGACGGGAGAAGAGCGAAAAAATCTTCTACATCGAGAAAAGCCTTCAGTGCCGTTCTTTGCTCTTCTTTCAAGGAAGAAATACTCTCCAGTTCTGGTATAACTGATGCTAATGCAGCATAACCGCTTCAGGAGCCGCCATTGTTGTTTGTTCACCTCGCACATGCCTAAGCCACGCCCGTCGCTGCCATTAGCTCCTCCCACGACACTGATTGGTGCGGTCACTGGCTTGCCGGACACAAACACATTACTTGAAGCCTGACAAGATAGATTTCTGTGTGATATGTGATCCCGCGATTCTGGCGTGATCTCGTGACATCGCAAGAATCCAGCTGCTGTGCGAGGTAAATGAACCAAAGGACAGTTTCCTAAATGACCGCCCGAATACCGAAATGCTATTTCAGCATATGATTATTAAATAATGTTTATAATAAAGTAATTTTTGATCAATTTTGAGGTAATATTGGTACAATTTGGCAGTAATTCCAAAGAAATTTCAAATAGATTACTTGCTAATTATCACCTAATTACCATGAAATTTGCGGACCTGTAAAACGTGTTACCGAAAATGTTTAATTTGACATAGTACTACTGTAGTTCCCCCTGCCTTTATCTGACCAGATTCATTGCCATTGTACGATAGCTTGGATGACAACCACAGGCTATCACCTTGGTAACGGCACAGTAGACAGCCACAAATACTGCACAGCCTGTTCAACAAAACAAATATATCAGGGATAAAACAGTGCAACCCTCACACACACACACACTGCTATGAAAGGCTCACACACACACAAAGGCACACCAGGAAGCCCGATGCAGAGCCGGCGTCTTACTGATTACAAACAATGTGAGGCTGCTATCCCGCTTCTCTCAGCATGGTAAATATTGTAATGTTGCTCTTTCTCTCTTTATTCCTCAATGCATTTTTCCAGACAGTGTTTGGCTTTCTCACTACGTCTCATCCACAGTGTAAACACAAGTCTAAAGTTCATCTATATGGTGTCTTAACCTAAGTCTCTGACAGCTACTAATTATACAAGAGTAGCTCTGGCAGCGGCCTTTTAAACTTGAGAAAAGCATATTTACCGTACAGTAGATCTAAACTATACAAAGTGGCTATTTCTCTGCCCTTACACAGTGATTGAACACCTTGTAATGGAAGTCAAAATGTGTAGAAGTACACTCTCTGTCCCGTGCACTCATCAATCAATTTTTGCAGCACTATATATAAAGATTTCAGCACTGCATGCGAATAAAACATGAGCCACACACCCTGAAATCCATATCCATTATCGTGGTGTGCACACTTTTCATTTGCAATACGGCGTAGCTGGAGCCATATTGATTTTCATCCCTTTTCCGCGCTTTGTACGTGGTGTAAAAGCTTGTTTTCCCCCCTCTGTATTTGAATTCAGCATGTTAAAAACCACATTTGGACAGTATATCTATCAATCACAGGTGATTATCACAGACGTTGTCAGCGCGGTGAACTCGGTGTGCAGCCAGTGATCCGTGGATTCGACAGCTTTAGTTTTATTTGAAAGTAATTTTCCCCACAGGGCTGCTTGATAATTGTGCTGTTTGTTAACTCACCACTGAGAACATGCTGGTCATTTTGACTGAAAAACGAGTAAAGAGAGTACTATCCATTGTTTATTACATGCGCATATGAAAATTATTGGGTTTCTATTTTATACTGTAGATTAAAATGTTTCCATATACTTATACAGACTTATAATTTCTTATAAAAACCCCTCATTCAAGTTTGAATGCTGAGAGCAGTAAAGGATTATGTTATTAACTGTCACTATCACCAAATTATAAACTCACTATTTAGGTTTAGCAAATGAATAACTTGGAGAAGTGGAACTCATTGTACTCCACTCAACCTGACTTCATGTGTACACTGTTTTAAAGGTGCTAAATTCAGGATTGGGAGCATTTCTATTGTCTCTCAACGGCTCTCAACATGGCGACGGTGAAACGGTGGCTCGTAGCTAACGGTGCTAGAAGTGCAAACAACAGCGAACGTGCTGAAAGAGATAGCAGCGTTTACCTGAAGGGGAACCGGAGGGTGGGTGCTACGCTTCCGCGATAACTGCGTCGGTCGGGACAGCGAAATCAGCTGTAACTGAAGCCAGTGGGGCACGCTCACATGCGCTCACATGCGCTCACATGCGCTCACATGCGCTCACATGCGCTCACATGCACCAAAAGCACACGCGGCCGGCCCGGCGGTGTAAACAAAGCGAGGAGAAGCTCTGATTACAACACACACAGAGGGAGAGTGACTTCATTCTCTGCTCAGGTAGACGTTACTCCCCTATATCTTTACATAGCAAATAGTTGTTTGATCATATATTAATGCTCTGGATGTCGTATAGAGCACCTTTAAATGTATGGCTGAAAAACCTAAATGCAGCAGGGCTAAATTGTTTGATTAAGCCTAATTTCCAGTCAGGGATCCAGCTTTCATATTAAATAAGAAGTTAGTTTTACAAATGGTGTAAAAAGCACATAAACATGTTAAGACTAATGGCACATACACTCATATACACACACACACACACTAAATCCTTTGCAGCAGAAGAAAACGTCACCCTCATGAGTCATATGAGAATCTGGAATCACATGAAAAAGAGGCCAGCTTATTTCTTTGAAATGCTCGTCTGTGGAGGAATTGCGACGACCCAGCCGCTCCCCTGTTGCCTTCCTGCCCAGAGGCTTATGATCAAACACTACAGCAAATGAATTCTAATGCAATTGGACACTGATGAAATTTTGTGGCTTCCCTCTGAGTCTTTAGTAGCACATAAACAACACAGACACTCTCGTCCCTTTGTCCTCTGTGTAAAAAAATAAACAGTCGATGCTGCCAGATTCTCCTCTCCCATGACGGATGACTGGCCCCGGCGTGTGTCTTGGTTTGCAGACAAGACTTGAGTGACACAATCATAAAGCAATCAATTAAACACACCTCCTCTGAGTGTCCTTCCAGGAGCCTTGCCCTATTTCCCTGCTGTCACATTATCAGTAGGGATGCAAACACATGTATGGTGAAAAAAGAGAGAGCTACTTGAAGTCTGGAAAAAAATGAGACAGCGTAGAACATTTACCAATGTGACAAAGGCCTGTGCTATATGCTTAACTAGAGATAAATTTTGGCCATAAACGCCCAAAGTTGGTTCCTTTGGCACATTCTGATGCCTCTATTCCATCAAATACACTGATCTTAATTAATGCATATTTTAATGAGTTTGCCTGCCGGATTGTAAACATGTAGTGAATTATTGTAAAGGAGAATTAGGCTTCTAGTGCGTTTTAACCCACACATTCTGTAAATAGCTATTAATATTTAAAACTATACCTATTCCTGACTGATCAGAACTTTTGTAATTAAGAATCATTAAACCTTATTTATTATATTTTTTTATTTATTGACACCATTGCATGTCCTGAGTGTATTAACTCCAATGGGAGAAGTGAACATGAACACAAATTATGACTAATTCTTTCACCCCGTAGTCACCAAAGTAAATATTGGAACCTTTTCTCACAAGCTATATATCTTTAGAACATAGACAAATCAGGAGAAAAATGTACTTTGTTCAAGACAACAACACCCTCTTTGCGAGATCTGTCAACTAATGTTCGCCAACTCCCTAGCTAACTAATTTATATAATGCTAAATATGACTGTCGGCTGTGTAAATATCTAATGTTAGCAAAAGAAAATATAAATACATGAAACAAATATAACCCAATCTGCTTTCATCTATTCACACGACGTTCACAACACTTCCAAACAAGGTGGGGGGATAGGAGGGAAAGGTGAACACGCCATGACCACGCCCACTTATGAGAGAGGAAGTGTACCATTTCAAACCATTGGTGGAGCTTGTAATGCTTCATCTTTGTTATAGAGCATTTTTGGTCGAGCTTACTCGAAAATATTGCGGGTTCGGGCAAAGCAGCGTTCCGAGTAAATTATTAATAACTTACAGAAATATTGCGTTCAATAGTCCACTTTCTCTTCCCTTCTCTCTGTCTCTCTCTCTCTAACACACACCTCCTGAATCCTGGTTCAAAAAATGCCAGTGCTGGTAAAAATGAAGCTACAACATCCATCCATCCATCTGCAACCGCTTATCCCGTTAGGGGTCGCGGGGGGGCTGGAGCCGATCCCAGCCGACATTGGGCGAAGGCGGGGTACACAGGTCGCCAGTCCATCGCAGGGCTGACACATAGAGACAGACAACCATTCACACTCACATTCACACCTACGGGTAATTTAGAGTCAACAATTAACCTAACCTGCATGTCTTTGGACTGTGGGAGGAAACCGGAGTACCCGGAGAAAACCCACGCTAACACGGGGAGAACATGCAAACTCCGAAGCTACAACATGATCCAAATAAAACATAAAATCCAACGCTTTTGTATTTTGCTGTATTTTTCAAGTGTTTTGTTAAAGTGTAAGAAGGTCTAGCACAAATCCTGAACCAAGCATTTCAGTTGCTTTTGAAAGTGTGAGTGGTAAGAGACTTTACAGCGAGATGAACATATACAACTATTATGAAGAACCTGACCACAAAATTCTTGTGTACTGTAAGACCCGACAGATGAACTAAATTGCATGTTATAATGCAATGAAGTAGTAAAACGGTCTTCTTCTCATAACCTGTTAAAATTACTATGTATTCACTTCTCCAAAGCCCTGTGCTTTCTCTGCCCTCCATTTATTCTGAGTCACCGCATGCAGCTCAGACATGCTCAACATCACACATGGTGTCCAGCCCTGCTTATCCTCTTAGAGTCATCTGGATGAAGCATGAAGCTTTTAATTGGTTAACCACCGCACTCTGAATATCAGTGAGTCTGTCATTAGCCAATGAGCCAAGGACTGCAGCAGCTACAGCAGTTAGGCCCTAAATTGGGCTGATGGTCATCCATGCTCGTACTGTAATTTGCTTCGTCACTAACTACAGTTAGAGATGCTTTCCTATCTGTTAATGCAAGAACGCCTGCTACACAGCCCATGTCTGGTTTGTCTTTGACTAGAAAAAGGTTTTCTTAGCAGTGATTGTTAAGCGGTAAGTACCCAACTTGTCAGATCCCATTGCTAGCATTTGATGTGAGCAGCATTGACCCTGATTGCAGCGGTGGGTGAAAGCGGCTCCCATGCAGCGGAAGAGGACACAGCTCTGTTCTCAGCCAAAAGCGCAGCCTGGTCTCTTTCACCGACTCTTTGAATATGAGCGTGTCAATACAGCCATTGCACACGGCTGCATATGCCCCTCTGGCATGATTCCTCCCCGACTGAATCGATTCAAGCTCTGTTTATCTCATTAGCTTGTAGCGTGTAATCAATCACACAAGGGCATTTGTTTCGGGCCTCCAACCCACTGCGTATTATAACTCAGCTCCTCTCCTCAGTGTGAACATTGTTCTGTCTACAGTTATCTTTAGCGATGACGCTACACTGAGCTGCCTGTAACTGAGCGCAGCTTGTTGGCATTCATTCAAATGATCCTGTTACATGCTAAGTGATGTGGTGTTCATGGAGGACAAAGGACAAAAGACACATGTGCATGAAACGTGCACACGTACACCTGCACCCGTGGTCACAAAGTATTCTGAAATCTGCTCACGACGAAGAGTGATTACTGTAACTAGGTGCTCATTGTGTCTGTGTTTGCACTACTACAATGTAGGGAATTCAATATGATAATTTATCATCTTTCAATGGAATGGTATCATGATAAAATCATATATCGAGATATCATGAAACACAATTACGTCATCTTAATTGATAATAACAAGCACATAATAACTCAAATTTCTCAGAAGATCTAATCATTTTGCACTTCATTTCATTAATTTGTCAAGTATTTAATTCACACAGGAGTGTGTACAAAAATAGACTTTTGGATATTTCATAAAGACTATTTATTTATTGAATTACCAGAAAAATTGCTATATCATGATATACCATAAAACTGAAATGAATAGCCCCGGCGTTTATTTGCTTCAATTATTGAACTAAGCCATATATCTAGGACAAACATCTATATGGGACTGACCTTTAATTCCTTTCGCACAAAACTCATGCTCAGCAAAGATAGGAAATACTATCAAATTGTCTCCAACTGTATTTGTCTCAGTCTTCAGTCCAAAAGTCAAAATTTATTGAAAAAAGATGTAATCATTTCCAAAATTAACAACATGCTTCCATCCAACATAACACTCTGCTTCAATCCATATTTGTTTGTATTTATCTCTTCAAAAACAAAACACTTTCACTGGTCAGAAAACACAAAGGGAAGCACGCACCTAACGGGTTGGTCCAGCAGCAATCAACAGCACCATAAATCTGAATGAATTATACTCATGGTTTCCATAAAATGAACTGGATGGTTGAATTGTGGAGAATCTAACCGATCTAACGATGTGTAACATGTCCATATTGACAAAAGTTACCCGGTGTTTCATTGAGGTCTGCTTTCAAAACATGGCTCCACACCCGCGTCTAAAAGGGCCTCAGCGTCTCATTGGGGCTCGGCTTTTAATTGAAGTTTTACGGTACATTATCGAGATATGGAATTACCTATATCGGATTTAGAGAAGATTTTGGCCATATCACCCAGCACTACTACAATGATGTGCTTTAACTTCTTCTTTTATGAGTTGGCATCCATTTCCACATATTTTATGAGGTGATATCATATCAAACTTGATCACTGAATTTAAACTGAAAGCAAAAGGAGGTATTAATGAGGTAAAACCAGGAAAATGAATCACCGCAGTTCAGGCTAAAGTCTACTTGTTCCAGACAGGACGACAGATGTGAGAGCATTGAACACCATCTAACCGTGGCGAGCTACAGCTGCAGGCTCCGCCTCGGGCCAAACGGCAAATGCTGCCTTTGCCTATTTCACCGAGCCACGCCGATCACCATAAAGTACTTTCAACAAACCATCCCAGCACATACAAGCGTCACCAGGCAGCACAAAAAATATGACACTGTCATTGAATGGAAGCACCACTTTATCTACTCGGCAGCGGTTCACAGTAGTAATTTGCAACAAATGTCTCTGGCAACATTACTTTTCCCTCTGTACTTAATACAGACGAGGCAGACATAAACAAGACATTCACTTGAGTCTCTCATGAGAACAAAATGACTACAATACTGATTCATTCTCATTGAAATCCTCTCAAACTGTACGAGAGGTCTGAGAGGACACGATACATAATCGGTCCCTCAGTGCAAAATTATGTTAAAAGCAAAACTAGACAGAGACATTTACAAATTCAATGGTCATCCTGAAGCTGTGTGACAATGCTTCAAGAATACGCGTTGGGCATTTAAATGACTTCACTCAGTATGAACATGAAGGACGTGTTGTCAGGGGGCGCTGAACCCCAGTTGATACAAACTACAAGTTGCATACCACGACTAGATAAGTCATCGCAACTTCTGCTCTAATAATTCCCACATATTCTCAAAATGATAATGAGCACACTCTGTAATGGTACAAGCACAAGCGCTTTAGCTATAGGTACTTTTCAAAGAGGAGTAGAGGAACGAAAACACCAGACAACACCTGCTTAGATTACTCAGAACATCAACTCAGGCTGAGGAGAAAAACAAACAATTCAGAGCTCTGAGAAAATAAGAAACCAAATCAAATCAAATAGAACTGCAACGATTAATCGATTTGTTGTCAACTATTAAATCAATCGCAAACTACTTTGATAATCGATTAATTGGTTTGAGTAATTTTTTAAAAGGAAAAAAGTCAAAATTCTCTGATTCCAGCTTCTTAACTGTGAATATTTTCTGATTTCTTTTCTCCTCTATGACAGTAAACTGAATATATTTGAGTTGTGGACAAAACAAGACATTTGAGGATATCATCTTGGGCTTTGGGAAACATTAATCAACACGTTTCACCATTTTCTGACATTTTATAGACCAAACATCTCATCGATTAATCGCAAAAATAATCAACAGATTAATCGACAATGAAAACAATTAGTTGCTGCCCTAAAATAAAAACTTGTGATCATCTAACCGAGTAGTGTTTTCCTTTTCCTTTCCTTAAAAAAATGATCCTCTGATTTACCGATGTCTCTTTATATATTCATGGCTAAGGACTCATGGTTGTTTTCGGTCCAAGATGGCGGCGGCGCTACTGCAGCGTCATCTAGCGGCCATTGTCAAAAAAGCCCCAGAGTTCCGCCTGTTTGCTTTTATACTCATTGAGTGGGTTACAATAATATTAATCATATCAGTAGTCAGATGGTACGGACAGGCTCAGTAGATGTAGCCTGAGGGGCATCATGCTGCAGCCCTCAGGACTGCATATTAAACCTGCTGGTTAGCATTAAGCACAGAGGAATGAAGGTTTGTATCTGTCACTGTTTCCCCATGTGGTGAAATCACAATCAATAAACCTTAAATCAATATCAATAAAAGTCTACCTTATTCATAACTTCCCAATCTCCTTTGGTAAACAGAGACAACACTTAGGAAATTATTATGAAGGTGATTATGAGCATGAACAGTTAAAGCTGTTTTTTTGTATCTGTATTTTACAGCTAGTTCACGGTAATTAATTCGTATAGCCATGAAGCTCGACAAATTAATGCTGGTGCAAAGCAGGTCATCAGCCTTTGCTGCTCATTGCTCTTATAAAAGTATTAATTAAAGTCCAAAGGATAAAGGCGTTACATGTGCACGGTAGATGCCCCGACAGGTCACCTTGCTGTTTAAAACTTTTAAAATAAAATACATTTCTGGGAATTAGTTGGATTTCTGACGATCAAAGAGGATTCCCTTCCTCAGGTGCTGGAGGGGTCAAGAGGAAATATTTCATGCAATTAGAAGTCCAAGAAAATCAGAATACACTGGACTGGTTTGAACCCACATTTTAATGGTATATTAGTGACAACTTCTCAGCCTTCATGAGGGACACTTTGCCTTCATTAGCCAGGTGCCAGTGTGATTCAGAGATGCAACACTGTGAGTGAGAGGTAATTGGCGCCTTCTGCACATGAAATGCCATGCAAGCAATGACAACAACAATGACAACAGGCTATAAGGCCTGTCATCTCTCGCTCCTAGGCATAACACATGACACTGTTTGGCAGCTCTGAGCTGCAGGAACTTCTTCTACCTCTCACACACCTTGACACGTTCAAACTTCCACACAGTTGATTTCACTAATTTCTGGCCTTGACAGAAGTTGGATGTTTGGAAATACTAAACCCGAACATAAGTGGAATAATAATAAATTCCTCTCCCTGCACTGACACATATCCGTCTGTATTTGCTCTTACTTGAGCTTTTCTGCTGTGTTGGTATTGTTGGTCTGGAAATGTAAATACACCACACAAGGAAAAACAATCATCAATATTTAATCTAGAGTAATTCCCTGCTGCAAATGAGTGTTTATCCATCTCACTCAGTCAAAACAGTCACAACTGCTGCCTACATTACCTCTAGTAACTCCGAATGGCACAACCAGACAGCCCTCTCTGTGCCAATCCTATTTCATACTGTGTAACAAGGATGATTGCACCGTGGCAGAAAATGAGTGCAGCACATTCAGCATCGATGGATAAAAAAACGGTCATGGTTTTAATAGTGTGTTCATGGGGTAGATTAGTAAATCAGATTGGTCTCAGGTCTAGAAAATCATTTAGAAAATGGAAGCCATAATGTACTAACGCTGGCATTTCTTCTTATTTTGCACTCATCAGCTGTTTGCGGAGGTCCAGAGCAGCAGATTACACAACACTGCTGGACTGAGCTGCAGGGGTGGAAGGTGTGCAGTTGTATCTAGATCTGTCACGCCACTATAAACCAGCGGTTTTCAACCTTTTTGAGTTACGACCCCCCAGAATAATCAGGTTGGTGTTCGTAACCCCCTCCCCTCAATAGCACTGGGACTTTTAACTCACAACACCCCGATGCAAACACATTGATCGCTCATTAACTGTCATTATATCAAAACCTCCACATATAGCGGTAGATTCTCTGTATGCTGGCGAGTGGTTTTTGGTGTCTAAACATTTAGTTATATGATAACTGTAAGCCCCACAGCAAAGCAAGCCGGCGTTTGTTCTGTGAAATGAGTATGGCTAAATTAGGGGGTGCTTGTGTAGGTGCGGCGCTGTCCATAGTACTAAAACAGAGACAGATAGACAGAACACGACACCTCACAATATTTTTTGCCTGCTTGCTTGTCGTGGTTGTAAATAGAATGACAGTTCTGTTTAGTCTGCGTAGTTTCCCCGAGACCCACTGAAAATCCCAGGTCAGATACTTGTGTGCATGCACAATTTGACCCTCACAAATACACTCAATAAAATATATTCTGAGGCAAATTATATCGCTGGTCATGCAGGTAATATGATGTCAAAAACACGTTTTCTCCACAACCATCTGGCGACCCCAGAAGTTATCTCACGAACCCACTTGGGCGTCCCGACCTCCAGGTTGAGAAACTATAAACTACTTTTCATCTCACGAACACCCTCATCGAGGCACTCAATTAATTCATTAGATCCTAAAATCATGTGAAAAAGAAAGTGGAAAAAGATGCCAATGGAAAATGTAATTTTGGTCACACCCATGTGGGCTTGTGGAGTTTGCACTGCTAACACCCATTATGATGAAATTAGAGGCCTTTATACATAACAAAATGACAGAAACACTCTGTCCAATTTCCTCCCACTGTGAAATGGGCTGCAAGTCAAGGATGTGCTCAATTACCTCACTTGTTCCTCTTACAACTTACTTGGTTAGTAGCAAATATGGTGGACGCCCATTTCATAATCTCACTGAACTTAAAAATAACAAATAGTCACTCAAACATTCCCATCCAGCCTACATGTAGAAACATAATTTATGTCTAACTGACAAAGGTCCTATTTGTTAGTAACAGCAGAGCAGTCCCTCTTATCAAGATCAACTGACATTAGTCTGCTGATGAATTCGTATACTTTGGTAGCATCATTACTCACAAGGGATTCCCAATACACATCAAGATCCTGCTTATTAACGAGCAAGGTGTCTTTTGTAGATTGCATCTACATTTGCATAATACAGCAATGCCAAGTGTGTGCTGCTGTAAGGTGAAATATCGAAAGTTGACACCTTCCATACAGAAAATGTACACAAGTTCTCTGTCTTTTAGGCCATATATAAGATCTCTACCATGAATATCCACCAACGCAAGCTAACATAGCTTGAATACAGTACATGGAGTCCTCCTACAATGTAAGATGACCTGGAGAAAGATGTTGGCTGACATGTTATTCTTTTCTGAACACACTGTAGCAGCCTTATTTTGCATTACAGAGAGAAAAGTACAGCAATATTCACCTCGATGCTATACTGTGTGATCGATCAAATGTCTGGCGGTCAAAGACAATTCTTGAGTTAAGGAGATTTACACTAGAAAAAAGTAGAATTTTCTTTTTTTTCTGTATTTCAAAGGGTTCAAAAAACTAGATCAGTTTGGAAAGATCAGTGGGCAAGTCCAGGGTCTGAAAAGTGAAGCCAATGCAGAAGTGTCTAAAACTTGTATTCTTTCTAATAGCCAGCAGGGGGCGACTCCTCTGGTTGCAAAAAGAAGTCTGATTGTATAGAAGTCTATGAGAAAATGAGCCTACTTCTTACTTGATTTATTACCTCAGTAAACATTGTAAACATGAGTTTATGGTCTCAATCGCTAGTTTCAAGTCTTCTTCAATACAGCATGATGTTCATTTCGTAAATGATGGTCCCATTTAGAGTCAAATAGACCATAAAGAAGGCGATGCTTTAGGGTGTGGCTACCTTGTGATTGACAGGTCGCTACCACGGAGTTGTCCGGTCTTGTTTTCGTCTTACAACTTTCACTGTTTTCAGTTAATGAAAATTAATTGCAAGCATCTTTGTTGCATGAAAATGTCGTATTCAATGTTCGATTGTACTTAGGTCCATTCTCTCGTGCCACTTCGGGTTGCAAAAAAACAAGATGGCGACGACCAAAATGCCGAACTCAAGGCTTCAAAACGGCAGTCTACAAACCAATGGGTGACGTCAGTGACTACGTCCACTTCTTATGTACAGTCTATGGGAAAGATTGATATTTTTTACAGTGTAACCACACTTTGTGGGGAGCAAGGTTGACAACAGGCGAAACGAAGAAACAAACATTCTTGTCACCTTATTACATGGCTTTGTTGAATACTCGATTCTGATTGGTCAATCTGTTATTTCTTTATAGCAGACCGTTGCTATGTATAATAGACTGCTGCTATGGACACAGTTCTGATCTTGGACTCTGGTGGACCATTTTTGAGTCAAATTATTGATTTCTTAAGTAAGTAGCCGTGTAATAAGCGGGATAATTTACAGCTAGCGGGTCATTGTTGTGAACTAAACCCTGACAGGGCGATGCTGCCTCGGGGTGCTTACTTGTACTCCTGCTTACTTGTCCCACTGCTGTGCACTCTACCCTTATTACTACATTTACTAATCCATTTTGTCAATCAGTATATAGTTTATTATGTACTAGAGAGATGTTGATCTATAAATGCTGATCACTCTGTCTTTATTGTTTATGTATTACCTCCTGTAACAGAACAACTTATTTAGGATATGAGCTCTTTATTCAGAGGTGGGTTGTGCTGTAATTTGGTGATTTTCTAGCTATTGCAGGTGGGTTTTCTCCAGTCATTAAGTTATTTATTGGATTTCACATTAGATACACTGACTTCAACCGCTGTTGTAACTAGGTGATGCTTTATTCTGTACTCTGAGCAACACTAAATAATGGTGATCACTGGTCAGTGTTGTCTTTGAGACAAGAGAGGTGGAGGGACACTTACGTAGTTCTTGTTAAAGCTGAGGGATTTACGATAAAGCCTCCAGGATTTTCTCAAGAGAGTAATTGAGAGAGCTTGTTTGTGCCTCAAAACCAGGACTTTTTGTTGTGCCGTGTGTTTGCCATCGCCGTCGCCTAATCTGTGAGTAATTACAGCAGCTATCCCTGGAAGGAACTGGATGTTTATCAAACGGACAAAAAAAGCATAAAATTGATTCACTTCCAAAATCATTCATTTTCGATGGTCTTCGCTGTGAATAGACTCTACTTCAGTAACTGTAATACATCGATAATGAACTGCACATTTCATGTCATATTGCTTGATTTTTTAAGTCAGCATGGATTTATCACAAGTATGTCATAAAAATTACAAAAAAAGCCTTAGTATGTCATAAAAAATATAATTTAAAAAGTCATGGTATAAATGCTATGAAAACATAAAAAAACATATTATATTATGCCATAAAAAACAACAACAAAAAAACGCAAAGAAACAAAAAAACTTAGTATAGTAGGCATAAAAAAAAGTTTAAAAAACATTATGGTATGAAAGTAATGATGTTAACAAATAAATCAGACAATAAACCGACCGAGACCGAGACAAGACCGAGTAAAAATGTGGTCGAAACCGAGATGAGACCTTCATAAAGTGGTCTTGAGAGCGGTCTCTAGACCAAGACCGATCTCTCGTACTACAACACTGCTGTCAGGTCACATCATCATCATAGGTGACTAGAAGGGAAGACATCTGTCATTACGTGAAATGATCATGTCAGCCTCCTGACCTCAGACACCTACATGTAAACATATAGTACACTATAGCCTCACATTAGGCTCCATGCAGCTCCTCCTCCCTCCGAGCCGAGCACTCGGCTGTAGACACAAGCTGTGCCATCTCCACCACGCTGATTATAGGTTAAGCTCATTTTGCCATGAAGGCCAGAGTGGGGCTTTTCCTCTTTGCTCTCTTATGTTACGTAACACGCAAAGAAAATATCTGACGATGGGAGAGAAAAGTGTTTTCCTCTCTATTCTTGGTCACTGTGTGTGGCAGAATATGGTTTGACAGTGGGGGAGGTGGAGCTCGAGGGCTGGGTCAGGGGCTCTGCTTAGTGTTTGTGCGTTAGTGTAGAGTGTGTCTTTGTTTGTGTGTATACAGTACGCAGTCTGACTGCACACACTATACGCCTCCAGTAGCATCTCTGCTCCGTCTTCTAATCTCCAGCAGGCCTGATGAATGTGAACACAACTGATACCACACTGCCAGCTGTCCCTAATACCTTCTTTTCTCTAACGCAGCAGTACTACCCCAGGGGGCCATGGGTAACCACAAATGCACATAATGAGATTATACCAAAAAAAATTCATTAAGAAAAAGGGGGGGAAACTTATTCGAATCGTGCAGCTTTACTGATTGAACCAGTAAACAGCATTACAAGCCTTAACAGCAAATCCCTGTGAAACAGAAATTGTGCTGTTCATTTTATTGAAACTCACACCAACTTGTTCTGCAGATGGATAAGCAGTCATTTACTAACATGTTACGGGTTTTTGTTTGCAATAAAATTCCCCCCCAGGATCTGAAATAACAAAGATTAAAACCTCTCCCTTAGTGTAGCTGTTCTAACCAGCACAATGGTTGATTTTAAGGATGTTGACCAATAATACATGTCAGTCTATAGGTTAATTTACGGTCTACATGTTCTCCAATTGAGCTGTTCTGTTTCCAGCTGTTTCACACACACACCAGGCCCGGCGCTACAGAGTGTGTGTGTGTGTGTGTGTGTGTGTGTGTGTGTCCAGCTGTGACGCTCTCAGAGCCAATTAAAGAGCAGGCAAGAAAGCAAATAAATGAGTATTGAAAACGTTTCAATTAGGGATGCACTGCTACCAAAACTGGATCGGATATCGGGCTGATACTGACTCAAATAGCTGGTTCGGATATCGGTGACAATGGGGCTGATCTATTAAATTAAATTCTATGTATATATACTATATACATTATGGACTGGAATTTTAATTCCTGTTTCAATTTTGACCAATTTGTTGCTGCATTAAAAAGGTCTACACCTGAATTGTAATTCCTGTTAATTTTGAAGATTTTTTTGCCAGGTTGTTGGTGTACGATTTATTATTTTAATAATAAATAACAATTCAGTAGATTTATGTTATGTTATGTTATGTATATTTATTTGTTACATTTTGTTTTACAAAGTTAGGAAAGCAATGTTAAAGTCAAGCCTGATGTTGCCTTCCACATAAAAGAATGATCCCAGTCACTTCCACACAGTGAGGCATACAGCTTATTAATTAAACACTGGTATCAGATCGGTACTCTGCATTGCTATCGGTATTGAGAATGAAAAAGTCGGATTGGTTTAAATTCAGAATCGATGCATCATCTGATCGGCTCTTCTGATCAGCCTTTATAGAGACCACCGATCAAACTATTTAGAACAAAAATCAGCTGAAGATGATCGTTGGCTGTGTCACCTGTGACCTGATTAAAATGCGTCAATAAACTTCAGCAAAGCCAACAGAAAATAAAATAAGAGGCCAGACATTTACAACACAAAACATTCAAATTGGTTGGATACAGCGCTTGGAAATACAGCGCAAAAGCTCACTGAGCGCTGGAGTAAATGGAAAGGGCTTCTTGTAGGCATCCCTAGTTTATTTGTTGCCTAAAACAAACATATTAGCTTTGGCTTGACAATGATAAGTGAAGTAGGAGTCTGCTGACTGAATTAAACTGAAGCAGCATCAACAAAAGAACAATCAAACCCGAAGGTCTCAACTCCTGGAATGAGCAATAATGTAATATTAGAGAGGACGGCCTGGTTTTTAATCTGGTTTTCCATTCTATGAATCATGACCTCCAACTTAAATGTTTTTAGAAGTACCTCCTCAGCCCAGACGCCAGGAAAAAAATGTTGGCATTGGATGTTTCTGCAAACCAGGGATACGTTGAATACCGACATGTTTGCATTCGGTCAGAGCAAGTGAAACGAGACACACCGGGCAGGCAGGAGGGTAGGTGGATGGGTAGGTGGATGGGTCCAACAAACACAAGGATTTCATTCAGGAGCTGTTTGTGTCCCATGCATCACGCTGCAATCAGCTGTTCGTTCATGTCCCGTGTTCACAACGTTCAGTGTCCTCTTAACTGTACAAACGTAGTAGTTTTAAGCCCGACCATGTTGTTCTTTCCTAAACTTAACTATAGTGGTTTGTTGCGTTGTTACGTTATTATTTGAACAGAAACCATGATCCTTTCACAACGTTAACCACGAGGCATTGCGTTTCTGCATGCGTGATACGAGGCTGATATGAAACGTATTCATGAAACATATTTTTGGTTCAGAAATGTCGCCATTCAACGTATCCGTGGTTTGCAGAGAGATCCAATGCCAACATTTCTTCTGGCGACTGGGTTGACCTCCTACAGTTTGACAAAGGTACATTGGTCCGTGTCGCAAGTGATCAAAGAAAGCTACCGCTGGGAGACACAGACAGACACGTCAGCCCCTTATATTCTTCAGGAAAAAGAGGAATAACCAAAACAGCATGACTTTCAGTCCTTTCTAAAATACAGCACAATGTGGGAAAAAATGGCAAACAAAAATTGTATTAAAATCACACTTCAAGCGCTCCGTTCCTTTGACTTTAATGCACTTGATTGTGACTCGTACTGCTTCACTACTTCCAGGCTAGCGTCCCATCCTCATCTTATAATCCCCGGTTTTCAAACCCTATTTCCCATTTAAGTGAGTGGTGATGTCCTACACAGTGATTATCTTTGGCAACCTTTGCTGAAATCGCTGAAACAAGTCAGGATGAATTCAACAGCTACAGCAGTTTGGAGGAATTGAACATCTAATTATTGTGTGCTGCTGGTCACTCCAAGCTGCTCTGATGTACGGCGGGCAAACAAACTGCTGTCCCTGGAAGGAGAAAAGCTGCTGGAGAGACGGCAGAGAGCCGCTGCCAGTACAAGTCTGTGGAGCACAGTTTATTCTAATTCCTCTGCAGGACATTAATGAGCCAGGATAGTGGCCGTCTTAATGGGCAGCCAGACAGATTTTAAGTGCCCCATGGAGTGTAATCCATGGAGGTATAGGACAGCGTGGCTGCAGGGCCCAACAGATTGATCTTAGTTTCATTTTGCTATAACTTTGCTTCTAAGCTCTTCATTAAAAAGGGCATGTGTTTTAAGCCCCTGCCTTTGGGACCACCAGGGGCCACAGTGTAACCAGGCCATCACATATTTTCATACAATTTAGACCTCAGTTTTTGGAATTATTATTGAGCAAACACCATTGTTACAAGCCATCTTTACTTAATGATGCACATCTTGCTTCCCTCTAATTTGGATTCATCTGAACAAAATCCAATAAGTGAAAAAGGAAAATAGTTTATCATGAACATCCAGGTCTTGCAAAGGTATTTGAAGGCAGTGGTGGAGGATGACTATTAACTTCACAAATATTGTTAGTACTTCAAGAGCCAATTATTTTTGCTTTTGATTTTTAAAAAACAAAGTTTCTCTTTACTATCTATTAATGGAATTATTCTCTTTTTACAAGAGGACCTTTTACTCTATAAACTGCATGATCAGCATATTGATGCTGTAGGAAATGCAGCAACATTTGGATCCAGGAGGGCATGTAATTAGTGAAAATCATTTTTAGTTAAAATGTTAGGGCTGCACGATACGAGGAAAATATGGTATACACGATGACGTTGTTGAATATCGCGATAACGATATTGCTTGCAGGGATGGCAGATGAAAATTAGCATGTATGGCTGAATTTGCCACATTTACATGATGGCTCATGTTAATTAACGTGCATTGTCCGTTCTTAAATAAAAAAATATATAAATAAAAATAACCATATATTTAACTGTACTCAGTTCTGTGTTTCTGCAACTGCAAAATCCAACTAATTGCTTGTTGAATTAAAAAAATAAATATATATATTTCCATTTATTGAACAAATTGAACATCGAACTGAACACAAAAGGTACCAATAAAAAAAAGAATGATAACATTTTAAAGTGCAGGTTTCTACTGATACTGTCTTTCCGCATTCTTTCGTCGTGTGTTTATTGTGGTAGTTGACATCGCGATGACGATAAAAAAGAAAAATGATATATTGTGCAGCCCTGATATTTTTTTAAGTAAACTGAAACTAGCAGCTTTACTTTTATTGTTAATTATTAACTTAGATTAAGCACTTTGAATGCAACATCCTGGTCCTTTTGGTATGAGTCAGCCAATCTGCACTTGGTCATGCATAAGTAATAATCATTGCTTGCTGATGTAAGAATGTTACTTTAAAATGCTGGTATTTTTAAAGTATTTTGTGTAGTTTGCAGCAGGAAGAGTGTAATACATGCAAACTATAGTATATAAGGCTTACACTACTGTTGACATGCAACCCTCAGATTCAGACTTATTGATGTAGCCTCAAACAGATCAGGCTGCTGTGGTGTCACTCTGGGAAACAGTCACAGTGGTTAATATTAATGATCATAAAGATTCACCAGTTCCCCTCAGTATCCACTGCACTTGTTTGAGTGTGCTTTCCCAATGCTTATACTGTATTTACAATAGCAAGATGTGGGAGTCCATGTAGCGGTCTGTGTCATTGTGTGTATGAAATACTCAAGTTCTATGTACCTAAGCACATACTGTAATACTGTGGGTTGATGAGCAATGTATCCTCACACAACGGTTCGTAGCATCTTACAAAAAGTTATTCCTCATTTTTTCGTGCATTTTCCTACAAATGCCTCGCAACACGTTTCCACTCGTTACATGCATACAGTCTTTTCAAAATAAAATAAAAGAAACTGCTTAGTTAGGATTAAGCTACAAAATTACTTAGTTAGGTTTAGGAAAAGGTCGTGATTTGGGTTCAAATATCTCTGGAAGTGGCGATACAGGAGTACAGAAGTTACGTGACAAATAAATCAAGGTTGATTTCTGGTTTCACACGGGACACAAACGCCAGTCTCCCGGGCGAAATAGTGTTTTTGGACCCATCCGCCCACCCCGACCTCCTCCCTACACGGCCTTTGTCGCTCTTTATACTTCCTGGATCACATTACATTACATACAAATTGATTTCGTGGGATATATACAGGTACGAACGGTGTATGACAACAGCTTGTGTTGACACATATAGAGCATCTATTGTATGTGATAATGGTGATGTTTTATTCTCATATCGGCTGCCTCGGCCCTGTGTTGCCTGAGGCTGGACAGCTCCATGACTGAATCTGCAGAGAAGTTCAGCTACCTTCAAAGAGAAACCTACAGCACAGACATCAAACATAAGTGAATTTTACCCAGTGGGGTTCAGAAACCTGTATCTGTGAGCTCTCAGTGTAGGTAGACATGCTCTACATGCACCCACTCACTGCCCTGTGTTTCTAAACCTCCACAGCTTTGTCAATAGCTTTCAAAACATTTGTGCAAAGTCTAATCCCTCCGTCTTGTCGGGCGTCATGCACGTTATTACACTGTGCAACGATGTGTGAAATGCTGCTGAGCTATCGGTGATGAAGACGTGTCCTACACATATGGACATTCAACGCCTGCATTTCTACAACATAATGTATACCTGCATTGTACAATTAAGACATTTGTTGTACATTATTCCTTGTTTTTTATTCTAGATAATGGTGCCATAAATTGTACATAATTAATAAATATGCTGTTATAATGAATTTTAGTGTAGAAATGGCAACGTGTGCTCCATGTAGCTTGCTTTATCTTTGTGTTTCTGTGTTCCTAACATCTATTGCTTCACATTTCAAAGCTTATTATAAAATAACAAGCTTTATTAATAAAGAGGTGTGGGTTCTTCCACTTCACAATTCAGCTCTCCAGTTAAAATTTTAGTCTGACCTTCTTCCAGAAAGTAGAGTTTGATAGGGCTTTTCCGAATCAATTAAAGAGATAAAATGCTCCAAAAAAAGAAGCAAGAAACGCCAGTAAAGCAAATAAACTAACCACAATGTGGATTGGCAATCTGGCAGACCAAAAGTTATTTCCATTTATGAATTATGATGGTTATAAACCATAGATAAAGCATTAAAAAAAGATTTGTTGACAATCACAAAAGAAATAAATTACAATATATAAAAATGTCATTCTGTAAGTATGCCTTATTCTATTCTATTTCATGCTGTAAGTCATGAGTTACGGTGGCAGAACTGCAGCCACATCATGTGCGTCTTGCATTTCTGGCCTCTCAGCACTTTGTGTATTGTATGGCCAAGGCGAGGGGGCATCCATGAACACAGAATGAAATGACAAGCCGTCCGCTTCCATAAATGAGATCTGGATGCTATGTGCTGACATTGCCAGACTTAGCAGAAACTAAGTATATACATGGTCAAAGAGTGCAGCGCTGTTGAAGCATGCTAACACCCTTGTGAGGGGCAGCTGGGAACACGCACAGCTGCATTGCATGTGAGCGTATACTGTACTGTACAGGCTGAGAAACGGGCGCCAGGTGTTGCTGCCATCATGTATGTAGATAGTGGAACAGATGGGGGAAGTTTAGAAAGTGGGGATTATTGTATTTCCCAGTGTTGGTTAATAGATACTACACAGCCCTGCATTGACCCACGCTGTTTTCATAAACCGTTCGTAGCTACACCTTTACGAAAAGCAATGCACTGTTTTTCATATATATCCCACAAAATCAATTTGCATGTAATCCTCATGAACCAGGAAGTATAAAGAGCAATAAAGTGCGTAGGGGGGACATCGGGGTGGATGGGTGGGTCAAAAAACACCAGACTGTCGCCCAAAAACTGAAACCAAAAGTCAACATTGATTTATTTGTCACGTAACTTACATCCTTAAGTAATGCCATTCCAGAGTGATTCTAATCCAAACCACAATCTTTTCCTAAACCTAACTTGTTGCCTAAACCTAAGGAAGTTGTTTCCTGTGAAAACTGAAGTTTATTTTGAAAGGACTGTATGCATGTAACAAGCAGAAACTGACACGTGTTGCTGGACATTCGTAGGAAAACGAATGAAAAAGGAGGAATTACTTTTTCGTAAAATATCATACAAACCATTGTATGAAAATATGTTACATAGAGACGAGATCAGGGTAGATGGGTGGGTCAAAAAACACCAAAAAACACCAGACTCACACCCAGGAGACCAGTGTTCATGCCTTGCGTGAAACCAGAAGTCAGCGTTGATTTATTTGTCACATAACTTCTGTATTTAAGTTAGGCCACTTCCAAAGTTATTTTAACCCAAACCACAATCTTTTCTAAACCTAACCAAGATGTTTCCTGTGAAAACAGAGGTATATTTTGAAAAGGAAATTGACACGAGTTGCTGGACATTCGTAGGAAAGCGCACGAAAAATTAGGAACTTTTAGTAAGATATCATACAAACCGTTGCATGAGGATACGTTGAGTGAGGTTTGGGTTCATTTCCCCATATAATGTCACAAATACACATACAGCACTATAATAATGATAACCATCAAGTAGTTATTAAATGATATTCTAATATTAACAATTTCACAAAGAGTGACAGCAACAACATTGCCTCTGTTCTTCTGTCTTTTTGGATGCCCTTTTGTCAGACGGAGTGGCTTGATTGTGAAAATAGGCTATGAGTTTGAGAGACAGCATATTTGCCCAATATGCCTGATGTCATGATGGGTGTCAGCGCGCTGGGACCGTACCAGTCAGAACTTCCAGGGAGAGTCAGGTTGATGTTTCCTGACACATGAGTAAGGACTTAGGACAGGAGCCCAGACGCTGTAACCGCCCTGTGCAAGATTTTCCACTGACAGTCCCTGCTGACTACAAACATACATATAATTAAGCACTGAACCCTGCAATATTTAATATTGCCAATGCACATTTTGCATGCTGCACACTCGACTGCTACTCCGGTTGCCCCACTATACTGGAGCAATACTTCTATAACAGCCAAAATATGCCCATCATCGTCTCATTAGAAGTGGATGAAACAATGCACTATTGTTTCTGGGATCAGGGAGTTGCTCATACACCTGTGCTGGTCAGGAGAACAACCTCAACACTGCATCTTTTCACAAACAGTCAGGGCTTCCTAGGTAGGTGTCAGAAAATGAGACTGTACAGCCCACTTAACTTCGACTCAAGCTTTCCTTTTCTCAAGCCAATGCCCCTTTTTTGCTCACTTCTGTGGACAAGTTGTTATTTTCTGACTGGAAGGTAGTGAACAGCTCCCCAGGGTCACCAGTGGAAGTGCTCTGTCAGACTTTAGAAAACACGCACTGTATTTTGTTCTACCCCTCAACCCCCCCAGCCTTTTTTATTAGTCTTCCTGTGTTTTATTTCTTTCACATGATTTTTATTGTAAAGGATGATATTCATATTTTACTGTATGAATTCAAATTGAACTCACTGAATCTAAACTCTAATTGTGTGGCAGCAGCTGGTCAGTTAAGAGAGAATCTCTCCATCCTCCTCTGCGATCTCAACATCCAAATGCTCATCATGAGGATTATCAGCAATTCTTTTCATCAGGCTGACACTGACTCTTCTGTCTCCCCCCCCCCCCGGCTCACACTGCCTCTCTGCGGCATGCAACATGCATAGATGTTCCCTCTCACTTCCACCGTGCTGCTGCTGCACGCAGCGACCCAGGGACAAAGATAGCAATCTCCCCTCGCTGCCGTTCAACCTGATCAGCATGGGAATTGGTTAATCTCTATCAAGCTCATGTGCATGCTTTCAAGTGCCTCTCAGATGTATATCTGAGCCGACCAATCAGGCGCAGAGAAAAAGGAAGATAAAGTGGTTTCATTATTTACCTCATTCAGAGACTTCAGCGTGTGACTGCTATTCCCAGCGCATGCGGCAGAAGGACTCCCATTCATTCTAGAAATCCTGTTTTTGTCCCTGCTGTGTGTTGTCCCCCCCTTCCTCTTCCTTGTCCCTTGTCGAAAGAGAGGCAGCAGTCAAAGCATCCCTTTCTTTTATTCTGCCGTGCCAGCTGACACCCGCCTTCATGCCTTGGATGATGGAGATGAAAAAAAAAGAAAAGCAAAGAGAGGACACAAGCTCCCAGGATTTATTTTCCTCCCGTCTCTCTCTCTCTCTCTCTCTCTCTCTCTCTCTCTCTCTCTCTCACACAAGCTGAACCAGGCGCATGAGGGGGGGAGACGTCAGAGTGGCAGCGATGTAGCTGTGTGTTTTTGCTCCGTGGCTCTTCACCTCTTCTTTCTCTTGCTCTGCCTCCCTCCTTTATCCACTCTTTGTGTCTCTCTGTCCGCGGCTCGTTGGCTCACACAGAAGCAGGCGTCTCTGTCGTGACGGGTGACACGGCACTACGTGTGCAGAGACATCTGTGAATGTGCTTATGTTGGGGGACTAGACTAGCCTCTTAGCAGAGATTGAGACCACCCTCCCCTCCTCCCTTCCAGAGATGGGCTTTCTAATGGCATGTACCATTAACGCTCGGAGCAGGGTGGGCTGCAGCACTGAAAGGAGAGAGGGGGAGTGGGAGAAAAAGGAGAGGGGGAGTCACTCAGAGAGAGAGGGAGGGGTGAGATGGAGAAGAGGGGTTGAAGAAGAAGATGTGGTCAAAGACAGAAAGAAACAGAGAGAGGGAGAGTCCTGTGATTCCTGTTTTTTCATTGTGTAATAATAATTAACTATGCATAAGGGACAAACTCTACCCTTTTGTGTCAGTTTGCAGATGCACATATGACCTCACTGTACAGATCCTTCATCCCTGATAAAGGCGTTTAAAGACAACAGCTTGGACATATGCAGAATCACCGCATAAAACAAGAGCATATGTTGGTTTTGGCAGCGGTGAATTCATTCTGGAAGAGCTGCAATTGTGTCACAGATAAAGCAAGCCCTCGTGCATGACTGGCTGCACACATGCAGAAACATATAGAGGAAATTGCGTGGAATGAACGCAATTTTGCATGCACGTACAAAAGTCGTTTTGTTCTGGATGATAGGAAGTCGACAGCGTCAGTTAGTTTCAGTGATTGGCAGGGACTTGCTCAATGCCAATTCCGACACCAACTTTTCCATCCCCCTAAAAAGTGCACCATCTAATTTCAGGCGTCACTGAATAAAGAGCCTGTCTGCTGTGGAGGTGACACAGCGTCTGGTGTGAGGATCAAAAACCAGCTCACCTCCTCTGAGCCCGGAGACCAGAACTGGCTCTCCGAGGAGCTGGGCACAGCCAGAGAGGAGGGCCGGGACACCGAGGTGGTCCTGCTCGAGGGAACCACACTCCTGGATAGTACGCCATGAAAAACAAGACCTGGGGGAGAGAGACAGAGAGAAAGACATCATTTCTGTGAAAATGAACAAACTCAAGCACAGACATCTCTACATACTCTGTGTTTTTAATTACGTCTGATATATGAAACCTCACAGTCTATTTTTCATTTTGCCCTTACAGTAGGATGAAAAACAGCAAGCAGCAGCCAAGAGGGAATTGAAATCACTAAATTGCTGTAAAGAGCGCAGCCACTAATGTGCTGGTGAGTGTGTGTCTGTAAGCCTGGATAACCTGAAGAAAAGCCATCAGATGATCTTGCAACTGCGTGCTACATTTCTCTGCAAAGTGTCATTCGGTATTTTGAGCTTCAGTCCGTCAGTCGGCTCAGACTCTCATGACTTGAGTTGCTGAATCGAAAATCATGAGAGTGTGACAAGGGGCGTTCGACAGAACAATTTACTGGAAAGGATGAAGGGCTGGGTTCATTATGTGTAGGTAAAAAGAGGCTGTTTGAGGGTTCAGGGAGCGTCTAGAATCACATCTGAATGGCTGTTGTATTTGGAAAGTAGGCTATTGTGTATGTATATGTTTTTTGTCAGCTGCTTGTGTGTTTTGAAGGTAGAATCAGTGTGAAATGGTAGTGAGTTGCCATTATTGTTTTTATTAAACTGTAGAAAAGCATCTAGAGAGGATTCAGTTTAGATTTTATGGCAAATCATTCTGTGCATTTCACTCTTTTTATATTTGGCTTCAGCACATCAAAGTGAGACTGTGTTCTTATTTATTCAGTAAACCGGGTTTTCTGCATTTATGAAACAATGTAAATGTGAAAATGACTCAACAACAGAGAGCAACCAACCATCCAAACATCTGAGCTTTATGGCCGGGCAACACTGCCTGTATGAGCAGCGTATGTACGTCGCGGAATTTCTTGCTTTTTATTTTGGCGCCCATTTTAACAGTTTAGAGAAGCCACACAGCTGGCCCAGGCGTTAGATGGATTCGTTTTTTACCTAGCTGATTCCCCCTGTTGGTTGGCTGTAGATTCATATTTATCATACAGACAGATATGAGAGTCATATTAATCATCTCATCTACAGTATATCTCTGTGCCAGAAAGCAAATGCGCATATTTCCCAAACAAACTATTCCTTTAAGACGGTTGCCACTTCACAAAAAAAGTGCCTGAATTCAACGTCAGCCTCGCTCCATGCTGTGTGGAGTTCATGCTTTCAAAAGCAGGTCGGTGTACTGGAGACTCCGAATGACCCTTCAGTGTGAATGTGAGCTTGAGTGTGTTTGATATATGAATCCTTTGAAACATGCTTGTGTAGGGGGACTATAAATAAACTTGACTTGACTATTCAGTTTGCAAACAGAACACGATTACACACACAGTGCCGGCTCTGACAGTGCAGCCACAGAGTCAAGGTCATATGTGCCGGGTCAGTATATCAAGAATCCATCTACATGGTCTGATTTATTAGGATCATTATACTGTTTGCACAACTCAAGCATGAACCAATGAGGTCTTTATGTATGTGTGTGTGTTTAAAGTATGCCATGCATGTCTTAAATCTTTCAGAGCTCCACCATGGCTGTGGGTGGTGCCTCTTTGCCTGTTGGAGGAGATTTGATTTTTGATTTTTTTTTTTTCCCACAAGCCATCTGGTGCGTCTTTTCAGGCCTAATAAGAGGGAAACAGAAAAGCAATGGAGTTCAGCAGATGATAGAGATGGGAGCTGAGTGGGCCAGCTCACATACACACACACACACACACACACGCACACACACGCACACACGCACACACATACACACACAGGACAAGGGCAACAGATGGAAGGGGCCCCGATATGCTGGCGGAGCTGGAGCCAGGCCCGGTGGGCAGGCCCCAATGGCCTCACTGGGGGTCCATTGATATCTAATGTTCAGACAGACTTTGAAGTCAGGAGTTGCATCCAGAGAATGTAATTTTTCTTTGTCTGGCAAACTACACTCACTTTGGGACTTGTTACACAAAAGCATTTCTTTGGTGGATGATAAGTGGAGTTTTCATCTATTCCAAACCACTAAAAATCAATTTTGAGATAAAAGAATGCATCAGTCATTACCACTGAAATAGAGTATGCTTCATTTGAAAACTATTATCAGTGTGCTAGACGCAGGTCAGCTACAACAATTTATTTGAGGAATGTGCTCTGAATGATTTATTTAAAATGCCACTTCTGCTGCTGCATTATTATCTTTACAAACAGTCTTCATTTAGTCAATTTTATTTTTGTCTTGACCAAATCAATCTCCCATCAATTCTTTTTTTTTTTTTTTTTTTTTCAGTGGGCAACCTCCGGGTCTGGAAAGTGAAGCCAATGTGGAAGTTCCTTAAACTTGCATTCTTTCTAGTAGCCAGCAGGGGGCGACTCCTCTGGTTGCAAAAAGAAGTCTGATTGTATAGAAGTCTATGAGAAAATGAGCCTACTTCTCACTTGATTTATTACCTCAGTAAACATTGTAAACATGAGTTTATGGTCTCAATCACTAGTTTCAAGTCTTCTTCAATACAGCATGATGTTCATTTAGTAAATTATGGTCCCATTTAGTGTTGAGAGAAATGGCAAAAGAGAATGGAAAATCTTCTATCACGATATAGGTCATTACATATCTCTATAACGATATAAATCACAATATAACATGTTTTATGGTTATTCAATAAATAAACAATCTGTATAAAATAACCACACCACTTGACAAATAAAAGTACTGAGTATATACTCTTTAATAAAGAACTTGAGTGCAAAATTAACATCAAAAAATATATATATAGGCCAAACCTATATCACGATAGAAACGTTATGGAAAAATATATACATGATGGATATTTTTATATAGTTTTGACTATAAATATCATCATATTGCTCAGCCCTTGTCCCACTTAGAGTGAAATAGAGCATAAAGGGTATGCTTTAGGGCGTGGCTACCTTTTGATTGACAGGTCGCTACCACGGCGTTGTCCGGTCTGGGAATTGTCCGTGTTTTCGTCTCACAACTTCAACCCTTTCACAGTGTTTGCAGTTTGTGATAGTTCATTGTAACATTTTGGTCACCTAAAACTGTCATAATATTACTTAGCTCTACCCTCTAGCAACAAACCAAAAAACCAAGATGGCGACGGCCAAAATTCAGAACTCAAGGCTTCAAAACGGCAGTCCACAAACCAATGGGTGATGTCACAGTGACTACATCCACTTCTTATATACAGTCTACAATTTTTTTCCCATATTGAACATACAGTACATCCCATTGAATACAGTGACTAAAATGAAATTCTAACATGTAATCAGTGACTAAATGCTGAAAAACAAGCTTTTATTTACAACAGTGTCCTGCCTTTTTACTGTCATTTTGGAAGGCGACATCTTTCAAATGACCCACGTCTCAGTGCGAAGAAGAAAAATGCTCCCTGCAGTGTCTAAACAATTACCGTACCCTTTTGGTAAAAATTTGTTGTCAAGAGCTTTCTGAATTCAGTCTGAACACTTTCGCACAATTGTGTTTTCCATGTCTTGCAGGATGGCCTAGAGGCACACACTTACCAGGGAAGAGGAGCGACAGAGTGAGAATGGAAAAGGGTAGTGTAGTGTCAGGACTGTGTCAGACACAGTTATGCTATTTCTCCGAGCGGCACACGAGAGAGTGCAAATATGACCAATAAAACAGTGAGTATACACAGACTGTGGCAGCTTGTCACTGTTTCCCAAAATGTCTGACTCATATGTGTCTCTGAAGCAGACACCTCTACAATAAACTCTCCCTGGTGTGGATAAATGACACTAGCGTGTATGTGATGGTTATGAAGAACATTAAACTGATACATGGGCAGGTGGCCGGCCCAATAACCGCTTGGGTTATAGCTTCCCTGCGTCTACGGCCTTGGGCTGTATCATTACTTGGAGGTGAGTGTGTTGCCGGGTGACCCCTCAGACAGTCCCTAAGACTGATAGATAGTGAAGGTGTACTGGCCCCGTTTCCTCATAACAAATGAGTGGCCTTCCTGGAGCCAGAATTAGAGAGCAGCTGTGGAACTGAGAGTAAACTTTATCATTTGACTAAAACATTAAAAGATATAGCTGCTCTGACCTCTATAGTGTGAAAAGGTTCATCAGTAGCAGCGACTGAAAGCAGAGTATTAAAAGTTACATTTTTGGTGTTCTACTTTTGTCCTGGGTGGGGACTCCTTGAGTCTTCCTCACAGTGTTTGTCCAGACGGGTGTAGTGCATCTGTGGCAGCTGGATGGCTGTCGTCATATTTACTTCAGTGTTATGTAGGAAATGATGTCAAATGGGTGTGTGGTTATGAGATTGTCCCTTGGCAGCATTAGCCGTGGGTGCGCACATAATACTTTGTGTGCTGACACAAATTCCCCAAAACACAGTATGTCATTGAAACATAGATTATAGCAATTCTATCATGCTCTGTCAACATTTAAGTTCAGTTTGAAATCAAGTCACTGATGTGTTCTATTTTATTTGTTTTAACAATAAAATGTTACACTTCATGGGTAAACATTTATATGTCATGCTTTTGTCACATGCTTCAGTTCAGATGAATGAGTTCAAGGCTAGATAATAATTACCCGCATCACTGAAAAGCAACAAATACGGCATCAGTTGTAGAAACAGTTGAAGAACAAGACTGCAGGGCAAATAAATGAGACCCATAAAAGATAAAAAGTTTTGGTGTTGATTATACTATCCATTAAAACAGAAATTAATTATACATCCCTTATGACATGTCTGTCAAGCATTGGATATCTCTTTGAATGGTGTTTTTCTTTTTTACCCTCAATAATACAAGAGCATAAGTGTAAAGAATGGGTGTCCTTGTTTGCTCATTAGGCTAGTCGATGTTACCAGTGTTACCGGTGTTACACAGTGTTCGGGCATATGCCGATTTCCTCATCGTGACATCCCTAGCTCCAATGTAAGAAGCAAACGTTAGCCTATCTAGCTAACTAGATTACTGCCTAAGCATATGTGAAATGACCACTACCTCTTAACAACGCATTACATGGTGGCGGCACGTAATGTGTTAGTATTACATGCTGCCACACAATTTTGGTTTAGGCAAAAAAAACTACTTGTTTAGGTTTAGGAAAGAAAAGATCATGGTTTGGGTTAAAATAAGTACCTTTGTTGCATAACTTAACTTAGGTAGCCTATGCAATTTAAAATAAGTCAGTGTTGACTTTTGGTCTGGGTGAAAACTGGGTGTTTTGACCCATCCATCCATCCACGCCGACCTCCCTACGCTGACTTAGATTAAAACGTATTTCTGTTGAGCCTGGGAATTTGTGAGTCCACCACAAAGAACCCTAATTGACTTTCCATTGAAAATGTTTCCCTGGTGCAAGCACGTCATTTTTACACATTACGTGCCACCACCATGTAATGCGCTGTTAAGAAGTCGTGGTCATTTCTGTGAGATGAGGCTGGCCTAACCCATGACTACTTCCAAGGCCAGGAGCCTGTCATATTACAATATTTTTGTGGGGTTACAGGTTACATAAAAAAAGGCCCCATTCACGACTAGCACATCCACTGTGTTGTATTTCACTACTATGTGGGAGCCGGTCCTGGATGTTACTTCATCGCAGCTTATGCTGACATAGCAGCTAGGTACTGCTCTCTATTGGATTTGGGGAAGTTTGCACTCCAGCGACTCCAGTCAAACTTACCTGAGACCAATTTGTGGAGCTTACGTTAACTTAATTAGTTAGCTAGCGGATACAACTTGCTAATGACAGTTGTTATTTCAGCAAACACATGTTGGCTATAGAAATGAGTATGTTTTCTTAGTTTTGGCCATCATTATTAATTGTACCAAATTCAGTGGATAAAGGCAAGAACAACTGAACCCTAAAAGAGGCTGAAACACATCCTCCACCACAATTCGTTTTGAATTATCTTTCCACACCTAGCAGTTGTTATTACACTACACATGCATGTTATTACACTACATATGCATGACATTATCAGTCTATTTGTTTTTGCATTGGAAGTTGGATGTGCCAAACTGGAGGTTTGTGAAGCTCCACTATAAGACAAGTCATAATATTTTGACCACAATTAAATGAATGGAGGAAATTAAAAAAATTGGAATAACAATAACCCGAATCATCCTTTGATGGTTTCATTCAAGGGAAAAATGTAGTTTGCAGTGTTTTCAAAAGCTCAGAGGGGAGTGGCGGGAGGCCAAGTCTGCCCGAGGAACAGCTGTCTTTGGCAACAGCAGGGAGGCTGAGGAGGGACTGTATTTACATTGAATTAGGCCATCAGTTGGACAGGGTCTTCGGCATACAAGCGACTCAGACAGATCAACAAACAGCTGTCTGACGCCTGAGATTCAAGGGCAAATCCTTTGACACCTACAAATCACAGATTGACACTCCTGCATCTGTAAGAGGACTGAGCGCCTGACACATAATAGTCCAGATAAAAATACTGTGTGTCTGTTATTATTATTCTTACAGTACACCAGATATGCCCTTACCCACCAGCAGAAGGCTATTTCAAGACATCATAAAGCCCAGTGATAGAGGCAGCTGGTCTTCAAGACATACTGTTTTAGATGTTTTATAACTATGTTTTATTGGACTAAATGACATCACTAGAAGTCAAGGAAGCTGGAAAATGTCCGTTCTTGATGGGTGATGACAAGTTAATAAGCTGTGGCCAAGTTTTCTTGACCAAAAAATGTGTTGATGCAGAGTCTCCATGGTTTTTCAACTCTGCGGGAGTACATTTGATTTCCAAAGACTTGGATAACAGTAGGTGCATTATAGCATTAGATGACTAGTAGTTTTATTTAATGTAATAGATGAAATATAGAATGTACAATTTGCAGCTGAATTTCTTTTTAAACCTAATCCTTTAACTTGTTCTCTTTGTCTAACAGGTTTCCAAGCAGGTGCTCTCGCTGGTGTGATATTAACTTTGATAAATCAGACCTGATGAATCATTTAGAGAGTGTGATGCTCTTCTTAAAGAACCTGAACATGTATTTAAATGTAGCTAAAAACTCTCTCAGTAATGAAGATGTTCCTTTTGTTCTGAATATCCATGCAAACAAATTAAGGTTTTAGCGTTTAACAAATTATTATTATGATACATTTTAAATATTTTTTGACGTTCTTCACACCTTTGAATAATTCAATAATTTTGCGCAACAATTTTCATTTGGCCAAAATGGCATCAGTAGAGAAAAAAAAGCAAGTGATAGCTGATGACAACTTCAACTGTGGACACATTTTCCTTTGTTTGTGGATGCTTAGTTGTAACATTACGGTTGATGTTGAACGGTGCTCTGCACTACGATTTGGGGATGAGACCTGCCATTTTAACATAAATAGTCAAATATCATTACTGTATAACGGCATCTTAAAGTTAGCATTTTAATATTTAGCTATAACACCTGCTCAACAGGTTTTGAGAAGGCATATTTGTTTACAGTACATATGATAGTCTCCAGTATACGAGAACATACAGACAGTCACAAACACACACGCTAAAAACTCTGGGTTGCTGCAGGTATTTGAGAATATATCTGGTAAATGTCAGGTTTTCTATTCCCAACATTCAATCTATTAGCAGATAAGAGTTGACTTTGATTTTTCTCGTGACTGGATGTTCTGTAAGCTGAAATCCCAACAAACCACGAGTAAATATGACAGGAAGTACCACATTTATAACCCCGCTGACATCTTACATTGACAGCTGACTTAACCCTTCCCCTTTCTCTGACAGGTTTCGTTGCAGGTGCTCACACTGCTTTAATAACCCCTTAGATAAATCAAAGCCTATGAATCATTCACCGTGTGTGTGTGTGTAACCTCATGCCCTTCCTAAAACATGTATTTGGTGTAGCAGACAACTCTAACTCAGTAATGAGGATGTTCTTTCAGTTCTGACTAGCAAACCTTTTTAAATGGTCATGTTGACTCACCACTGCTGGTTGCTTTCGGTGAAGCGGTGAAATGCCATTTGCCCATTAATCACAGAGGTCAAACTACAAGTGGAATACGATTTAGCACAATGATCGATCAGGTCCCCGTTGCTATTATCCGACTGTGTGTATGGGAGGTCTCGCTGGAAAAGCTACGGTGGTGGGTCAATACTACTTCAGCACAAACTGTTATGCAAACTTTTTTAGATCTGGGATAGATCATCTAATGTGTGCAACAATATTTTCTGTGGGAGTTTGTTTTGTGTGCCTGACATGAAAATAAAACATCAATAAACAGCTAAATTTGCTTCATATTATCACTGCACATTTTTAAAACGTGCCACTTATTCAGCCGCTTAGACTGTTGTCAGGCTATTTAATAGGCATCATCAGTCGCTATAGGCACCATAGATGTGGGTCAATAGTGGCCTACTACACCCACTAGTAGGTTTTTTCATCTATTCACATGGTAGATCAACGAAAGAAGGTATGAAAGAAACACGACAGCAACCTCTAGCGACAGTAGTAATTATGACAGGAAGGGTGGAGGTCGGGGACAAAGGATGGGACACAAAACACAGGGTTTACACCCAGAAGACCGGAGTTCACATCCCCTTTGAAACCAACAATGTGTAGTTGTCTTTGTAGCTATTTTAACCCAAAACACAATATTATTTTGCATAAACCTAAAAAAGTTGTAGTTTTATTACCTAAACCTAAAAAAGTTGTAGTTTTATTGCCTAAACCTAAAGACGCTGTAGTTTTATTTGCCTAAACCTAAAGACGAGGATGATCTAAAGATGAGGATTAGCTGTTTCTTATATCTTACAGCGTCTGATAAAGAATTTTTAATGGCCTGATAACAGTTTAATCGGGTGAGGGTATGATTAGAACAGAATCAAAAATGTTTCCTAAATTAATTCCCTAATATCTTATATAATTTTACCCTGACTCTTATTACATGAACTGCCTGCACATTCTGTTTTTTTTACACCGCATCATTAATGAGAACAGAAACACTTGTATGTCTCATCTCAGATTCAAACACTACACTTCCTGGAATTATGCATCACTTGTGTTTACTTCCAACTGTGCTCACCCAGTGCTGTTGTATTTTGATGCTGCAGTCCGTGTTCATTTTCCGAAGACAATACTGATATATGTGTGAGAGCTCAGAAGTGGTGAAAGGTGTGACGTCAGGTGGGGGTATAGGACACGATCGCATTGTTTCTAGCCACTGAATAGCAGACGCTGTTTCATCAGTATGCACTGGCAAACGGTTCGTGAGTACAAGAAAAATATGATCATCATCTCTGGCTGGCAGTTTGGAAGTGAAGCTGTAAACAGGCAAAATGACTCCAAACTGAACTCCGCAACACATTTGCTGCATATATCAGATGATCTATTCAGTGACCTCAGCTCTGCTTTCCATATCTGAAAAATCCAACACAAATCACTCTTTTGAGTTTTGAGAGAGCACTATACCTTTAGTGTTGATTTTTTTCACAGCATAACAACCTCCCTCCCTAGTAGATGAAATCCAAAGGCAGCACTTTTCCATCCAAGTTTGTCAGCAAAGCCATGCTTTGATTTTATATTTTTTTAATACATAAGTGTGATACGCCTGTCTCCTGTTTGAGAGCTTTAGGGTTTTTACAGGTGTGGAGAAAACAGATGGGCTGGAATTAATTATCTCTATCCATCCAAACAAATGATAAAAGTTACAGCATGTGAACAGTTGTGTCATTATGTTAGTCCTTCTGACAGCTATTACGAAAATAATTTAAGCCTGATTTGAATAATCTTTCATAATAAAGGATATTTTCCATTAAGACATAAATGTTAAATGTATACATTGCAGTATACATAAATGTCTATTTTATGACAGTTATTCTCTTTATTTAATTGTTGGATGATATGAACATTTAGGTTTCTAGCAGGTGCTTGAGAAATAACAGTAATAATGTGATTGTCTAAATTAAATAGGTTTAGTTGCCTAACTGAGCCTCTTTACAGCACATACTGTACACTATGTATTACTGTATATGAATGTTTATTATATTCATTACTGCTAAGAGCAGCAGCAGCATAAAAACAACATTCAGCCTTTGCATTTGAAAGGGGTTTGCAGTTTCGCCTCGAGAGCCCACAATTTGCTTGCAAGGCAGGTTTGTTTCAAATTTATGGATGAGGTTACTGGAGTGCACTCAGAGGCCCGAAGAAAGCGTTGTGAGAAAACGCAGGAAAGGGAAAATCCTCAGCTACCTTGAAACCGGTGAGGTAATCAATGAAGCACTGGCTTCAAACAAACAAAGACACCCTTTCTAGTCCTCTCTCTACTTCCACCAGCCTTTCATACACACACACACGAACAGATGCACAAACAAAATATGAAATATTGAATTCAGCCAGCATTTTTTTTGTTTCATCAAGAGATCAAAAATCAACTCACTTTAGATCTTTAATAAATGCACTGTGGACAGATACTGTGGACAGATGAGGAGTTGTGTGCATCACCAGAGTCTGATTAAAGGACTCCTATCAGACATATGTATTATGTATTCCAATCCAAAATCTCAACACTAACCCCCCGCTGTCACTGGGTAGTTTGGGATTTGTGCAGTAATATCCCAAAATGACCTCAATAGTAGGACTGTCCCGAATACGATTTTTTTGGGCTTCGGAGCTTTAGTAGTAATCAACAGCGAATATTCGATGCTTCTGCTGTGTCTGGGGGGGACCGTCGTGACCACAGAAGCGCTTTAACCCCTCAGTTAGTAGGCAGCCAAAACGCCTCTGTCCGCGCTCAGCGTCTTGCGGGCCCTCTTCCCCTGAACGCCGCCGTTTTGAAGCTGCTGTGTCTGCACTAAGCGTCTCCTCTCCTCATCCCTCTGTGTGTGCAAGTGTAGACACGTTTGCGGGCCCTCTCCCCCTAAACGGCGGCGTTTTGAGGCTGCAGTGCCCGGCTGCAAGCCCGTGCATAATGCAGACTGTGGAGGCTTCCTCTTTGCCCTTTCGGCCCGAGCCTCGCATGTGTTTCGCTCCGACATAACAGCGACGACGGCTCTTGTCTCATCTCCATGAAATGACTCAGTACTCAGCCAGGCATTTCTCCATTCTCTGCTGAGATGGACGGCAAAGCACTGCAACACGTGTTTTTCGGTTTAATTAAAATAACGAATTTCTAAGGATTCTGTTATTCTATAGTATTGTTGTTTGTAATGTTATTTGTTACCAAAAGGTTTGGTGTGTTTTATGCAAGTTTGTAAAAATAAAAAAATATCAGAATACCAAAATTGGAAATAAATTACCTACCCAACGAGCGAATAACCGAATAGTCAAATATTTGGGTCCACCTAGGGCTGTCGCAATAACCGCAATATTGCAATACCGCGCTAATGACAAGTCAACCGCAGGGGATGGCAAGCAACCGCCACAACTGCTATGTTCAAATTTGTTTAATTCTTTGCAATGGGAGCGCCACGGCAGGACCGTGACGAAGTATTCTTACTGAGCGCTGCACCTGTGGTGTTTTTTTCTGGTCGCCATGAGTTGAAAAATGTTCAGCCTTGAGTAAAACGATGCACTCATCAGTGTCTGAGTTTTTACCCATCCATCCAATCACAATGGAGGAGGGGCGGGACAAATACCACAACGACCAACCGTCACATCGTACATGTAGCTACAAGTGTTGAACAACAACAACAACGGAGGAGAAATGAATACACAAAGACCGGCGGGTCCGTCATCTCTCCCTACATGCTTCAGCCTTCCCTTTATCCAGAGCAACTACTCTACCTTGTGCCGACATTTTTATTGCTGCAGATATTCCGTATCATAGCAACAAAATGCAACCAAAGCGTCCCAGCTGAAAAAAACACTGCACCTCGTTGTCCCTCTGTGTTCTGCATTTAACAATAAACAAGTATCTTTGTCATTCAAAAAGCAACAATATACTTAATAATAGCCTAACAATAAAGCTTATTTGTATAGCACTAAAATCAGGATTAATTAAGTAATTTGCGTAAAAAAAGATTGCAATAATAACGCATATCACGTCATTGAGCCAATCTTTATCACGACAGGGGAAATTCCTTCATCGCAACAGCCCTACTCTGAGATAAGACCTATTTTCAAAACAGTTATAACTGTGTTTGTGGGGGTTTCAATATGAACAGAAGCAGGCTAACAAATAGAGAAGCTGCTGTATCTTTTAGGTTGCTGGGTTGAATGCCCGGACTAACTGGGGATATCATTGTGAGGAAGACTTCTTCAGTGTGCATTGTCAAGCACTGAAGCAAGACATTTAACCCCCAACGTCTGCTGAGTGACAGCACTGTAAGACTGTGGTTGAATGAATGCAGCTCCCAGACGTAAAGATGTGAATGTGTGTTAACTGCAAATGTGTTTCAGTGTGTTGCTGAGCTCTTTTTTTCTGTAGCTTTACTGATGTCAAGGTTAAATAGGTAATTCAATCCACTTTATTGACGTGAAAATCAATTGTTCGGAGGGAGATATTCATGTTTCAGCACTTAAATAAATGATGCGTCTGACTGTACGTTAAATACGATACATTATTGACGCCAAGCCAAGTTTCACATAAAGTAGTCTCAGTCAGGTTTGTTTGTCAGTTTGTTTTTAAAACACAGTATACAGTATAGAGTATGCTTGAAGAAATTCCAAATCAAGGAGCCTTGGAAAATCATTTCATAACATGCGGCCGACACGACATGAATAAATACATTTTTTATTCATCTCCTTTTTGACCTTAAATCCAAGTCATGTGATCATGCATGTTCCTTTCCTGCTTCATATTCGCAGCGTTACATGTATTCAAGGCAACCAGCTGTCTGGGGGTTGCCCAGTGCAGCCACAGCCAGCTCCACTGGAGCGGAGGGCTGTTTCCTGTTTTGATCAAGGGCACCTCATCCGTACACTAGGGAGGCTGTATTCATTTTTTTTAGCTCCTGATTTCTTAGGTGGTCCAAAAATGTAAATCTGTTGCCTTCTGATAACAAGTCCCATTTTACAATATGACCTCTAACTATAATGTAATGCAATGCCCGATTCGCTCTGCTTTTAGATGACTCGCTTGTTATTTAAGGTTTTACGGCGCCAATCAATTGTACATTTTCTCTTGCAGTTTGATGTCAGTGGCGCTGAAGATAAACACTTAAGCTGCAGTATCCCCTGAGAGGCCAAATGTACACAACACTTCTTACATTTTCTTTTATTAATACAGTGTTGAACAACAAGCTGCTTATTGGTTAAAGGTATTATATGCAACAGTTATCGGTTGCTGTTTGTAAACACACGGCATTCAAAGTTGGACACTTCTCCTCGGCTCAATGAGCAAGGGAGAGAGAGAGAAAGCAGCGATGGTCAAGCGAGCTATAGAGTGAATGAAGAGAGGGAGCAGCGTTACTGAGAACAAAGCAGTGAATCAGAGAAATAAAACGTTATTGTTGACGTCGAGAAACGTCCTTAACACACAAATAAGAAGAAAAGAGAAAATCCAGGCAGAAGGCTGCAGGGTCTCTGCAGATACAGACACCACCACACACCTCTAGAGGGTCTTAAGTGATGATTGAGAGGGATTGTTTTTATATACATTGTTTTTTACCACAATAAAATGCTACTTACACATTGATAAATCTGTATAAAAAAATCTAATAATGTCATATACAACATATCAGGCACATTTTTCAGCAGAACTTTTTCTTTTTACTTTAAGTAAATTTTGCTGATAATACTCCTGTAAGTTTTGTTTAACTAGCTAGTATTATTATTTTTGCAGGACTTTTACTTGTGATGGGATATTTTTACATTGATGTATGAGTATGTATGAGGATATGTTGCAGTCTGTTCTCATACACCGTATGTAGCTATACCTCCGTAAAGTAATGCACTGTAATCCGTATATATCCCACAAAATTAATTCATATGTAATCCACATAATCCTGAACCAGGAAGTATAAAGAGCGAAAAATGCCACATAGGGGGGAGGTCGGGTAAAAAAACATTTATTTATCGTTCACGTAACTTCCGCACTTACGTTGCGCCACTTCCAGAGTTATTTTAACCCAAAGCACGATCTTTTCGTAAACCTAAATAAATAGTTTTGATGCCTAAACCTAATTAATTTGTTTCCTGGGAAGACGGATGTTTATTTCAAAAAGACTGTATGCATGTAAGGAGCGGAAATTGACACGTGCATCACATGTTGCTGGACATTCGTAGGAAAACGCACGAAAAATGAGGACAAACGTTTTCGTTTTTATACGAACCATTGCATTGGGATAACTTGGAATGTTGGAATGAATTAAGCTGAGAAGAGTGTATGGGAAAGCCTTTGCACTGTCTGCAATACACTCAGTAAAGCTATTATATTTTGTTATATCATTATTACGTAATATTTTAGGCAGAAACCAGACAGTTCAGCTGCGTTGTACCCCCAAATATATACATACATTGACCGTGTATTTACTGTTTGAATGTGCCCCTAAAATGTCATTGATTATTGATTATAATGTGATGCTGTCACTGAAGCAAAATATGCTTATGTTTGTGTGTGTTTGTGAGAGCGTATATATCTAAAACCTCAGCGGTGCCAAGTCAGCACTGAAAAGCTGTGCTGTCCAGGAAAACAAATCAACATGCAGCTGTGCCTCAACTTTTTTATTTATTCACAGATGTTTGCTGCATTCTTTGTGTCTACAATATAATACACAAGAGTTCAGTGACAGATGCATGAAAAAATGAGAAGAGAACAGCAAATACTATGCGACAAACACAATAATGCTCCCAGTATGCGGTGCAGCGTGCTTAGATTAAAAAAACTGACTTCTGATGAAGTGATCACCAGTTCAAACTGTCAAACCAGCTAGAAAACCGTGAAAAAGAATGAGCATTGCTCTCCCATGCCTCAAGTATACTGTGAAGGTAATAAAGTCACAGTTGCTCCACTGGGGCAAGCTCATCATATTCTTGATATATAAAGGCTAAAAAAATCTACTATAAATGAGTGCGGTGGGGATTTGTGGGGTTGACACACAGGTGGAGAGGTGTGGAGCAGTGAAGAGTGCCTGCAAGGGCAGCTTAAGGACAAAGCACATTTCCGTAGTCGTAAGGGGGTGAATTGCTTCAATAAATCGTGGAAAGAAAAAACATCTCGGATTGATTTGGTCAAGGAGTGAAGCCGGTGTTGTTGTTGCATTGATTTCTCTGCTTCTTTGTTTGCCACTGATCAAGTCCTAAGCACGGGCCTTGCCTTGAAGGAGAAAAGTGTCAAAGCTTTTACAGTCACCTGTTGTTAGGTAGCCTACAGCAAAGTACAAAGCTACAACACTAAATAATTCCACTCATCTATCCATCCATCGTTCGCCCCTTATCCGGGTTCAGGTCGTAGTGATAGCAGGATATCTAGTGGTTCAGACATCTTTCTTCCAAGCCAATTCCTCCTAACCTGACACCCAGATGGTTTGTTACACAGAACCATCTGAGAAGATGTCATTAGGAAACTGTTTGGAAAAGGGCAGGCACTTGACAGGTGATTGGATGAACCATCTGTCAATCAAACTCCTGCAGCAGCCAGTCGGAAGAAAAGCGAAATCATCTTTTTCATCGGGAAAAGCCTTCAGTGTTGTTCTTTGCTTTTCTTTCAAAGAAGAAATACTCTCCAGTTCTGATATAACTGATGCTAATGCAGCATCTACGCTAACCTCTTCAGGAGCCGCCATTGTTGTTTAGAACGAACAGTCACCTCTCTGTGTTGCATTACAGACAGGTACAGTAAGTCACACCCGTAGCCGCCAGTAGCTCCTCAAAACACGCTGATTGGTCCATGCCCTGGCTTGCCGGATAAACAAATTTTTCGAAGCCTGACAAGATGGATTTCGAGTGATATGTGATCCCTCAATTCTCACGTGATCTCGTGACATCACCAGAATCCAGCTGCCGTGCAAGGTAAACTTCTTCCAGCTCCTCGTGTACAATCCTGAGGCACTACAGGGCCAGGTAGGATACAGTATAATCCCTCCAGCATGTTCTGGGTCTGCCCCAGAGTCTGCTCCCTGCTGGAAGTTGCAGTTTTCACAGTTTTATTATGGTAATAGTTCAATTACTGTCAGGATAGCATCGGGGCCTGGTTATGTTTTCAGCACCAGTGACTCAGATACACATTGAGATTGTGAAAATATCCACTAATTTCTGTGGTAGTAGTAGTTATTGTGATTGATATATTCCTATTTCTTATTTTCTTTGCAACAACTGGTTCAATGCTTTGAGTTTTGTTGCATTTCCCAACAATTATTTTACAACACTCTTTTTACCCAGTGGGTTACCTCTGGGTTTGAACAGTAAACATTGTAATCATGAGTTTATGGTCTCAATCACTAGTTTCAAGTCTTCTTCAATACAGCATGATGTTCATTAAGTAAACTATGGTCCCATTTAGAGTCAAATAGACCATAAAGCAGGGGATGATTTAGGGCAGGGATACCTTGTGATTGACAGGTCGCTACCATGGCGTTGTCCAGTCTGGGAGTTGTCTGTGTTTTCGTCTTACAACTTTAACCCTTTCACAGTGTGTTTTCAGTTCATAAAAGATCATTGTAACATTTTGGTCGCCTAAAAATGTCTTATTAAGTGTTCGGTTGAACTGAGTTCCACCCTCTTGTGTTATTTTTGGTTGCAAAAAACCAAGACGGCCAAGAACCAAGACGCTGGTGGCCAAAAACCAAGATAGCAGTCTATTTGTTTTTAGCAAGTTAGCAAGCTTACTGTGAAATTTAGAGTTCAGACTGTTCTGGCAGCTTCATTTCTCCAGTGATTAGTGACATTACAGGGACTTTTCCACCTATGGGGATCAATGCTGATAAATCTTTACTGCTGACTGTTGCATGTTTCACCAACTGATCACTACACTTGTAAAACTGACTACACAGGCAGGTTTGCCAGCTATATGACAGAACAGTTACTGCAGAAAGCAAAATCAACAAGCTGCCTCTTCATTTAGACACTGGCCAAACACGAGGAGAAAGAACACAATATGATGTATAACACATCCAAAGCTCCGTCACGTGTTCCCTTGGAGCATCGATACGAGAGATGATTATCTGTTTTTTTAGCATTCTCATCTTTCTGTTAGATAAAAAGAGCACCACATTCAGAAAGTTCGACTTTACTCTGTCTGTTGCTACACAATGGATACACTGATTTTCTAGAAAAGACCTGCAGCATCTGATGTTTAAAACAGCAAGGGAATGCAATGTTTTCACATATTTTCATAGCTGTAGCAACGATTTATCAAACATGCATGGACGGTGCAAAGAAGTGCTGTTTCCATAAAAATGTTTCCCAGTGTAGCCTACAGATACTTTATGCTTTATGTAGCTTGTGTTTTGATCTTCAGCTATTGTCTAGTATCTTTTCAACTTTTCCTATTGTGCACCAAATAAATTAATTATTTCTTGTTTCAATTAGTCTTTTCTGATTGAAATACCACGTTCTAAACTGGACTTGCTCCCACTGCACCACATCTTTTATGGTTGGTGATCCCTTTATACCACTATACACACTGTATTTTCTGCCAAGCTACTAAGTAAAACATTCCACTGTACTCAGGGAAATAGTGCAATAAAGCCAAATGTACCATGCATGTTCTCCAATAAAGTTCACATTGCGCAGGCCTGCAGCACTCAGGAGATGCTGTTACATATTGTGCAGGAAATACTGCAAATACTGCAGGATATTTATCTTTGCAGAGCTTGAGGGATGTTGCTGGATTGGCAGAGGAGAGAAAGGGAGTTTAAGATTTGTTGATCAAGTGATTTCAGCATTCAGTGACATGTGTTGTCTCTCGAGAGAGTCAGAGATGTTTTGCTCTCTATGAAACTCTTCCCTCTTGTCCTCTTGTGTATTTTTAAGCAGAGAATACTACTGTTGTTTACACACCTCACTCTTGTTTACTTTACTCTGTAAGTCCCACTCACTCTATGAATTGTTTATGGACCGTTATTCCCTGCAGCTATTGCCTAATGGTTGTCTTTTGTACACAGGGGAATGTGCTGGTTAGCACCAGAAGAGAAAAACAAAAATATTTTATGGGAGAGGATTAATAAAGGCTTTAGTTTGAGTGATTGCTGGTGCGCTCTTTGCAGTGCACCTTGTAGTTGTACTTCCAGTCTGTCTTGCAATCCAAGTCTCTAAAAAAGACTGAACAAAACAACAAATATGAGGACTACTTTTGCTATCAGCTCTTTTAGTGAAATTACTGGTGAAGTGCAGTTTTGCTGCTGAGCCAGAAAATGCCAGCCCATGGGATGTTTCCGTTGACTCTCATTTCTCCTCAGCAGTGTATGCCTTTTCACTGTCATTTCCCCCCGCGGAAGCAATTTCCCATGCAGTCCTTTGGAAGGACAGCCAGCTAAACCTCCAAGGACCCCTTTACCTCACCTTTGTTCAAGGCCTCAAAGTGCCTTTATACAGTGTGTGAGTATATACAGTACAACACGTGCATATGCATTTATGAGCTTGTATGTTGGGATATCAATCTGTACACAGAGTGGGTGTGTCTGCTGTGCATTTCATTATAACCTTCCCTTTTTAATTGGCAACTTTTGACATTCTATTTATGTTATTTTTCTGTTTACATGTATATCATAATATACATACTTTTTGTCTGATTTTTAACTTCTTTTAAAAGGAACAGTTGGACATTTTTGGGAAATATGCTTTTTCACTTTCTTGCCAAGAGTTGAGAAGATTTCAGAGTGGTATCAATCTTCTCATCTAACTCGCAGCAAGAAAACTTATACAACTTTTAGACTTTTTACTTTATAACTTTTAACCTGAACCTCCAACCCGGTACCACGTTAAAGCGTGTAATAGACCATTCTGTCCACCAGAGGACAGCGTGTCAGTGTCGCGCTTTGTCTCGCCGAGGCGGTAAATGACACGCGTGTATTAAGGTGTGTGCAGATAGGTTTAGAAAAAATGTCATGGTTGGGCCAGTGGGCTACCTCCGGGTCTGAGAAGTGAAGCCAATGCGGAATTGCCTTAAACTTGCATTCTTTCCAAGGGAGTTGATCTTTAACCCCTTCACAGGGTTTTTTCATTGCATGAAAGTTAATCATAACCTTTTGGTTGCCTAAATATGTCTTCTTTAGTGTTCTGTTGTACTTAGCTCCACCCTCTCGTGTCACTTCTGGTTGCAAAAAAATAAGATGGCGACAGCCAAAATGCCAAACTCGGAGGCTTCAAAACAGCAGTCCACAAACCAATGGGTGATGTCACGTTGACTACGTCCACTTCTTATATACAGTCTATGAGTTAGGCTTAAAATAAGTACATAAACTAAGTAAAATACATACGTAAACAACGTGACATCACTACGGAAAACACATGACAAGCGTCAATACAAAACACAGGACAAACCTCACTAGCGTAAATTACGAAACAAAACGTCTCCTGAGTGAAGGTCCCGTTTGTTGGACCCATCTACCTCCCGTCCCATTTTATATGTCATTACATTGCAGTCAGTACAGACTACATGGCGTGAAAATGACACGCCTAAAGCAAGAATGGTGTTCCTTTGCCTTGTGCATTATCGTGTCATTCCTACGCCTTTTCGTTCGACTGGGCTGGAACCTCAGTTGGTCAAGCACGTATCACATCACTTTGAAACTAGTCTGAAAATCAAGTAGACATCTGTAAAGTTCTCTGCAGGAAGAGGAGGAGCAGACTGAATAACAGAATTGTTCATAACAAAGAGAAGTGCAGATGTTCATTTGTGCTTTTTTAATGGGTTTTATCTGCTGCAGTAAACATGCAAACAAGATCTTTTCTTTCATCTCTGCATACCTTCTGTTGCTGTGACGTCAGTAGCATAATTAAAAAAAAAAAGTTCTGCACTCACTCAAAGTATCTCAAATGCTGACAATTTCATACAAACAAGGTGAAACAAGATTTAGTCAAGATTACACGAAAAGTCTCAATAAAAAGTTGCATGCTGGAGCTTTCAGTAAATGCAGAGTCTTTAAAAAAGTGTCTATGCACACAGCTACCCATTATTAATGCACATCTCGTTTTCTAAGTGTTCTTACAGTTTGATAATTTCACACACATCTGCCTCCAGGCCCAAAGCTCCAGTCCAGCTCTCCAGATACTGCTGCAGAAGTGCTGACACAGCTAACCTGGGCCTCTCATATCAGACTTTCCTCAATCTTCAAAGAGGTCAGTCAGTCCTGCCCTCTCCTCCCCTCCCAAAGCATCGCTCACTGCCCCCCCACATTCATTAGTCTAATGAGTTCAGCTACCGTCCACGCAGCCAATGTCAGCCGACAGTCACACTTATCAGCCCCGCCGCAGCCCTTATCCAAACAGCCACTCCCTCAAAATGTGATCTGCATCTCTGACCAGATCGATACGGCAAGAACAAATCCTCATCATCACTTTCAAGGTGAAAAACAGAGATAAAAAGTGGAGTTTGTTACTCCAGATGCAAATGCTGATGCTTCAGTTAAAAGTATGAGATTAATGTACATGAAAACAGACTCACATATACACTGTAAATTACTTCACCGTGCATTCACAGTAAATTACTGGCTACTAGTTGCATTACTTTCACAGTAAGGTACTGTATCATTTTTACAGTAAGGTATTGTGAAATGACAGCTATATACAGTGACCTCACAGTAGTTATGCCAGTATATCACTGTGATTTAGCGGTATGTTGCTTTAGAATTATAGTGTAAACTGTACACTGTAAATTATTTGATCAACAGTAAATTACTGGCTACTAGTTGCATTAATCAAACTCAGTAGCCAGTACTGTGCTGTAAATTTACACATAAAAACCATTGTAAAATACTGAAAAACAGTTTTATCTGTTAACCCATCAATAACTTAAAACATTGAAAAAAATGGTTAAATTCAAATAAACACAAAAACATGATCAATTTTATACATTTATTTAGCATGTAGAGAAACCTCTCCTGATGAATTCACAGTAGCTTGCAGTAATTACGGCTGTAATAGCTATGTCTTGCATTAATTTCACAACGACATTATGAATACTGTATGTTGAATATCACAGTTAAGGCCTGTGATGTAATTATAATGTAATTTATTGTGAATTATTACAGTTGCATCTTGTGAAATCCTGGTAATAATTTACAGTGTACAGTATTATAAAGCAACTTTCCCCATCTTTAATTTACTACTATATCAAGTGAGGCGATTAGCGAAAGCTAATTTTAGGCTTTAATTCCTTTTCCTGGTTCTCGCTGTGCTTTCAAGGACTTTGGTGGTTGGATTTCAGCACACAGAGCAGTTTGGTTATGATCCGTCTGGGGAGAAGAGAGAGCTGATTGTGGGTCGCCTCTATTGGGATTCTGCTTTCACAGATAAGATAGCCCTCGGAGACATGCTGCCTGCAAGCGCATTGTCTTCTATTTCCAAATCCAGTAGATCATATCTGGGTCAGAATATTTGGCTAATTAGAGGGTAAAACAATTTTTAGTAATTTCTCAGCGAGGGGTTGTGCCACGCTGAGCATATTTTTCAAAGACAATAAGACTGTGACTGCACATCCCCGATGGGCTTTTATACCTCCATTTATAACAACATATCTCCTGCTCATCAGCACTATAATTTCCTGCAGAAATTGTGTTTAGGCACTTGGTATTCAATGGAGGATGTTTATCAGATTATATGAGCCTGTGCAGTCTAATTTGCATGTTTCTGAAGGGTTAGCATCATGACTTCAGCGTGAGGCAGACTTCAGAGCAGGCAAAGATATGATTTTGTCTTTGAGCTCTCAGAGCATCCCATTCAAGAGAGCCTGAGTTCAAGATGTTTAATTTCTGCACCCCATCAGATATGCCCCCAGTACAAATGAGATTTACACACAACCCACAAAAAGACACGGAGATAGCACTAACAGAGCACAGTGCTGCTCCCTCCTCTTCCCCAACAGCTCATCTGTATTCTGTTTAAAGAAAACAGTAGAAACAAGCTGGAGGGCATTTTGTCTGCTTTAGCAGAGCAGGTTGTAATAATGAACATATTTTATAATAATAAAACAGACGTAATTGTAAAAAACAGTTGCTCGAGAATATAACATGTGGCCACACTACTTGAACTATGATGTCCATAAAAACAGGGACATATTAAGCAGGAACTGAAAGATTTTGTTGTTCAAAAGATGTTCGTGAACCAAGGTGAGTGTGACTCAAAGGGGATTGAGCTCCTCTTACCATCTCTTTGCTTCCCTAAGACCAGACCTGAGATCGCTCAGACAACATTCAGAGGTGGTTGCATGTTAATGCCAGGTCTGAACAGGGCCTAACTGCACTCCCTGAATAAATATTGTCTAATTTTTTAAATAAATTAAAAAGCGATTTCAGAGAGAAGCAGACAGTAGGGTCTACACTATGCGTTTGGAGGATAAATTCAGAATGTCAAACTGATTCAGCGGCCAAAAACACGTTAAATAGATAAAGATAGAAGCTACAGCCTACCATCACCTGGCAATCGAGACAGAAGACAATGGAATTAAGGAACAAATGATTCACTGTTATAATCATTAAAAAGCAAAAGCACTGTCTTAGCATAGTGCCAACGCTAGTTAATGATGTGATAACGTACTCTGCTAGTGTTAGCTCCACAGGTTTTTATGTTGAAACGTAACGTTTTAGAAAAACGTATATCTCCTTCCAACCTCTCCGGGTAACGAGTAACACTATTACACAACGTTTAACCATGACTAACTCGAAATCCACAAAATCAGCCTGAAAATGAAGGAATACTGAAACGATTGCATGACAGTCTATGAAGCAGACTCGGATAGTTGTCGGACCCTGGCTGATACTAAAATATGATTGGCCAGTCTGCGTTCGAGGGGCGGGACTGAAGGGTCAATGCAGAGGTCATGTGCTAGAACCACACCTCAGCACTCGGCTGACAGAGATGTAATCAATATGAAGCAAAGTGTTGCGTCCCCTTTGGTCCCTTGGTTTTATGTTTATCCTCTTTATTGTTTTTGGATTTCTTTTTCTCCTCAGGTACACCATGGTCATGTAATTTGATAAAGAGAAAACTATCACAGGGATTTGATGTCAGGGGAGCTTTGCTTCAAGAGTTGCCGTCTGTTCTTAAAGATGCAGTGAATCACTTCCGTATGAGCACCCTGAGGATCCCAGATGGCTGCTGTTACAGACTGGACACCTTCAGTTACAACACAGCTGTGGAAGGCTGATTAAAATAAGCAAGACAAACATTATGACAAGTTGCAATAATAACGTGCGTTCAGACAGAATTCACTTTTTGCAAGACAAAAAATCTCTTCACTTTCTCTCTTAACGCACCATAAGAATCAGTCATTTCAGCACAACGTGATCTCATCCCTACTCATCATATTTTGCCTTTTGGGCAGAAGCCCCCTTGAGTAGTATATGACGCAGAAAGTTAGCGCCTGGTTAATGACATGACATCGCGTGACATCTTGTAGTTAGTAAAAGTCACTGAAATTTTGGTTTTATATGGGAAATACTACCTCCGTTGCTCCTAGCGTCTAATAATGATGGAGATGGGTTCACATTGGAGTTTAGTTGAAAGCACGGTGCGTCTCATACAGACTTTAAAGGATGCCTTGTGCATCAGTATCAAAACGCAGAGGGCCACGGCCCAAGCGCCAGTATTTGACGACCTTGGAGTGAGACCAGGCTGGCCAGCAGCTCTGTGAAGCTGTACTTGGCTACCTGCCTGTCTGCCGTCCAACCTGCCTACCTGCACACACTCGAGTACTCGTTGTGCGACACTGAAGTCTTCCACAAGCTGCTGAGTACTAACAATAGTCACCCATTCTCACACACACACACACACGCATACATGTCTTGCTCAAGGACACTTGGACACTCAGGGGTGAATTCACAATAGGATTGCACGGCTTTTGCGTAATAAATAAGACAAAAGAAACCATGTAATTCACAAAGGGTGAAACTAACCCCTAACTGCGTTGCCAAGCAAATAGCGACTCCGTGCTCCTGTGTTATTTGCACAAATTTAAATTAGGTAATATTCATGCATTTAGCACAAAATCTGCCCCTGAATCCACCAACAAAGTGAGATGACACAAATATCTCTGGCCCTTCACTCTGCCCTATTCATGACTTCCCAGCTGTCCTTGCTCTCACCAGGTAATGACTGATATTCATTCACACAGGCTACATTCAAGGGATGGGGGGAAAAAAAGAAAAATCCAACTCATTTGCTGCTTGCTCGCCTCTTCAGCCTTGCATCGATGGAGAATGAATGTTTTGCAAGCTGCTACACTCTTGAAGGACTGAATGCTGGAGGAGCTGTATTCTTCCCATCAAAGTTCACCAGATAGAAAAGAGACAAGCGGACTCATCATTCAGAAACTGAAATGATAGAATAGGCTTCGCAAACGTGGCTGATGTTTACAATCATATCACTGGTGTGTGATGAATGGAGAAAGAGAAAGAATGAATGAACTTTCTGTGCGGCTGTGGCACTCATGCCACGCACTGTGTCTGAAAATAAGTCGAAAAATCAAAATGTCACAGCCCTGTGTTCAGCGCTGTGAAGGACATATCCATTTTTTTGGGCTCACAAGCATTGTTTCTGTTGGAACAGCACCAGACAGGGGAACTGAGGGAACAGTATGAATATTTAATCAGCGTTACCTCGTTGGCATCCGCTATGCCATCTTTTTTGCAAAGTTGCAAGTTGGGATTTTATTTTGTACTAGCACAGCAGAATGAAAGTTGAGCCGTTTGTGTGGATTTTATTGTCATTTCGGGGTATTGTGCAGAACACATCTCAAAATATCACTCTCCTCAAAACAACGTGAGTCAGAAGACTAACAGTAAAGATTAAAATAACATTCTTTTTATACACTTGTCTGTGTCAGCACTTATGTAATCACTGACAGAAGCAACAAAGGAAACAAACAAATGCAAAGAACACATGCAGAAAACATGACTAACATATGGCTTCATATCTAAGTTTCATTATATGGTTGTTTGATAACTGAAGCTCTAGAAACACTGATGTGAATATGTTCACAAAACCACAAGACTCACCTCTGTTGCTTTTTCAACCAGTTATGAAAAGCAGATTGTGCATTACATAGCTTCAATATGTCTAAACTGCACCTGCACATAAAGGTCTAGAGAAGCTATATCTGACCATACAGCACCTTCTGACCCGTAAAGCGCAGCTAGCGTGAGCTCTGCAGCTGTTGTGCAACACATATCCTTTCGTCAATAACGAGGTAGGGAAATGTCCTCTATTTTCTGGCAACAGCAGGCAGATGGTGGGTTTCTTCTGGGAAGCATAATCTCCATGCAGCAAAGCTGAGATAAAACAACTTTAATACTGTAAAATCCCAAGGTTTTATCCCTGTTCTGGTGATAACACACATATGGCTCAACATCTGGGGGGATGGGGTGAACAGCGGCCAGCCAGACGTCATGTGACAACCTAGATAACTTCAATGCAACTACCACTACAGTTAATAATAATAATAATATCAATAATACCATACTGAAGGTGAAGGAGTCGGATACAAATTAGATTAATAACATTTGAAAGATGATTTGATGATTTGACTACTACAGTAGACTGCACATATCAGTGTTAAACATTTCTGGATAACTCACACCCCTTTTATGGAATTAGATGTTTGGCATGGGGTGATAGAAGGCAAAACTACAGATGTTTCAATCTGTTTATACTTGATTTAAGGAGTTACACCGTAGGTTTTGATTCTAGAGTCCTACAGGATGGAGTCCTAAAACCCGGAAATTAATTAGCATTTAAGCACTTCCGGTTCCTTCGTCTAGAAGTCAATGGGTTTTTTGAATGGGTTTTTAGTTAGATGTCTGAAATAAGGTCTTTGGTAAACACAAGCTTAAGAGATTTTAACGTTTTGTTCTATGTTATTATTTTCAATAATCCAAATCCAATGGAAAAATCCTGTTGGCTTTTAGTCGAGGGAACCAGGGTGTTGCTAACATCGTGGATGGCCTACAAAAATACGTCAAACCCCTGGAGCACTCTATAAGAAGTGGACGTAGTCACCGTGAAGCCACCCATTGGTTTGTGGACTGCCGTTTTGAAGCCTTGAGTTTGTCATTTTGGCCATCATCATCTTGGTATTTGGCTGTTGCCATATTGTTTTTTGCAACCAGAAGTGACACAAGAGGGTGGCGCTAAGTATAACCGAACGCTGAATAAGGCAACCAATTAACTTTCATGAACTGAAAACAGACTGTGAAAGGGTTAAAGTTCTACGACGAAAACACGGATAACTCCCAGACCGGACCAACGCCGTGTAGCAACCTGTCAATCACAAGGTAGCCATGCCCTAAAGCATACCCTGCTTTATGGTCTATTTGACTCTAAATGGGACCATAATTTACCAAATGAACATCATGCTGTATTGAAGAAGACCTGAAAATAGCGATTGAGAACCGTAAACTCATGTTTACAATGTTTACTGAGGTAATAAATCAAGTGAGAAGTAGGCTCATTTTCTCATAGACTTGTATACAATCAGACTTCTTTTTGCAACCAGAGGAGTCGCCTCCTGCTGGATGTTAGAAAGAATGCAAGTTTAAGGCACTGCAGCATTGGCTCCACTTGTCAGAAACCGAGGTAGCCCGCTGGTTGTATTCAATGATAGCGCCACCGGAGCACTACATGCATTCATTGTAAATGATCAGGCTGTATCCTACTTTAATTATATTCCCCACAGTAACTGTGTTTATATTGTATTGTATATTTTATTATGAGACTATTCTATGCAATTGTGGCAACCATGTTGTTTCATTCACAGTGACAGAAAGCGGGAGTCATGGTGTGCAGAGGGTTTGCAGTGGAGATGGCTTTGCTACATGTGTCTTATTGAAAATGAATAGATTTCTGAGCCTTTCTTCAACTTTCTCATGTTGTTTTCACTCAACAATCCCTGCCGGCATCAGACACTTACAGGAGCAAACAAAAGCAGCCCGAGCTGCTCAATCACAGTTCTCGCAGTCCCAATGTGGTATCTCCGTAGCCGCCGCAGCACCGACGTGCAGTTGCTTTTTTGAGTGCAGCTACAGTACAACTATAAACCCAGCTTACAGGTTCCATGTGGAGTTTTTTTGAGGTCGATCCCCGTTTTGTTTATCTCATGCATGCACCCAAGGGCTCACATGCACGTGCATGGTTTCAAGAAATCCAAATAAGGGCAACTGGAGGAAACTGATGTAAAATCTCTGTCTCAAATCTGTTTGTCTCAAATCAAGTGTTTACTGTATGATTTGATGTTATTTATAACCTGTAGTTATGAAACATCCTCTGTGACTCCCGTCTGCATCACATTAACAACAATGTTTTTTATGTTTGTGTTGTTTATCAAAGAGCACGACCACGCTTTCCGGTTCGCCGCCCTTGAAGAAAGTCTTGTGGGATAATGGGTCTTAAAAGCAACTAGTACCTTGAATATTAGGTTATGAAGTGTGAACATTTCTCTCTGTTCAGACGTTCTCAGTGTCGTTGTTGTTGTTGCTGCTGCATGTTTATTCACTTTCACTCTTATCCAAGGTTCCTCAAGTCTGAGAGCTTTATTTATTATTTCCGTATTCTATTGGAAAGGTCAGGGTTGCGTGTGCGTGCTGAGAATAATGATTTATACTGTGCATTGTGTACCTAACACTCCCATACAGTAAATAAAGGAATATAGTAAAAGAAAAGAAATTAGAAATAAAGATCTGTCTCTAGTCACTAGTACATTAATATATATTTCAAAAGCCTGTCTGTTTTCTGATTTGCTGTTTTTGCCATTTGCTGTTAATGCAAACTCAGAACCTCCTCCATGTTTACTTGTGGTATTGGCAAATTCAGGAGAATGTACATTTCCACTAATTCCATCAGTACAGTGTCTCAATCTCATCTACTTTCGGCTATTTTGATTGCGGATACGCTACAGTCAGATGAAACTTTACACTTCCCGCAAGATGCTTCATATTAAAAGGGCATTATTTCTCTCTTTCATGGTAGACTTCTAATTTGAAATATATGCAGGAAGTCTTTTTAGTCTCATTGACGATGGCTTAAAAGATACAGCGTGTAGGATTTGGCGACATCTAGTGGTGCTGTTGCAGATTGCAACCAACTGAGTTCACCTCCACTCACTCCTCCCTTTCCAAGACGGCGGTAACTTTAGGAGCAACGGAAGTCGGCGGTACCACGGTTTTGCACTCTGCGGCTCACTTTAACGCAGTTTCACAAGCGTATCAGAGAACTACGGTGGCCTTCAGGTAACGTAAAAACGTGTCCATTCTGAGCTACTGTAGAAACATGGCGGAGCAACATGGCGGACTCTGTGAAGAGGACCCGCTCCATATGTAGATATGAAGGGCTCATTCTAAGCTAAAGGATGCACAACGATTTTTTGTTTCAGGTGATTATACACTAATGAAAACACAGCTATGAATATTATATTTCATTTCTGCAAATAGATCCACCGAAATGTTACACACAGTTCAGCAATCACAAAAAAACAGAAAGGAGAAGACAATAGAAATAATTAATGAATAAAAAGTGCATCATGTTGAATTTACTATCACCTGTCAGATGTTTTTGGCCCATGTTCCTGTAAAGATAGCATAAAGTGCAGAAGGAAAGGAGTCCCTGAGCACCATCCAGAGGCACATAATGGAAAGTGAGGTCCATGACATTCATCCACACTGACCGTGATGTACTGCACGCATGTAAATGTCAGAGGTGACGATCATATAGAAGCATGTAACTCACCAGCAAACATCCCCAGATGAGAGATGAATTATGGGAATGGAGGCTCCAGAGCTGGAAAGGAGAAGACATTTATAGCTCTATCATGGAAATGGATTTCACTATTCATTACCCCGAGGACTGATGACATGACTTTTAATGCTGAATCATTGTACCATGACTTATCCTATCCATCTTGCCTCTCAATACTGTACAGCAATGAGACATCTTGCATTACAGCATCTTTGTCATACTTAGTGTACACATTAACAGTATGATAACTTATTAGCTGTTATTTGACAGCTTAACTTCTCGGTTTTAGTTAGTCACTGTTACATTTGTCAGCTGTGGATCTTTCAAGCTATTCGTTCCAGTAGTCAACCCTCCTTCTCTTTAGCTTCAACAGCAACCGAGATCCTAAATGTGTTAGCAAGTGAAAGGTGCTGTGAGCTGAAATACTCAGAAAGGTTGGTGTGGAAGCGACAGATGGATCTGACAGTGAATCAGACCTGGTGACGGTGGCGGCGGTGGAGAGGAGGAGGAGGAGGGTGGGCGCAACATCACACAGAGGGACACGGAGAGGACGCGGAGGAGAAAAAAAGGAAGACATGAGAAACGGAAAAGGGTGAGAAGAAGATATGTGGGCGTCGAGCGCGGCGACATGAGACAGATTAATTCACACGGGAAAGGGCATGTTAAATGAAAGCCGGGTCTGTGACAGGACTGCACCCATCTCTCCTCAAAGACAGCACACACATCCATGTATAAGCCAGCAGTACATCCCCTCTCTGCTCCTCTCACAAGTTGTTAGCTTGTTGACAAAGAGTTTTTTTTTCTGTTTGGGGCTGTAAACTTTGTCTCCAGCTGAGGCGGTGAAATCTTTTGCTACTGTATTGTGATTTGACTTTGTACTACGGTGTTTACAGCTGAGCTCTGCGCTCGCAAACAGCTCCTCAGGTAGCAATGGCATAGCAGCACACTCATACTGTTGTTTTGGTATTATTTAGTGCCATAAACAGATGGATCACCGCATTTAAAACCGATTTATTACTTAGCTGTTATCAGCGGCCTGTGTGGACTCCTTACAAGCACAGAGTTACTGTTGAAACAAGAGGTGCAGTGTTCTTGGAAAGGGTGCAATATTAAACTCAAAGGTGTGTGACGAACATGCATATTGTTCAGTGGTCAACCTCTTGGTCTTAAAAGTGAAGCCAATGCTGAAGTGCCTTAAACATGGATTCTTTCTAATACCAACAGGGGTCGACTCCTCTGGTTGCAAAAAGAAGTCAGATTTTCTATGAGAAAATGAGTCTACTTCTCACGTGATTTATTACCTCAGTAAACATTGTAAACATGAGTTTATGGTCTTAGTCGCTAGTTTCAAGTCTTCTTCAATACAGCATGATGTTCATTTAGTAAATTATGGTCCCATTTAGAGTCAAATAGACCATAAAGCAGGATATGCTTTAGGGCATGGCTACCTTGTGATTGACAAGCTGCTACCACAGCGTTGTCCGCTCTGGAGGTTATCCGTGTTTTCGTCTTACAACTTTCACAGTGTGTTTTCAGTTCATGGAAGTTAAGTGTCACAATTTGGTTGCCTAAAAATGTCTTCAGTTGTATATTTAGCTCCACCCTCTCGTGTCACTTCTGGTTGCAAAAAAACAAGATGTTAACGGCCAAAAACCAAGATGGCGACAGCCAAAGTGCCGACTTGAGGCTTCCAAACGGCAGTCCACAAACCAATGGGTGACGTCACAGTGACTACTGGTGCCTTCAAATGGGGTAGTGTTTACCGTGTTCACTAGAGGAGTCCATATGAACGCCCCCCTCTTGACGTATTCACGACCTAATGAGTGGAAAGTTTCTGAAAGCTCAGAGTTCACAAGTTATGACGTGTTTGTTGATGTTGTCAGAAATGGCGGAGGCCATGGAAATTAATTTTTCTGTACATAATAAGTGAATATATTGTAATTTTAGTCGTAATATACACTGTCTTTTATTTCACCAAAAACACACAGTGGGATGGAAATATGTTAATGACAAAGGAAAATTCTATTCAGCTCTCATTTCTTGTGCCAGAAACATAATTTATCAAATTAAGCATGTACCAGCTGGCAAATTATGCACCAATTACACTGTAAATCACAGATGACTCTGCGGCATGACAGTGACTGCACACCGCTGTTAAACTCTTCCCCGATCGCTGCACCCCGGCAGCGAGCGAGTATCCTCTCACACAACGGCCGACTCGATTCAAACTTGAAACACACGCGCCTCCATCTGTACAGCCCCACTGAAAGCAATAGTACCCCAGAGCCCAGGCGTCCCTATTCCCAAGACTACGCTTTACTCTGCTTGGCTGGGTTTATTAATGCCACCCTTCCACATTATCCATCATTTCTCTCTGGCAAAGTCCTGACAGTTAATTAGATGCCACATTTGCTAGAACTATATTAGGCATTAAACACTAAAAAAAGCTTTAAAAAAAGCCAGTAATCATGACCTATGACCCCAACAAAACAGACATGTCATATAAACGGAGAAAGTGAGATACAGCACAGCTAAATGTTATAAACTTTTAAATCTAAAAGGGGAGGAACATCGGATGGGCTCCATTCATCACTGTGTCTGACTGTGTCCAGACTCACTGAGGTCAGACACTGATGAATGATTCTCCGTTTCAAAACCTACAGCTTTAGGTCACTATGTTAGTACTTGAACCAAACCGTAGCCTGTAAAATAATACTGCTCTACAGCAGCCAAGAATAAAGGCTCATTTCACCCAAATGACTCAGATTAAACATGTTTTGACTGCTTTATTGAAATGATTTGCACTACAAATGCAATTCAGTTGCAACTGAGTTGAAATTTTGAGTTTAGAGCTGCAATTAGTAATTGATAACTATTAAATTAATCGCCAACTATATTGATCATTTTTTAGTTTTAGTAATTTTTTAGGAAATTAAAAGCCAAAATTCTCTGATTCCAGCTTCTTAAATGTGAATATTTGTTGGTTTCTTTACTCCTCTATGACTGTAAACTGAATATCTTTGAGTTGTGGACAAAACAAGTCATTTGAGGACGTCATCTTGGGCTTTGGGAAACACTGATTAACATTTTTCACCATTTTCTGACATTTTATAGATCAAAAAATGGGTAGTTTCATCCCTACTTAACTTGTTCCTAAAATAAATTTGTGATCTGTTGATAATACATAATTCTGTAGAGCTAAAACTTTTCACCACAAACCAAATATTAAGCATAAAAATAAGAATATGACAGATTAGACTATATTGTTTCATGGTCTGCACTGTACAATGGAGTATTAATATCACTGTTCGGACAGATACAAATCAGACATTTTGAGAAAAGAAAAACATTTAGATAAGAAAAGTTACAACGGAAAGGGCTGTGTGACAGCAAGATAAAGCAGTGAAAATATTCTAAATATAGCGTACACTTAAACTGATATTGATTTTTTTAGGTGGGTCTTTCTTTTAGGTGGCTAAAATATGTTTTTCTGTCGTCCCCGTCCACAGCAGTGCATTGCTTTGCTTCCATGCGGTAACTCCTGTCTGCTACTCCAAACTGGAGGCATGCTGACTGTCATCTACTGCAGGTAGTACACTGACTATGGATGAGTACCTCATACAACCCCACTTCAAAACACCCAAACTATCCCTTTAGGCATTTCTCGACCAGTCCATACTGTAGCCTACAGTTACTCTTTGTACTTGTAAAAGACTTGTGTTTGGGCTGCACCGTCACTTTCTGATGAGTCACAACATTTTTTCTCAAATTTCAAATTTAATCTAAAAATATTGCATTATTTTTTTCTATCCGTGGCGCTAATACTTTGCCGTACTATTGCATAGAGAAGCTCTATAAGGGGATCAAATGATAGAGAGGCTCTACATACACAGCAAACATCCGTGACATCCTTTGGGGAATGAAGCCCCAAGAGGAGAATTGCTTCTCATGTGAGATAGATGGAACGCTCAATGTGTCATCCATCTTTGATCCATCCTACTCTTCACATCCCACTTTGATATGATAATATAAAGGTATATATATCATACATGTTCTCTGGGTAAAACTACTGTTTGGTGATGTAAATGTATTTCTATAAGATACCATAACAGTCATTTTTATGGGCCAGTAGTGATGCCCCTTGAGAACGTGATTAATGGCAGATCTTCCCATAAAAGTATAAATAGTGGCCCACATAGTGGATTGTGATTATAGTGATAGGCAGTATAGGTTTTGAGTGATGCTGTCTGATCAACAAAACACAACCCATGAAAGCAGTCAGGAGGAATAATAGGCTACATCAGGCTGGTCTCATACACTGTTCGTAGCTATACCTGCGAAAAGTAATGCATTGTAATTCGTGTATGTCCCACAAAATCAATTCATATGTAATCCACGTAATCGTGAACCAGGAAGTATAAAGAGCGACAAATGCTGCAATTATCAAAACTGTCCACTTATCGTTATAATTTCTGTTGCTCTCGGTTACTTCCCTGTCTACCAAACCTTTATTGACAGTTGCACTAGTCTTACAGTCTCTAGGCATTTGCATTTGTCCACGACATATTTGCAGAGCTGTCGGGTACAAACAGAGTTTTCAAGTGTTTGTTACTGAGGCACAGAGCAGATCAATAAAGAAGCTTAACTCAAACCTAATTATACGTACATTCCTTTAAGGACGCACAGTGATCATAATGTCTATCTCCATTAACGACCTTGAAAAATCTAAATCCAACTAGTTTGTTTACCCTCCCAGAAGCTCCCACTGTTGTCAGCCAACATAAAACCTCTTACTGAACCATTTGAATTTCCTCCTCACTAGAATGCATTGCATATTATTTTACACCAGGTATTTTTCCTGTTGTATACATTATGTATGGAGACATAAATGTCATTGAGTGGTATTGTACAATTCTAAATAATGGATGAAATATAACATAATGACCTTCAAGGGTATGATTTCATAAAACGTATGTTTCCATAAAAGCTGGAGGACTGAAAGTCCTCGGTGTTCGTTATGCAGCGGCTCTGAGCGGAGTGGAGTAATCATAGCTCCAGATGACCTCCTTTTAGTTACGTTTGATACGGGGCGTAGCGGTGTGCCTCTAAAGAACGCTCATTTCAACACATTGGGTTTGATTTGCGTGCAACACTGCACTTATAATGCCTAGAATTAACCCTGACAGGGAAAGAAGGCAGTCTCAGACTCCCACTGCTGTCTTAGCTTCTGCAGCGCTCTTGTCAAGATAAGAATTCACGAGCTCAGCTTTGTATGTGCACTGTGTTTGTAAACACGAGCGCACACGCGCACACACACACATACAGTGTTTGTGTCATGAACTGTGATTTAGCAGCTCCCTGTGAAATGTTTGCGATGCAGCTTTATGACATGAATAATTGGGAAATAAATAGGCCGTGGCCTAAGCTGAGGTTTTAAAACCCAGTTGAAGCTTGGCTTTCTCCAAAGTACAGACGGCAGCTTCCTAGATCTCAAATTAGCATCCCAAATTTACATATCTGCTTGCATATTCATGTTCATATCCGGAGCGATTTAGATTCCCATGCCAGTCATGCAGCTCACCTGAGATGACAATAAGCTCCAGCTACCGAGCATCTTCTTTCAGGGCTATTATCAACTTCAACTTCTATCCTGTAGGTGCAAACTTTTTGGTCACGATTTGATTTTCGATTTAAACATGGCATTGTTGTGTGTACCACACTAAGGCCATATGGTCAAATCTAAATAATCTATTTAATATGTAATAACAATAACTTATTATTTTACCAGTCAATTAGGGAACAAGCTGTTAAACAACAAAAAGAAGTAACACTAGATGGCAGGAAGGAACTTTACAACAACTAGAGAATTTAGGAGGTGCACCTGAATGCACTATGAAGTCCCTGTCGGCGGCCACATGCTTTATCAGACGAAACGATGTAGACACGCAATCAATTTTAAGTGGAGATAGTGCAACTGCAGCTGAAATCGGCAAACAGTTTGCTGAGCGCTGTTTTCTTTGGTAGCTGCAGTCTCTAAATCTTCTGCAGTTTTTCTGTCAACGACACGTTCGTTGTTTACATAACTCACAGGGAAGGCAAAATGTAGCCACACCGGTGACTTCAGGGAAGCAGGAGGATTTTCCAGTTCGGTTGTTTCTCCGTCAACTCTGACTTTGGCCGTGGTCATGGTGTCTCGAATTGCAGCTGCAGGCTAACGGTAAGATACTCTGTGTTGTCTTTGAAGTGATTTTTTCCTTCGCACGCACGCAAGTAGGCGGCGGCGAAAGAAAAGAAATACTGGGAGAATCACCGATCCTGCTTTTGACTTCGAAGCTCGAAATAGAAGCTCATTTCGATCAATATTTGATTTAGAATTGAAATCGTGACATCCCTACTTTTTATATTTCATTACTTTTTTTCAAAGCAACTCTTCCACCTCCGTAAATGTGAATTAACATGTGAGCTGAAGCCTTCTTATTTCATCCACTCTCTCACTGAAGTCTTCTTCCTAAACTTGAAATGAAGGGGATTTTTCATTTTCAAAGTGTCAGATTTTTCTTGAAATTCTTATGCTGGAAATAAATGTGCTGATCCGAGAGCAGACATGAGCGAAATAAAGTATGCAGCCATGTGTGTTGTAACAGTAAAAATCCAAAGAAAGGAATTCTGTTAAATTGTTTACTATCTTATTGTCTTTAATGTTTTTCTGTCTTCAGTTGAGTACACGAGGGGTGTACATAAAGTTGGTGAAAAAAATCTTCAAGCTGTAAATGTATTACATGAATCCACGTTTGCAAGACATCACTTGTCGTCATCTTTCTTTTTTCTATTTTCAGTTTTTATCCTTCCATTGTTATGAAAATGCAATCAGTTCAGTTTGGTGAGCCACACAAAGGCACTCTGAAATGCAAATGCTCAGCGACTCAGCCTTAATCAAAGCGAATAATTATCCACGGCCTGTCAAGATGCATTGATCTGATTTCAGCGTTGGTTGTGCCTACATTTTTAGAAGTGATGCACGTTGGACATGCAGTTTTTTTTTATCACGGAGACTCATTACACATAACGCTGCACACTGTAAAATGATGGTGTGTTATATATATCATATTATAATACATACGGCTTACTGGTGAGCATCATTTCAGTCTCAAATCTCAAGGAGGGTTTAAATTAACGTTTCTAAATAGCGTTACAGCTAACAAAAAATGTGCAGGCTACCATACAAATATGAAGTAAAAAACAAAAAAGGCTACCATACACTTGCATTTGGAAATACACACACACACACACACACATCTCTCTCGCTTGTTCTCTGTGGGGTGAAAGTTGCATGTGCGTGTCTGCCCTTACAGAAACATTCAATCTCTTAACATGCCTTTCATGCCTGTCATCAAATTGGAAAATGTGTTACCATGGCAACAGTGTCTCAGGCACAGCCTCTGGTGACAGCCTCTAGCCAGTCCCTGCACACACACACGCACACACATGCACATATGTACACACACACACGCTGAGCTGTAGCACAAGCAGGTGAAATATCTGCACATCAAAGGGAGCCACACTGACCTGCCTACTGCTGTTTTAAAGCACCAATAAATTTCCCACTGATCTCTGTCTACAGGTGGGGAACTGGGAGCGACTTCAAATGCCTTCTCAAAGCAACAAACGCTGACAACATCTGACGCCTGCAATATTGCCACTTTCTGGCAAACAGCAACACTCAATGAATGATTCCTGAAAAGTGCCATCATATGCCACGTAAATGTGGCAGCTTCCTGAGATGACTCACTTGGCATTTAGACCACATTATGCTTTACATGAGAAGGTCCAACATGATATAGGGGTGGGGGAAAAAAAATCTATTCACCTATGCATCGGATGCAATATCCGTGCTGTATACGTCAACCAAAACAAACCACAGTGAGTCAAAACGAGAAAGTAGGAAACGGCGGAGGCTGATCCAATTTCCCTGAATTTGGAACAAGAATGTTTTTTTTTATTTTATTGCCCAATTCCTCTGAGTGTGCCCTATTTGTCATAAATTGACATTGGCTCTAAAATGCGTGTATGTGTATAATTGCAACTATATGTAGACAGGTGCAGATGTCTACTCGACTGGAGTAATCTTCCAAACTATGATGCATCTCATGCATTTGACTGAGCCATAACTCAGTGGTCATGCAACCCACAAGAACAAAAATATGGTAGGGCAACAAAACTAATTTGTTTGATTTAAAAAAAAAAATCTGGTTAGGCTTAAAATAAGTATGGAAACTAAGTAAAATACGTATGTAAACAACGTAATATATAGTAAGTATAGAAAGCTCATCACAAACGTCACTAACGTAACACAACACCTGACACGTGTTGGACACATTCACCTCCCCGCCCACCCATAAGCAGTCTCTCTCGCTTTTTATTCTACGTCACTAGCTCTGAGCGTACCATATTTACGCAAATGCATTTACATTGCAGTCAGTACAGATTACATGGCGTACAAATGACACGCCAAAAGCAAAAATTGCATTCTTATTACACGATTTTGACACATTTGGCACATTATCGTTTCATTCAAATGCCTTTTCATGCGACCGGGCTGGGTCATGAGTCTGGCTCAGTTGAAATTGTGCACCTTTGTACAAAGCTGCAATGTTCCCAGGACTTTCTCCAGAAATTGGCGTGATTATCGGTTTGATGCATGCAGATCCTGATTCCTCATTCAGATGCAGATTTAAAACTTGAAAATATTTTCTATTATTAAAACAAATTCAGATGAGCCTTGTTGGAGGAATGTGCTCTCTGAGTGCTTCCTAAGTTCTTATGCTTATTACATTTCACAGTTGACTGTGAAGCACTTTGCTTTCTGGAGTAACTTTGCTTTTGAAGACTGCAAATTGGCAACAGATTGAGAGGTCGACACGGCAAACAGTTTCTCAGATGTCTGTTTCACCATCGACAGACTTCAGAAGCGTTCTGTTTTAATTGTCTAAAAGCATAATATCTTCAGTTTTACTAACAAAAAGCAGTTTTTCCTCTTGTGCATGCTGTGTAGCAGAGCCTATCAGACAGTTACAATGAACTCTTTAGTTGTTGGCGATTAAATCTTTTTTTCATTTATATGCTAAGCCACAAAACGGGTTTGCGCCAACATCATCTTCAATGATCGTAATCTTTCTGACACAAAATGGAAATGCGGCGAGCGTGGCCCTGAACTGCCCGCGCTGCTCAGATCCCAGCCTCAGCATGTAGGCGAGAGGTCAGGACCTGTCAGTGTGGCACCAGGCCTCTTATCATGTGGATGCTGGACAGAGTGTAGGGAACTCTGTGGAAGGACTGTGGAGTTTGAAAGAGGATTGTTTCCGACAAGGACCACGAGGTCCTGATTATTATTACAGTCCTGAGGGTTGCAGAGAGAAATAATAACAGAAGGACAAATGAGAATGTAGAAACTCACAACCGAGAGGATGTGAATGCTCAAGAGCCTCGGGACAAAACAGTCATACAAGACCAGACCCAAGTGAGGACAAACTATGGTGCCATCTCTTCTTGTAGAAAAAAGGCCCAAGGCTGGTGAACTTGACAGATGGTGGCTGTTATTTGTAGATTGTTCCCCTTTCTCTTTTGTCTTCAACCTTGAGAAAAGATGTAGAAAAATGAAACTTTTATTCATCCAAAATAAATTAATTTTATGATTGATATTCTTGTGCAAATCAGGATTTTAAGGTTTTCTCAAGCTGACATTAAAGGCCTTTACACACTGGGGGCGTTTTTTTTCGTGCGATTAATTCACACGTTAATATATTTTTTTTCAAACTGTTGTTTTTGTCATGAGTACTTTCACACAGAATGCACATTTTACACTGCAAAAAAAAGCGTCAGAAAAAGCGTCAGAATGGACATATTCAATACGTACACTCGTAGTGTACAACAACACCAAGACGGCTATTACTCCTTTCAACCTTGACAAAGGAAGCGCATACCAGATCCACTCCTTCCAATCTTACTTTTCACAATAAAAGCCCAAGACATATAAACTGCATACAATGTATCCTCATTCAATGGTTTGTATGATTTCTTAGTTATTCCTACAGATGTCCAGCAACACATGACGCACGTGTCAATTTCCGCTCCAGTCTTTTCAAAATAAACTTCATGCTTCACAGAAAACAATAATTAAGAGAGAAAGTATTTTGACTAAAAGTTAACTAAAATGTAATGATTCTTTAGTGACTAAAACTAGACTAAAACTACGAAAGATAAAAAATTACACATTTTAAATTTAAGACTAAGACTAAGAATAAAACTAAAATAGCTGCCAAAATGAACACTGCATCCAAACATGTTGTTCACATGCATTGCATTGATAAGTTAGCAACAAAGGTTGGTGGTGCTGTAGCTTATTGGTAGTAATGATGCTCTCCTGTTATTCCCTGGATGAGAAACTGAAGTGGAAGTATTTTTGGGGGGATGTAAGAGGCTTAGAGGAGGCCGGGTTCATCATTAGCTGCTGCATGCTAACACTGGAAACCTAAATGAAATATTCAGTGCTGTGCTGGAATGTCTGAAGCTTTCTTCTGCTTCAACAAGATTATTTTAATTTATTAAGACACAACAATGGGCGAGGCAGAGGAAAAGCCCGTACAAGCTCCCTTGGTATTTATGAGGACTCAAATCTATCAAAGTAGACGTTTTTAAAAAAAAGACAAAACACATGTAGATGTGTCCTTTCTTGATTCATATTTCATACGGTGCACTTGTGCGCTGGAGTTACAAGCTGTATATTCAGTCCACTGAACTTCTTGCTCCGTGTGGTGAAGATGGTTTTCATTATGCACCGATGAACATCGCTAAAAGGAAAGTTTTCAGTTCATTTGGATCAGGAGAGAAAAGCAAGGCTGTGCTGCACTTCTGTCTCTCTTCTATAATCGACTGCAGCTGCATTTCTGCTGCAATTCATTTAATATTCTTACATTTTGTAAGTCTCTTACATTCAATGAAAACTGGCAGGAGGACTCACACCTCATTGGTTGCTGATTGAGCATCTTGTCATGTAGCCATGACGTTGGCAGAGCATCAATATACACTTCACTGATTTTCATCCTACGGCAGTTTTTCTCATTCGCTTTGGCTCAATTCTCGAATGAGAATTATTTTTTTCAAAAAAATGAGCTCAAATATCTGAACAATTAGTTTGTTGTTCACAACAGATGAGAATTTCTCATTCATTCAAGTAAATTACATGTTTTTGGCACATGTGTGCAAAGAGTGAGTACAATTGTGTAAAACTTGCACAATAACTACTTGCACATGTCTTGCTGATCAAAACTGATGCGTTGATTTTCAGTAAAGTAGTCTTCCTCTTCACACCTTCTAAACACTCTTTCATCATTTGAGCCATCACATGCAATATGATCCATTCAGTTACCAAAATCTGTCAGACATACATGTATATTCCATAAGTATCTATGACACAGTGTTACGTAGAGTGAGGAGATACAATTAGATGTTTTTTTACTGAACAACTGCATGTTTTCTCATTGTTGTGGGGTTTTAAAAATAAAATTATTGGCATGGATGTCATTTTGTGGCAACTTTTCTGTTCACTGTATAGGACTTTACATGAATTTTCTGTTAACACATTGCTACACAAATATATTTACTGTATAAACACAAATCTCCATAACCTTTTTCTGTGTATACAGTATTGTAGGCTACAGTATTGACTTTTCCCAGTAAACTTTGACCTACTGTTGAAATGGCTCAGTGCGATACACAACAGCCTTCAGCTAGACAAAACTGACATTCATGTATCGTACAGTAAGCTGTCAGTGTCAACAAAAAGTAGAACAAAAAAGACATTCGTATACCACGGCAGTCAACCCTGGAAATGTTTCTTATATACAAATATAACTACTATACTATCTACTCTTTAGTTATAGTAGTATACAGGAACAGGATATGTACGCGCGTGTTTGTACAGTAAATGTATTTGTGTAGAAATGTAGAAAATTCACCTTTGAGCTTTCATGTAAAGTCATATACAGTGAACAAAAAATCTGCCACAAAATGACATTCATGTCAAAATAAAAAAACCTGCAACAATGAAAGAATCTGCTGTAGCTCAGTAAAAAAATAACTAATTGTACCTAGTACTTAACACTATGTCATAGATATGTATGGAATATACATGTTTAAAAGTTGTGAAGAGTGCAAGAATTTCACTGAGAATCAGCTAAACAGTTTTGATCAGCAAGACGGGCAAGAGGAAAACAAAAACAAATTGTAGATAATTGTACTCTTTTGCACTTATGTGCCAAAACTAGAGCAATGAATGGTGAATTATAATCTGTTGTGAACAACAAACTAATTGTTCAGAGATTTGAGCTCATTGTTTTGAAAAAAATAATTTTCTTTCGAGAATTGAGCCAAAGCAAATTAGAAAAACAGTAAAACAATCAATTTGCTGTTGTGTGAAAAGGCACTAGGGGTCCAAGTCATGAGCTTGATTTCTTCTCATTCTGTTTCCAGTAACACATTACATCTGTGAGAAGCATCTTTGTTATGTTGGCAAGCAGAGAGCACATGCCAGCGCTAAAATAATATATTGTCGATAGTAGGCCTGTCACAATATCAGATTTTCACTACACGATTAACGTGGCCAAATTAATTAACGATCCATTAATTGAAATATTTAATTGCAATTAGTCTTATGATTGTCCATGATTAACCGTGATCAATTTCAAATTAATCACATATTTTTTTATCTGTTCAAAATGTATCTTAAAGGGAGATTTGTCATGTATTTAATACTCTTATCAACATGGGAGTGGGAAAATATGCTTGCTTTATGCAAATGTATGTATATATTTATTACTGGAAAATCAACTAACAACACAAAACAATGACAGATATTGTCCAGAAACCCTCACAGGTACTGCATTTAGCATAACAAATATGCTCAAATCATAACATGACAAATTCAAGCCCAACAGCTGTCAGTGTGTCTTGCCCCAAACTGCATGTGATTATCATAAAGTGGGCATGTCTATAAAGGGAACACTCGTGGGTACCCATAGAACCCATTTACATTCACATATCTTGAGGTCAGAGGTCAGAGGTCAAGGGACTCCTTTGAAAATGGCCATACCAGTTTCTCCTCGCCAAAATTTAGCATAAGTTTGGAGCGTTATTTAGCCTCCTTTGCGACAAGCTACTATGACATGGTTGGTACCAATGGATTCCTTAGGTTTTTTAGTTTCACGTGATGCCAGTATCTTCACTCTAGCTTTAAAACAACAGCCAGACGCAAGTTGTGTTAATGTGTTAAAGAAATTAGTGGCGTTAAAACGAATTTGAGTTAGCGTGTTATTATCGCGTTAACTTCGACAGCCCTAATAATGATTTTATCACGATATCTATTGAACATTTAAAAAAATAAATATGTGTGTGTGTGTGTGTGTGTGTGTGTGTGCTGATATTATCCTCGTATTATCTAATCTTGGCACAGCCTCTTGCATTCTTGACTGTATGGGTGGAAATTAATTATGTTATTAGCGGAGAGTTATTTGATGCATATTTAAGTCTGCATGTTCCAGTGTGGTCCACACTGCAATGTCAGCCACACTGCTTTAGTACACAACATCATATTCTTATCTTATAATGAAAGCAGATACAGATCTGCAGACTGAATGATGATAATTATAGCAGCAGCAGACTTACAAGGACTAAACTCCAGACTCAAACTGAGGAGCTTGTGTATGGATGCAGACAGACAGACAGACAGACAGACAGACAGACAGTCTAATCAATTCCAGGCCTGTAGCAGTCAATTTGAAAGTAAAAAAAATATTGTTGCCCTTCCCAACGACCTCAGCCACTCAGTCAAACTTCGTGGATGTGATTGAGTGGCTGTGACTGAAAGGGCGATTTGGAATGATAAGAACATAAATTAGGGGGAAAAAGTGTTTCTTTTAGCTCCCCTATAAGGTGAGCCATTGAACCATTCTGATGTTACCCCCCATAAACCTGCACTGTGTTGTGTACCTATACTGTATGTGTTCTGAAGAAAATGATATACTGTGCTGTGTACAAACTAACCAATTTTATGTAGATTTTAGCTTTAGATTCAGCTCCACAACCAATGTTATCTGAATCACATAGATTGGAAAGTACACGTTTCTGATTGCCTTTACATTTTTGTCCCAGCTGCCTGACTGAAGCACATAAACTAAGTTTGTAAAGGAGCTTTGCAACTGTAAAACTCTCTGCTGAAAGCAAAAAGACATTATTTTGCAGACTACTCAAGCGTTTGTCATAGTTTTTTTTAGCAGATCAAAATGGTCAAAATATGGAAACAAGGCCACAGGATGTTTTCCACGAGATCATGCAACATGTTACCCACTGTGAAATGTCAGAAGCTCCGCCTCACAGAAACAAACTTCATTTAGAGGTCAGATTTTCACACCATTCAGTATGCTACATTTCCTTTTAAGGCCCTGACACGCCAAGCCGACGGTTGGCCGTCAGCCAAAATAACACAAATTATAGCATTACTAATAACTAGTAAACATTATTAATTATCCATTCATTGTTTGTTACAGTAAAATAACATTACCTAAGTTTAATTAACTTAATTAATCAACTTACCATTCATAAATGATGGTTACTATAAAGTGTTACCAACTGATTTGACCGTAATCTCATTGAGACACTCAGTCTCATTCTCAAGATAGACCTGATCAAACTTGTGCCACAGAGTAACATTTTGTGGCCACGAGCCATGGTTAATGTCGAACCCTGTTATCTATTTTAACATTATTTAGGATGGAAAATAAAATGGTGATGACAACTCCTAGTGGATGAAACATTTCCCTCATTAAAGACTACTATATGAAACATTAGCTGTCAGCCCGCATGTTCCCAAAACACCAGCAGCCGCTTGCGGTGGAGCACGCAGAGGTTTTGGCTTCCTGTTCATCATAGCTGCAGGAGGATGAGTCTGGCAGAGTGCAGCGCACAATTATATTTCTGAAAGTGTGTACACACACACACACTGTGCCAGTTGGCATCAGTTATTTCAGTAATAGCCTTTACATTGACTAAACCTGTCGATCTAAAAAATGATCACATTTTATTTTTTAGCCAAAGTTAATGCAGTTGATGTAGTGAACAAACCTCCCTAAATATTAAGAAATAACATATCTGGTGGTGCATATTGGTATTTTAATTAAGGGAATAATTGTGCTCATACTGCAACAACACAAGTAGTGTATTAATTGGCATCTGGTATACAGTAACAAAAAGCCCTTAGTGACGTATATGAAAATAGGAAGTGTACAATGTCTTTGCTGGTATAATTAAGCACAATGTTGAGAATATTTATGATTTATTACCCAATATAACGAAGTAATTTGTTAATGTTTAATATACCTTTTTTTAATAAACATTGTCAATTTAATCTGATTTGGTTTGAGTATTTTACATATTATATTCACCATTTTTTAGTCCATCTTAAATTCATTAGTGTACATGTAATCCACTGCTGTGTTTGGTAAACACTGACATCCCTCAGGGCAGGAGGCTGAAACTCCTTCCTCAGCAGGTTTATGAAACCTTTCTCATCGGATTGCTTTTTCTTATTGGAATTAATGGGAGACCAAGGTGGTTCAGGTACTCCATTAATTAGGCATCATGAAACTACAACTTTGAACAAACCCTAAAGTAATATATACCAGACAGCCCCACACTGGTTTGGCGGAGAGACTGTAGAGACTATTGTCCCGTCCTCTGGTGGGACGAAGGTACGGTTTGGTTTGCCTGATTTAAGTGAGACCTCAAATCGATGAGCCTCACGTGAAATGCACCATGGTTTAAAATAATGGTGCATGAGTCAATAAGCAATTTGAGATTAGGCTCCATTGTTGTCCTCACTGGGTAAATGATGCAGTAGACAGACTGGCTGTAAGGCAATGTCAGCTCACCTGCCGTTTAAAATGTTTCCAAAAAGCTATTCGGCTGCACCACAGGCTTTGTTTTTGACCATTGCTGGAGGTAAATTGAAAATATTCAAATTCCTACACGGACGTAAACAAAAGAGTGAAAGCAGCAACTCCCTTCGCCACTATATTCATTTTTTATGGGTCAGGGTATAAATCTCAACCTAAAAAGTGACAATATCTCTCACAATGAGAACAATCTGGCCTGATGATCGTTGGAACATCATCCCAGTATCAATAATGAGCCTCTCTAATCTGCACAATAAAGATGATTTAGCAGATTATATGAACCGATGTCTTTAGCCAGAATGTAATGAAGCTTTAAAAGCAATGGATCACTTAAATTGGCACCACATTTTATTCTGTAGCAGATTTTATTATGAACGTCCAGCCTGAAATATATCAGTACATTTAACACCAGCATGAGTTCCTTAGTGAAAAGTTTAGGGCTGTCGAAGTTAACGCAAATTTGTTTTAACGCCACTAATTTCATTAACACAACTTGCGATTTTTAGGTTGTAGCTAGAGTAAGATACTGGCATCATATGAACCTAGAAAACCGAAGGAATCCATCGGTACCAACCATGTCATACTAGCTTGTCACAAAGGAGGTTAAATAACGCTCTTAACTTGTGCTAAATTTTGGTGAAGAAAAACTGGCATGGGCATTTTTAAAGGGCTCCCTTGACCTTTGACATCAGGATATGTGACGAAAATGGGTTCTATGGGTACCCACGAGTCTCCCCTTTACAGACATGCCCACTTTGTGATATCACATGCAGTTTGGGGCAAGTCATAGTCAAGTCAGCACACTGACACACTGACAGCTGTTGTTGCCTGTTGGGCTTGAGTTTGCCATGTTATGATTTGAGCATGTATTTTATGCTAAATGCAGTACCTGTGAGGGTTTCTGGACAATATTTGTCATTGCTTTGTGTTATTAATTGATTTCCAATAAAATTGACATACATGCATTTGCATAAAGCAGCATATTTGCCCGCTCCCATGTTGATATGAGTATTAAGTACAAATCTCCCTTAAAAGGTCAATTTTGAACAGATAAAAAATGTGAGATTAATTTGCGAGTAAATATTGTGATCAATTCACAGCCATAGAAAATTTTTAGATTTTATAAGCTAGTGATGTGAGCCAATTAAACAAGTGAAATGCTAGTATTTTGTCCTACTTGATTTTGAAATATTGGATGTAATACCCTTACATATTTTTATGTTTATTGGACTTGCCGTGAATCCCATTGTTGAAGCGCAACCTCCTTTACCAAAACATATTTTATAACATATTTGAAGGATATTCCTTTTGTGAATTAATTTATAACTGTGTCTACATTAATAGAGGCTTAAAAAAAAAAAATCAATGCTAAACAAAAAATGACAGAACGATACCGCCAGCTGGGGACAAGCAGGACAAAAGTTAAATAAAGCTTTAAGGGTAAACACGATGGTGTTTACTATTTGTCTCTCTGTGAGGCATCAATAATTGTCACCCTCAGGATCAGGGTCATCCATCTGCCTGTCTACCCCTCCGGCTATCATCATTTTATTAGTAAACAAACAGTAATTGAATTTTCTTGCATTAGTATTGTGAAATGGATGGATATACACTGTCTACTGTCAATAAGCGAAGAAGCACGCTATAGAAGCACTGCTTATAGGAGAGATCCAAGTGTTGTAGCATGTTGTCTTCTTTAGCAAGCAGTCTAAATTTAGACCAACAGTCGTTTGAGCACATACTGAACACAATTAAAATCAGTGGGGTGTTTTAGCCGGGAAAATCTAAAGATGTTGATTTGGTGGAATGGTCCTGGGTGTTACAACAAACACTAAACAAAGCCAATTAAAGTGCAAAGAACACAAATGTTTCTACCACTTTCACACTTCTACTCTTTTCTTGTTATCCTTGTGAAACAACATACATAATATATAGTCAGTTGTTTATAAGGTAACATTCTCTTCAGGATTTATTATATCTTACATCTTTTTATTTCTAACTTGAAACCATTTGAGGTGTGTTTTGGGTCACTGTAACAATGAACAATTTGTCAACCATTATTTCCACCACACGACTTTTCTGCGTTGGCACTGAATATTGGCATTGGACATAAATTGGATGTGCAGAATTGTCCAGTATGGACGTAATTCCTCAGTATATTGGGCTGGAAGGTTCCTTTTATTAGGAGTGCTTCTGGTTATTTCCATCTGGATATATGGAGCCCAGGTCCAGGCCCAGGAGGTCACAATGCAACAAGTCCTCCAAATTAAACAACAAAATAAATTCTTTGTCCATGCCCTCTAGCACAAAACATAGAAGTGTTTCCTGACCAGTGGGCAACCTCCAGGTCTGAAAAGTGAAGCCAATGCCGAAGTGACTTAAACTTAAATTCTTTCTAATAGCCAGCAGGGGGCGACTCCTCTGGCTGCAAAAAGAAATCTGATTGTATAGAAGTCTATGAGAAAATGACCCTACTTCTCACTTGATTTATTACCTCAGTAAATATTGTAAACATGAGTTTTCTCAATCGCTAGTTTCAAGTCTTCTTCAATACAGCATGTTGTTCATTTAGTAAATTATGGTTTGTTTCTAAAGTCAAATAGACAATGAAGCCTGGTATATTTTAGGGCGTGGCTACATTGTGATTGGCAGGTCGCTACGACTGTGTTGTCCGGTCTAGGAGTTGTCCCTGTTTTCGTCTTACAACTGTCTCTCTTTAAACATCAACTGACTTCCTCCTTTTCTCCCAATGGACCATCCGGTAGAGGGCTTTGTCACTTCAATGTAAACACATGTTTTGTTTTCAGTTGTACTTTAGTGTGCTGTATGTATTTTGTGCATTATTCTTGAATTTCTTATCTTGTCCAGGAACAGGAAGAAGGGATGAGATGTGATCATTTCCAGCCAGATTCAAAGCCAAGTTTTCAAGGGTACACACATCTTTAAAAAAACAAGGCTGTTATGCGTCATTGAGAAAGGACAAGCCAGCCTGTTCCCTCTGACTGTTTGATACTTATGCATATGCCCTTCACACGCTGAAAATTGTACATGTAAATGTGATTGTGTGTGCTTGTGTTTTATTCATACACTCCCCACGCAGCATGTCAGCTGCAGTCGCACCACATGTAAACATGTGAAACTCTACTGGACCAATTTGGCCAGTAACTAGAAGCTGTACTCCATTTGCTGGTTTCATTCCATTAGTTCTAACACCCATACTGGAAAACTCTTTCTCGCATCAACCCACCATGTATAATTGAATCACTGTTGTTGTCATTTCACGCATTTGTGTACTTGTAATGTGAAATACAATTAGAGAATCATTGTCATCAGCTTTGCGTGTGAAGCCAGTGCACTCGACAGCTGGCTCTTCAGTGGCCTTTTCCATTAGCAACACTGGAGCAAAACACAACAGCATTTGTAATTCTATTTGTTTTGTAATTTAGTTTTAATACTTTAAAAAATAATTATAAAAAGGTTTTGTTTTCAGGTTTAGTTTTAATCATCATTCCTGTCAGTTACCACTGTAAACAAAAGTTGAACCACAAATATATCTGCAAAGCAGTTGACTATTTTTATAATGAATTGCAGATGAAATGTGAACATCGATTTGCCTTTTAAATTAAATTATAAAAATCTGTTTTAAACTTTTGGTTTATTTTCATTGCGTCCACATAAATTTCCCAGAGCTGACTCCTAAAAACTACATTTATGCCGAACATTTAGCAAAACTGTTCGGTATTAACATTTTGCAACTTGCCAGATTCTTAAACTCTGTTAAAATATAGTTGTTGCAAATTAGTAGTATATAAACATATTTCTAAGAGATAGGGCTGAAATCTCCACATATACAGTGATATATACATAGACTCACATCGTGAAAGAAAAAACAACGTTGCATCTAGGTTGTGGTGCACAAACAGCAGGTGTAAAGAGGTGGGACGCAAATGCACCCTGAGAATGGCTAAAACCAAACCAAGTGCTCAATGGTAAAATAAAGAAAAAACACAATAACAGCTAGAGACCACGTTGCGATGGGATCACACCAGCTATGACGCAAAATCAGGCCAAGGGTCGTAAAGTGGGGGGGCCAATGGCTCCTTTAATTGTTTCTTACCCCCCCCCGTACTTCCGGCGCCCTTGCTTGGACCACACCCATCTTCGAACTCTGCCTTCATTTTGATCTCAATTACACACCTGTAAAGTTTCGTGGCTGCACCTTGCACGGTTGGGACGCTATCGCATTGACAAAATCTGTCCACAGACAGAAATATAAACACCTGACAAAGTAGTCAAAACGGCTTCTGTAGTAGTTCCTGCTACAGTAGGCGTCTCCAGGGCCACATTTTGACATGATGACTCACACACAGACTCACAAGGTGAAAACACTACCAGCCACACACTGACATGGCTGGTAAATATTCACATGAGACTTGGGGGGGAACATACTGTATAGCCAACCCGATCTCATTCCCAACTCGTTACATACGGACTCTTGAGCAGATCTCCTTGGTGTCACTTTCTAACCCACTGGGTAGCCCTACGCATCAATGACGCTCCACTATGGTCGCAGTTAACATGTGGTTAACCTTGTGAATTGAAACAAAAACACTTGTTATGGTTTAGGAAAAAGATTGTGGTTTGGTCAGTGGTCTCAGTGGTCTCCTGGGTGAATGCCCTGTGTTTGTTTGTCCCATCCATCCTCCCCTCCTAGCACCCACCCTAAGCCTATTTTTCGGTCTTTATAATACGTCACCACACTCCCAGAGCACTTGCATTGGGCTTACATTGTAGTTACTTGAAAGCCCGGTGCGTCTCATACAGACGTGTGTCGATGTCAAACGCTGAGAGGCGTGACAAAGCATCGGTATTTGACGCCCTGAGAATGAGACCGGGCTGGTCTAGCAGGAGTATATCAATAGAAAAGAAAAGAGAGTGTAGGTGTCAATAAATAAATAAAAAATACAGCTGGCTACTACATATCGTAAAGCCCTGGAGCTGAGCCCCCTTAAGGATCTGATCCTAGAATCGCTCCTTATAGCGTAGATTGTTGGGGTTTTTAGGACTTTGACAGCCTGGCAAAAGAAAATGTTGCTCATCCTGGCTGCGGATCCTCCGACCAGATGGCTGTGAAACAAAGAGGCGGTGGGAAGAGCGAGAGAGGTCGTTGATAATGCAAGAGACTTCTCGAATGCAGCATTTGTGAAAAATGTCCTGAATGGAAGGCAGAAAGGTCTAAGTGATGCTTTTTGCTCTCCTCATTATGTGCTGAAGGGACTCACCATCTGAGGCATTACAGGTCCTGTTCCACAGAGTCTGTTTCCTTTTAATATGAGGAATCACAAGCCTTAGATATCTCACTGACCTCAAGCAGTTTTGAGAAAAATGTTACCTACATGTTTGCTGTTGATCACATCTTTTAAAATTGTGTTGAGAAACAAAAAGCATCTGATGTGCAGTAGTTGGGACATGCAAGTTTAAATACCTGTACCTGTCCCTTTTTCAGTTCACTTTATAATAATTCTTGTGGAAAACTTTTAAATTGGAATTAAAATCTAAATTACTTTATTTCAGTTGTAAGTATGCATACTAATAAAAATCGTAAACCTTCAGACACTAAACACAAGTTTATCTATATAGCATATTACATACACAGAGGCAACTGAAGGTGCTTTACATAATCAAGTTTAAAAAAGACTGCAGCTGTGCTGTGCCTTTAAACAGAGGTGGGGCGGATAATTAGATGTGCATTTGCCAAAAAGGACCAGTTAGTGCTCTTCCTTTAAGTCTTTTCTCTTGTAAAACTAAAAAAATACTGTTTACAAACACTTCTGATAAATCTCACCTTTGTGTCTCTCATTCAAGTCAGCTTTCTAGCGCCTCATTGTGGTGCACCAAGACTTAATTGGCCCTCATGTCCCCTTCGGCAGGAAAGCCCCCACTGGTACCCGACTGGTGAGAACTGCAGTTATTTGCCCCAACGGCAAAAACACTACATCACACGTGCTTTATCAGAAGTGTTTTATAGTTTTACAAGAGAAAATACTTCAAGGAAGTCTAACATGTGACAAAAAACAAGATGGCAACGACCAAAAACCAAGATGGCTCGCAGCTTCAAAACAGCAGTCCATAAACCAATGTGTGACGTCTTGGTGAGTACGTCCACTTCTTCTATACAGTCTAAGGCTTCTCCATGGGACCTTCCGTGACTGTTGGAGCTACATTTCAGGCTTTGTCAGACACTGTGAAAGTGTTCACTACTTTTTCCAATATATTTTACAATAAAAACTAATTATTAAGACACATTAACACTTTAAAAATGTTGTGTGTGCATTAATACATTTTCAAAGGCAACAGGACTTCAGATACAGCACATGGACTAGATTTCACTGTCCATACAGTCCCTCCGAATTCAATGTTCAATACTTTCCTCTCATAGTATGAACATTAGCAACAAGCCGATTTTGCATGGTTTCACAGCTGGGAACAAACTGAAAAGGATCAATGAGCCTGGTAAACTAAACCTCCCTCTACCTGACTACTACATTTCCATTTCGGAAACTACACAACAGGCTTGGAAATTGGTAAGCCCCCTTAATGAAATTCAAGGGTTCACTGCAGCACTCGACTTGCTTCCCTTGATGAAAAAACACGCTCTGATGGGAAGGTGAAATAATGAGAAGTCGGATGCCTGAGAGGTACAACGTAATTGGGATAGGCATATTCAATCAAAACACACTTCTATTCAATTTCCCCTCTTGCAGGCTTACCTCGCCTGTAATTTCTTTGGCACCGGTTGTAAAAGGCGGAGGCTGCAGACTATTTTCCCCTCATCAGGGAGTGATGGTCAGTCTGTATCAGCATGAATATGATTAGCCGCATCACTTGAAGTGACCTCTGAAAGTCATTTCATGTTTGGACAAGATGTGACTGGCTAGAAATCACAGTTGCGATTATATTGATAGGTACGAGTCTCTCTGCACAGGATGATGTGACACATTATACCTCCTAGGTTGATAATTTTCTGTCTTTGACAGCTGACAGAATTTCAGTTGGACTGAGCTGAAATTGTATTTTGCAAGAAATGTTATGTGTACGGTGTCATCTCGAGCATCAGATGAATCAGTTGAACCACATCTTGACATTTCAAATAGTCACTGTATGAGCACCTGATGGCACCCAAAACAACAATAACGCAATCAAGGCCTCAGATATTATAAAAAATACAAATCAACTTAACATAATGAACTTAACAGAGGCTGTTAGGTTATTGTATTGCATTAGATTGCACAGAAGTTGCCACCCGCTACAAGAAGGCTAAAATAAACCATAAATGATGGATGATGACTGTTTGACCGTCTCTCTGTTAGTTGCATCTGTTGAAGGACATTTCCATTTGCTTTCTGTCTAGACATGTCCTCTACATTTGCCTTTCATAAAATAATCACTGATGGCCAACATTAATACTGCCTCAAGGACATAAAAGCCATCACGACAAATATAACCACACACCCATTTAATGCTACTTTTGAAATGTAATACGTTACAGATTTACTAGTTTCTAGGGCTGTCCTCAACCAAAGAAATTCTTAGTCGACTAAAACTCATACGATTTTGTCAACTAATTGAATAGTTGATTTAATCGACAGATCTATGAAACTGAGTTTCCCCGCAAAAGCACCACTTTAAGTCTTGTATTTACCAAAGATGTGCTCATAAGTTTCTTGGAAATAAAAACTAAGAGAAAATGACTAATGAAGTCTAATAAATCTTAGTTGACTAAGACCAAAACGACCAGTTAGTCAACTAATCGACTAAGAGGGGGCAGCCCTACTGTACTAGTTAGCCTATTAAAAATGTAAAAAGTAATGTTAATTATTACATTTGATTACTTTTCTAACAAATGTTTTAAACTGGGCAATAAAGATGAAAAGTAAACCTCACGCAAACAAGCAAGCAAAAACTGTGGATTTAATACAGACTGTTTCTGTTATGGTAGGCATTCAGGGCAGTGACTGAGGGAAGGATTTAGGGCTGGATAACAACACTGCAGCAATTTTTAGGACTTCAAAAAGATATAGAAAGGTTATGAAATGTGTGTCTGTGCAGTATCCACAGGGGGTGCACATAGGTAAAATGAAACACAATGCAATG